>NW_028274815.1:81625873-82231420 GCF_037043125.1 Eumetopias jubatus | reverse complement strand
TTACCCAAATAGTGGCCTCAGATGGAGCCGAAATTAACTAGAAGCTGTAGGAATAACAAGGCTGACCTAACAAACAATGAAATTTGTTTTAAGTAGATCCCAGAAATATATCCAATGAATGACTTAAAAACATCCACTTTCTTTATGACTATCTGTTGCTAAAAGCTATTTTTTAAACGATAGTACATATAGTTACAGGAAAATCATGTGCCCAAGAGAATGTAATTTCTGTAAGATCATGTACATTAGAACTCAGTAAATATTTGTTGAATGAAGGCAAATATGAGCTGAGAGAATTCTGGGAATGTTTGGTCTGATAGTAAGATTATGCTTTGAAATGACAGGTAGAAGTTACTAATCTAGCAGATAATGTACTTAGACTGAACCTTTTTCAAAGTGAAGGTAAAAAGAAGTAGAAATGAACATGATCCTTGGGGAAAATACTTAAGAGGCCATTAAACTATCAATTATCTCAAGAAATAGTAGAAACAAATATGAATATCATTAATAAATTATCATTAATAAATTATTTTGTTGCCAACATTTAGAATATTGAATTTAAGAAAAGGATATTTTATAAAAGGCTTAAAAACTCCTTTTGCATTTTAAAGCTTTTCCAAATGTATTTAGGCAAAAATCAAAGGAAAACAAAATTGTGTTGTGTCTTTCAAACTGGTGGTTGAGATGTCTCTTGTCTTTTGTACAAATTTCTATCTTGTCCATAGCAAGTTTATTGACACTAAATTATGATACATAAAATAGTTTTATGAATGAATAAGATTAAATAAAAAATGAGTTAAGAAATATAATTCGGTAGAATGTTCTTGATACAATCAAGTAGGAATATCTTATAACCTTTAGGTAAATATTTTCTACTAGAAATAAATTATATTTAATCATGCTGTTGAATAAGTAACATTAAGTTAGAGTATAAAGACATGGAATTTGCTTCTTAGAATACATGTCTGGTTCCCCAGAGAAAGTACAAAGAATGACTTGCCTTAATTGCTTCTCTTTCATCTTTAGCAAACCTAAATCAGGCTAGAGGTAATAAACTACATAGTTTTTGTAATTAAACAATCTCAACAGTTTGAAAATTGTACTAAATATTGTTTTGCAATTTCTACCAATACCAGATTCAGTCCAAACCTCAGGATCAATAGGCATAGCTCAGCATCCAAACATTACTCATGGGGACCAATGAACAACTTCTTCATTTCTTGCCCATTATAGGCAAGACTAGGCTTTGGAGGTGTACTCGTCTTTATAGAATATAAGTACTCTAAGTGTATCATCTGACAAACAGCATTTAGAATGCTAAAGGATAAAAGCAGGTGTTTCTAATCTCTCAACTTTGAAAAAGATGTTGAAGTAACTCATCTGAGTTACAAGATGAGAATCCATGACCTTTGGTTTGGCAGTGAAGATTACTCTTCAGGTGGATGTGAGCAACAAGGAGTTGAGAGATACTACCATATAGTTAACTAAATAGGCGCTATAAAAGTGATATTTGATTCTGTAAGTTAGAAGTGAAATAATAATGCTTGCTGAAGTTAAAGAATGGAAGTTATTTATTTCCTAGTATGTTCAAAACTCAAGATCTGCTAAAAAGATTACTTTTAGCCTACAGTTTAAAAAAAAACTCTTAATACCAGGTATAAATGTATTAGAATAAGAAACTTATAAAAAAAAGAATACTGCAAAATATGATGAAAATATTGCACCTTCTAAAATCAAGGTTTTATCCATTATCAATATTCTATTGCAGATAAAACATATTATTTCTTGAAGGGATCACAGAGTGTTTACCATTCAGCTACAATGCAAGAATTTCTGTGCTCAGTGTGTGGACTTTAAAACACATCACTAATCCATTGTCTTCTTATGCCATCATTCTAAGACTTTGACCATATGATGCTTTTCAAATGGCCAACATCTACAATGTTGTGATCTGCCAAATAGCAAATCAACCTTTATAATTAAAGTTGACAAGCTGACAAGAAAAATGAGTGTGTACTTGTATATATATATGAATTTTTATGTCACATTGCCGTCTGTACACTTATTTGCTTTTCGTCGATAGCCGAAGGCTCATTTCTCTGCACCAGAAGCATGTTATATTCCAAGGTCTTCAGACAGCTCCCCTTCGCCCTAGTGAGTCCGTTGATTAATTTTGGATACTCTTTTTAATTAACACCCCAAAGGAGATCTAGATTATCTAGCCCATAGTCCATGAAAAACAAGTGACTCTGAAGAATAATGACCCAGGGAGACAGGCACACTCTCTTCAAATGATGTTATAAGAACAGTCTTTCACAAGTCAAAATCATGTCAGGCAATGCCTAGGGAGGATGTAGGCCTTTAATCAGGGCAAAAATAGAGGTTTATATTCGTCTAATTTAATTTTCTTTTTGACAGGGAGAGAAGTGATAGATGCCCCTTGACAGATGAGACATGGTGCCCCAACACAGTCATGGTTGCCATTGGCCTTGATTAGTAACTGGTCCCATTTTGACCTCCAGGCAGAAGAGCTGATGAATGACAGAAAAGAGTGAAGCAATTAAAAGAGTAGGATGAGGTAGGAAACTAGCTAATTGTACCCAAATCTGTGAAACCTAATCATAGAACCAAGAAATATGATGCTGATGGCAGCTTTCGTGAGTATGTCTAAGGACATTAACCCAGCACATGTGAAGACAACAGTGGAACAACTCTGACAATACTAGTACCACCCAGAAAATTTCAGTTCCTGTCTTTAAAAAACCTTTTCTGAGGAGCGATTTTGTGGTAAGTCAACTGCTGCATCTGTTGGAGATGATAGGAAATACAGTTCTCTTTAATTTCTAGGCCACATCGCGAACAGGTGCAAAAAAAAATCTATCGTGACTTCTTAAGCAAAAAAAGCTCTTTAGTGACTCAAACTAACCCAGGTACCCAGGAAAAACAAAAGCCAAAAAACAGAACCCTGAAATAAATAGTGTCTTAACTACGGTTTTCAGTCTATTTCATTCTAGACCACTTGACTTTGTATAGCAGAGTTAAGGAGCATTTTTGAAGCTGAGTCATCTAATTGCTACTCTTCTGTTGGTTGTACTCAGCGCTCAGCAGCTCCACATTTAGAAAAGCATATGCCATTCTATCTGTTCCTCTTCAGGGGGGAAAAAATATCTTCCAGTTGATACTATGGATTCCATTTTTACCCTTACTAACAAAATGCTGAAGTTGTTTCTTTCTCATCATTTTGATGTTTAAAACCTCTAACCTGCAAAAGTCTGTTATGTAGTCTAACACTTTGGCGTGATGAAATGTGGATGCTTTTTATTGCTTTTCTTAATCTAAAATAAGAATGAGTGGCCATAACTTAAACAGCTAAGCATGTTACCACTTCAAGTCACCAAGTCTTAAAAGAAGAGAAGTAGTTGTATGTAAGGTTATCCTTCAATTTGAAACATGAATGTCTACTTTCACAGTATTCATTCATTCATTCATTCAATCAGTCAGTCAGTTAGGCAGCAAACATTTATTGAGTGCGTTCTATGGATCAAATGCTGCAAAAAGTACAGCACCTATACAATGAATTTGGTAGCTCCCCAAATGGCTCCAAATTCCCATTTTCCTCTCTGCACAATGCTCTTTGCAATTTTGATCTTGCTACTCTTTTCGTAAAATGGTGGAATCTATTCCTCCACCCCTTAAATCTG
Organism: Eumetopias jubatus; assembly: GCF_037043125.1. Lineage (NCBI taxonomy): Eukaryota > Metazoa > Chordata > Mammalia > Carnivora > Otariidae > Eumetopias > Eumetopias jubatus. Next base: position 82,227,719 of record NW_028274815.1, on the reverse strand, counting down.
GACTATATGACTTACTTTGGCCAACGCGCCTTTAGAAATTATGAAACAAACAGCCTTGAGAAGCACTTTCCCTCTGGTACTTGGAAAGGGAAAGCCTGGAACACCAAAGTTTGAGTGATGATAGAGGAAAGAATTAATAAGCAAAAGAGACAGAGACCGAGGTATCAGTCACACTGCTGTATTAATGAAGTTACATTCATGTGAAGACTATGATATGGATGGATATAGTCATGTTATGACTCTCATTATGACTCCATATAATTGAATTATTATTAATGAACAATTATTAACAAATATACTGGAATTTCCTAATGCTTTCCAAGTTTTCAGCTGTGGAGTGCTTTCTTATACTCCACATGACTACTGCAAATTATTTTTGAAAATATCTTTTGGTAGTTTCATATCCACTGATAATCTACATAAGGGAGTCTAGCACATTATTAAAATGCTACTGGCTTCAGCAGAAATTTTGTTGTCTAAACTGATCTCTCACTTATCTCAATCATGATACATTTTCAAAATAATAAATATATTAATCAAAGAATATGCTATCTTTGAATCGCCTCAAAATACTGTGTTATGGGGCGCCTGGGTGGCTCAGTCGTTAAGCATCTGCCTTCGGCTTAGGTCATGATCCCAGGGTCCTGGGATGGAGTCCTGTGTTGGGCTCCCTGCTCAGCAGGAAGCCTGCTTCTCCCTCTCCCACTCCCCCTGCTTGTATTCCCTCTCTCGCTGTGTCTCTCTCTGTCAAATAAATAAAATCTTTAAAAAAAAAAGTACTGTGTTATAACTTTAGTACTTATTTTCTAAGAATACTTAATAAATGTGGCAGAGGTCATTAAACAGTACGGAAAAAAAGGTAGCCAATTATAGGAAATTCCAATGATAAAAGATGAAATTTGATCCCTACCACACAACCTATACAATTCTAGTTAGACTACAGCTCTCACCACAAAAAATAAGACAATACATATTCTGGCAGTTGCATTGGAGACTGTCTTTAAGACTTTGGAGTTCTAACAAGGCACAAAAAGCAATAACCATAAATAAAATGACTTCTAAATTATATTAAATTAAAGCTAAAACTTTTCTATCCTGGTACATTTGTTGTCTGAGTAGTGTACTCTTTGGTTATTTACCACAAATTTGTTGCAAGGGTGATTCATTCACTGAAATCTAGTACATTCCCTAATATTTTTCTTTCTCCCTAAAAGACATCAGCTGGGTAAAAATATTCTTATGTCACATCTTCATCCTTCTTCATTCATTAGATTGTCCTCTGATACCTTCCAGCATCGCATACAGAAAGTCTAATAATAAACTTGGTTTTTATGACTAATACTTCTTTATATTTTTGTTGAGTGCTTTGATTTTTTTCTTACATTTTATGCCACATACCATTAATTTAGGTCAAGAGCAACCCATCCACTCCATCCATTCATTATTGATTTTTGTAGTAAGAAAGCCATATTTTTTAATTCTTAAAAAGTCTCCTTTGTGATACACTTGAATTTCCTTAGAACTCTTAATATATATATATATATATTTTTTTTTAAAAAAATCCAAGTAGTCTTTTGACAACTCTTTCAGACTAATCTTGTTCTCTGTGAATGCTGTTTCTTATTGCATGGCTTGTCATGTTTTTGTTTGTTTTGTTTTGCTTATGAGAGAGCAAGTCAGGTTATTGGAATATTTAGCTGCAGCAATCCGGCAGGCGAAAGGAGCCAGAGGCCCTCCCAGGTAGGAGTTCCAGCTGTCTAAAGAGGCCCCATGGAAAGCATCCCTGTTTCTGGTTTCCCCACTCCTTCCCAGACTCAGGGATAGAAATGCACAAAATGTTTCTCTTGTGCCTAATAGCCACACTTTTCTTCCCTTCGAAACACCTCCAAATAAAAAGGTGCCCACTCAGCATGCAACTCAATGCAACTCTCCCTGTAGAAGTGGAAATATACTCATCTTCTCCTCAAAGGAAACCATCGACGTGTTGTCAGTTAATCACCATCTAGCTCCAAACCCAGGATTCCTGATGATATCTATTCTTCGTCCTACTAGGTGGGAATCAGGTCTTGGTATTCTGTGATGCTTGGAAAAAAATTAAATAATTTAACTACCCCCAATCCACCCACGCTGGGGAAGTGAGAGAAACCACAAGTTATATATATATATATTTATAAAATTTATATATGATATATGGTTAATATATAATAAGAGAATATATATCTTTATTTCGTATATTTATAAATATATATTATTGTATATAACCCAAAAGAAGGGAAATACAGATAGAAACCAAACTCTTTGTTTCCCATATGGTCATGGTTGGCACATATATGACTTCCTTTTTTCATTACCAACCTCATTTTACCTTTGCCCAGCACATAGTTGGTTAGAGTTCTTTACCCCACTGGGGTGATCCATAGTTTCGTTTCTGAGGTATGTGACTGTTTAACTGTACTTCTGCAAAAGGATCACCATCCTCTTCCATTAATTTCCTCTCTGAATAGGGTTAACACAAGGGCAATCCTAGGCGCTCAACTGTGTTCCATCCCCAGGACATCGTACCCCACTGCATAGCAGCAGCCCTAGCTCCTCACTGATCACTCAGCCCTCCAGAGCTCCCATCTCTGCCATCATGGCCAACTGGGCAAATACTGCACAGGCTGTGGAATGAGGCTGTCACACTCACCCACAGCTGAGCTACCATGCCCACTGACACCAAGGAGTCTCTTCTGCTGTGGAAGCCTTTTTGAACATTCACATCAGACACAAATATTCTCGAACCTTTGGAATCTGTTCCTAGATTCCTATCCACATACCCCTTTATTATCAACCCCTAACATCGTTCCTCCCAAATCCCTCACCATCGGTCCAAACAATTTGCCACAATTTGTGAATTAGTCTAGATTCATACTTCAGCTCTCTTCTTACAGAATAACATAAACAATTTGAAGTTCTGCCCATGGGGAGGATTTCCATTCGGCGCTGTTTTTCACGTATGAATGGAGTTATAACACCCCTAAGCCCTCTTCTCAGTGATGCCAGCCCCTGTTTCTCATGTCGGATTTTTTTCTCAGTCCTAGAAAGGATTCTTGATGAGTCTATAGGTATGCACTGGAGGAGGGTGGTAGGGAAGCAAGAGTGGGCACAATCGGAATATGACCCAATGGCTCATGCATCCTTCATGGGCATGACTGGCCCCCGCCTCATCCACTCTATGACATTTCATCCACTGGACGATTTAGTGCTCCCTGGCATGCCAGATCTTATGTCAACATCAATCCAGTTAACTCCCTGTTCTTGATGGACAGCATGGTTGGCATGGGCCTGGTCATTTCCCACCAAGACATAGTAACAAACCAAGAACCACTTCTCGGAAGGAAACGCCGACTCTACATCTAGGGATGTCCACTGGGAATCTACTCTCAAGACTTGGCAAAGTCTCCAAATGCCCTCCAGACCTGCAATGCAGGCTTTGTAACCTAATGAAGTTGTGGCCAAAAGAAATGATGCTGCATGATTCCAACTTGAATAAACTTCGAAATTTCAGGTGGTTTTTTACACAAATTTCCTCTCTTCTGGCAACGTAAGCTGACGGACATTCGAGTTAGTTTGCAACTGCAGAGCTACAGCTGAGATGTTTCAGCACTTGCTGCTGTCAGACCAAAACATCTAAATTGATTTCATACTAAAGATCATTTCCTTATCAAAGACCACGCCCCAGTTTGCAAACGCAGCTTCCACCACACAATGGCAGCCTTCCCACTGAAATGTTCATTTGAGCAGAATAAAATTTGATTTGGGTTCATTTGCATAGTGTGAGCTAATTTCAAAATCTCTCAGAAAAAAGCCAATACATTGTTCATGGAAGACACGACTAAAGATTATTTTAAAAATCTGAAGGTGAAGGGAATCAATTTCCACATATAAAAGCTGGTATAATAAAGTGTGTTGATTTCACTTTTGGGGGAGGGAGTTTAATATGATTGTTAAAGAGTCCCATGTCCCTAAAAGGTGAAGAATCATGGATCTGATGAATAACAAATTTTTCATACATTTTAAGCAACAGTATCTGTCACAGTGCCTCACCTCAGGTCTTTTATTATTTTTAATTTTTATTTATTTTTTAAAGACTTATTTATTTATTTTAGAGAGAGAAAGAGAGAGAGCGAGAGCAAGGAGGGGTGGAGGGACAGGGAGAGAGAAACTTCAGCAGACTCCGTGCTGAGCGCAGAGCTCAAGGCGGGCCTCCATCTCAAAACCCTGAGATCATGACCTGAGCCCCTATTATTTCTTACATTACATTTTCTGAGTGTTTATGTGTTGTTCTTACCTCATTTATAAGTACAGTTAATCTGTTTTAAATAAAGGACAACTTCAAAAGTCAAATGGAACATTTTACCACGTAAATTAGGGATTAAAGAGATGCATGATAACATGATAAGGTGATCATTGAAAGTTCAGATTTGATCAAATGAATATATTTTGTGTGTCTCTTACTTGGTACAAATGTAGCCATTTCTCAATATGCCAGTTACGTCAATATTTTGCCTGGGCCATAGTCATTGTTAAGTGTGATCACAACAAAATCTTTTAGAACATTTAATAACTTAACACTGATTTCATTGTGTTATCCACAATTCTTGCTACTGCAGATGAAAAGTTGATTGTATTTCACATAGTAATTCACTGAGTTAAAGCTAAAATAGGACTTGGCTTGGCCTCCAGTTAAGCAAAGTCACAGCCAGCAGAGATGCTGATGCTAAATGCTTTGGGGTGATGTTCATGGGAATGGATCTACAATGCAAAGTCTAAGCAACACTGTCGTTGATGAGTCCAATAAACCTAGAAAAGTTGCTGGAAAGACAGAATAGGTTTGTTTTTATGCCGAGTGACTGTTGTTGGTTATGTTTTTGGTACTGGGCTTTCTGCTGAAGCTACATTTAATTCAGCAGCATCCTCATTCAGGGGATCTTATGGAGGTTATCTATTCCTGAGCAATTCATTAAAGGAACATAGAAAAGCAGGACCTCCCCCAGCCCACCACCACCCAGGCTGGGACTCCCTTGAAATCTACAACTTTTGAATGCCTCTTTATTCTCAATCCGTTGATATTCTTGGCCCATATCTTTCCATCATTCAGGTACTGCAAAGTACTGTAACCAGATGCAAAGTGATACTTTCTAACAAGACTTTGGCTAAACATTATATTTACGATACCACAGTGCTACTTACTGTACTAAAACAGAGGACCCTTTCACAACTTCAAAAGTTCCTTTCACACACACACACACAGGCACGCACACACACACAAAACACACACACACACACACACATCTTAATATATTATATGCAGCCTTGGCCACAGTAGAATATTAAACCATGTTTTCTGTCAATGTGATATAAAGAAACAAGAGGCCTCATGTAATTTGGATTTTTTCAGGTATCCAATTTCAATCTAATGTACTGTTGTGAAACTAAGCCAGTAAATCTATATGGCTGGTCCATTTGGGGACTTGGTCTGCTATCTTTAGTCTGTGACAATTTCTGGTTTCCATTCCTTGTTCAGGGATGATAACAGTGTGATTTACAGGTATAACTAACAAATGAGATCAATTAAAATGCCTAAAAGTGGCACCTGTCCAAGTATAGGGTTGCACGAAATAATTCCCACAGCTTTGTTTCCTGTCGCCCCCACCATTCGCCCGGCTTCTCCACATGCAAAGTAACAATGAAGGGTTGTTTCCTAATGGGCATGAACCAAGAAAGCCGGCCTTATCCTATGGCTTAGATATATGATTATTATCACTGCCTGGAAACAACAGGTGTATTTTCCAACTCCATTCACAAATGGTCCCTGTGTTTCATAGCATTCATTAATATAGCTTCTTGAATTGCCCAATTTGTTACAAATTTGTACTGTCAGCTGCCTTTGTGACTGAATTGAATTTGTAATGAAATAGAAGCTACCTTTCATTTGTGTACATTATTGAATACTTTGATCATTACAAGACAAACTTGATACTTTTCAAAGATCTTAGGTCATGGACAAGGGGAAAATGGTTTCCCTCTGAGGATAAAAGTCACAATTAGACAAAGCACTCCAGAACATTTTTACATGTCTTTTACTAAAGCTTTGTAAAATAAACAAATTCATACGTCGACAAACCTTATGATCATAAAGCATTATATTAAATAGTATGCAGAAACTAATATACTGTTATATTCTTATTATTAGGTTTGATTACAATTGAAATTTTGAGTCAAACTTTGTAAACATGTGTTTCACTCATGTTGTCATCTAGGGACAACATGAGTTAGATTGCACACTGAAAGATGAAAATTTCTATTCTGTGACATATCTCTGAAGTTATAAATTGTATTTATGAAATAAATTAATATTATTCATATACTTGAAACTACAACTTAATGGATTCTCACAAGCTAACCAGAGTTGCCATTCCTAAGTGACATAAGCCCCCAAATTAGCATACACTAGAGAATATACGTAGAGAAATTTTGCCTACTAAAACATTGCAACTCTCTACCTCAAACATTCCTAAGCATCTTACAGATAAGATGGCAACACAGGCCCATTTTCCTGGGATGGCCCGTGGTTAATGCCTGTCATCCATGCATATTTTTAAACAGACCCCTTTCATCCATACAAGTGGATTTGAACAACTAATCATACAGACACCCAACTCCTAAGTCTAACAAAATAACACTGAAAAAGTTAGTTACATCGCATTTAAGAAAAATAATCACAGTTATAAAAACATAATTAAAGGCACTCATCCAAATAAGACACAGTTAGATACAAGTGATTTCTTTTTTCTATAAGACAGCCAGAACACCCTCAGCTGTATATTTTGTGGCTTCAGAGATGCTAGGTATGATATGATTCTTATATATGTTCAACTGGTTTAGTCCTTCAAAAATAGTTACACAGAATTGCCATTTAATTATCACCAACCCCCACAAACAGTACTATGCCATATCTTATTCTACAACAAAGAATAAAATGCATTGGAAGGAAATCTAATTATACCTTATCTCTTAGACCATTTCTCTCCTACCGGTTGCAGACTGCAGGATTCAAACTACAAAATCAAAGCTACTCTAATCATTTCTAGCATGAAGAGTGGAATCAACAAAGTTTATATCACAAAGAAGGAAAATGCTCACACATTTAGCTATTTAAAAACACAGGCCACTGATGTTATTCACTAAGACAGTCATATACATGTAGGGAAGAGTGCTCATCTGGGGGCAGTATTTAAAATCTTATTATATCTCTTTCTATATAGATAAGAGATATATATCTATATGTAAGATATAGATATATTTTTAAATTCTCCTCATTAAAACAATATTGCTGAAATTGCTGAAGTTTCCAGAACTTCTTAGCTAACAGTGTATAATCCATACATAGAATCCGAGAGATAATATAGCTCAGTATTTCCAATCAATCTTAGAAACTTAGATTCAAGAAGATAGATGATTTACCCAAGGTCATAGAGGAAGATAGTTTTGGAGTTAGGCTTCTGGCTATTTCCTTCCTTCCTTCGACCCTTCCCTCCTTCCTTCCTTCCTTCCATCCTTCCTTCCTTCTGTCCTTCCTTTCTTCCTTATTTTTTAGTAGCTTTGTTAAGCAGCTTGGCACCACAAACCCTGCTCTTGTCCTCAGAGACTTCAAGATACACTCATGTTTATGGGTCGTAACTGCCATTACCCATGTGACCTGACCTAGTTCACACCAAAGTTATTTACTCTGTGTTTGGTGAATTTGGAAGTTTTTAAGATACCTTCAGAGATGGTAAGTGTTTTCTATAGAAAGAAGTCTTCATATCACACTTTGATTCATCCACATTCCTAACTTCAGGGGTCATAAACCCCTCAGGAAGAGTTCAAATAGGACCGTGAGGATAACTGACAGGTGGAGTGAGCAGTGACTCATTTAAGTAACTGCAATGAAATACCAGATAGTAGGATGGGATAATTCCATATGCCATCCTTGTTGTAAATATAACTTTTCACCACTGCATTTGTTGAAATGGGCTAAGATTGTGTTGGTTCTCCAAACTGTTCTCTCCAAGTAGACCATTAGCACTTTGGGAATTGGGCCAATGTTTTATCCATGTCAATTCTCATCCACAGCACCAGGCATGCACTCTTCAGTAATTGTCTAATGGATGGATGGATGGATAGATGGGCAGAACATTCAATGAGCCTTAAATAGGCAATTTGATAAAAAGTATTTTAGGAAGAATAGATTTAACAAAGAGGGAAAACTCAGAGAACAACTGAAAACTGGTGTCAGTTGGGGTGAGCTTTTGTAGAGCAAGTAGATGATATCAAGAAGGACAAAGATGAAGCCAGATCACTGATAGCTTGAATGCTGAACTAAGGAACTGGGATTTTGTTTAATGTAACAGAACATCCTGCTTAAAATTCTTAAGAAGAGAAGGGAAGAGATTTGGTCTACACATTTTTGAGGTAGTTGATCCCGCAAGTTGAAGTTGGTAGGGACTAACTATCTCTGTCTCTGGTCTAATTAAATATAGAAGACATAAACCACAAATGGTATTCTCTATAGGTATAAACATTATGTAAGCAATTTCACAAAAAAAAAAAAAAAAAAAATCCAAACCAATCAGCCAGAAGACCCTTGTCTTATCTCAAGTCACCTACATGCCCATCTGGCCTGAATACAAGCTTGTGTTAAGCTCAGGCCTACCATTTAGTGTTTAGAGTTTCACAAGCGAAAGCTACTCTTTTAGTTAACCAAGCATGGCAGCCAGGACTTGGAAACCATTCAGGAAACTTTCTATCTCAGAAGGGACCTATGCTCTCATGCAGCATCCTTATCACCTTCTACCAAAGAAAGAGAAGTCAAAGTAAGAGATGCTTATATAATTCCCCTCTCTCTTTCAACTCCTAAAATCCTTAAACCTCATTTATTATAATAGTAATAATAATAATAATACAGTAATGATAGCTCATCATGGTCATAAACAAAACAAAATTCATCATTGCTTTTTCTTCTTACCAATGGACTAGCAACTAGCAACTAACATAAGTTGGTGATGATTACTAAAGAATAAGAAATAGTGTTCTACCAGGGGATCCTTGTGTGGGCCATCTACAGGGCTTAGGGAGAGCTATAGCACATGGGAACACCACTCTTTCCTCCTGTGAGTTTTTTTAAATTCGAGTGATTAATGTTGTGTGTTCTTCTATTCAGGCACCGTGTTTAAAAGCATTGTTTACCATCACCTTGTAATCAGCATGCCTCAACAACCCCCGATTACCCTTGATAGCAGTGTGGCTGCAATTTAGACCTGAAAGAAATAGGTGTGCCCTCCAAAGCCTAAAGCTTCTTTGCAGCCCTGTTATCTCCATTTGTGATTTGTTTTCAAGGACAGTGATTTACATTTCAGTTGGATTATACTTTTTAATGTATCACAGAGTATACCTCTCTGTCTGAGTATACAAACTCACAGCTCTGCCACATTTCAAATGATGCGTTTGAGTCATTGTAAAGAGGGCTATGCTTACAATTAGAACCCAAAGTGGGACAGTTCTTTCCAGGAGCTGGCACCAACCATTTGTGGGGGATGGGAAAGATGACAAAGTGCTGTCCATACTGCTATTTTAAAGTGGTATGAAACAGCACTGTGCCATTAAGAATTTTCATGATCCTAGCCATTACCAAGGGAGCAAAAATGAGAGTTTCCTGTAATAGTATCTCAAAAAGTTAAGTAAAGATAAGGTTGGCTGTAGGGCTGTGTCACGCTGTCTGAGACAACACAACTTTTATTGGCAAATATATTCTTCTAAAAGACCAAATGAAGCCAAAGTGATATTGCAGAACAAAAATAATGTCAACATGATAACAAATTACTGTTTTCAACAAGTGCTTATTTATAAAGATCTTTATTAAGTGCATTCATATTCACTTCATTCTATTGTTGGGATTAGTTCTTTATTTTCAGCTTTACTGAGGTACAAATTACAGATAATAAAATTCATCCACATGAAGTGTCCAATTTGATGAATTTTGGCAGTTGCTTGCTATCACATAACCACCACTACAATCAAGACATAAAGTCAATGATTCCATTGGCACTGAAGAGCTCCTCATGGCCCATTTAAATTAAGTCTCTCTTCTAACCCCCAGCCCCAGGCCACCACTGATCTGCTTTCTGTCACTATAGTTCACATAAATGGAATATATGGTATTGCTATGGTCTGACTAATCCTAACCCCCAAAGATGATGATATTAGGAGTTTGGGCCCTTGGGATGTATGTCAGAATGGAGCTTTCATGAGTAGGATTGGTATTTTTATAAAAGAGACTCCACAGAACTCCCTGTCCCCTTTCACCATGTGAAGACACTGTGAGAAGTGGGCAGTGTGTAGCCCTGAAGAGGGCTTTCACCAGAACCCAACCATGCTGGCACCCTGATCTTGGACTTTGGACCACCAGAACTGAGAGAAATAAATCTCTGGTGTTTAAAAGCCACCCAGGCTGTTGTATTTCGTTATAGCAGCCCAAACAGACTAAGACAAACATATAGTCTTTGACGTTTTTCATTTTGCACATTATTGTAGAGGTTCATCCATGGTGTTGCATGTGTCAATATTTTGTTCTTTTGCTAAGTGGTAAAGCACTTGTTGACAAACATTGTGAGTTGTAAGGAGCTATGATAAAAGTACATGTGTGGACATGTGCTTTCATTTACCTTAGGTAGATGCCTAGAGTAGGGTTGTTGGGTCATATGGCAGAAGCATGTTTAACTTTCTACAATACTGTCAAACTTATTTCCAAAGCAGTAATACCAGTTGCTTCACATCTTCATCGATACATGGCCTTGTCAGTCTTTTAAACTTTGTGAATTCTTGTGGGTATAGAGTGGAATAATATCTGCTTTAGTTTGCACTTCCTTTATGATTAGGGAGCATGAGATCCTTTCATGTGCTTACTGGCCCCTCTGTTCTCTTCTTCGGTAAGCTATTCAAATCTTTGGCCACTTATTGGGTTGTTTTTCTTATTATTGATGTACATGAGTTCCTCATGTATTCTCAATTTACATCCTTTTATACATATATGTTTTGCAAAACTTTCCTTTCAAAAATGAGCTTTTTAGTTTGGTTTGCTTTGTTTTGGTTTTGGGCCAGGAGAAAAAAAAGCTCACAAGAATGTTTTTTGTGGTTTTGGTTTTAAAAAGTTATAACTAACTGTTTAGAAAAGCAAAGTTTAAAAACTACTTTGTATTAGATGATTCCTATATGTATGCCAATAGTCTACACCCTTCTCCTATGTCCCAGATACTTTGACAAATATTTGTAAAATAAATGAAAAATCAATTGAAAAGTCAAGTCCAGAGGCGTCTGGGTGGCTCAGTCGGTTAAGTGTCTGCCTTCGGCTCAGGTCATGATCCCAGGGTCCTGGGATCTAGCCCCACATTGGGCTCCCTGCTCCACGGGAAGCCTGCTGCTCCCTCTCCCACTCCCCCTGCTTGTGTTCCCTCTCTCGCTGTCTCTCTCTCTGTGTCAAATAAATAAATAAAATCTTAAAAAAAAAAAAAGAAGCTGAGATGGAGGGGGAAAACAACAAAGATGAGGAAGGAAAGACAAGGAGAGGGTGGGGTGGAGGAGGGGGAAGAGGGGGAGGAGGAGGAGTCTCCTAGTATGAGGCTACCCAGGTGTCTTTGCCATCTTTGACCAGGAGCCCTGACCGCCTGCTTCATCTCATTTAATCTTTACAGCAGTTGAGTAGCAAGTATGATTTTCATCTTCACTTTAAAAACAAGGAAGCGAGGGGCGCCTTGGTGGCTCAGGCAGTTCGGCATCTGACTCTTGATTTCAGCTCAGGTCGTGATCTCAGGGCAGTGACATCGAATCCCACATTGGGCTTTGCACTCAGCAGAGAGCCTGCTTCTCCTTCTCCCTCTCCCTCTGCTGCTCCCCCTGCTGTTCTCTCTCTCTCTCTCTCTCTCTTTCTCTTTCTGTCAAATAAATAAATAAAATCTTTAAAAAAAAAAAGTCAAGTCTAGTCCATTTGAATGTCCCATAGAAATTCAGAAATGGTAGACCTAAAACTGAACTCATCAGTTTCCCTTTTCAATTACAAGGCTTCCTCCATTTTCTTTGTTAGCCACACAAGCCACAAATTTGGGAGTTATTTTGCACCACACCTTCTTTTGCCACAGCTAATGGTCACCAAGTTATGCAGATATTCAACCTCTTAAATTAAGGATAAAATCCGTTCATGCTCTCCACCCCATGCCATTGCCTTAGCAAAAATTTTCATCTTTGTGTGTGTGTGTGTGTGTGTTTAATGGCCTGCTGACCCTTCTTTCTGCCTCCAGCCTGACAATGTCTAAAGTACCCTCCTCTGTGTCCACCATGCTACCAGGTAAGCTTTTTGGCAGAAAAAAAATCTAGTGAAGGACTAGACTTGCTTCACAGGTCCTTCAGCTGCACCAGACTATGTGTTACACTCAGCTTTTCACACTGTTTTACAAATCTGCCCCATCGATTTCCTCTGTCTGGAACCCTCTAAGCCCCCTGTCCCCTTAAATCCTGCAAGACTCAGTAACTGTGACCTATCACCCCCTTATCAGGTCACATCCTTGCCTGGAGGCTCCCACAGCACCTGCATGCCTCTGTCATGGCATTATCACACTTTATCACCACCAAAGGGTTATCATTTCGATGGGAATAAATATCATTTGTCATTCTCCAATATAGAACCCATAGAGTAAAATAATAAATAATAAACTCAGGAGTAATATCATGACAAATGATGGAATAAAGAGCTTCAAGCAATGGTCCATCCACTCAAGCAATGTTTAAATTGGCAAAGACTGGTAGAATCAACTTTTCTAAGAACTCTTTAATCAAAATTTGACTTTGATAAGAAAGAGACTAGCAAATCTCAGTAAGAAAGGCATTTTGGCAGTTTTGCTTACTGGCCTACTATCTCTGGCAGTAGCTGTAGGGACATCAGCCTGCATTCCTAATGCAGCTTGCTGAGGTGGAGCTAGAGAGGTTATAGACCTTATTCTTTAAAACTATGGTTGTATATTTTGACCTATCTGGTGGTCCTGAGGGCTTGCATTTGATTCTCTCCCATTTGGTTTCCCAAGGTGGTACCTGCTGGTAGCCTTTAAAGACGTATACTACCCATAGCCATTTAGGGTGAGAGATAGTCTACAGGACAAGCAGCAGGTACACCAAAAAGTCTAGGAGGGAGGAACCTGAGGAGAAAGATTCTCAGGGGCATAAGGACTCTAAAAGGCTACTGCAAACACCCAGGAAACAAGTCCAATGTGTGAGCCCAGGGCTGGTTGCCTGCTCCAAAAAGACCAGAGAGGACACTAAGCTTGCATTCCTGGCTGATCTTTGGGCTCTGGGCAAGAAGATAAAGACAAAGGTAGAGTTGTGAGTGACCTGGCTAAGTGTTGAAAATGTGGCCCAGCTCAGAGTCAAGCTACAAAAACTAGGACTGTACTTGTTGTCACTGAAGGAAATCTCTTCAGGTCACTGGCTGATCACTGCAATGATGGAACAGAGATTTCAGTGAGACATACACACACACAAAGAAAAAAAAAAAAAACACTGCCTTTGCAGAACTAGTTTGAAAAATTCACTAAACAAAGGATTACTGTAGCTCTCAGAAAGGAAAAACATGAAAACCATGGGAAGTGGGGAGAATCTGATTTCTAGAGTGAGCACATTATAATACCCAAAATGTGCAGGTGCCACCAACAACAACAAAAAATCACAAGATGTATAAAGAAACAGAAATTTCACAGCGGGGGGGAAAGAAATTGACAGGAACTGTCCTTGCAGAAGGCACAGGACTAACTAGACAAAGACATTACATCAACTGTCTTAGGGGTGATCAGAGCATTACAGAAAACCATGGATGCACAAAGAACTAAAGGAGATAAGGATAATAATATATGAACAAATAGATAATGTCAGAAAAAGAAATAAAAGAGAAAAAGGAAACAAATAGGAAAAGCTGAAAAGTATAATCACTGAAATGAAAAATTTACTAGAGAGTTTCAACAGCTGATATGAGCAGGCAGAGGAAGAATCAATAAGCTTAAAAATAAGGCAATTAAAATTATCAAGCCTGAGTAGCAGAAATAAAATAAATGAAGAAAAATAAATGGTCTAAAGGACCTGTAAGACATCACCAATATACCAACATACACATTATGTTAGTTCCAGAAGAGTGAAGAAGAGGTAGAAGGTACGCTGAAGAATAATGGCTGAAAAATCCCCAATTTTGGTGAAAGATGTGAATCTGCAGATTCTGGCAGCTGAAAGGACTCCAAATGGGATAAACTAAAAAAGATCTACAGTGAATACATCATTTAAAAAAAAAAAAAGATTTATTTATTTATTTGAGAGGGAGAGAGAGAGAGCACACACAAGTGCAAGTGCAGGAGGGGCAGAGGGAGAGAATCCCCAAGCAGACTCCCCATTGAGCAAGGAGCCTGATGTGGGGCTTGATTCCATGACCCATGAGATCATGACCTGAGCCGAAAACCAAATCAGGCACTCAACGGACTGAGCCACCCATGCACCCCTACAGTGAATACATTCTAATCAAACTATTAAAAGACAGGGCAAAGAGAGAATCTTAAAAGCAGCAAGTGAGAACTGGTGATAGGGAGGACATAGTTCAAGTGCTAAAAAAAATACTTTCAACGAAGAATTCAATATCCAGTAAAATTATCAATTTAAAATGAAGGAGAAATTAAGACATCCTTAGACAAACAGATACTGAGGGAGTTTGTTGCTGGTAGTCCTACTCTGCAAGGAAAACAAAAGAGATTCTCTCAGGATTAAATCAAAGGATGGCTTAGTAGTAACTCAAAGCCATATAAAAAAATAAAGAACACCAATAAAGGTAATTACATGGGTAAATATCAAAGCCAGAATTATATTTTTGATCTGCAACTCTACTTTTTGTTTCCATAGGACTTAAAAGATAAATCATAAAAAATATAAATCTATGTTAATGGCCATGCAGTGTATATAGATACGATTTTTGTAACAACACCAACAACATAAAAGGAAAGGGGAAGAACTGTACAGAAGTAGAGTTTATGTATGCTATTGAAGCTAGGATGACATCAGTTTAAGCTAGATTGTTACAAAGTTAGGATGTTAATTGTAATCCCCAGGTTAACTACTAAAAAAATAACACAAAAATATAGAGAAAAGGAACACCAGGCTGGCTCAGTCAGGGGAGCATGTGACCCTTGATCTCGGGGTTGTGAGTTCAAGCCGAATGTTGAGTGTAGAGATTAGCTAAAGATGAAATTTTTAAAAATATATAGAGAAAAGGAAAATGAGAAGGGGAAAACACACACACACAAAGAAACACAAAAGAAGCTAGGCACTGAGGAACAAAAAAAAAAGATATGACATAAAGAAAAATATGAAATAAATAAAGAAAAAGTAGCAAAATGGCAGAAGTAAGCGCTTCCTTATAAGTAATCACTCTAAATATAAAGGGATTAAACACACCAGTTAAAATACAGCTATCTAACTATATACTGTGTACAAAAAATCACCTTAGATCCAAAGATACAAATAAGTTGAAAGTGAAAGAATAATAAGAGATATCCCATGCAAAACATAATGAAATGAAAGCTACAGTGGCTATACTGATATCAAACAAGATGGACTTTAAATCAAATAGTGTTATAAGTGACCAAGAAGGACAAAATACATTGACAAAAGTCTCTATCATCAGGAAGATGTAACAATTATACAACACAAAGATGCACCAAACAACAAAACCCCAAAATTCCCTGAAGCAAACATTGACAGAATTGAAAGGAGAAATAGTTCTACAATAATAATGGGTGACCCCAATACCCCACTTTCAATAATGGATAGAAGATTCAGATAGAAGATCACTAAGGAAATAGAGCACTTGAACAACGCAGTAAACCCACAAACAGACATCCCATACAACAGAAGCAGAACACATTCTTCTTAAGCACATACAGAACTTTCTCCAGCATATATGTTAAGCCACAAAATCAGTCTCAATACGTTTAAGAAATCGAAACCCTACAAAGTTATCTTCTTTGACCACAATGGAACAGGTTAAAAATCAAATAATATACAGAAATCTGGAAAATTCACAAATGTACAAATTAAACAGCACATTCTCAAGTAAACAATAGGTTAAAAATATTCATAACAAAGAAAATTATAGGGGGCACCTGGGTGGCTCAGTCAGTTGAGGATCTGACTCTTGACTTCAGCTCAGGTCGTGATTATCAGGGTCGTGAGATCAAGCCCCTTGTCAGGCATGGAGACTGCTTGAGATTCTCTCTCTCCCCTCTCCCTCTGCTCCTCCCTACCCTCTCTCTCTAAAAAAAGAAAAAAAAAAGAAAATTAGAAAATACTTTGAGATAAAGGAAAATTTATGGGATGCAGCACCTGTGTCCAGAGGGAAATTAGTAGTTGTAAATGCCTACATTAATAAAGAAGAAAGATCTCAAATCAAGAAACTTACATTAAGAATCTAGGAAAATAACAGCAAACTGAACCCAAATCTAGAAGAAGAAAGAAAATAATAAAGATTGAAATGGAAATAAATGAAATAGAGTACAGGGGGAAAAATCCAACATAGAGAACCAAGGAAACCAAACATTTGTTTTTTTGAAAAAATTCGCAAAAATTAACAAGCCTTTAGGTAGGCTGACTAAGAAAAAAAGAGGGAAGATGCAAATAACTAAAATCAGAAATGAAAGAGGTGACATCACTACCAATCTTACAGAAAAGGATTACGAGAGAATACTAAGAGCAACTATACCCCAAATATAGCTGGCATAGACAGACAAAATGGAAAAATAAGAAAATTAATAATAGAAGGCATCCCAATGTGGAAGGAAAAAAATATTTCTATTTGCAATACAACATGATCCTACCTCTGGAAAGTCCCAGGGCATTTTTTTTTTTAAACTTACTAGAGTTAATAAATTTAGCAAAGCCAATGATATGGAGAAATTGGAACACATACATTCCTGATGGGAATATAAACTAGCATGGCCACTGTGAAAAACAGTTTCATGATTCCTCAAAATGTCAAACAGAATCACCAGATTACCCAGTGATTCCATTCCTGGATAGGTACCCAAAAGATTTGAGAACAGGTGTCTGTGCAAAAAATTGAACAGTGCTATTCACAATAGCCAACGGGTTGGAACAATTCAAATGTCTATCAGTGAGTGAAAGGATAAACAAATTATGGTATATACGTGCAATAAAGTTGGTGTACTGATACCATGCTACAATGTGGACGAATTTCAAAAATATCATGCTAAGTAAAAGAAGACAGATGCAAACAGTTATATATTGTTTGATTCCATTTATATGAAATATCCAGAATAGGTAAATCCACAGAGACAGAAAGCAAGGTGGTGTCTGCCAGGGCCTGGGATTGATGGGGAATTGGGAGTGACTGCTTAATGGGTATAGGGTTTTCTTTGGGGGTATACACTTTAAATAATTAATTTTGTATTATTTTAATTTTACCTCAATGAAAAATGTTAGAGCTCATGGTTGAATAACAAGCGAGGCAATTGGAAAGAAAAACATAGCTTCCGTTGTTCATAGCTTCCATTGGGCATATGATTTGTTGGATAGATTTTTGTAAAAAAAAAAACACACAATATGCCCTTTAATACCATCTACTTCATTTCTGAAAAAGAAGTTGGGACAAATAAATGAAATGCTAATTGTTTCATCAAATCAACACTTATGTTGGCCAAACTTGAGGAAAAACATTCACTTCATATTGAAAAGAGTCAGTTTAAGAAGAGACAAGATACAATTACATCTCAGGGAAATGTATTCTTCAACTTAATTATCAAACACAGGGCTTAAAATACAAAGATATCTTCTTGGAAAATATTAAAAGTATTTTTCTTATTATTTTCAGAACAAATTGTAATGTGAAACGTGAATGTCTATTCTATTTATATGTTTAAAATCAGACAACTAGTTCCAAAGTAGAAAAAAAATGACTTACAGGTTTCATCAGTATGTTTTTATTTAAAGGAACGTGGTCTAATCACCCATTCTCTCAGTTTCACCCGTGTTATTATTAAAAAAAAAAAAAATGTTAGATGGGCACCTGGGTGGCTCAGTTGGTTAAGTGTCTGCCTTCAGCTCAGGTCATGATCCCAGGGTCCTGGGATCGAGTCCCACATCAAGATCCCTGCTCAGTGGGGAGTCTGCTTCTCCCTCTGTCCCTCCCCCCTGCTCATGCTCTCTCTCTCTCTCTCTTTCACACACACACATTCTCTTTCTCTCTCTCAAATAAATAAATAAAATCTTAAAAATAAATAGAGTAGCTGTGTCAGCCCAAACTGTATTATACAGCACAATCATCCAGAGGAATATTATTTTTTTTAAACTTTTTATTTATTTATTCATGAGAGACAGAGAGAGAGAGAGAGAGAGAGAGGCAGAGGGAGAAGCAGGCTCCCAAGGAGCAGGGAGCCTGATGCGGGACTCGATCCCAGAACCCTGGGATCATGACCTGAGCCGAAGGCAGACGCTTAACAATCTGAACCACCCAGGCGCCCCAGAGGAATATTATTGAGGAAGACATGAGGCCCAGTGAGAGGGCATTACCAAGATTTTCAAGAGAAAAAAGTTAAGTGAGGAGTAACCCAGTTAAAACGAACATAGTTTTTAAATTTTTGTAACATATAACCGACAATTTCATGGATGTCCAAACTTCAGAAAGGGTTAGAATTTGAATGTCAATCAAAGCCAATAGGATCTACATTTTCTTCATGTTTTCTCGGACTCTGCATTGTTGGCTTCATCCCCAGGTGCATGTGGTAGCCACTGATAGACCAGCCTCACACCATCCTCAGTATTTTATGACAAACAGGGAACAAAAGCACTTCTTCCCTATGACTCCCATTCAAGTCCAGGATTCCTGGCAATGGGACCAAAGTAGGTCAAGTGCCTATTCCTGTCCCGACATGAAGGGTAAGAGTTTAGCAGAGCATGAGGTACCTGCTGGTGCTGGGGCCTAGATGAAGTGAGGGCTGCAGAGCAGATGGTCCTCTGGCAGAATACTAGTCTGTAGTGTGCAAAGACCAGAAAAAGGATAAGGTTGTGCAGGGAGAAGGGTCAGTGCCAGAATAACCCTACAATGAGAAATAGGATGGTAACTTCCTGAAAATAGAATTATATTCTCCCTGGGCTCCTTCTGTCCTGGAGGCATCAGGATGGATTCGGGAATGGAGTACCTTAGGGGGGGAGTGGGTCAGGTCTCCCACAGTTCCTCACATCCTGAAGCTTTCAGGAAGTGTGAGCGGATGAGACCCCAGTTTGAACAACCAGAGGCAAAGCTAGGTCTGGCAGAGAAGGTAGTGGTTCAAACAGAAATAGGAGCCTCAGAGAGTTTTGTTTTTATAGTAATTGTTTTGAGACTTCTCATGAATGCAATGAAGTCTAGAGGAGGCAGGAAGCCAGACAAGCTAGCCTAAGAAGAGTTTCAAAGTGTCAAAAGTTTGCAGAACAGATGGATTCATTTTATAGACAGAGGTGGCTTAGAACTTTTCAGTTGTATATGCCTTCTGCATGCCTGAGGTGTGAAATGTATGCCTCGTAATCATGGTAGGCAGAATAATCCCTCCCACCCAAAAAAAATGCCCATACCCTAACCGTATGAGTCTGTGCATATCTTAACTTATGTGGCAAAAGGGACTTTGGAGATGTGAGTAAGGTTAACGACTTTAAGATGTGGAGCTTATTCTCATTTATCCAGGTGGGCCAGTATAATCACATGGATCCTTAAAAGTAGACCTTTCCTGGCCTCAGTGGGAGAACCAGAAAGATAGCAACATTAGAAGGACTTTGGCCTCCATTGCCACCTTTAAGGAGGTGGAAGCCATGAGCCTAGGAATATAGGAAGTCCCTAGAAGCCAGAAAAGTCAAGGAATGCATTCTCCCCTAGATTCTCCAGAAAGGAACAACACCTTGATTTTAGCTCTGTGAGACCCATGTGAACAGAACTGTAAGATGATAATCTGTTTTATCATATTGTTTCAAGTTTGTGGTAATTGTTATGACAGCAATAAAAAGCTAATACAAAAGTTTATGGTCACTTAGACAGATACAAATTTATATTGAAATTTAGTGTGTGTGTGTGTGTGTGTGTGTGTGTGTGTGTGTGTATTTATATATGACTAGGAGTGCTAACTGCTGGGCCAAATATCTAATAAGTAGGGAGACTTGGACTAGTCACCAACAGCAATCCAGTTCCCTCTGGGCATTTGAATCCCCAGGCTTTCCTCACAGGAACTTCCTTATGGATTTTCTCAAAAAGGTCACATCAAGGGTAACAGAAAATAGTTCCAGGGAGTTCAGAAAAAGAGGTCACTGGTTACTAGCGTGGGAAGGGAATTATGGGAATGACACTCTGCCCCTGTGTTAGGTGCTATCTAATGGGTGACCTCATTGAATACCCCTCAATGATGCAAGAAAGTTGTATTATTCCAATTTTCCTAATGAAAAAAAATGAGAGATTATTTGACCAATGTTACAAGGTAGTAAATACTAAAGTCAAGCTTCAAACCCAGATTTTTCTATTCCCAGATTCTTGCTGATTCTATTCTCTTAGAGCCACCTCTGAGGATAGTCAGAGTGGTGTTACTGTGGCTTACTTGGATGTCATTCTGTCTCATCGCCAGACATGCTCCCACCAAGCAAGGGGTCAGCATAAACTAGGGGACAGTCTTTCTCTGGTGCTTTAGAGAGCCCCTCTTTCTCCACACCCAAACCAACCAATTTCACAAACCCTCAGCACCATGCCAAGCACTGAAGCTAAGCAACTAAGAGAAAAACAGTCATGGCTCTTTCTTCCAGGAGTTTACACCTGTTCAGAGAGACAAGGGAGGAGAAAGAAACTTGAAGAATGTCATTGAACACTAAATTATACAGAGCTAGAGGTCCCTGAAAGGAAGAACCAGAGCGATCTGGCAAAGTCAGAGAAGTTTGCATGGAGAGGGGAGGGTTTGGACAGACCCACCAATGGGGCTGAACCCCTGTGGTGCCTGCAATCGTGTCTGAGGGCCAGAGGGAGAGTAGGCACTTGCTGGGTCCAGGGAGGCACTGCCTTGCTCCCAAGGAGCTCACATTACATGAGCCTGTGACAGGCCAGCTGTGTTGGGACGTGATCCGCACACACCAAAGAATTTAAATAAAAATTGGGGAAAGGAGAGTATTATCAATCCTGATGTCCTAGGACAGGTTCATTAGACTCAAAGGCCTTGGCATGTTTTTCGTGTTTTAATAGGTTCATGTCTGCTGTAGCTCCAACTTTGGAGGTTCATTGTGTTGTTTGAAAGGCACTGTCTTGCCAATTTGTAAGGTGAACCCCAGATGTGGGCACTCCTGGGGTTCTGATGGCTGACAAATCATATGAGCAGAAATGAAGGCTTGTGGGATTCAAGTTTCACTACAATACCTGGAGGATAATTCTCTGATAAAGTGAAATATATTTTGAATTTGGTCATGCAGAAGTTCCTTTGTATATACATTCACACACACACACACACACACACACACACACACACACACACATTGAGTTTACTCCCCTAACTTGTTCTGGGTCTATTCTGCATCCTGATCTGAGAGCAGTTAATTTAAAACGAAATGCATTTCAGAAAATTGGTCTCTTTTTTGCCTTGTGGCCCTGGCCGACTTTTCTGCCTGTCTCTTAACTGATGTATTTGGTTCTTTTTTTTTTTATTTTTCCAAGGGAACAGACCTTGTTTCTCCAGTAGCTAACTCTCTTTTCTACATAGCATTGGGGTCTTACTTCTTCTGCCTCATCTCCCTTGGGAGAATTTTGCTGAAATACAGCGCCAGCTCAACTTCATTTTTTTTCCTTTCCTTTGCTTGTCTTTTTCACCCTGTAAAAACACCTGTTGCCCAGGAAGCTACACCTGCCCTGCTGATCAGCCTGCCCCACTCACTCTGAGAGCTGCCAGGCGCAAGCGATGGAACGTAGAAATGGACAGTGTCTGTGGTGTGGTTGGTGTATTTCGGACGGGTAGCCACTCGCCCTGAGCCCTTTATCTGGAAAGCCTAATTTGCAGAAGAATTCACCAGTCAGAACTGAAACAGTTTACAGGCAGCCAAAGCCAGAAGGGGTTAAGAACAATCTTTGAGGTAGGGTTAGGAAGATCAGTGGTACAGAAGAATTAAAAAAAAAAAAAAAAACTGAAATATTTTGAAGGTGTTGAAGTTCGCTTATTACAAGTCTTTTTCTCCAAGGTAACTGCTTTATATATGGTTGAAATTCTGAAATTATGCCAACTGAAATGTAAAATAATCAGAATTTCCTGCCCCATTCTTATTTGAATAAAGCTTATTACACATTGCTTTTACCTGTGAGTAGGTTATTGCAGCATTGAGTCAATATCGTTCACATGATTTAGATTAAATTACAGCAGTGCGGGGCTCTTTTCTTTCTTTTCTCTCTCTGCTGAATATAAACTCACTATGATTTTCCTTTGGCTGGCATTTGTTCCTTTGACTTTCCCCCATATTCAAGAGATGGTGTATGCTCCAAACACATAACATTATCAACTTTAAGGGCTGCAATTGATTGAATATTTTGACAAATATACCTCTCTAATTCCTGAAGCCATATGGACGTGCAGGATGCCATATGGAATAAAGTACTCTAGCTCATGAAATGATCCAAAAGCATTTTTTTTTATTAGCGGTTATTTCCTTGAACTGAAAACTGATTAGATTTTGAATATTCCATCACTGGGAATAGTAATCTAGCCAACTATATATTCTTAGCAGCATCTTTAGTGATGGAAGGATGTTGCTAAAGCAGAAGTCCTTGACAGGGGTCACCACACTTAAAAAATATCAGAGAAAAAGGCCACTTCTCTATTCTTTGTATATCCATTAGGACTTTCTGCAGAACAACAGAAAACTCCCAATTAGCTGTCTTCAACAGTGAAGGAAATGGTATTATCTTGTGTTAACAGGAAGCCTGGGGCATCACAGTGAAAGGGCTAGTTCCAGCAGGGCCTCAGTGATGTCACCAAGAGCCAGCATCCCTTCTGTCTTTGCTCTCTAGCCTCCCTGGCATTTCAGCTCCATTCTCCAGCTGGCTGCCCTCACAGTAAAAAATGGCTATATCAATGCATGTGACATCCACGCATGACAGTGTCCAAGGGAAGCAGATAAATGTCTTCCTCGTGATCGCTTTTATAAGAAATCTGCTCTCAAAAATAATTCAGCAGATCCTCCCTCACTCCTCATTCTGAGTGATGCTGCATGCCTGTTCCAAACCTAAGCATGTATAAGAGACATGCGACTTCTGTGACTGGCCCAGGGAGGCCTGTGGCTATAGGAGAAAGACAGAGACCCCAAGTCAAATTGATGCTTTCTTAGAAAGGAAGAAAAAGGCAAGAGCTCCACGGAGAGCCTCGCAACCAACGAGATTTGCTACACTCTTATATTTCTTTATATTTAGAAAATTGACTTGGCCAGACCACCTCCAGGAAAACCTGCTGGGTAAATTCTTTTACATGGAGTAAATAAATGGAATTACCTCCAAACACCACCAGAAAAAATATTTAATTGAAATGTGAAGCAGTTCAGCAGTTCAGCCTGGGTATTTGTTGGAATTGACCTTCCCAGGACTACAGTGTCTATTTCTTCAAAAATATTTTACAGCAAATAAAAGATATGTAGGATTGGTTTTCTGCTTTATTGCTCAATGGCTGTAGGACGGTTTTAAAATCACTAATCTCTAATCTGCAATTCTTTCTCTACTGAAAGAATGTGATGCTTTTTTAATGTCTTCTGAGAAATTATAAAGATGGAAAAATAAGATGAAGGGCATCGATGAGGCTGAACAGGAGCTTATTTGGGCAGAACAGGCACAAGACTGCACACCTACCCCAAGACACAAGCTTTCTGGTCTACCTTGGACTACTGAGTCAGCATGGTGGCCCCTTGAACAGAGTTATGAACTTTTTTTTTTCTTTAACATTTGCAGTGAGTTCGGGCTGGCTTATCTCACTAAAGGACAATGAAAGTCCTGGGATTTCTCATCCCTTATATCTGTACGAGTTCCTCCTCCGATTCACTGTGTGAACCAGAACTACGCTATTAGGAACTCGGAGTTCTTATCTGAAGCGGGAGGTGGATGGAGTGGTACTCAGTGATTTCTAAACTTGAATTTAGCCCTATTATTCCGTGATTTTCATCTGAATGAAAACAAATAGAATCTCTCAAAAGGTCCAATGGAAGCAAATCATGGTGCCTAACCAAAGCTCAAATCCACAGACAATCACTGATATTAATATTTTGACTATAGCTTTTAAGGAAATGTGAAAATAGAAGTCAACGTTTCAGTAAATTACACTTTGCAATTGATAGATTCCTCCCCTGAATGGATTTCTCCCATCCTTTTTTCCTCAAATGTTCAAGAGTCCTGTTTGTTTATTTGCTTTGTAGGCAAAATCTGCCCTTATTTTTGGCTACAAAGTAATCTCTTGTAAGAAGTCTAGTTTTTAGAAGTAAATATAAAAAAAAAAAATTGGAGCCATTAGAATTTATCTTTCCTTGTCGAAGATTTCATTAAATTTCAATCTCTGAAATCTAAAGTGACAAAGAGAACATTTTATATCAGTGTATACATATGAGAAAAGAGACCATAATGTTTACAACCTATTTGTATGTCATCTGCTCTCATTTTTTGTTCATGATTCATTTTACTTCATCTTTATATTACGTATTGAAATTCTTTTATCCCATTAACACCCTCTCTTTCAGAAATCTGTAAATTAACATAATTAAAAAACATTTTTTAAGCACTAGCTTCTGAAATATTCATTATTAACCTGCTGGCTACACTTGTCCTTTTTTATATTTATATAATTAATTAAGTATCTCCCTTCTAATTCATACATTTTCAAATAATTTATTAATACTATTCAGGTTTTGACTTGTCTATTCTCTCATTTAAAAGAAATGGGTTTGGTCATCAGAATCTCTCTCACCTTTTAATTTTCTAGTGGAGTTGAAGCACTTGACAGTGAACGTTGAACCATTCTCCCATTTTGCTAAGAGAACATGGCAATACATTTAGAAGAACTTGAGGAGGGGACTAGCACTAAATAGAAATGTTTCATGACAGAAACATGTAAGATGCGTGGTCAGGAAGTTAGCTTTAGGGTATTCATGGAGGCTGGTTAGTGCCACATCCAAATAATCTAAAATTGCTGCTTTTATATAGCATTTGAATTCTAATGATGGTACATAAGATCCACCCTCTAGTTTTTCACAGATGATTTAATATGAATAATTCTTGTACAATTCCCAAGTTCTAATTTTCTATATTAGAAAAAAACAGGCCAGTAGTGAAACCACGTCTGGCTGGGAGGATGAGCCAGCATCATTCAATGGGCTGTGACAATTTATTATCAGGATGCTCAACACTGATAAACCATCTTATACTGTCTAGAGTTACCAAGGAAGAACAACAATTATATTATAATTGTTATAATTGTTTTTAGTAACAAATTAATTGCCTTTGGTATTTTTGCCCAACTAAAATCAGTGTTACAAAAGGAAAAGAGGAAGTCTAGAACTTGGCACCACTTCTCAAAGTGTTCCCAGACCTTGAGTCTTCCTTAAATGACTAAATTACTATGGAAAATTCATTTCATGCTTGTTTACTCTACAAAATCCCTTAACTAGATGGCTAGGAAAAATTAAAATTGGGTATGGTCCTGGTGACGCCAAAAGCTGCAGCTGATTTTCCTGAATAGGACTTCCCAGATATATGAAAGTCAGTGAAATTTTACACAGATTTGCTGATTCTAGGGAACTATGATGCTAGACTGGGCTTGAGCAACTGTCAGAGAGCAATCTATAGGCATCCCCTGCAAGTTAGCTAGACATCTTATTTAAAATACCAAAATAGGATATCCATGCTGAGGAAGCAGCCTGATATTGTGTATCTGTTGTACCTCAGAAATACTTTCAATTAAAATATATATATATTTCTACAAATGCCTGGATGGAATGTACACCCTTGTCCCTTGTTCTAGCCATCACTTCAACAAATATGCATCCAACACACACCCTGTGTCAGACCATTGTCCCAGTTAGGGAAGACAAATGAGCAAAAAATAAAGAAGATAAAGTCCCATATTGAGAAGTGTTAAAAGAAAAGCAGCATGATGTGATATAAAATATATATATTTATTTGTTTTTCTGGTGGGGGTCTATCAGCTAAAATTGTGTGGCTGATCTTCAGACAAGGAAACAGAGAAGATGACATTTAAACTTAGTCTTGAAGGACAAAAATGAATAAGCCTTTGGAATATCTCGACAAAGGTTTTTCCAAGAAAAGAGAACAGCTGGTTCAAAGGCCCAAAGACTGGGGGAAAAAATATGTTGGTGTGTTCAAAGGCAGCAAGAACACTGTGTGGAGGGAAGGTTATACTTGGATTGGAGTGTAGGAGGTAAAATGCTGTAGGAGACAAAGAAGAAGAATGAGTCAGAATTCAGGTCAGTGGAACTTGTAAGCTCTGCACAAGAATTGGGTTATAATTCAAAGTATGATGGCGAGATGCAGCAAGTATTAGGTAGGAGAATGAGTCATGAATATAAAAATCCTTCTGACTTTACTGGGGGGAATGAATTATAGAGGAGCAAAAAAAAGGAGTCAGTTACAAGGTTATTGTTTATTACTGAGGCAAGAAATAATGGCGTCTTCAACATGTGTGGTAGAAATGGGGTTGATGAGACATCAGTTCAGGCTATATTCTGAAGAGACTTTCCAAAAGATTGCTGAGTTCAATGGGGAGACATTCGGATAAGGGAAGTATCATGAATAATCTGGGAGCTGCAGCTTGAGGACTTGCCTATGAGTGGTGCACTTAATCGCTAGGGGGATGGGCTGAGAGAGTAATGCGCTGAGGAGTAAGGATGCAGGATCTTTCTTCTGTACCTATAAAGTTTGAAATGCAAATATCAGAGCAGATATTTCAAGCGGGTAGCTGGATATGTGACTCTGGAGAGTTAAGAAAGAATTTAAGAATTTTGAGTTTGGAAGTTATCAGTATTTAGAAGAAATACACATTAGAGAATCGGTCTCCCAGCTTTGGCTACGTGGACTTTCAGAGATGTCACTGCAGATGATAGAAACACTCGGGAGACTGAGGATTACTGAGTAAGAGATGAGACTTTGAAGCCAAGCTTTTGGAAGCTCAGAACTGCATCCAAGATACACCCATGTCTAAAGACAATTTGTCAACAAAGAAAGATTTTCTGGATTCATTCATTCATCTGTTCACTCAATATATAGTCATTCATTCATTCATTCATTCAATAAATATATAATAAGCCCCTAGTATGTGCCATTTACTCTGATAAATAATTTCCTGAGGAAAAAAATAGTAAGTAGAACAGACATGGTTCCTGTCCTCTTTAATATGCTTCATTACATTGGAGATGGGTGGACTATGTTTCTTCTGGCATATTTACATATATACACTCACATACCCTTGCACTCACACACACACTAAGATGGCATTATTTTGGATAAAAATTCTGTAATGGCCAATGTGTTCTAAAATTTGCATTGCCTTAAATTCATAGAGCCGGGGTTAATTTCATAGACACTCAGCCCGCAAATTACTGTAGGAATTATTGGGTTTCTCCATGAAGACTGGAGACATAGCCAAATTCTAGAAAAGAAGAAAGCAAACATGAATTGTACTTGTTGCACTAAATCTTTGGGATTCACTGGTAAATTTATTTCAGGGGAGGGTATTAGAAAAAGAAAAACTTTGTTTCCTAGGCTGAAGGTCTAGGAGATTAATGCCTTTGATTTACAGTGACCATTTATTTGTTCACTACTTTTCCAACACATTCTCTTTGAAAACAGATGAAGAGCAGCTCTCCCCTAGCCCCTTTAAGAGTTCAGGTGTGGCACACTCAGATGTTACCACTGGGTTCCAGCTGAAGTTGGGTGACACACTTCTGTTCTAGCTCTTGGTTTGTCCCTTCTTGTATCCACCAAAGTGAATACAAACCACTACGTGATCCCAAAGACATGCCTACTTAATTCCATCTGATGGGAAACAGGAACATTTGTAGATGGATGGTTTGATATTATTGCAAATTAAAAAAAAAAAGGCCTGGGGGAATAAAAAGAGAGTGCTCCTGTGTTGCTATTTTATATTCATTATAGACATATACCCATATACAAAATAGAAACATTTTTAAACCTGGGATATATACATATGCAAATTGTTGGTAACATTAGTTCTTGCCTTGGGTGATGGATCCATGTATACTCATGAATCATGGATGCTTCTTATGGCATATGAAAAAGTATAATTTAAACAAAAGAGGACATTGCAAGGTTGATGGGGGTAATTTAAAAATGCAATTAACCCAGTTCTATGCACTAGAGTTTCAAAAACTTAGATTTTTAAAAGGCGGAGTCGGTGATGATGATAATAGACAATATTTTTTTTTAAAGATGTTATTTATTTATCTGAGAGAGAGAGAAAGAGAAAGAGAAAGTACACGTGCACGCACGGGAGAGAGGAGGAGTAGAGGGAGAAGCAGACTCCCCGCTGAGCGGGGAGACCGACATGGGACTCCATCCCAAAACCCTGGGATCATGATTTGAGCTGAAGGCAGACGCTTAATGACTGAGCTACCCAGGTGCCCCAGTAGACAATATTTTTAAATGTCTCCCTAACTACAACATGTCATTCTATACTATCTAAAATACAGGACACACTCAGAGTGCAGTTCATTACCAATATTAAATATAAATCCATCTTTTAAATATTATTGATCATTTATTTCCTTTTGTTCAGCCTCTTGTCACTTAATTGTGTTAAATGCCACAATGTGACTGAGGAGGAGCTTTGCCGGGAGTGGCATTTACCAGCCCTTCCACTGACTGGCTAACATGGGCTTATGCACCAGCCACATCTTAAATGAGGAGTTTCTATACAAGAATAATTTAAATTATTTGTCCATTTTGTGCTGGTTAGTCTGCTTGAAACTACAGAAGCCAGTTCCTACACCTGCTTAGCCAGGTACCCAAACACTGCACTGTGTCCTGATGTATTGGGCACTTGTGTGAGCGAAACCACCCTGTCCATGGCTCCACATGGAAGCTTTTTCTGCCTCAGTTTCCCATGGACACCATAGAGGACCTATGCAGGATTGATAGACAGGTGAAATGCAATGGTGGTTGTTAAAATACAGAACCGCATCCTTTTCATTCCAGACGTAAATAGTCCTAAACCTCCCCAAATATCTACTAATCTGACCCTCCACCTAGACTTCATAGCTCCCCAAGATATAGCATCTAAGTGCTAATATCTGCAGCTCTGTGGCGGGTCCCAGTTTATGGTCCCATCCCGGCTCATCCCGACTGGTCAGTGCACATTTGGGGGATACATCCCCGAGCCTCTAACATTCAAACTGGGCGACAGTGTGAGATTGTTTATACATTCAACACAGTTAAGCTCTAATTCTTTTTATTTAAGTAAATATAGACAGGAATGAATTATTGCATTCTCTCCCCCAAAGTCCACTTTAAGACCTTTGCACTTAACAATAGCTAAGGGTTTTTCTTTTTGAGATTACAAGGAAATCTCTTGTGATCTTATACTCCACAAATAGAGCACTTCAAATTTGTTTATAGGGTTTCATATATAAAATTCCATTTTACGGGGCTGCCTGGGTGGCTCAGTGGGTTAAGCGTCTGCCTTTGGCTCAGGTCATGATCCCAGGGTCCTGGGATCAAGCCTCATGTCAGGCTCCCTGCTCAGCGGGGAGCCTGCTTCTCCCTCTCCTCTTGCCCCTGCTCCTGCTCTCTCTCTCTCTTTCTCTATCTAT
Organism: Eumetopias jubatus; assembly: GCF_037043125.1. Classification (NCBI taxonomy): domain Eukaryota; kingdom Metazoa; phylum Chordata; class Mammalia; order Carnivora; family Otariidae; genus Eumetopias; species Eumetopias jubatus. The sequence goes on along the minus strand of NW_028274815.1, from coordinate 82,197,740 downwards.
CTCACTCTTTCTCATGTGCACATGCTCTCTCTCTAATAAATAAAATCTTTAAAAAAATCCATTTTACTGACAAATTTTTCAGAAATATAGCTGTTTTAAGCATATTTACTGATACTTTTTTTACTGATACTTTTACATACACAAATGTTGTTGATGTGAACAGAAATAATGGAACTAAAACATGATGCATACATTTAAATCCAATCCATATTGCTTGGTCTTATCAGCTCGATAAGAGGAGACTCAAGGTCGTGAAATTAAAGGTAATTCTAAACATGTGAATTCTTCAGCAGTTGATCATATTTACACATTTGGACTTTCTCTTTGGCTGAATACTCTGTGGGCAATTTTTCTACTTCTGCTGAATTAATTTAATAATGTCACTGCTTGAAATAGCCCAGGATATAGAAAAATGTCAATGATTTTCAAAAATGTCACCTTTCCTATATAGAGAATGGCATTTTGTTTTCTTTAAAAAAAAGAAACAAAAATAAAGCATTCATATTAAAATATTCTCTGTGAAGGCACCTAGGAATCTGTGTGTTACCCCACCAATAGAAACTAATTGATCTTCAAATGACTTTGTTGGCCTTACCCAAATGAGCAGGAATGTGTTTGGACCATCAAAACCTTTCGGACAGTTGTTTTTGACTTGAGTACAGCACGATGAATAAAACTCTCCCAGAAGGAACTCATTATATTTAGAATGTTCCCTTTCTAGCTAAAGGACAAAAACTAGAGTTTATTGAAGGCCATCAAATCTTCCAGTTTTTTAAAGGGACTAAGAGAATAAGCTAATTTTGAACTCAAAACAGACCATCTTGGTGTATTCCATGAATTCTGTTGTTTTGGGAGAGGATTAGTAAAGAGCATAAATGTTGCTCTCTGGGCAAACACATTTGAGATTCAGGAAAGTGAAAGCCCCAGATCAAATACAAACCCCCATCAAATGAGCCCATAAAAGCACTAAAGACATCAAAAGCAATGTGTAGTCCACACATCAAAACAAAACAAAAATCAAATAAAAGCCTCAATACCTAACAAAGTTCTGTTTTAATGAAATAAATCATATACAGCACTGTGTATTACACAAATTCTGGGGTAAGTTTGCACTGTAACTGCTATTTTGATATCCATAGGCTAATGCACAAGATGAAAGGAAAGAGGGATATCAGGCATGCACTTGCTAAAGAGAGGCTGGAGGGGGAAAAAAAAAGTCAAACCATAATAATAATAGTGTATGTGCCAAGTAGTTTTTTGCAGTATTGCATTTGGTCCTTTCAGCTACTGTTAAGTGTTAGGTGTTACTATGGTCCCATTTTATTAAGGTTCATGGAGACCAAATATATTGTCAGGGGCCAAAAAGGAATGGAGCAGGGACTGAAATCCAGGTCTATCAAGCCAGAGTTTGTGCATGTAATCAGGATGCTCACCATGAAAGGCAAGATATTCATGTGTACACTCGTACTAGGCACTTCCAGACAGTATCTTACTTGATCTCAGCAACGTGAACCTTTATCCACATGGTTGAAAGTTATAAAAGTATATTCTGAAAAACAAACTGAGGGTTCTAGAGGGGAGGGGGGTAGGGGGATGGGTTAGCCTGGTGATGGGTATTGAGGAGGGCACGTTCTGCATGGAGCACTGGGTGTTATGAACAAACAATGAATCATGGAACACTGCACCAAAAACTAATGATGTAATATATGGTGATTAACATAACAATAAAAAAAAGCTTTAGAAACAAAACAAAACAAAAAAAAGTATATTCTGAAAGAATAAATGCAGTCCTGGAAAAGTAACCGCATTTTCTGCCTGGGTCAGCGCTACGGCGTAGAGAAGGAAACAGCAACAAAAGGAGCCAGAGATCAGACCAAAGGCCACTGGGATAAATGTAACATCACCGACCACAGTCACGGAGAACACTATTTCTACAACATATGGGATAAGTGTTAGAGCATTCCTTAATTCTTAAAGGACAGCATTACTCTAGTAGGCATGAAGACTTGGGGAATATCCAGACATCTGGGTTCAAACAAATGAGTTAATAGAAGTTGATGAAAGTTTGACAAAGGCCCTTCTGTCCCTCAAAGGCATTGCAATAATTGTGGTTCTGTTTTCTCTGACATATCAAGCATTTTCTACTAATAAATCTAATTGGGATTAACTCAGGAAGTATCACCCCAGATTTCAGAATAACACATTTTTTTATTAGAGAAGAGAAATTGTACAGAAACAGTATCTTTTAAAATAGTCATTTTACTGGAAAAGCAGTTATATTATCATTGGATGAGTTAATTTTGGACACTGGTGCACTGGTTGGCCTCATTTCTGAAGAGCATGATCTCCTACTAATTATATCAGTTAGGCCACATTTGGCTGCAAGGAACAAGAGACCTGAGTAGAGTGACTGAAAAAGCCAGGAGCTTATCTCTCCATGACAAGAAGCCCAGTGGAAGGCAGATCCTGGCACTGATTTCTTGGCTTCAGGACGCCCTCAGGAGTCAAAAGCACAGGGGTGGCTACATCTACAGCATCACATTTACATTTAAGTCAAAAGGAGGAGACAGACAGGAGGGTTTTGTCTCAAGAGATTTTGTCTTTTTATTCAGGAAAGAAACTTCCTCTTCTCCCATCCATCTCCAAGTAGATTTCCGCCTTAGGTCTCATTGGTTGCAGTGAGTATATGTGCACACATGCTCACTCTTCAAGCAGTCACTGCCAGTAGGAAAGAGATTAGGGTAACTGACATCCAGCACACTCATTTGTAGGCTGGCCTGAAAGGTCTGCTGACCTTGACTTAAGTAGTCTCAACCAGATGCCTAACAACGCAAACTTCCATTTGTAGAGATGCCGGAGTGAGGCATCTGAGTTAACCACTCAGATGGGTGGATGGCTGCTGAAGGTGGATGGGTGCTGAGTAACCACTAAGCATCTGCATATTGGTCACAGAATTTTTATTGTTTTAATTTTTTAACATATATATGATTTTTAAAAGATTTATTTATTTTAGAGAGAGAGAGAAAGAGCACTTGTGCAAGCAGGGGAGGGGGTAGAGGGAAAGAGAGAATCCTCAAGCGGACTCCCCGCTGAGTGTGGAGCCCAACTTGGAACTCAATCCCACAATCCCGAGATCATGACCTAAACTGAAACCAAGAATTGGACACTTAACCAACTAAGCCACATGATCACAGAATTTTTATTTCATTGGATTGAAAAATTAGTGGATGTTTCTTTATCCAAAGAGAATAGAACACAAAAAATCATTTTAAAACATCTATATTAAAAAAAAATCTAGGGGTGCCTGGGTGGCTCGGTCGTTAAGCGTCTGCCTTCAGCTCAGGTCATTATCCCAGGGTCCTGGGATCGAGCCCCGCATTGGGGTCCCTGGCCCACGGGTAGCCTGCTTCTCCCTCTCCCACTCCCCCTGCTTGTGTTCCCTCTCACGCTGTCTGTCTGTCAAATAAATAAATAAAATCTTTAAAAAATAATAAAAAAATTGTTTAATCTATATTTACCTTCATAAATAAAACGAAGACTTCCTAGTCTTCCACACATATTAAAGGCAATCGATATGAAAACGTAATTTAGGACTTGTGGTTCTATTTTCTTTAAAATTAAATTATGCATATTTCAGACAAACACATTCTATTCTGAGTTTTGAAATATGCAAAGTGCTTTTTAGAGTAAGAAAATGGAATGATTAATGTAACTAGTATACATACTGCTTCCCTGTTTCTAGTAAAACATCAGTTCCCACATCCGTGTTGCACCATTATTTCCAAAGGCCAGGACCTGTAACTATATATTTTTTAAAACAAAATCCTAGATGACAGTGACAATGTGTAAATGTACTCACTTATATATAACGAAATGTAAAATTCTTAAAAGGCAACTATAATTAATATGGAGGAGGGAGAAACTCTACTGTCAGATTATAGTTATTTTTTATTTACTTCAACAAGACACCATTACTTATTTATGTTTTAAAGATTCGATTAATGTTTTATTATCCTCGTTGTAAACAACAGAAGTAGTAATATCAGAGGATAATTGGGAAGAAAATGGGAGAATATTTCAAATAGCCTCGGTTAAAAAAAAATGCTGTTTACAACTTAATCATTTTGATTCTGTGACATTAATAATTTATCAGAAGCTGCAGCCTGGGGGGTCTTTCATGATGTGTAATTTATCTTGTGGAATCACTGCTGATAGTCAGTTAACCTAATATGTCCTGAGTGGTTCAGTTTGTCAGAAGACAATTTACTAACTGTCCGGCCGTTGGCTCCCTTAGAAATTCCATCATCCACCATCCTCCACATAGAGTTCCATGAGAGTCACGGTAGAAACAGCGGTGGCTTCGATTAAATACTAGATTGTGCTCAGGTAGCTCTTACATAAATCCTCAGTGGTAATGCCGGATGTTTCCTGAGAGCAGCATACGAAGAATGTACAATTATAGGGTTCTATTAAGGTAATACGTTTTTATTCTTAAGCCATGCAAAAACATCTCATTCTTCCAAGACCAAAGCTCACTTGTTTTTATAACTTGAGAGTCCCCAGCTTCACAGAATTTCATGTGGTATTTATTGTGGGCATCAATCAGAAAGTGTCTCTTTTGATTTAGAAAGTGTATGTATATCAGAACCAGAATTTCCTTATAATACCAGATAAAAAGTGGGGGGAGTGATCTACAAGTTTCTCTAGGAGCCTTTGAGACAGAGCATCAGTATTAGTGAGAGATAGAAGCAGGAGGGAAACACCGAAAAATAAACAAACAAAACAAAAAACAACTAAAGAATTTGAGATCCTTAAGAAATATCTACTTGTAAGATATTCGTTTTCTACCTTGGTAATGAATTAACCACAAAGCAATTTTACTGCTGGACTAACTTGGAAAAGTTACTTTCATTCCATAGCACAGAAAATTTGAGGGAGTGATTATCAGAAAAGATATTGTTCCCAGACTAAGATAGAGATCAGGCTAATCTGCCATCAGAAATCATAGTTTGTTCTTACTTCTCAGTCTTAACACCAGCGGGAAATAACAGAGCACCAAATCAAGCATGGGTTGGATTTTACCTAATAGTCTAGACAAAGCACTAAATCTTCTCCCTTCGGTTCTGAACTGGGTGGCTGCCTGAGTTCTTTCAATCCAGCAGGGATGTAGGGTGAGAGGCAAGGCACCCTTTCCTGCACCACATTGTAAAAGGGGTTGTGTGCCCTGCTGGATTGATTGGTTGGGAACTTAACCTTAACTGGGAAGATCCTGGATGGATGGTTTCTTTTTCTCCGTCCTTGAGCCAGACCATTCACATGTTAAGCGTTTTTCATTTCAGAAAACTGCTAAGTTTTTTTCTTAGAAGCGAGGGTGTTACTGAAACCCTGAAGAGTTACTAAGTCATGAAACCCATCATTCCCTTGAATGCATCCATCATTTCTCATCCCACTACAGACCTGCCCTGCTTTTAAAGGAGAGGCATTGGTCTGCATGTTTGTTGAGGCCTGAGGAGGGAGGGAGGAAAGGAGGGAAGGAGAAGGGAAGGAAGGAAGGAAAGAAGGAAGGAAGGAAGGAAGGAAGGAAGGAAGGAAGGAAGGAAGGAAGGAAGGAGGAAGGAAGGAAGGAAGGAAGGAAGGAAGGAAGGAAGGAAGGAAGGAGGAAGGAAGGAAGACAGGAAGGGAGGGAGGGAGGAAGGGAGGGAAGGAGAAAGAAGGAAGGAAGGAAGGAAGGAAGGGAGGAAGGAAGGGAGGGAGGGAGGGAGGGAGGGAAAGAGAAGGGAAGGAAGGAAGGAAGGAAGGGAGGGAGGAAGGAAGGGAGGGAGGGAGGGAGGAAGGGAGGGAGGGAGGGAGGAAGGAAGGAAAACAGGAAGGGAGGGAGGGAGGGAGGGAGGGAAAGAGAAGAGAAGGAAGGAAGGAAGGGAGGGAGGGAGGGAGGAAGGAAGGAAGACAGGAAGGGAGGAATGGAGGGAGGAAGGAAGGAACGAAGGAACGAACGAAGGAAGGGAGGGAGGGAGGGAGGAAGGGAGGGAGGGAGGGAGGGAGGAAGGAAGGAAGACAGGAAGGGAGGGAGGGAGGGAGGAAGGAGGAGGAGAAGGATCTAGGAAGGTAAGAAGTTCCACGGGAGAAAGGATATGAAGGAACAGGGGAAAAATCTGTGAAATACACACCAAAAGAGAAGAAGTGACTCGGTGTAGAATAAATCAAATTAAATCCAGCAGTGAGAGCAGTATAGAAGAGCAGGCAGTCCTCCATGTATAAGAATCTTGCCAGTGAACTTTGCAAGTCTCCAAAGTAAGACAGAGCTACAAATGCCCACTAGGAAACAGACACAAGGAAAACACTTTTTTTTCATCCAGAAAAAGAAAGAAATGATATGTTTTACACGCACCGACTGTCTATATAGTGCCAACTGCGTTCAAAAGCTCATCTCTCAAATCAAAACCATGCTTGCTTGGACTCTGCAGAGCAAACAAAGCTGTTGGAAGATAATTATGCTCTAATCCATCTGTAGTCTCCTTGTAGGTGTTTGGGAAAGTGAACTCAGTAGTCAGTAGGAGAATCTTTCCTAATATTTCAGGTCAGTAGGATTGCCGGCTGGAGACCCCGATTTAAAAGCAATGGAGTGGAGGAGCTAGTTGCTTGTCTCGGGATTTTTAGGCTATTTGAGGCTTCCCCTCATGGCTACCTTCTCCTCAAAGCTGAGATCGGAAAAAGATTTTGTCTTTTGGTTGTAACTCTACTTCTGCTGTGGACACTTTGCACTGAAACATCCAAGTCTTATTTATAATCAACAAGGTTATGATTTTTCCTTCTCTGTTTCTTCTTTTCTTTTTGGCCATATTTGCCGAGAGAGGATTGGCAAGGCGTTCTCCTTTTCAGTACACTTCCTACTCAAGGACTTGATTAGCACATTTTTGCCAATAAAACAGTCAGTAATTAGTTTTTAATAACCAGTATATTTTTGCTATATCAGCATGCAGTTTCCTAGCCTGCGATATTTAAAAACAGTATTCAATAGCACAGGATGACACATATTAACTTGGGGGCAAATATAGCTTTTAGAATAATGTTTTGAAAAGCAGCCCCCTGTAAATATAAGGTGGTATGGCACCATATGGAGACTGGGTTTCTGACATATGGCTTGAATTAACAAGTTTAAAACTGTTAGGATCAGTTTTTCTTTCACTGAAGGCAAAACCACAAGATTCAGATGTGAAATATGCTCCAGTCACTGATACAAAGGCACACCAAACGCTGGGTCTCTTGGGCTAGATTTTTTTGTTGGCAGTAAGTGCAAGTTATCAATAGTAAGACAAGTTGTAACATGACGAGGAATCACAAGGCTGCCAAGGCTTAAAATTTCACTTCAAATAGTGCTTATGTGGGCCTACACCACCCTTGCTAGCAGAGGACATTGCCTCTTTGAAAGTGGCTTTTGAATTATGATTATTACATCCTCAAAATAAATTATTGTTCCTGGATTGATATAAAAGATATTTGAAAAGACAAACTTGAGTGACAGATGGAAATGGCTCAGGGCGCAGTGTCTTCTGATCTCTCCTGATTGAACCTTTGTAGGATGAATTGAACAGGAAAAGTTCAAAGATCCAGGGTCTGTATTACACTAATATTGTTTCATTTAATCAAAACTGTCTTTGAAGTGTGGTACTTGTGGGTCACCTGTAGCTTTGAAATTTAAAGTCATATAAAAGCTTTAGTGATGCTGCAGAGGACAGCATGCAGCTACAATAAGCTTCTGGACCAAAGGGGGAAAAAAATCAAGATGGGAATGAAGGCAGTTTTCATATTCATGTTTCCTCTTATTGGCTTTATTTTTCTTTTTTTTCAGTGAGCCGAGCGCTCCAGAGTTGTAAAGAAAAGAATTACTATATCCAGACATCCACGGGGCTTATTTTCATCATTGGAAATATGTTTATTTGTGGTTCAGCATCTAAACTACTTACTCAAAGCTCGGAAACACCCCTTCGGTGTTAAGTTGAGCCCAGCTGATCTGATTTCCCTTCTCTGTCTCTACAACTCCCCGTGCTGCCGTTACGTAACCATGACAAAATGTCTCTCTCATGGAAAACTGGCCATACGCTTGCCTTTTAGAACTTGATCTAAGTGGCATCAAATATATTTGTAGCCAGAATGGGGAACCCCTATGAAGAAAGAATATTCTACTAATTAGTGGGAAATGTCATGGTAATAATGCTTCATAATTACACAGTTGGCGAAGCACTAGTGTGTATTTTATCACCATTTAATCCATAGAGCAGTTCTAGGAGACAATGAGCCTTCTCATTTTATGGATGAAAAGAAGAAAAAAAAAGCAAAAGAAAAAAAACCCTCCAGCCTCAAAAGACTTAACTGGTTTGCCTAATACGTCACAGCTAGTCAGTGGCAGAATAGGAACTTGAATTTGTGATGTAAAATCCGGGGTCCCGGCTCTCTCCCCCATATCCCTTCCCGCAGGCCTATCTCTCCAGGGCTGGAGAGCCACCTTCCTTGCTGTGTGGCACTCACGCAGAGCGGGAGGGAGATGCCTTTCAGACCCAAGGATGCTGGTCGATGGTAAGGAAGACATACATGTTCCATTCCCACTGTGGTCCCTCTCCTCTGCTTGTCATGCCAAGGCAGGGAAGGGAGCAGGAAGCTCAGGGCAATTTGGCCACAAGGAAACTTTGGAGCATCCTGGGATCCTCTTTTATCCATCACTAGGGCACTAATCATGTTAAATTTTTTTTTTCAAGGCAATTCATTTCCCTGCTATAAACACACACACAGGCCTTCTAGGTAACAACTTCCACAAAATCTATGCCCCTGTTTGCTCCGTAATCTGGGTCACATAGCAATTGCACCTGATTCCTCTTGATTCCCAAGACCCTGTTCTTTCATAAATACTGTTAGATATCTAGAGGTCTATAGTGAATCTGGTAATGATTTTTTTTTCCTAAATATCATTTCTAAATATTATTTGTTTCTGCCCCTATAGAACATTTTTGGCTTAGCTAGAGAAATTCCACTTAGTCCTTCAGCTTAAAAAATCAGGAGAGAATCCCAGAGCAGAGAGCAATCAATCTTGGGGAGCAACTGGTTTGATCCAGTTACATCATAAATGAGAAAACGGAGGTTCAGAAATGTTAAGTGACTTGCAAAAAAATCACAGAACGACAGAGACAAGCACCCAGGGCCTCCTGTCTCCCCTCCTCAGGACCTTTTCAGGCAAACCATACTGCCTTAAATGTTATCTACTCATGCTCCAAGCAAGCAGAAGGTACAATAATTCAGGCATTCCAATCCATCGCTCCATCTACCCCCACCATGTTTTGTTCATCTTCATAGTATAATCACCACCTGACTTGACCACATACTCATTGTTTATTCTTTATCTCCCCTCTGGCCTCCAGGAGAATATAGATAGTGGTGTGCCGAAAGTGCTTAACAACCAGCTCTCTGAATGGAGGGAAGAAAGGCCGACTCCCAGCACTTGCTGATTTTGGTGGTAGAAACCCACCCACCAGGGCTGGTTTCAAAGTCCCAACAGGACGGGACATGGGCTTGGAAAGAGAGGGAACCAGGTGCAAGTCGGCCCCCAGCACACCCCTGGGACCAGGGACTCCACCCATTTTACAAACGCTCTGGCTATTTCCCCAGTGTCTAGAACGGAGCCTGACACCTGAAGCTGCTCAGTAAATATCTGTGGAGCTGCCTGACAGGAGTCACAAAGACTAGTTTCCTGAAAATTGCTAGAATCCTGCTGCCTCCGTTTTCCTCTTAACACGCAAGGCAGCGGCACCTCTTTCTTGGGGAGAATGTTCATTTTCCCAGGCTGCCTCCTTCAGGTTGATGGGCATTGGCCAGATTCTGTTTTAACTAAACTTTAAATGGAAGAAAGCATAAAGGGTTTTTCAGGTGAAATTTTAAATGCAGATGGAGAAAAACTGCATTATCATAATGAGACTCTGGTGTTTGGGAACATTGTGGTAATAATGTGATTCTTCTTTGCTTTGTCCCTTTTTTCTTTCTTTTTTCTTTCTTTCTTTCTTTCTTCCTTCCTTCCTTCCTTTTCTTTCTTTCTTTCTTTCTTTCTTTCTTTCTTTCTTTCTTTCTTTCTTTCTTTCTTTCTTTCTTCTTTCTTTCTTTCTTTTTTTCTTTCTTTCTTCCTTTCTTTTTGTAAACACCTGGAATGACATCATTCATTCCCTCATTTTGCGGGTGTAGGTCAAGCCCTCCAGCAACCTCTCCCTCTCTTCAGCCTCTACCGGCCCAGGAGCCACTTGCAAGAGGCTAACAAGCTCTGACCAAGGCATTAAGCAACTGAGAATCAGTGTCTTTGTGGCAAGATAATGTAGCCTATTATGACTGGAGTTGTATGCTTTAATAATGAGAAAAGGAAATCCCAGTTCTGCCTCGGTAATTAGCATAACTGGAACTTAAGTCAAAACCAAATACAGGGAGAGCATTGCTCAAACATACATTTTTGACATGTTCATCTGCAACATACTTTGTAGGAAACATGACCATCATGAAGAACATGTCCAATAATTTCGATGAACTGAAAGTCAAAATATCTCTAATTGCATGAAGGAAGAAAAGGGGCATACAATGAAAAAAATAATACTACAGCTCCTGGGTTAGAGAACAAGCATCTGCAAATATTGAGCGGCTTTTTCAGTGGGTAGTATTTTTGTAAGCATAAATTATGGTGGGGGCACCCAGGTGGTGCAGTCAGTTAAACCTCTGACTCTTGGTTTTGGCTCAGGTTGTGATCTCAGGGTCGTGAGATCGAGCCCCAATGTGGGGTTCAGTGGGGAGTCTGCTTAAGATTCTCTCTCCGTCTCCCTCTGCCCCTACCACTCAAGCTGTCTCTCTCTCTCTCCCTCAAATAAATAAATAAATCTTTAAAAAAAAAACATAAATTATGGTGTTCTCTGTAGAGAATACCAATAAATGGCCAACGAGACTTAACAGAAACATAAGTCTGTTTCACACACAATTACAGGTGCCCTTGAACAACACAGGTTTGAACTGCTGGGGTCCACTCATCCACACAAATTTTTCGATAAATACAGCACAGCACTGTAAATGTGTTTTCTTTTCTTTATGTTTTCCGGATACCATTTTCTTTCCTCTAGCTTATTTTATACTAAGAATTCAGTATATAATATATATGACATACAAAATAATGTGTTAATTGACTAGTTGGTAAGGCTTCCCATCGATACTAAGCTATTAGTTAAGTTTGACTGCATGGGGGTCAGCGCCGCAGCCCCCTAACCCCCTGTGTTGTTCAGGGGTCAACTGTATATACAGTTCGCATGAGGGTTTTATGGGAATGATCCGAGCCTTCTGGACATTTCTCACTATAGCGTGTAGTATAATTCATATTAAATTTCACGTGGGTAGTGAAAATCCATTAGCCCGAGGCGTCTCAACACTAGAATAGGCAAATAGTCTACCAGAAATTTATACTTTCAGGAATTTATCTCTTTCAGAAATTCATACACTCAGAAATTCCGTTCCAGGTGATACATTAAATTTCAAGGGAAGGATTTAGGGGGAAACTAACCACGGAAAAGTCTTAAGAAATACAAACTCCTGCAAGGAGCGTTTCTCCAGTAGGTTGTGTTCAAACCTGGACACTCACCCCCGCCCTTAGAGGCAGTGCTCAGACACAGAGATCTTTCTCTGCCCACTGCATCCCCCCCCACCAAGTGAGTGCTCAATATATGTACGCTGATTAGAATGAGGGAAATGATTTCAATTGACTCAAACAGCTAGCCAAAAACATATCCTTGTGATTCATAACTGTAATGACAAGGGAAGACTTCATTTTGGATGATTATTTAGAGGAAACATCTATTTTTCTTCATGAACTCTTTGACTTCATCTGTATTAGTCAGAGCAATGTTGACTTAAAACAAAAAAGAAAATTGGGAGTAGTTGTGGTTCTTCAAAGCCAGCCCAATTAAGTTGCCTAATTTTGGTTCCAGTGGAAAATATAATATTCGCATTTTCCTTTCCCTTCTAATGAATATCTTGGGCAAAATATAGACCCTGTTGGACCATTAAATGAGAGAAGTGATGGAAATACTGCCACAGGAGAAGAGCATTTTTTTTTTCCTATTTACATGAAACTGGCTAATAGCCAACAGTCTGGTGTTTCACTTAAAACACAGAGTCATTTACTACACGGAGCATAAGTCAGCTGCCTTACCTGAAAGAGCCTATTCCCTTCCAGAACTGTTCTTTTAAGGAAGTTTATTTCAAGCTTATTCATAATCAGCCATCATAGGGTTATTAATAGAGTTATGTAAGGCAATGAACAGCCCAGTGATTACTTACTGGTCCATCAAAACACAATTAGAAATTCTCACCTAAAGAGAGCAGTGCCTTGTTTAATGTGCTGAATGAAAAATGGTAAGGCAGTAAAACTACTTCACAAGTGATTTTTAAAGTATAGATTATTGTGACACCAGAGTCTGATTCTATGTGTTTAGAGACTGAGGCGAAATAAAACAATAAATAGATGGATAGATGATAGAGGTAGATGATAGATAGATAATAGATAGATAGATAGATAGATAGATAGATAGATAGATAGATAATAGAAAAAAACACTCAAGGTTTTCTTATGGAAAAGCATCACAACTAAATTCCACATCAAGAATCACACTGCCTTTCTTTCAAATGTGTAGGTTGAGGGAGCTTGAAGAAATTTCTTTTAAAAATAACGATGACAGGGCGCCTGGGTGGCTCAGATGGTTAAGCGTCTGCCTTCGTCTCAGGTCATGATCCCAGGGTCCTGGGATCGAGTCCCGCATCGGGCTCCCTACTCCTTGGGAGCCTGCTTCTCTCTCTGCTTCTCTCTCTCTCTCTCTCTCTCCCCCCACCTCTGTCGCTCATGAATAAATAAATAAAATATTAAAAAAAATAAAATAAAATAAAAATAATGATGACATGAATGGGGGAAATATTTGACATTTTAGGAACTTCTGCAACCTAAGAAACTGTTTTGTAGGGTAAACAAGGATTGTAGGGTAAACCAGGGCCACCACTTTCTGACTTGACTTCCCTCGCTCTCCCTGAATGATCAATTTAAAAATTGGGGGAAGCTCTAATTTAAGAAGTTTCAAAGCAAAAAAAAGTGAAGTTTAGTCCTAAAAAGGTCATATTTAGCTTAAAATTAAATGAGCTTTTCATAGCTCAGGTGAGCTCGTTCTCTCCCTAACCCTTCTCCACCCCCCCTTCCCCCTCCCCACCCCCCTTCTGTCTGTCTCAGGCAAACAGCTATATTAATAGTCAGCTCATAACCACATCATTTTGCTAACAGTCACAGAGCTATATTTAAATTCAGGGTGCTGTTGCCATGAATTCTATAGTATCTCTATAATCTTTTTTATAAAAGACTTGCTTTTGCACAACATCTTTGCTCCCCAGTGACCAGGGAGATCTTGCTGCCCTTCCCAGTCCTTCTTCCTCACCTCCAGGACAGGCTGCAGGCGGAGGTGACCACAGGCTGACCCCTGGCCTTGAGAGAACAGGAAAGTATATCCAAGGGCCCAGGGCCCAAACTTCTTTCTTTAGCTCCCAGGTGAGCCGACTTGGAGGAGTCCTGCTTTTTTTAACCTGACACTTAAAATGCGCAGGAGTTTGTGTGAAGGGGTCCCAGGTGCTGCCCCAGAGGGGGGTTCAACTCCTTCCTGGTTTCCAGTGTCCACAGGCGACCGCCGCCCTGACGCCAGTCACACATCCATTCACTGCAGGATAATTATGCAAATATATACTAACTAGGCTTAGTTCCCTACTTAGACTTCCTTCCCACTCCCTGCATCCTAGCATGGGTGCTGACAGTGTTTTGGAAGAGTAACTAAATAGCTGGAAGGCTTTCTGAATATATCTATCCTGGCCTGTCAAAGCTAGAACAGCGACGGTCCATCTGGGCCTGGAAGACAATTTCCATGGTGTAAAATACTCTCTCAATTCTTTCCTACCAGAGACAACCAGCTGGTGCTACAGTGAGACAGCCAAATCCACTGTGTGTAGACCTCCGCTCCAAGCTCAAGAGTGGCCTGGGATGACCCTGAAGCTTCATCTTCAGAGCAGTGAGCAAAAACTCTCCCCAGAGGACAAGGCAGTTCATGGACTAGTGTCACCGTCTCAGGCTGAGGCCATAGGCAGCAACTACAGCAAGCTACCCACAGCTCTCGAACAATTGATAAAACCTGTATTTTTTTTTTTTTTCTTTCAACTGTCTGGATATTAAGCATAGGAAAGGATTTGGGAGAAAAGAGCCTGAAGTTTTTCAAACAAATGCCTCACTTTTCGGGTGTCTATCTTAGCCAGAAGCCCTTTCTGGCGCTTTTCTGTTGTGTGATTGTATATACCATTATAAAATCATAAACAACATTTGAATTTGGATATGTGGGAACAGTGGAGAGAGTTGTTTCTTTCCTTGGAAGTCCCGGGATTCTGCTCACCCCTTACTTCTTCTAAAAACATGGTTTGCCAACGTGCTTCTGTGCCGATCCATGTAGAGTATTAATAAGCCATGTGGCCCTGAAAATGACTCAACCCTCTATAAGGGTCTCTGGACATCTGCCTTTGTCCATGTTTTACCTTCTGGGAAGGCTGAGAGGCATGATCCTTTCCTGAGTCACTGAGGTGTAGCTCAACATTTGTGAAGGAGTACCAAATTTTCAAGCAATGGGAGTCATGGAGGCTCAATATCTCCTTGCCAGTGGGAATCAAAGATGAGGAACTAGGGAAAGCAGGTGTGGCTCAGCAGAAGCTTGGGACATTGTTAGTTGGCCAAGTCAGTCAGAAAGGGCAAAAACAAATGGAAGAATAAGTCAGTCTGCTCAGGAAAAGTAAGAGTCAAAAAGGAGGGGAAAATTCCACTCCACAGACCAAGGATTGTCATCACAACACCTCAGGGGCAAAGAACTTTCAGAAACCTTGAATGAGCAGGTTTGACAGCCCATGTCTGTACAACATCTTTCTAAATCCTAAGTCTCTATTTTTATCAGGGCTATTGGGGTAGATGACAGGCCACAAGAGGTCAGTGGCTGAATGCCCTCGCAAGACCCTGTCTCCACAATTCTTGACATCCAGGAGGAGGGGGTCTATGGAGGCCCAGGGTGGCCCAGAGACTTATGAGAGGTAAAAATTCTGGGGGGACCCAGTTTTTGTGAGTTTTATCTCTAGGAATTCTAGGGTGAATATCAGAGAGAAATCCCCTCATGCTTCCTGCAGGGGGAGGAGAAAAGGAATCTGGATGACCTCCGGAGAAACTCTATGTGCTGGGGTTTTATCAGAGCCTAAATGACCTGAGGAATGGAAAATATCCAATGCTAGCTGGTAGTCACCTTCCACATGAGGGAAGGGAAATATCCAACTCCAGCCTTCTCTAGCCATCCTGTCCCACCTACTGGAGTTGTGGGTGGAGGGAAAGAAGCTCCTGTGATGATCACAGCTCAGAGGTGCATACTCATTTAAAGACTGAGACCTAACTGAAGGACTATGTGCCCTCACCTCCCCCCCACCACTTACCACCACATGAATAAGGCCTATTCACTACAGTTCCTTCTACCTAGTACAGCATGTCCACATTTCAACCAAAAATCAAAAGGTGTACCAAAAGGCAAAAAATACATTTTGAAGGCATGGAACAAACATCAAAACCAGACTCAGATATGGCAGGAATCTTGGAACTTCCAAACAAGGATTTTCTTAAAACAATAATTAATACATTAAGGGCTTTAATAAAAAAAAAACCTAGAAAGCACATAAGAACAGGTGGATAACATAAGCAAGATGGAAATTCTTAGAAGGAATGAAAAGGAAAAGCTAGAGATAAAAAGCACTGTAACAGAATAAAGACTACTTTGGATAGGCTCATAAGTAGAGTGGACATACCTGGACAAAGAATCTCTTCACTTGAGGATATGAAAATAGAAACTTCCAGAATAGAAAAGGAAAGACAAAAAAGAACTGAAATTTAAAAAAAGAAGAACAGAGTATCCAAGAATACCAGGATAACTATAAAGGTTGTAAGATACGCAAAATAGGAATACCAGAAAGGGAAGAAAGAAAGGAATATTGTTGAGCCTTGAACAACACTGGTTTGAACTGTGTGGACCCACTTCTAGGCAAATTTTTTTTTTTCAATCAGTACAGTACTGTAGTTGTATTTTCTCTTTCTTACGATTTTCTTTTCTCTAGATAACTTTATTGTAAGAATACAGTATGCAATACATGTAACATCCAAAATATGTATTAATTGATGGTTTATGTTATCAGTAAGGCCTCCAGTCAACAGGAGGCTATTGGGAGTTAAGTTTTTGAGAACTCAAAAATTATATGTAGATTTTCAACTGCATGGAGAGGGGGAGTCAGTGCCCTTAGCTCCCACATAGTTAAAGGATCAATTGTAGAAGCAGGGGCACCTGGGTGGCTCAGTCAGTTAAGTGTCTGCCTTCGGCTCAGGTCATGATCTCGGGGTCCTGGGATCAAGCCCCACGTCAAGCTCCCTGCTCAGTGGGGAGTTTGCCTCTCCCTCTCCCTCTGCCTCTGTCCCCCACTCATGCTCGCTCGCTCTCTCTCAAATAAATAAATAAATAAATCTTTAAAAAAATTGTAGAAGCAATACTTAAAGTAATGATGACTGAGAATTTCCCCAAATTAATCTCAGACACAAAACCATAGATCTAGGAAGTTCAGAGAACACCAAGCAAGATAAATTAAAAAATATATATATATACCTAAGTATATCATATTCAAAGTTCAAAAAATTAAAGATGAAGAAAAAGATCTGGGCTGAAGCCAGTGGAATAAAACGAAGGAACAAAGATAAGAATAAAATAAGAATTAAACCTAACTTCTTCTCAGAAATCGTTCAACTAAATAGAGAGTAGCATGAAATAAAGTACTGAGAGAAGAAAACCACCAACCCAGAATCCTGCACCCTGAGAAATTATCCTTCAAAGTGTCGGAGACAGAAAGACTTTCCGAAACAATCAAAAGTTGAGAAAATTTGTTGCCAGTAGACCTATCTTGCAAAGTATGGTACAAGAAATTCTTCAGAGAATAGAAAAATAATTAAGGAAAGAACTTGGATCTACAGGAAGAAAGAATGGACATCAGATGATGAATAAGTCAAGGTAAAATACAAACTTTTATTTTTCTTAATTGATGTAAAAATAACGGTTTGTTCAAAATAATAATAACAGGGCTCCTGGGTGGCTCTGTCAGTTAAGTGTCCAATTCTTGATTTCAGCTCAGGTCATGATCTCAGGGTTGTGAGATCAAGCCCCACATCTGGCAGGGAATCTGCTGGAGATTCTCTCTCCCTCTCCTGCAAACTCTGCCCACTGCTGCTCACTCTCTCTCTCTCTCTCTCTCTCTTTCTCTAAAATAAATAAATACATCTTTAAAAAATAATAATAGCAATAATGTATTCAATTATCTTTGTATATATATATGTATAGATACACATATACAAAAGTATACATATACGTTTATGTATGATTATCTATAAGTGAAATGAATGATAGCAATGATATAAAGGAAAGGAAAGACGAATTTGGAATATTTTGTTATTATAAGGTATGTGCCCTACCATGAAACAGTATACAGGTGTTTGCAAAGTGGACTTGGATTGGTCATAAATGTATATTGCAAACTCTAGGTAAACACTAAAAATATTTTTTAAAAAGTATAATTGATATTCTAAGAAAGCAAAGAAAACGGAATCATACATAATGCTTAATTTAAACCACAAAGAGCAAGAAAAGTGTGGAAGACAAAAATAGGAATAAGAACAAGGGTAACTAGTAGAAAACAGTAATAATTGTGGTTGATATTATTCCAATTATATCAATATTCACTCTAAGTAAATACACTAATTGAAAGACAGAGACTGTCCAAGTGGATCAAAAAATAAGATCCAGCTATATATTGTCTACAAGAAACCCACTTTAAATATAAAGAAGCATATAGACTAGAAGTAGAGGCATAGAGAAAGATATACCATGCTAACACTAACCAACAGAAAGCAGGAGTGGCTATTAATTTCAGACAGAGCAGTTTTCAGAACAAGAAAATTATTAGATGTATATTCCAAGAAGATATGACATTCCTTAATGTGTATTTGCCTAACAACAGAACACTGAAATACATGAGGCAAAAACCGAAAAGAAAAATTGAAAAACTAAAGAGAACTTCAAGTAGAAATAGATAAATCCAGTATCATACTTGGAGACTTTAACATCTCCTTATCATAAATTGACAGATCCAGCAGGCAGAAAATCAGGTAGAATGTCGCTGAACTCAAAAAAAAAAAAAAAAAAAGAAAAGAAAAGAAAAAGAATGTCGCTGAACACAAAAGCATCATCAATCAGTTAGATATAATTGATATCTATAGATTATGTCAGCCAACAAGAGCAGAATATGCATTCTAAACTTATACAAAACATTCACCAAGATAGACCACATTCTGGGCCATAAAACACATCTTCAAAGACCAGAAATCATAAAACATCAGATATCAGACCACAATGGAATCAAACTAAAAATCAACAACAGAAAGGTATCTGGAAAACCCCCAAATATTTGGAGATTAAATAATACAGTTCTATATAACACATGGGTCAAAAATGAAATCTCAAGAGATATTTCAAATTATTTTGAACTAAGTGAAAATAAAAATACAAGTTATCAAAATGTGTGGGATGCAACACATGCAGTGTGTAGAGGAAAATTTATAGCACTGAGTGCATATATTAGAAAAGAAAAAGATCTAAAATCAATAATCTAAGCTTCCATCTTAGGAAACTAGAAAAAGAAACACAAATTAAGTCTAAAGTAGCAGAGGGGCACTGGGTGGCCCGTGGGTTAAGCATCTGCCTTAGGCTCAGGTCATGATCCAAGGGCCTTGGGATGGAGCCTGGGAGCCTGCTCTCCCTCTCCTCCCTGCTCCTGCTCTCTCTTGCTATCTCTGTCTCTCTTTCTCCAGTAAATAAATAAATAAATAAATAAATAAATAAATAAATAAATAAAATCCAAAGTAGAGAAAAAAATGAAATAATAAAAATTAGGGCAGAAACCAATGAAATTTAAAACAAGAAATCAACAAAACAAAAAGCTGATTCTTTGAAAAGATCAATAAAATCAATGTCTATTGATTTGCCAGACTAACTAGGCAAAAGGAAAGAAGACACAAATTACTAATATTAGAAATGAAAGAGGGGACATTATCACATGTCCCATGGACATTAAAAGGATAAACAAAGAATAGTATGAATAACTCTATTGCCCACAAATTTGATAACCTAACAAAATGGACCAATTCCTTGAAAGACCCAATCTTCCAAAACACATACAAGAAGAAATAAACCATCGGAATAGGTCCATATCCATGAAATTTAGCCAATAATTCATAACCTTCCCAAAGAGAAAGCATTCAGACCTAGATGGATTCACTTGTGAATTCTACCAAACATTTAAGGAAGAAATTACATTAATTCTCTCACAGAAAACAGAAATAAAGAGAAACTTCCTAAGTCATTCTTTGAGATGAGCATATGTTAGAATCAAAACCAGAAGAAAAAAAAAAAAAAACAAGGAAAGAAAACTACAGACCAATTTCTCTCATAAACATAGTTGTCAAATTCCTCAACAAAATATTAGCAAATCAAATTCAACAATGAATCAAAAGAATCATATACCATGACCAAGTGGGATTTAGCCCAGTTATGCAGAGCTAGCTGGCTCAGCATCTAAAAATCATTGACTGTAGTCCATCACATCAACAGGCGAAAGGCGAAAGATCACATGATGGTATCCAAAAATGCATAAAAAGTATTTGAAAAAAACCAACATCCATTCATAATAAAAACTCTCAGCAAACTAGGAATAGAGGGAATTTCCTCCACACAAAAACCCAACAGCTAATATCAAACTTAATGGTAAGAAACTAGAAGCTTTTCCACTAAAATCAAGAACAACTCAAGGATGTCCCATCTTACCACTACTTTTCAACATTGTACTGGAAGTCCTAGCTAATGCAATAAAACATGAAAAGGAAATATAATGTCTATTGATTGGGCAGGAAGAAGTAAAACTCTTTGATCCCAGACAATATTGTCATCTATGTAGAAAATCTGAAAGGTTTGAGAAAAAAAATCTCCTGGAACTAATAAATGACTATAGCAAAGTGCAGGGTACAAGGTTAATATACAAAACCAATTGCTTTCCTATATGCTAGCAATGAATAAGTGGAATTTGAAATAAATGCATATTACCATTTGCATTAGCACTAAAAAAATGAAATATTTAAGTTTAAATCTAATAAAATGTACAAGATATATAGGAAAAAACTACAAAATTCTGAAGAAAGATATCAAAGAAGAAATAAATAAATGGAAAATATTCCATGTTCCTGGATAGGAAGATTCAATACTGTCAAGATGTTGGTTCTTCCTAACTTTATCTATAGATTCAGTGCAAAACTAATCAAAATCCTAGCAAGTTGGGGTGCCTGGGTGACTCAGTCGGTTGGGTGTCCAACTCCTGATTTCAGCTCAGGTCATGATCTCAGAGTAGTGGGATGGAGCCCTATGTCGGGCTCTGCACTCAGTGTGGAGTCTGCTTGAGACTCTTTCTCTCCCTCTCTCTCTGCCCCTCCCCCTGCTCTCATTCTAATTAAATAAGTAAATAAATAAATAAAATCTTTTTTAAAATCCCAGCAAGTTATCATGCATACTGACAAACTGATTCTAAAGTTTATATGGAGTGGCAAAATACCCAGAAGAGTAAGGACATTATTGAAGGAGAAAAACAAAGTTGGAGGACTGACCCTACCTGAATTCAAGACGTACTATAATCAGGACTTACTATAATCAAGATTGTGTGGTATTAGAGAAATAATAGGCAGTAATAGATCAATAGAACAGAATAAAGTGCCCAGAAATTGACCCACATAAATATAACGAATTGATCTTAGACAAAGTAGCAAAGGTAATAAAATGGAGCAAACATAGTATTTTCAACAACTAATACTGGAACAACTGGACCTCCACATGCAAAAAATGAATCTAGACATTGACTTTACATCTTTCACAAAAATTAACAAAAAATGGCTCATAGACCTTTGTGTAATATGCAAAACTATAAAATTCTTAGAAGATTATACGGGAGAAAATTTAGGTGACCTTGGGTATGATGATGATTTTTAAATTCAATAGCAAAAGTGCAAACCATAAAAGTAAAAAAAAAATGATAAGCTAGAACTCATTAAAATTAAAAACTGCTGTTCTGCAAAAGCCAATGTCAAGAGAATAAGAAGACAAACCACAGACTGGGAGAAAATATTTGCAAAGGACTCATCCAAAATATACTTCGAACTCTTAAAACTCAACAATAAGAAAATGAACAACTCAATTAAAAATGGGCAAAAGACCTGAACAGACACTTCATCAAAGAAGATATACAGATGGCAAGTAAGCATATGAAAAGACATTCAACATCATATGTCATCACTGAATTGCAAATTAAAACAACAATAAGATACCACTACACACCTATTAGTATGGCCCAAATCCAAAACTCTGACAACACCAAATGCTAGAGAGGATGTGGAGCAACAGGAACTCTCATTCATCACTGGTGAGAATGCAAACTTGTACAGCCACTTTGGAAGACAGTTTGGCAGTTTCTTACAAAACGAAACATACTCTTAGCATATGATCGAGCAATCACAGTCCTTGGTATTTACCCAAAGGAATTGAGAACTTATGTCCATGCAAAAACCTGCATACAATGTTTATAGCAGCTTTATTCATAATTGCCAAAAGTTGGAAGCAACCAAGATGTCCTTCAGTAAGTGAATGAATAATCTGTGGTACATACAGACAATGGAATATTATTCAGTGCTAAAAAGAAATGAGCTATCAAGTTGTGTAAAGATATGGAGAAAATTTAAATGCATATTACTAAGTGAAAGAAGCCAATTCGAAAAGGCTACAAACTGTGTGATTTCAATTATCTGACATTCTGGAAAAGGCAAAACTATGGCGACAATAAAATACCTCAACTTGCCAGGGGTTGGGTGGAGGGAGGGGAGAACAGGCAGGGCACAGAGGCTTTTTAGGGCAGTGAAACTACTCTCCATGATTCTATAACGGTGGATACATGTTGCTATACATTTGTTTACATCCACAGAATGTACAAGCACCAAAAATGAACTCTAATGCAAATTCTGGACTTGGGGTGTTAGTGATATACCACTGCAGGTTCATCCGTTGTAACACATGTACCACTGTGGTGCAGGAAATTGATATGTGTGTGAGTGTGTGTGAACAGGGTTATATGAAATACCTGTACTCTCCACTCACTTTTTCTGTGAACCTAAAACTGCTCTAAAAATAAAGTTTGTTAATTTAAATAAAAAAGCAAAGGGCAGTTCTGGGAAAACTGGGATGAATTTTCATCCAGATGAATGCAATAGTATGACGAATCTCATAAGCATATTGTTGACTGAAAGAAGTGAGATACAGAACAGAACATTCCGTTGATCCGTTAATATAATGTTCTTAAAGCAAGGAAAGTTAAATTATTGTAGTTGGAGATACATACAAACTATAAAGAAAAACGAGAAAGATTACCTAGAAAAGAGTAGTTACCCTTTCCTTGGGCAGGCCTGAGGTTGGGTTGGAGGTTTCTGGAGTTTGGAAATGTTTTCCTTCAAGTCTGGGATAGCTACTTAATAATACATGATGATGTACTTGTGATTATTTCTTTTTTTTCTGTATTTGTGTTATTTTTCCCAATTTTGAAAGATCAAAACAAAAGAGCAAGGGGAAGAAAGTAGCATTATACCTTAGGAAACAAAGCCCAGCCCCTTTTCCTTATCTATTCTGGAAGGCTGTATATCAGAGCAGAAACTACAAAGATTTTTGAGTTGGAATACCTGGTTCAAATTCTGGTTTTGCCATTTTTGTTTTTGTTTTTGTTTTTTCTCTGTAACCTTGGAAAAAATGCTTAGTGGATCTGAGCCTGTTTATTCCTTTGGAGGGAGGGGATAACAATATTGACTCCATTTTATTGAAAATATAACTACATTGTGTGCTTGCTGCTTTACTTAAATCCTGGGGTCATCTAACGCGGACACAATAATATCTATTTCTCAAAGTTGCTGTGAGGGTTGAAAAAGATAGCAAGTGTGAAATGCCTGGCAGAGTGACCCACACCTGTGAGATGATCAGTTAAGTTTCCAGTCCCTTCTCTCTTTCCCCATCCTTATGATTTTAGGATTGTGCACTATGAACGGAGCCCTCCCTTGCTGGCAGGAAAACGTACGTTCTACATTTGATTTCAGAACAGTGTGTTCTGGAGGATTCAGAATACTGCAGTGTCATAGAAAGGAAGGAGCAATGTCTGGTCTACCTGGAAGTTCCTACCAGCCAGCCTTCCTCCATTCTTACTTCTGAGTCTGGAGAAGGGCACCAAAAGCTAAACTTCATCCCAATAAGAGGGGGGTACCCCAAATATCTAACTAGAATAGGCAAGAGATGGATGTAACAGCTAAGAATGGAAAACACCAAATTCCTACCATGTATCACACTGTTTGGAGCACGACTACTCCATTACACAGCTTCAAGAAGACCATGAGAGTCCTCTACTGGGATTTTTTTTTTTTTTTTGAAGATATATTTATTTAGTTTAGAGAGAGAGCACGAGCAGAAGGGGCAGAAGGAGAGGGAGAGAGAACCTTAAGCAGACTCTGCACTGAGCACACAGCCCGACACAGGGCTCAATCTCACCACCCTGAGATCATGACCTGAGCTGAGGCGAAGAGTCAGACGCTTAACCGACTGCACTACACAGGTGCCCCCTTGCACTAGGATTTAATGGTAACTGAAACATAATCTCTGCCTCAGAGTAGCTTGAGGTATAGAGGGCTCATGTATGAGGAGAACAAATTCAGGTGTGTAAATATGAGCATGTCTGAACCTTTACCAAGGCAGGCAGAGGGGTTGGCCTTGCACTTGATGACATGGTATAAATTCAGCCACTGTTATGAAAACTCTGAAGAGGGTAGAACCAGGTCTAAGCACCAATGAAGCATCCACACTATGGCAGACACTTTGCTGGACTGTAGTTGAATTAATTTGCTTGGTCCTCTTACTGCCCCTATTTTAGAAGCAAAGACACTGAGGCTCAGAAAGATTGTCAGGGATATTGATGGAATGAAGGACAGAATTATTTATACAGCCAGGAAATAAGCCATTTTCTTTCCATCGTAACTGGAGAGCTATTCATTAAGCCTTCCCCATAGGATGGCTTAGGTCAACTCTGCCACAGTATACCAGTGCCCCACAAAATGTTAAGATAAAGGGTATCATTTGGTCAAAAAAGCAGCTAAGTAATTCTTCCTCCCATAGGATTTCCCACAGTTTAAACATTTCTGAGACCAATTGTGATCTTCACATGGGAGAATATATGCTTCGTTTTACAAATTTAATTTGCCCCTCAAACCTTTTTCTAGCGCTCTCAGGACATGAGTGTTCCATGGAGTATGATTTGGAAAATGCTCCTAAACTTTCACCTCCCTGATTCTCTGGATATTCCTCTGGAAAATAACAAAGATGGCGCCATCTCCCCATAAAGCCTATAAAAGAGAGCTTCTATATCCTCCTTCTTGAAGTGTAAAACCAACTGTATGCTTCATAACAAGGCTGGGGAAAACTCGTGTTTCTCAGCAAATACCACCACCCTTGGTTTTTTCTTGGTTTCTTTCTTAGAGGAATTCAGAACCTTACCTAAGATTATACCCCAAGGGGAATCGACTGAGAAACGAACTGATTCTTAAATCTATAAATAGAAAATGATATCTCAGTGGCCTTATCAGTAAACAGGTTCTTAAAGCTGGATGCCCACCAGGATGACCTGTGGAGTCTTTTAAACACATGGACCCTTGAGTAACTCCCCCTCTGGATGTTCCAACACAACAGGGCTGTTTAGTTTCAGTTTGTGTTTATGTTCCATGGGTCTAGGCCACAGAGCTATGGCTCTCCAATGGAGTAACTACTTCACTGATAACAAAGACAGAAAATTAAATGTTTCCAAGCACTGCCTTGGTGTTCTTGATTTAAAGTGTAATTTTGTGAAGAAATTGGAAATACCCTAATGCATAAGAATAGGCAATTTTTGAATAAAGATAGGGCACATCTTAGGACTGAATGGCATGTGGCTCATTAAAACTCATGTTGTGGATGGAATTTAGGGACCCAGTGGGCCTACATGACAGTCCTCAACTCCAGGTCAGTTTCCACTCCTCTGTGATACCCTTGGACCCACTTGTCCAGGCGAGGTCGCAGGTAAATGCTCCCTGCTCCCCTGGGTGCATGTGGGAATCTGCACCTTCTCGTAGTCCCAGGAGACCTATGGAAGACAAAGAAGGGAGATTAGGGCAGGCCCACCTGGGACCCTTGGTCTTGCATCTCTCCTTCCATCTCCTCAGTTCCAGAAAGCCAATGGAAGGGTTTCTTTCATCCCATTCCGACTTGCCTCAGGCCCTGACATACGGTAAAACCAAGGTGGAGTCCACCCAGTGCTCCCTCTTTGTGTGGATTTTCATCATAGATTTGAGACTCCGGATGAGCAATGGCCTTTGCTTCTAGGCTGCTCACCTGTGCCGGGAGCTTCAGAACTCAGTCTGAGAACCAGACAGCCATAAGGAAACAGAACGTGAAGGGAAGCATTAGAAGACACTCATTCTATTACCAAATATTGGATTTATTAAAATTTAAAAAATCCTTGAATGGTAACTGGACCCTCTGCCTACCTGCTCTCTTTCTCACACTCCTAGAAACTGCCTTCTGTTCTTCACCATCACTTGGAATGCACCAACATGGGGTTGGGGGGGGCTCTGCTGGGGCCAGTGGTTGAGGGACTAGGGAGCTGGCCTCACTCTGCAATACAGGCCACAGGGAGGGGACTGGCCAAAGCTGGGACTGCACAGGAGACAACGGGTCACCCAGTTTCTGTGGGCAGAAGCAGAGCCCAAACTCATGTAGAGCCCAACCTCTAGGCACACAGAACAAATCCCTGTGGCAAAGACCATTAGGCCTACTCAGTTCCTGCTTCTGAGTCCAAAACTTTTTTGCCCTCAACTACTCAACTTCCTTTCCATCACTGGGCACATTTCATTGTTGCCTTCTTCTTTGTCCCCTCCATCTGTCCACCAGCTCTACTATGTAGACATAGTATCACTATCATAGAACACTCGGAATATACCTGCACCCTCTAGGCAATAATGTCATCACCCGTTATACCTGGAATGTACCTCAAGGGGATAGCAAGACCAACTCCTTTGTTTCGTCAGTGACAGCCAGAGAGGTCATCTGACTTCTCCAGGGTTACCCAGCAGTATGGAAACTAGGAATCAGCTCTGATACTATGGTTCTTCAGTCATCCTATTCTGTACCCACAGAAGACAAATTCATTTTAATATTAAGCAACTCACCAAATGCCAAATCTGTACACAAACACACACATACACACTGCTCTGTAGGACCATATATGCATGCTTGTGATTATCTGTCTTTAAAAAAAAATGTACTTTCCCTTGCTTATCCCCTGCAACTGCGTTAGCTCAGATAACTAAAAGTTGACTCTGTATCTGCATTTTTTCAAAGTGCTCCTTTTTAGAAGCAATGCCCATTTTGAAACAAGCCTACACATATGTGAAAAATGTCATGCTTTATATCATGTGGTGCCTCTGGGCATTTTGTCAAATTATTTCCATTTTTCTACTTCGGGTCCTAATGATCCTAGACACTCACTATGCAAGGCAGGGAAATATGTTCCCTGCCTCCCTCCCCTTAACTATTCGCCATGGCAAGTAGAAAAGGGCTTTCAGGCTCAGTATGCTCTGCTCAGATGCACTGCAATCATCCTTGTCCTCTCTTCATATTTGTGACTATGTTCTTTCTATTACCCATGTCTCTGTAAGTGCCCTGATCATCTGCAGCCTGTCTTTTCTCCTATGGAATAATCTCTGTTCTTTATGCCCACACTGCCAACTTCCGTGCCTTTGTTTTGCTGTTCCCACTGCTACTTTGCTATCTGAGTATTTGTATCCCTGGCTGGGAGCAACTAGCTGTAAATAGAATCCATCCCTTAGGCACTTTCCCCCATGGAAACAATAGCAGGACCACCCCCACCCTCAGTCTCAGGCAAGACCTCCATTTAAAAAGGCTTCACCATGATTCCAAAGGGAAAGGTATGCATAACAAGACCCATCTGGTGATGAGAGGGATGCTCACGTTATTTTTCTTTTTAATTCTACCATTCTCTCACTCAGTTAGCGTATTCTACAGATCTTTGAGCAGGGACAAACCTTTCCCAGACTGCAGTGGACCTCACAAGGACTGAGGAGCCAGCAGGACCCGGTTTACAAAGCTTCATTATCCAGGCATATGCTCAGAGCTTCTGCTAATCGCCAGCCCTGGGTCTGGGGTTGGCACTAAGACCACTTTCAGTTCAGTGTGCTGGCTGCCCCCTCAAACTGAGGGGGTCTTTCTTTAGGATTGATTAGAGTGTCCACAAAATAGTTCTCTTAATGCAAAAATGTTTCTATTTTCTTAGGGGAATGAAAGCATGAAAAAAAAAAAACAGATGCAATCTTTTAGCAATGGGACAGTCCAAAATTTTTTTTATTTCCAAAATCATAGAAAATGACTTACTAGGAAACTAATAAACACATCAGTGTATTGAGATTGGAGAATATTTTGTCAGTGAAACAGAAAGGATAATGCAAATTCCTGAGAAAAAAAAAACAACGGGGAATTTGCTAACCTAGAAGCCGTAACATTCTATGATGCTTGCTTATGCTTTCTCTTAGATTCTGCACAAAGATCCAGCACGGCTGTCCACAAGATATGATTTCAGGGTCCTGGAAGGCCCTGTGGCTGGCAAGTGAAGAATGGAGGAATTCTCTCCCAGCCATTGACAGAAACCTGAAATGTTACTTTTAGAGATTAACTTCTTTAAATTTAAAGATTTATGCTCTTATAAAATGCAAATGACCCCAAGGAGAAGTAATATACTGAGCCACTATTGCTCCTTTATACCTCAGAGTGAAGGATTTGTCAAAGCCTTTCTTAAGAGTAAATTTTGATAGGGTGGGAGAGGTGCTGGGAGAATTTAGACCATGTTGGTTTAGGCAGGTAGGAAAGGTGCTTACAATCGTGGAAGGCAAGAGGCAGTATTGGAAGAGAAAAACTGAATTCTGACTTGGTTCAGTCCCGTTTGCTATGTCCAGAATTGCGGGGATCCCTGTCAGTGGAAGTGTTCTAGAATAGGCTGAACAAGTCCTTAGCTGGCAAGAACACCGCAGACAAGACTTAAATATCACGTGTGAGGCTGGACTCTGTCCATGGAATGAATCATTAATTTAGCGAGCATTTACTGTATACCTTCTGCCAGACGCTGTGATATGATGCGTATGGCACTGTCATGTCTTCAAATAGCTGTCTGTGGCAATAGGTAAATCCCACCAGCCCTGTTCGCCAGCCTAACGCCTCTTCTTCACGAAGCCTGCAAAGCGTAATGCTATTTTTACTTGAGCAACAATGTTAACTAAAGGCGTTGCCCAAAGTATTTAAAAGAAGCCAGTTAAGGGGCACATGATGCTTCTGACCCTGGCACAGCTGCCAAAAGAGCAGCTCATCATTTCTTAGGAGAATGGCCTGAGCACAGAGCCTGCGGGACCCCGTGTAATGAGATCTGATTAGGGACACGCAGCATACGACTAATAATGGAATTTTGTACCTTAGGTGTTCAGAGCACCCTCCTAAACAGAATTTCAAAGAACTGTGTCTGAAGGACTATTTAAATAAAAATTGGCTGAACAGGAAAACCAAATAGTCGCTAAGAGAAAGTGGCTTTTTAAAAAGTAACAGATTCAAGAGAAAAATCAAAGTCAAATCCAGCCTCTTCCATTTTTGTTTACAACACCACTGAGGGGTTTCTAAATCACCAGTGCTTTTCTCTGCCTCTCAGCGCTCACCCACGGTTGAGTTGGGGATGTGAGCTCAACTCAAGCCAAAGACAGTGGAGGTTTAGTCTGAGTGGAACCAATGAATTGCACTTGTCTTTTTTTTTTTTTAATTTTATTATGTTATGTTAGTCACCATACAATACATCATTAGTTTTTGATGTGGTGATCCAATATCCATTGTTTTCGCATAACACCCAGTGCTCCATGCAGTACGTGCCCTCCTTAATACCCATCACCGGGCTAAGCAATCCGCCACCCCCTCCCCTCTAAAACCCTGTTTGTTTCTCAGAGTCCATAGTCTCTCATGGTTCATCTCTCCCTCTGATTTCCCCCCCTTCATTTTTCCCTTCCTTCTCCTAATGTCCTCCATGCTGTTCCTTATGTTCCACAAATAAGTGAAACCATATGATAACTGACTTTCTCTGCTTGACTTATTTCACTTGGCATAATCTCCTCCAGCCCCATCCGTGTTGATGTAAAAGTTGGGTATTCATCCTTTCTGATGGCTGAGTAATATTCCACTGTATATATGGACCACATCTTCTTTATCCATTCATCTGTTGAAGGGCATCTCGGCTCTTTCCACAGTTTGGCTATTGCAGACATTGCTGCTATGAACATTGGGGTGCATACAGCCCTTCTTTTCACTACATCTGTGTCTTTGGGATAAATACCCAGGAGTGTAATTGCTGGGTCATAAGGTAGCTCTATTTTTAAATTTTTGAGGAACCTCCACACTGTTTTCCAAAGTGGCTGTACCAACTTGCATTCCCACCAACAGTGTAAGAAGGTTCCCCTTTCTCCACAACCTCTCCAACATTTGTCGTTTCTTTCCCTGTCCATTTTTGCCATTCTAACTGGTGTAAGGTGATGTCTCAATGTGGTTTTGATTTGAATTTCCCTGATGGCTAATGATGATGAACACTTTTTCATGTGTCTGTTAGCCATTTTTATGTCTTCTTCAGAGAAGTGTCTTTTCATATCTTCTGCCCATTTTTTGACTTGATTATTTGTTTTTTGGGTGTTGAGTTTGAGAAGTTCTTTTTAGATCTTGGATACCAGCCCTTTAGCTGTAGTGTCATTTGCAAATATCTTCTCCCATTCTGTGGGTTGCCTCTTTATTTTGTTGACTGTTTCCTTTGCCATGCAGAAGCTTTTTATCTTGATGAAGTCCCAAAAGTTCATTTTTGCTTTTGTTTCACTAGCTTTTGGAGATCTATCTTGAAAGAAGTTGCTGTGGCCGATGTCGAAGAGGTTACTGCCTATGTTCTTCTCCAGGATTTTGATGGATTCCTATCTCACATTGAAGTCTTTCATCCATTTTGAGTTTATCTTGGTGTATGGTGTTAGAGAATGGTCGAGTTTCTTTCTTTCTTTTTTTTTTTTAAGAAGTTTCCCTTTTCCCATTCTAGTGTTTGAAGTCAGAAATTTCTAGAAGTTATCTTTTCTTCCTCTGTGGGATCTGAATCCAGTCATATGAGTAAGACAGCCTCGATCACCTTCTCAATTGACAGACCACCAATAGTGAACAGCATTGAACCAATAATATATCTGCAAATGATGACCAAAAAGGTACCCAAATGTTGGAAGCAAAACCATTAGTTCAAATCTAAATATGACCTGGTTATGATATAAGGATGTTGGTAATAGAATCATAATAAGGGTATACCAGAAATTTATCTTGACACTATTATTTGTAAAATATAGGATTCTCAGTAATAATAACATCGTGATTTCCAAAGCATTTTCACACAAGTTATTGAATTTAATTCTCAAGAAAAAAAAATTAGGTAGATACATTATCTCTATTTTAAATATGAGCAAACGGAGAGTCAGAAAGTTTGAATTTCTGTAACAAATGAGTAGATGGAAGACCCAAGACTTGAACCAAAGTCCTAGTATTCTAATGCTAGCATTCCTTCAGCTGAAACATATTCTTTCTCTAAAATATTGACTTTTTGACAATATCCAAGACTTTCAGTTAGGGGAACCTAGAAAGCCCTTTCTTTATCCTGCAATTTAATCAATCTATCCATTAACAGAGATTATGCAATGGGCTCACCAGCAGAGGATTCAGAGAAATCCTCTTAGAGATGGTCTGTACCTGTAAAGGAGACAAGTTACACATGAAGGAAACTATATTCCATAATTAAGTGAAATACTAAGAGGCAAAAGGTCAGTGATGACTACAGTAGTTCAGAAAGGCTGAAGAAATAGGGTGGATTTGATACGGAATTTGCCAAAAAGCTTCAAAGGAAGGATGGAGTGAATATGTATTGAAGGGGATAAATGCTACCCGAAATCAAGTGTACTCTTAGAATTTTATATAGTTCTGATTTCCAAGACTGATTTCTAAGAACTATATCAAAGTCCAAATCAGGATAGTGGGGATCCAATAAATGGCAGAGATACACAAACTGGAGTTTGAGACAAGCCTACAGTAAAGGCAAGAATCCCAGGGCCTAAACAAGAAAAGCAAAAGTGATGGGCTCCTGGGGTTAAGGGAAGACAGTGACCTTCTGGACGTCTAGAATAATCCAAGTACGGATGCTCAATCTACAGTAGCCACACTTGGTCTATATGCTACCAGCGGCTGCTAGCTCTGAACCTTCCGAAATAGTGTGCTTGCCCAAGCCGGGTTCCAAAATACAGGTCGGGTAGGGGTCCCTCAGCACCAACAGCTCGGGATAGTGAGAAAGGCAGGCTGTGGCTGACTGCTGGATAACTGAGAAAATTAAGCTCGACAAATAAAGTCAGTGATGGTGGAAAATAGAGCATTTACATGTAACCCAGCTGAGAGGGACGGGGGAGCTACCATATGACACTGGTAATTTAGAAGGAGAATTTACAATTTTTATGTCACCAGAAGATCTCTATCTTATAAGGTAGCTGACAAAAGAGCTGTTATGGATCAGAATCAATCATTATAATTATGATGGCAATATCAATATCAATAGTAGCATTTGCAATGCATCATCATATTTATGGAGTGTTGACTCTGCATGCACTGAGCTCAGCACAGTACACACCGTATCTCAGCTAAGTGGCAGTACCACTGAATGTACAGTATCCAGTCACATCTTACACATGTGCAAATCGATTCTTACACTTGCCCAGATTCTTCACTAAGGAATGCCAGAATCAGTGTTTTTTTACCCCACTCTGTCGAATGCAGACCTCAGCTTCTTAACCATTGTGCAACAAAAGCAGCCTTTTCATGACAGATAACTTACAAATGCCAAGGGATTCAGGAAGAAGACTTCCACTGTGCATTTACGAAATAAGCAAACCACCATCTGTGATCCAAGGGTGGACACCAGGTTAGAAAACCTCAGAGAGCAAATGAGAATTTGTCTATTGACCTGTTGCTAATGATTTGCATTTCTCAAGGTTAAGGAGGGAGAACGCCTCAAAACTCTGCCTCATGCCCTAATGTCAACAAGTCTGCCCAGCCACCTTGGGGGTGTGTGAGGGAACTGATGGAGGGAGTCTTATCTCCTCTCCCTTATAGTTGAGTAAGCTGAGATAGAGGACAGTGTCCTGCTCTCTACCTTGTTTAAGAAGCAAAATCCCCACCCCCAACCCCAAGACCTTATCCCAACCACAAGTCCATGGGATTTTCATTAAGAACATGAAAGCCTAAACTCTTATGCAGAATTCCTTTTTAAAAAAAATTTTCCCTCAACCTGGCATTTGTGGTACAGAAATGAAACAATTCATTCTGACAACTTGCACTAAACTGAGGCCTGAACCATGCTGTGAGAGCCTCTCTGTGGATCCCATAAAATACTCAGGAAATATGCACTTGACATCTGGTTTGCTGGATTCCTGCTGAGAAATGGAGGCTTTGGTGTGAGGCTGTCAGCCCGGACTGGCAGATTGGCTGTGCATATAACTGTGCATGAATCCACACAAAGGGGTCATGTTCAGGCATTAATTGGGCTTGTTCCAACAAAATCTTAAGGAAGCTCATGAGCAGGGATTGAACACTTGGATTCTCGTGTAGAAAACGCGGTGCTATCTTGGGGATGTGAATGTCAGGCATGCACCTCTAAGAAATATAGAACATGAGGTGCATGTTGTAGAATGCAATTCAAATGCCAAGATATTTTAATGTATATATACTTAGGAAAAGAAAGAGTGGGAAATGACCGGGACTTGGTAATTGCTAGCAAGATTATAAAATTCCATCTCTCGGGGCTTTCCCGGGCAGGATGAATAGCTCGCTAGATCACAATAAACTATTTTAAAATTTTATTGTGGGTCTCCATGGATAGCCACAAAATAGAAATGAATTATATGAAGACTACCTTACCATAGTAATATTTAAAAGGTCCATTAGTAAAGAGGCCGTTAAATAACAAATCTAGTTAAATTTTTATAACTTTTCTAATATGTATTAGTGTCCTATTGAGCAGCAAAGTTCAGTGATAAAGCACACAGACTTCAGCGTTAGACTGGCAGAGTTCAAAGTTGAAATCTATCACTTCCTAATCTTAGCCTTAAGCAAGTTACTTAAAGTCCTTGTCCTTTGTTGTTCTCATTGGTAATGATCATAATATATTCTTCATAGTGTTGTTGTGAGTTTTAAAGGAGATAAAGAAGAGGCCTTGGAGCCTTTCCACACAGACTCCTCCCTGGGATGTTTGGGCTTCCTGATAGTACGGCAGTGAGGTTCCAAAAGCCAGGCTTCCAAGAGACAAGAAGAAGCTGCTATTCTCTTAAGGCCCTAGACTGGAATTTGGCACACCTTTACGTATACTATATTCATGTTGGCAAAGTGGTCACAGATTCAAGGAAAAGAGATAAACCCACTTCTCAATGGGAGATGTATCAAAGAATTTGTGGCAATCTTTAATTCACCACCATATGGGGCCAATGAGTCCTCTGCAAATTTACTGAAATCTATGAGCACTTTTTCTAGAAATAAACACCTACAAATGTACCAGGCTGGATATTAGCCCAATGTTTTATTAAACACTAGAAGTAACAGTGGTTTAAAAACAATAGAAGGTTTACATCTCTCTTACACAGAAATCTGGGATGACAGGGGCACATCGTTAGCCACATACGGTCATTCAGGGACCCAGGTTTCTTCTGATTTAATGTTCTGTCAGCTCCAGGAATATTACCCTTCTTGGCCAAAACTGGTTCAACATCATCATATTTACATTCCATCCTGAGAAAAAGAGAGGGAAGAGTGGAGGACAGGCACAGGTGACAAGAAGTTGCCTATAACACTTTTGCTCTCACTCCTTCTGTCACACAGAACCTAGTGACTTTGTCACATCCAGCTATAAGGGAGACCAGAAAATATACTCATTGGAGTGGCCATGTGGCCAAATAAAACTTTGTATATGGTATTAATGGAAGAGAACACATACTAGTTTTCAATGAGTAATCCCTTCCATAGCAAGTAACAACAACAACAGAAACCTGAATGCAATTTCACATGGTTTATGGAAATTTAAGCATCCTAATCAAAGATCCAAGGCTAAGAACCATCTTGTTTAGAATTTTAGAAGACGGCATTTTAGATTATAATATTTTAGGGTTGGAAGTATCTTTTTAAATCAGCTAATTCTATTCTCTGTTAAAGATAAGAAAACAGAAATCCAGAGAGAGGACTCCTTGCCCGAGGTCATATGCCTAATTACCAGGACTAGCCTAGTTCTCCTCAAGGTTAATCAGGGCTCTTTCCACTAAATTATGCAATGACTCACTAACTCTCTGTTTACCAACTAAATAACTGAAATACAAGGGTGGCAGATAGCTATGAGGAAGGGCTTAATCTCTTGGGAAGTGTTAAGCTATTCATTCTTCCTCATATTGGTTCAATAAACATGTGTCCAGCACTGTGCCAGGTGCGAAGAATACTGGATAAATCCTAACAGTAAGCACAACAAAATCTTGCTTTGGGGGAGCTCACAACATAGTTTTGAAGGAAGTCAATAGGTATTTATAATACAAAACGATAAAAGTGCTCCACTGGAGAGGATATCACAGAAACACAGAGAAGGGAATGACAACCTGAGTAAGTCAGGACAAGCATTACGAAGAAGGTAATGCCTGAGCAGGAATGCAATCGGGAGGAGAGAGGAGGAAGGTGGTTGCGGCAGCGGAAGGAGGGGCAAACGGGAAAGAGGGCATGGGAACCTCACGGTATGGTTAACGTTAATGTGCCCAGAGGAGAGACATTTGCTCATTCCCACTTGGTGAGCAACTCACTCAAAGGAACTCAACGGCAGACGTGGGAGAGAAGATGCGTTCATGAAAACTAAGAAACTAGAGGTCCTAAGTCTTGGCAATGCAGTGGTTCTGGGGTATGAGGAAAAGTTGGAACCCAGGATATCTCCTTTATTTCTACATCAGACAGCTGGGGAAATGGCAGTACCGCTTAGCAAAGGAAGGAATAGAAGAGGAATTCCACGTTTGTGTGGGAAGACACTGAATTACGCTTGCGTGTGTTGTGTTGAGGTAACTTCGTTTGCCTAGGTGGAAATACAGAGTAAGCGGTCAAAGTCACTGTCTTAATATTAGTAGAGCAATCTAGCCTAGAAATTATAAACATGAAAGTCGATGTTGCTTAAGTGACTGACAGCAGGTGAAAGGGCCTCCCAAGAGTCTGCATGAAAAGAAATGTAAAGGAAATATTTGTGAGCCCTCTATTTAGTGACAGTGGGCAGAATTGTAGCCAATAAAGGAAATGAGAAGTACCAGTGAGGAAAGAGGAAAGCCTCAGTGTCTTAAAGCAAAAAGAGCAGTGAAATTCAAGAAGAAAGTAGCTAACGACGCCAAATGTTGCTAAGCAATCAGGCAAGCATGAGGACTTACAAGTGTCCACTGGATTCTGCATCTGGAAATTATTATTGACATTAAAAAGGGCAGTCCCATAGGAGCACAGGGGCAAGAGGCAGATTTCAGTGAATTAAAGAAGTGATGGTCGCAACCGCTAGTGTGGGGTACTCACTTAGGAGGTCTGGCTAGGAAGTGAAGGAGAGGGATGGGGAATTAACGACTGCAAAAGATACAATATGAATAATATTTTTAATGATGGGAGATGCCTGAGCCTGTTTGCATACCGATGGCAATTAAGCAGCAAAGAGGGAGTTAAAAGTCTTTAAAAAAGAGGAGCTAACTGGTGGAGAGAGGTATGAAAGGACACAGGAAAAGGTAGACTCTTGAGAGGAGACGGAGATAGACTTGTAGAAGTATAGGCAGCAGTTTCCCTCTGTCTCTCTGGAGAAACAAGATGTATAAAGGGAAAGGGGGAGTGGGAGAGAGAAGGAGGAGGGAGGGAAAGGTCAAGGAGAGAAGGGTCAGGGCTGGCCTTGCCCGTAAACATGTTAGTAGGTGTGGGGATGTGCGGTGGGGAAAAACCCAAGACCAAATTTTTTTGTGCAGTCAAGTGCAAAGTCAGCATCTGCTGAGAATGAGAGAGGAGATGGGGGAAAGACATTCAAGAGGAAACATGGAGGCTTGGAATGGGACAGAAAGTTGATCAGGGACATATAAGGCAACAAATGGTGTGTGTTTGGGCCAAAGTTGTTCATCAGCCCTGGAACGATCTGGTCTGGGGGACGGGGATGGTGCATTCTGTTGGAAAGGGAGAAGAGCAAGGACTTTAAGGCCACAGATGCAGGTGGAGTCGACCATGGGGACCAGGCTGGATGGAGGAGTAGAAAAGCGAAGAGGAGAAGTCTGATGGACTAGGATCAAAAGGAAACAGCCTAGGAGCCAGGTACCTGTGAAAAAACGGGATACAGGCAGAGAAGGTAAAGGCTTGACAGAGGAATGATTACCGATAATAAAAGGTTAAGGTGAGGAATCCTTAAGTAGAGCAGAAACAAACCCTACTGAATGTGGCCCAGAAGATAGACCAATTGCACAAACCATAGTGGCTGGAGCTGCAGCGGAGAGGAGGATGGTTCCTAGTTAGCAAGAGACAGGGTCACTGTCACTTATCACTAGAGGGGGTCCTTCCCAGTGTGTGCACCAGGCAGTTGTATGTGTCATTGGGTGGTACAAGGACCTGGACCTTTCAGGATCGTCGTTTGCAATGTGATCATGTTATATAATTCAGAGATCACTCACACTCCATCCACTGCCTTGCTGTTCAGCATACCAGCAGCCGTTCATGAGCTAAAAATGTAGACTGGGTGGAAAGTTCACATGACTAGCTACAGAATGACCACCGGGCAAGTGCCAATCTCTTCTCTGAGAGTGTCTGCTCGCAAAGGGCACAGTTTTCATATTATTTTCCCCCACAGAGACCAGCCTGCAGCTGCAGGAAAGTATGTGCAAGATTAGAATGCCCTGCTCTATTACTGAGCCCCTGAAGTCCCATGTTCATGGATAGCAGCATTCTCTATATCTGCCTGGGAAATCGATGGCAGTGCCTTAGCGTTTGCACCAATAGATGATTCTGTGTGACATTATTTTAACAACTGGGTTGTGTCCTGTTAATGAGTTTGGCCCAGTCCCCAGGATGCCACAATTTTCTTTTAGGCCTGTGGTCACAATGAGGAAGCACAGGGGAAAAGAAAGAAGGATGGAGGGAGGGATGTCAGGAGGAAACAACTAAGCAACAAGGTAACGGAATTTATGAAGCACCTGAGTTGTATTAAATAAATTTGAAAATGTGCTGCCACAAAAATGGGCTATTCGTTATATTTCTTTGCTCTTTTTTGAGCCACAGACACATAGCCAACCCCATTTGCCTACCTGGCCTACCCCACCTTTCCCAGACTCCTCCACATGACAAAAGATGCCTGTGAGGTGTGAAGGTTAAAGGTTAAATACATCCAAACCTCCAAACCCATTCATATGGCAAAAAAAATAAAATAAAAAGTATCCACCACCTGCCCCCTTCACTCACCCAAGGCATTCCTGTAACAGACTTCCCTATGGCTCTCAGATTTGCAAATTGTCTCCCATTCAATTCCCTTGAGCAGATGTTTATTGAAAACTTCCTAGGTGCTCAGCATAAAAAAGCATGGGCTCTAGAGCCAAGATATGTGAGTGCAAATTTAGACTTTGCCAGTTTGACAAGTTAACTTTAAAAATTCCTTCTTTAGTTTTCCTGTGAGAAAAATGTAGAGAACAGTAATACTCTACATCATAAGACTGTTGTAAATATAAGAAGACCATGGAAAGACCTTAGCATGTCACCTCGCAGACAATGAATATTCAGCCAATGCTTGCTATTACTAATGCTATCATTTTTTTATTTTTATTTATTTTTTAAAGATCTTATTTATTTGAGAGAGAAAGAGAGAGAGACAGAGAGCATGAGAAGAGGGGAAGGGCAGCAGAGGGAAAAGCAGACTTCGTGCTGAGCAGGGAGCCCAACACAGGCTGGATCCCAGGACCCCAAGATCATGACCTGAGCCGAAGGCAGACGCCTAAACGACTGAGCCACCCAGGCATCCCCTAATGCTATCAAGTTTTTAAAAAGTGCAGTATATGATGTAATTCTTGCTCTCAATTTTGTCCGGGGTGGCAGGAGAATGATACAAGATGAGTGAAACAAAACAGGTATAATATATCCTGAAATGTGTAAATAATCTGAATGAGAAATACTCAGTGTTAGAGGTTTCGTGTAAAACAGCTATGTGATATGGACTAACAAGAAGTGGAAGGGCTCAGCTAAATAAAAATGAGAAAAGGGGACATTTCAGAAAAGGATTTTTTAAAAAAATAGACCAAGAAGGCATAAAGATAGGAATGATTGTATAAGGCAGAGCGAAAGAAGGAGAACCATATGCCCTCTAAGCAACATGCTGAAATTCAAGGAAATTGGATGGAAAGATTGGCATTCCAAAGCAATATTGCAAGAACACCAAAATGTGATAACTGTGTCTTGGTGAGTGCAAGACACACACTCTGGCATGTTAGGAAAGAGAAGTCTGGTGCTGTGATTCTGTCTATGAACTTCCTCCAGTTTTCTCACCACATCACAAACTCCTGAAACAGCCCATACCTTACTCTTCCTCAAAACCACAGCTCCTCACTGTGACTGACACAAAGGAAGCCTCCAATAAATTGTAGAATTAAAAGAAATGGAAGAGGGGAGGAAGAAAGGAAGAGAGGGAAGGAAGGAAGGAAGGAAGGAAGGAAGGAAGGAAGGAAGGAAGGGAGAAAGACAACTTTCACTGTCAGAGCAGGTGGATTTAATGTCGCTCCAGGAATGGAGGTATGTATCTGACTGGACAGCCCAGGCTCTTAATGATATCTGTGAGTTTTCACTAGGAGTAGACGCTTTCAACTCATTGTTCTTGCTGCTGATTGAGTTTGGGTTGCAACTCAAACAATTTGTTCCTCTTTCATTTTTGATGACTATCCCAGGGCATTCCATTCAGGAGCAGCCCCAACCCTAAGGAGGCAGGTCTGCGCACCAAGCAGAATATTAAGTATGCTATTTTTAATGTCATTAAACAGTTACGTGCCAAAAGAGGAGCTAAAATAAGAGTGTAACTGAGCAATGAGATGGAAGCTGAGTAACTTCATGATAGAAAACAAATGTAGCAGAACAGACTTCCCTCTCTTTTCCTTTTTCTGTAAATATGAAATTTACTAACACTTCAGCATTCCTCAGATAGCTGCATAAGGCTTGAAATATATATGTATATAGTTGCTGTGAGCTCATCAAGAATTGAAGACACTAGGTGGTAAACAGTAGGGGCTAATCACAGTCCCCTCAGTAAGGATCACAGGCAATTGTGATTGGTTTCCTTGAGGGGGAAAGGTTGCTTCTCTGAAAGAGAAAAATTTCCAACCAGTCCTTCCAAGATCAATGTGGAGAGTGAGCGAGGAAAGAGAAAAATCACTTCCCCGTGGAAACCTTTCTGCCTCATGTTTAGCAGTGATCGAGTGGTACCTTTCCCTTGTGAACATGAAGGCTAGAGACATGTTTACTGTGCTTGTGATTTCCTAAGCTTTTGCATGTTTTCAATTTCAGAAGCTTTTCAGTTTTTTTTTCTCAAAATTCCACACACAAGCCACCAGGGCTCCAAACAGCAGAGCAGAGAAATTTGAAGGAGTCCTACCAAGGGGGAGGGGGGTGGGCAAAACCAAAGCTTGAGCCTCATCTGTTTCTTTTTTGTTGTTGTTTTTTAAATAAAGCTGCAATTGGCCTGGTGCGATCTGATAAGTGTCTTATTATAAACCTGAACATCAACGGATGAGAGATAAAAAAAAAGATGAAACTTGCAACTAAAAACGAAAGAAAGAGAGGGACAGAAAGAAAGAAAGAAAAAGAAAGAAAGAAAGAAAGAAAGAAAGAAAGAAAGAAAGAAAGAAAGAAAGAAAGAAAGAAAGAAAGAAAGAAAGAAAGAAAAAGACAGGGGTCTAAATGACTGGCAGTTCCCATTTCTTTACAAGTGTTACATTTCAGTCCCCTGCCACTACCACATGTTTCCTGTTCACAGATAATTTGTACAACATATTTTATCATTCAGTTTTAGACACAGTTGAAAGGCTTTTGCCTAAGGCTTGGAACACTTTGAAAATTGTATACCATTTGCAAGGCTTTCTTCTGCTTCACTGTGCAATTAGGTGACTGTCTTTCTACAGACGTCGAATTTATCATTTATGGGATTGTGTGTGTGTGTGTGTGTGTGTGTGTGTTGTGTGTGTGTGTGTGTGTGTGTCTGTTTAAAACCAAGGTGAACTAGAAAATGAATGGGAGTAGTTTTCAGTAACCTACAGATGAGGGATTGAAGAAGCAAAACCGGGATTTCAGCTCACTGACGAACTGGAGTTTGCAAACAGCAAGTGGGTTTTCTCCCCTAAAGAAGTT
Organism: Eumetopias jubatus; assembly: GCF_037043125.1. Classification (NCBI taxonomy): domain Eukaryota; kingdom Metazoa; phylum Chordata; class Mammalia; order Carnivora; family Otariidae; genus Eumetopias; species Eumetopias jubatus. Next base: position 82,156,872 of record NW_028274815.1, on the reverse strand, counting down.
AGGTTCTGGAAGGTGTTCCTTCCAAACGGTGTTTACATATTTACTAGGCTCCGCATTCTCTACCAGTAGTTACATGATGGTGCAATGATTCTAAAGAAACCCAGTCTCATTAATCTCTGGGAAAGCGATTGCAGAACATTTTAAGCTTCCCCTGCCGGCTTCCTTGCCCTGTCTTGCCTGAGTCTCCGCAGTTTCCCTGTGAAGCACTGACGTGCTCAGAGCTTCCCCTGGTGGAAGTTGCTGGCAAAAGGTGTTCTAGCCAAGAAGGGAGAGTCTGGGACTTGCTCCCAGGAATGGGCTCAACGGAGCGTTCAGTTGCCCAAGAACAGAGAGTACATAATGTGACTTGAGGTTCTGACTGAATTTCCTATGAGTTTCTATGTTTTACATAACCTGAATTTTAAAGTCAGATTTGATAAAAGATAACTTATTCCCATCATTATGCCACTTTGTATTTTTCCACTGAATAATGCAAACGAAAAGAGAGAGCGAAGGAGCCTAATTCAACCCTGCCAAGAAGAGGCTGACTTCCCTCTGAGGTTGAATTCCACGTCTATCATTAAGCAGCGATGTGATTCTCCTGTATTTTAAAAACACGAAAAAAAAAATGGTGGTGGGAGAGTCTGAACAGCATTCACTCTTTAATGAGAAGATCTCCAGGCCTGCCTATGCACTTTAAAGGGTTTCTCTCTTTTCTTATTCAAAAAGCAAACTTTCCATATTAATTTCACTTCTCTAATTTCTGCTAGCCTATACATCCTAACTGTATCCATATACGTTTTAGGTGATAAAGATTTCCAAGGCACGTTCTTAAAAGGAAGGTTTAGAGAACTGACAACAGTCGATTAATAAATGTGGCCACTGTTGATAATCATGCAAAGGATGACAGATTTGTAATTCGTGTCGGTGTGGGAAAGAAGCAACAGAATTTGAAATCTATTTAAGAAAATCTTCACCAGCCTAAAACAAAACTTAACCTTAAACAATGAGGGGAGGGAAGGGAAACAGATATGCTCTGTCTGGTACAGTTATTTGTTTCAGGAGACATTATCGGCCCAATAACATTGACTTTTTTGCAACAACTAATCATGAGATTTAAATAATTTTATAGTCAGGATCACTCTGAATGCTAAGCAGGCTAGAAATGCCAGAAACGTGTTCTGATGTAAATCTATTTAAGTAATTGCCTGAGTAATACACTTTCTACGATTATATACTTATTACAGATACAAACACACACACACACAAATTAGTCAAAATTAAGTCCACCTAACGATAGTGACCCTGTCGATTCAGAAACAGAAGCTGGTCCACGGAGAGCTCCTAGGTCCCCGATTCCCACAGACTGTTTGACTCCCTTACTTTTTTCACAAAAGAAAAGATTAAGCATAATGTAAAATACAGCCACTTAGAAACGCTATCCTCTGTAAGTAATAAGAAAGGACGATGAAAGCTGTACAGACATTTTTTAGATTTATACATGTGCACAGAGCCAAGACCAAGGGGTTTGGGTCAGTCAGAATGTCTTTGTAATAATAATTTATGGAAGGGCAGCTGCCGACGGAAGTAGCAAGACACCAACGCTGAAAGAGCCATCCAGAATAAAGTGTCACTTTCCTTTTGAAATCCATCCAGGACACTTTGCAATGACATAGACTTTTGGACTCAAGAAATCAGGACAGTTTAATCATTTTACCGAAAGCCTGCTGTCCCCAGGGGGACCTGTCTGCTGGACATATGGGGCTCAACACCGCTACCTCTCATCAGGGCTCGCTCACTGTTCCTTCCAGTTTCTGGAAGGCAGTGACACAATTCCTGAAGACATGCTTTAACTTTTCCTAATCAGCTCAGCTCGTGGGGCTTGCACAAGGGACTCTCTTCTAGCCTGAAGAGGCCGTAAGGGACTCCACCATGCTCTCCTGGCTGTGTAGCGATGGGGAGGTGGGGGAAGGGGGTTCTCTTTTTAAACTGTTGCTTCCTTAACATATGGCCCAAGTAAGAGCAAATCCTCAGAGATGAGAAAACAGCCTATTTCAGAGATCTGATCATCTTATCAATATGGAGTTTGGAGAAAATTTGGGAGGCGGGGGAAATTCAAAAATACCCTCCACCTAATAGGCAGCCTCCCCGATGCTGAGTTCATGGGCTTACAGGCCATGAGGACTGGCCTTCCCAGGAGCGCAAGCAGCTGAATTCATATGCAGGAATTGTTCTGGAAATTGAGCCACCATGGGCTGCATTTAAAGAAGTAGGACTTTCAGGGTTCTGAGTTGAACCTATTCTTGCCACTGACTTTCTATATGACCTTGGGCAAATCATTCAACCTGTAGGTGCCTCAGCTACAAGAGCACTGTGATTCTTGGTCTGAGATGCAATTTCAAAACAGAAACTCCATCTTAATTTTTCTTCCCTTTCCACCGCTTGATCTCATCATTGCAATGCGGCAGGCTGCTTTCCTGGCACGCTGTGATTGACCTGCCTGACGGCGGTATTAGGAGCCCTCATTTCTCCCGCTGGGCTGACACAATGCATGCCTAGCTGGAAAGGGGCTCCCTTGACGCTGGAACACATCTGGTTCTCTATGCCACGTGCAGAGTGCACGCCTGAGCTCCTCCATGGACTAGCTCACCAGATCACCAATCAACTGAGCCCAGGCGCCTGATGCCAACTTACTTACTCTGTGTCTCGGCCCGGCTTTCACTGTTGGCTCACACAGATAACCATATCATCATACCTCCTGAGTGCAAGAGAGCCTTAAACCATGCCGGTTAAAACTTCCTCTTGGGTGGGAACAGCTCTGAGTTCAAATCCTGCTGCTGCCCTTTAGCAGGTGTGAGACCTTCAAGGACACCTGGAAACTCCCGTCGTCTCCACTCTAGTGGGGGGAAAGAAACAGCCCCAATCTCGTGAGTCCTGAGAATTAAAGGACGTGCGCGAGAAGTGTCTGGCACGCACATAGTACTCGATGACCTCCGACTGTTACAGTTTCCATTTTCCGAGGGCCCTTTTACACTCAGATCTCAAAGCTGCAGGGTCATGGAGACCAGGAATCTCCATCTTCACCTCTACAGATGTGAAAATGCAACAGTAATGCTGCAGAGGTAGCATGAGCCCTGATCTCACGAGACTCTGTTCAATGCTCTTTCTCCCTAACGATGCGCCACTGCCCCTCCCCTGCTTCAGGACTGGTAGGGGACATTTGGTGCATTCTCCATACTCTACCCATCCCCATGGTCGCATGGCTACCTAAGATAGCTCAGGCTTCCATTTTAGTTTTGCATTTAAGGTCCACGAGTCAATAAGCATTTCTGTTTGGTTTGTTTCATTTGATTTCAGTTGAACACACCTCTGCTGGGATCAGAAATCCTGGCATCTGCACCAGACTGGGAGGTAAAAGATGAGAAAATGGTGTGGAGAGTGCAAACAACTGGCCTAGGATCCTCCAGCTACTGAACAATGCAGGGAATTGAACCTAGGCCTGTCTAAATGAAGCATGATCACCATTGTTTGCACCAGTGGCAAGACAGACTATGCCCAGATTCTAGATATTGACTGACAAGTAGGGCAGGGTTATACTAAAGCCCAGAGAAGGGCCCTCAGCCCTACCTGGTTTTACAGGGATGGCTTATGAGCTGAGACTTTGCTGGGTACATGAGAGAGATCTAGTTGAATAGGAGGAGAGTGATCCAGGAAGGGTATTCTGAGCAAGTTGATGGAGGCACCAAAAACCATGGCGGTGAGGAGCGAACAGAAATACCCACAAGACAGTATTACTTGGTCAGAGGTTCTCAGACTTTGACATGCATCAGAATCACCTGGGAGGCTTATTAGGACACAGAAGCAGCTGGCTGTAGAGGTTCCTGCTCAACTGGTCTAGAGTGAGCCCAAGAATTTGCATTTCTAGCAAGTTCTTAGGTGATGCTAATGCTGCTGGTCCAGGAACTGCACTTCAAGAGCCTCTGGCCTAGGGCATAAAAGTGACAGGAATGTACTTATGTGTTCCCAAGGTAGAGAAATGAAGAAGATCCCTGTCCCTACTTTTCTCTTAACGTCCCCTACTCTAGAAAGAGCCAGATGCTTCAGATTTTCTTCTCTGACCTGAGAGCGAGTTGGGAAATTCCCAGCAGAACTGCTGTTCCAGAATGAAGTCTTGGCATGACGTCCCTGGGTTTGCCCTGAGGAGACACCAGGCATTTCTCAGCTCCTGGGGCACCCCAGAACCCAAGCTCCTATCTTTAAATCATAATAAGGAATCCGTGCACTAATGGCACACACTTGCCTTAGCCTGTAATTCAGCAAGTACAGAAGTTCCTTGAGTTACTTCAGGAGGTGGTACCTTGATGCCACTTTGGTGCTCTGGGGTGATTGAGTGCACCCGCCAGAGACACAACCTGGCTCCTAAGTCTCCAGCATTTAGTATATTAAACTCAAAAGCTTTTAAAACATTGGAAAAGCCTTCTAAGAACGCTCTGTAGCAATCAGATTTATTGATCTTACAATCTTCCATTTCGGGTGCCTCTTTAAACCTGCGCACGTATTTTCGCTGCATATTTTGCAACTATTAATTGGTTTAATAGTACTCAATTCGTGTATCATTTTTGAAATGATTTTATACATCAAGCACTTGGTTATATTAAATTCTGCTTTTTTTTTCCTGAATCCAGATTCTCCAGGCTAAGAGAACTTAGAGGAGCTATGAAAATTAACAGCTCTTTTCAAAGAAAGTCTTCATCCAATATCACCCTATTTGTCAATTCTCACTGGCTGTGTGACAAAAATAATCCATTTTTTCCTTTCCTTGAGTATTTCTTTGATTACTATTCTTGGGCTTTATAAAAAATGATTAATACGGTGACTGTTTCCCCATGGGAAATGCAATAACTCACACTGCATTATACAGAAAACAAAATAAAGAAATGGAAACATACAAAACTACGCAATGCTTTCATAAAACTAGACCCCAGTGGCCCTTATGTTCCTCTGAATACTTCCAAAATCTCCAAAGTTCATTAGAGGTCATGTCCACTGGATTGCATTATTTTTTGTGCTATACCCTACATATCTTTAAATTCAGACTTGACACATTCAGTGTATTTTAGGCTGAGAGTAAATTCAAGCTCCATGTTGCCTCACACATTTTCTCGATATAATCACTGTAAGTGTGAGTTCACAGTGGGTACTATTTACTTTTGTCGAGAGGTCAACATTAATTGAAGAATCATAAATACATGCTTCCTGAGAACTCCTTTAAAACATAAAGCCTAGAAGGGTGGTGGCATGGTTCAAAATTTAAAGTGCCAATCTAAGTCATGAATTTCAGACATAAGTCTTGTGTTTCTGAATTCTATGTTTTGTCCTAGAAATTTCCCCCATGTCTAGGGAAGGATTGACACAATTCCAGGCAATAACGGGATCCCTAAAGACAAGGCATAGGATTTTGTGGGTAGAGAAAGCACTCAGCATCAGATCTGCCTCTGAGCTTGAAAATACCTCTACCAGCTATGCACCAGGACAAGCCCTTTCAACTCTGAGACACTGTCCTCACCTCCAAAATGGAAATAGCATGAAAACAAATCTCACAAAGTTGTGATGTTGTTAAATAAACAAGGAAGTGTATGCAAAGAGTTTTTTAAAAAAAGCAATTTGGGGATCCCTGGCCGACTCAGTCTATAGAGATGCGACTCTTGATCTTGGGGTTGTAAGTTTGAGCCCCACATTGGATATAGAAATTACTTGAAAATAAAATCTTGGGGTACCTGGGAGGCTCAGTCAGTTAAGCGTATGACTTCGGCTCATGTCACGATCCCAGGGTCCTGGGATAGGGCCCCGCATGGCGCTCCCTGCTCAAAGGGGAGTATGCTTGACCTTGACCCTCTCCCTCTGCCTCTCTCCGCCCCGCCGCTAGTGCTCTCTTGTGCTCTCTCTTTCAAATAAATAAATAAATAAATTCTTTAAAAAATAAAATAAGTAAAATAAAATAAAATCTTTTTTTTTTTTTTTTAAGTAAAGCAATTTATAAACTTAACAGGTGATCAGACTTGCCCATGATGTTGAAAATCCAATGTGCTTTAGAAATGCAGCACACTAAACTAATAGGTACTGCTTTGGATGTTGGCCCAGGATAAAAATTCTAAGTATGAATTCCCACTTTTCCTTAGTCCCTTTCCTACTGCTAAATGGAGATCATCCCATCTTTGTGTCAAATGCAGCATGTGTGCAAATACCTCATGATCGTCTTTCACAGGAATTCTTTCCAAGTGAGAAAGCAAGTAATGGGGTCATGGGCTTTCTGAAGTAATACAACCCAGGCTGCCAGTGTGATTTTGATTAGCAAATTCTGTCCCCAGTTTTATTGTGTGTGGGTAAGCTGCAGTGTATGATTTCATGCATTTTTTTCTGAAGGAAAAAGAAGGAAATTTAGCTATAGGTATTTTATACCTGTCCGTAAGAAAAGATCCTGAAATTCACAAGGAGTCATTTTAAGACAGCCTGCAGCTAATCCATGCTAGGCAATTAATCATAATGCAAATGACAAGCCATGAATTAACAGATAATGCAGTGTGATGACTGCGGTCACAGGTTGTCATCATCCCTGTCACTCTGGTCATCCACCTCCTCATCTCCATCATCCATGGCCAAAGTAGTAAAACGTGGGGGCACTCATGTCTTCTGTTTCCGTTCTTAAAAAATCCAAGTCAGATGAGTATCAGCCCAAGTCAAGCTGGATTTCAATCTATGTTGAGAAAGGTTTCTAGAGCTCTCTCTATCCTCTTCTACATTTTTTAAGTCCTGCACTCAAGTATTAAGTCAAATGAGCCTCACACAAAGAGAACACATACTAAGGTATATACACCTGTCATTAAACATCAGTGTTTTGATGTGCACATAGTACCTCACATTAATCCAGATGTTGCCTATTTACTATAGACCCTCAGTAATTCATGTTGGCATTAACAAAACTCAGAAGTATGGGAATAAAAACCCTATTTTTATTTTTTTTCAAGTAACGTTGATTCAATCTTTAAGAAACTCAGGTTGCTAACAACTTCAGCTACCCTAAAATTAGATCTCATCTGTAAATCATTAGGGTAGATTTTGGAGCAAAACCAGAAATTTTTGTAATACATTCTTCTTTGGCAGGAATCACTCTGCCTATAAGTTAATTCGGGTGGTATTGCCATCTAGTTATTTGTGGCTGCATTGTACATAGCAACAAGGGGAAAAATTCATATTAGTTTGGTGAATAAGAAATGTTCCATAGCAATGCTAGAATAACAAAATTGGCTGATAAGTAAGCTGGTCTAAATTCCTGGTGTCTACAAAGGTCCAGGAATCAGCACAGCTCACTCTTTGTCTCATGTCTCCATGCCTTCTAAAAGCTTGCTCACAGGAAATGAATTTGGGAACAGAATTTGGTGGATCCGGTTACAAAAATGTACATCTCTAGCACACAAACTATTTTCGAGTGCTAATTCCAACATGAGTGTTTTAAACACGTAAAGAGAAGTTCCATAGAGCAAAAATGATGCTGTGAATCTCTCCACAGTAAGAGGCTATTTGAACAGAATCTATTATATCCACACACGCATGCACATACATATGTGTACACAGACATGCACACTCATGTACCCACACACTGGTACAGGCTAAAATCTTGTGCTCGGACCCCTGTGGGTGAATTATAACTTGCTAATGTCCCCAAAACCAGGAGTGGGAGGAAGTGCTTTCTCAAGGTAGCCTCCATGTGGAATGACAAAAAACCCAAGCTTTGTGGCCAGAGAAGCCTGGCTTGGACACAAACTGTATATGGTCAGCCAAGTCCCCCAGTCTCTCCGATCTTCAATTCCTTCCTCTGTAAACTAGGGATAAAACACATACTTCATAATATTGTTGTGAAGACTTCATGAGATAATGTCCAAGGAGCACCCCAGCCCAGTGGTGCACATCATTAAGGGAAGCCTAACAATCTTTGACACACGTAAGAGTTGAGCCAACTTCCCAAGGAAGAAAGAAGTTGAGAGAAGGAATGAAAGAATCCAGTTCCACTTCCTGTGAAAAATTCAATCGAGAAGGCAAGGAGGCCTGTCACAGCCCAAAGGTCTGAGTCTTCACCTTATTTCAAAACAACCGCTCACTTCTGTTTGCCAGAGAGCACATTTGATATTCTACCACACCGTGAGTCACACGCTATAGAAAGCAAAGAGATTTATTTATTTTTCCATAGTATTCCGCTATAGACAGGGTGAATATAACAACTTACCATCTTTAAGCGAAAAAATGGAGTTATTCTCCAAATTTTGCGTCTCCAGGACCCCAAGTTAGCAGAGAAGCCCCATCCTTGTCTCTCCGTCCTTTACCCTCTGGTTCCCCACTATGTCGACAGAATTTTGGACCTACCAAAGAATTGGTAGAATCCAGCATGGTGAGCTTCCAACCGTCTTGCCGCAGTCCTATATCCTTCTCATCTTCTTGATTACTACTGTATTTTATTTAGTTTGTAATAGAAGTGCCTTGGATCTACCTTAGAATTCCAGCCCTTTTCAATTCTTTATGCTGTTGTTGGTCTTGTACTTACTGTTCCTCTTCTCACCCTTTAGGTGCTTTCTTTCAATTTTCAAAATATTTAGTGTACATTGCAATTTCTCTATATACTTCCTGTAGTCCACCATAAAAGCAGCAGCATACAATGGCAGTGATGTTGCATGCTCTCATCCACTTCAAGAGACTGTTGGATGCTCATTATTACATTTTAGGACACTGTGCAATTTAGTCATATTCAGGAAATTTAATTTTCTACAGAATGTTCATTTCTACTTGGTTTATCCATATTCTGTCATTTCACTGTACCTCATATAAGATTTTAGGTGGGGTGGGGGTGGGGTGGAAGGAGGAAATTGTGAAGAAAAAAAAAGAGGAAGTTTTGCTACCTGGATTCCAACTCACTGGATTTGGAAAAAGATTTATTTCCCCAAATTGACCAAGATTAATGAAGACCATATATGTCCAAGTGCCAACTTAATTTCTAATCATCCTCTTTTTAAACATTTGAGATGTAGTAGGTTCAAAAAATGGATCTGAATTTGATGTGTCACCTGCTATAGCACAGAGTTCATGTTGCTTCGATGTGGAGTCTGGTGTGCTTTATCTGGTCTACATCTGTCCATGACTTTAATCATTCAGCTCATTCTGCGTTTGGGGCATGTGTGTTTGGGAAGGTTCTCTTTTGTTCAAAGGGATTTTCTGTGACCCAAATCACAGGTTCTTCGTTTAACTGTGTTAAAGTTCCAGCTCCACAAAGGAGATGTCATATTTTTCCTTCCTTTAACTGTGTTAAAGTTCCAGCTCCACAAAGGAGATGTCATATTTTTATTTATAAGGACCTCCTCAGCACTGTTTTTTTTGGGGGGGATAGTGGCAGTAAATCATTTTATCTTAAAAATTATATTTTCCCAATGTTTTACCATGATTTGGTCTGATGTCCTCAGGAGCATTTCTTTAAAAATGCGTATTTCACTGAAAATCATCTAAAATCCAATTGCACTGGGCTATTAATCCTATTTAGGTTAAAGGCATGTTTAATTATCACTTTACTTTGTTTCTCATCAAAGGACTCTGGGACCCCGATTTATCTCACAGAATTACTATCCCAGATTACTGCTGCCCTGGTACTGTTTAAAAGAATCCCATGAGATCAACTCTAGGACTTCTTGAAAAAGAAAAGAAAAGAAAGAGAAAGAAAGAAAGAAAAGAAAGAAAGAAAGTAAGAAAGAAAGAAAGAAAGAAAGAGAAAGAGGGAGGGAGGGAGGGAGGGAGGAAGAAAGAAAACATAATTTACTTTGGGAATTATGTTGATTGGCTAAATCTCCGTGAAAGAGAGTAAGAATGAAATATACAAGAAAGAAAATGCTTCTTCCCCATCCCTCTAACTTCCACCAGGGGTGTGGCCCCTAAACACTTCTGGCCTTAGCCCCACCCACGGCCCCGACTCCTGGAGATGGAGTGAGTTACCTGACTCAAGACTGGAGATGTGCCATTGGTGTGGCTGGCCCTCTCCCTTTCTGGAGCCAAATCCCCACAGGAAGCATTCTCCTTGGTTCTCCTCTGTCATTTGTTTTACAGGAGGAGACCTCCCAGCAGGAGGGTGTGTGATTGCTGGAGTTCTGTAGTGGGAAACCCACTTTACTGTACACCCAAGCCATGTTCTCCAGAATCAGCTTTATGACAAGAAAGGGAATCAAATTATAGACTCCATGAGAGCCCTCTCCTTCATAATATGCTGCCCAGATCCAAAACATGCACATATAATTAGTGACCTGCTGGTGCCTTCCTCTTCTCCATTCCTTATTGCCCAGCCAACCAGCACACCCCAGGTCTGAACACAAAGCACTTATCTGTAGTCACTTGGGAGTTATAAATGGTCCCAGCTTTTATAATACTTCCCAACATCTAACCTGTATCTTTCCGTTTATTGCTAGAGTATTGAATGAAGGTAAGGTAAGTAAGAAACACAGTGTTCTCAGCATAGAAAACATTTGACAAATTTACAATGATGAAACAATGATGATAACGTACATTAACACTTGAGTTACCTGGGACTGTCAATGGATGAGCTGATCCAGATGGCTAAATATTTCTGGAAGCTGTTAAAAAAATAAATTCAGCTGAGTAAATTTAAAGATCTAATTGGTTTTATTGAACAATTCATGAATCAGGCAGCATCCCATCTAGCAAGTAGAAAGGAATTCTGCCAAGCTGTAGAAAAGGAAAGGATTTTAAAGGTGGAAAGGGGCCAGAGAAAGAAAATTATTGGCAAGGAATTCACTGTTTCAGGAAAGATGGCCTTCCCAAGGGGAACCAAAGGGGTCTATCAGGTGGGTTACCTCACTAGTGCTGACTAGGTAATTCCATGTTGACTGGTTAAAGTTTACATTTCTGGGGATGGGGTGGGGGTTGAAACTGTAGCTGGTTGAGGTATTGTCTTGGTTTACTGACGTGAGGTTTAGCATAAGTCACTCCATTTGGGGCCTATTATCAGTCTCCTTTTTAACAAAGTCAATAGGAAACCTAACAGCAGGAAAGCCAGAGTTCAGATCCTGGCTTGTTTTTTTTCACCTGAGGGATTTTATAGAAGCTACTCCCCTCTTTAAGACATTCAATTAATATTCAAATGGGGTAAACAGCTAGCCTATTGTAAAGATCTGCTGAGCTAATAAAGATGAAAGGATGTGTTATTATGAGTAGTATTCTAAATACTTGAGAATTAATACCTCAAATGATGAGTAGTATTCTAAATACTTGAGAATTAATTTCTCAAATTCATAAAACTTTATTTCATTATAATTTAAATTCTAATAAAAATAATTTGACAATTTTTAAAATTTTTCTCATTATAAAACAAGTACATACTTAGAAGAAATTTAGCATGAGAGAAAAAATGAAAATCTCTCATAAATTCCACTATTCAGAAATATACTCTTAACATGGCAGCATCATTTTATCTTATTGTTTTAAATGTATGGGGCATCATATACAGTTTTTATCTGGCCTTATGTTTAACTAACCCAGTGGTTCTCAACTGGAAATGATTTTTGCCTTCCCCTCCCGCCAGTGACATTTGGCAATGTCTAAACTTTGCTATGTTTATGTGGGGTAAGGGTGTGTTACTGATATCTAGTGAGTGAAAGCAAGACATGCTGCTAAACATCCTACAGTGCACAGAACAGTCCCTCGAAATGAAGAATTACCAAGCCCAAAATGTCAGCAGTGCCAAGATTGAGAAACCCTGGCCTAGCCTCATATCCCAAAGCACCAGGGCAGCTTTTCCTCCCCAAAACAGCCACTATTATTTGGTGTTGCACAAAAACACCACGGGATGCTAACATTTAGAAAGACATTTAGAACACTGAATGACGAAGATACTTGTGAGTCTCCAACTGCCATTTGATCTCCATTGTTCAACTCCAAATCTTTAACATCAATACAATGTCATTCAAGCATCATTGCAAAAAAATACCAAAACCATCATTCACCAGGCCGTACATCTGATTAACTACTTTGTGTAAGTAGTTCTTCATTGTAATCCCCCAAATATCTAATTCTATTAAAGATTTTTATCCTGACATTTTCATCTTGTTAAGTGAAATTTCTAAGAATAGATTTAACATTATTTTCTCTGATAATTTACTCAAACTAAACAAATAACCAATCTCCACTTTCATCTCTCAGATCCTTCTGCCCATCTTCCCCTCCCCCAGTCCCAAGGCACTATCCACTTGGACACTTTATTTTCATATTCTGTTTCCATTAGACTGGAAATCCTGATTTGGGAGGTGGGGGGCATCAATCTTTGTTTCAAACTATGTAAAGACTAGGAATTAGAAGACCTGAATCCAGTTTTCTTTCTTACTGGTTATCATTAAATAGGCTACTTAATCTCACATCGCATTTGCTTGGATATAAAATGATTGAGTTGCAAGAATCACCCTGATGCCCTCAAAGCATTGCTATAAAGTTCAAATGAAAAAAAAATGTGCCTTGAGGTCTTTGACAATTTTGAGCTACCAGATGCAAAATAATCCAAAAGTGAAAACAGTAGGTTTGCAGTAGTCAGCATCTAAAATGGCCCTGATGATCTGCATTCCCAGTACTCATGTTCTCATGTAATCCCCTCCCCTGGAGTGTGGGGCTAAATATATGAAATCAAGTCTAATGATCAGAATATAGCAGGAGAGATGAGACATCACTTTTAAGATGTGGCTAAAAAAACACGATGACTTCTGTCTTGGATGCTCTCTTGGGTCACTCACTCTGGGGGAACACAGTTGTTGTGTGAAGTAGCCTTATGGGAACATCCCCATGAGTGAGTCGGGGCCCTCACAGAAGCTGTGTGAGTGAGCTTGGAAGCAAAGCCTCCACCACTGGAGCCTTGAGACCAGTGTAACCCTAGCCAACAATTTTAATTACCACCTAGAAAGCAATGCAGCTAATCCATTCCTGGATTCCTGACCCACTAGGAAATAATAAATGTGTGTTGTTCCCAAATGCTAAGTTTTCGGGTTGTTTATTCAAGTGCCAGGTTAAGGTCTCATACCATCAGCATACTGATGACTTCCGATGGTTTTGAATGATCTTTACTGGAAGCTCAGTTGCCTCCTGCTTTCAGCTCTTTGGACAAAGCCCTTCCTCCATCCCATAGTCTGCTCTCTTCACCTTGGAGTCACAGAGAGAAGTGCGGTCACAGACTCTGTGGAGGCAGCAAACCTTTGGGGAAGACGCACCCCCATAGTGAGCTTGGTGAGAACTTCAAGTTTCAGATGAATTCAGAATTCATATTTGTTTGTCACTATCTTAAAGCTCTCTGTTCCAAATTATAAAAAGTGAAAAAGAGAAAACTGAGAAAAAAAAAAGTGAAGACTTAACTAAACCCTCCTATTCAAATATCAAAGAATGTTCTTAAAAGTGAATTGCTGAATCATTCAGTGAATACTATTATTTTTAGGGAAGTTATACATAGAATGGTTGAGTATCTTTGGTATATTTTCTTTTTCACAATGTTTGGCAACAACATTGTTTAACAACATATTTAGCTAAGCACATTCATTTCTGTAAATTATATTTCAATGTATTTGACTTTTCTTTGTCTGCATTAAGCATATCCATGCAATAAGGTGTAACTGCTGCATGCCTTTATGTGGACATTACTAATAATACTTAGAGCCAGTTTAGTCCAGTACATGCTTTTGTCTCTGTTCCTCAGCTGCTAAGTCAACCCGTGGATTAGTCTTTATTTTATACACATTTATGACTTGTGTCTTTGGAAATGCCATGAATTCTCAATTACCTGTGTAGCTTTAGGGGACTGTATGAAGAATTTAAAATTTCCTGGAGTTTCTGCCTCTGTTCAACCTGTTCTCAATCAGCATCCTTATTTTGTAACTGTGAGTACACACGTCTTCATTCTGATATTAGCAATAGTAAAACAACAGAAGGAGTGCAAATATGATCAATATCTGTGCTTATCTAGCATATTCCCTGGGGGGAAAATATACAAATACCTCTTCAATGTCAGCTCCATGGATAGATCCCTTTATTAATTCAGCTAATCAAGTTTTTTTAAATTTTTTATTATTATGTTCAATTAGCCAACATACAGTACATCATTAGTTTTTGATCAAGTTTTAAATGCATTTCTTTTCTTTCCCACACCTCTGCCAAGGAAAAAGAAATGGAGAAGATATTAATGGAGTTTGTGTTGGTAGCACTTTTGCCCTAAATGTACAATTGTGGCAGAGAGATGGTTGTGATATGAATTTGAACATAAGTAAAAATACGACAGACCTAAGGACTCAGGAGCAGAGATACAGAGGGGTGATTTTTTTTTCAAGTCCTATACCAAATTCTCTGACTTATGTCACTGGAGATCTGATCACTGTATCATAATATTGAACAGGAAAAAAAGGTAAGGCATTTGGTACTCCTGAACAGAACAGAAGGCAGCTCATTTCCTACCGGCATGGAGCTTCTGAAAATTTCAACAATAATGTATATTTGATGAAAGAGATGGGTTTTCGGCCTTTATGCAACTCTGTATTAACATAGCACACTTGGTACAGTGCCTGTATACTTCAATGATAAATGACATCCGTTCAGCTTTTCCAAATGCAGAAGGAAGGATAATTAAAACCAACCATCTTATCTCAGAGATGTGTGAAGATTAATAAAATGATTTCTGTAAAGGTCCCTGAGCTTTTGGAAAGAAGAATACACCATACAACGTATTACTATGTAGTTTAATTTGTAGTTATGTGAGGTAGTTTATAAGCACTTTACATCAAATGAAAAACATAATTAGTGCTACATTAATGCTTCAAAGGTCATTTTATATACAAGGCAATAAATGTAAAATTTGAGGATTTAATCACGAATTAATTTATTGCATAACATATGTTGTGTATATTGAGATAGGTTTTAGAATTTAATTAATAATAAAAATGATAAAATAAGACCCCTGCAGGTGAGCTACTTGGTTTTCTTCAACTCACAACTAGATGAAAACACTTTGAAGATTCCTTTATTGCTCTCTATTTCTGTGTGAATTCCAAATTAAGGACAGGCTTCAGCAGACAAGAGTCAAATGTGGAAGAGAACTTGCTCCAACTTTTAATCTAGTTGCAGTGGACCAGTTGGATTGGACTGGATTGGATCAGATTGGATTGGATTGGATTGGATTGGATTAGAGAAGGTGGAGGTGAACAGATCAGATTGGTCTGATGCAGTGGTTCACACAGGTAATAGGGCCTGGACTTGGATGGTGATGGTGAAAATGGAAAGCAGGGACCAGAAGAAGAAATATTATTAAAGAATAGCCAGGTCTTGCAACTGATAGCACAGAAGAGGAAGCAGTCCTTTTGCTGTAAAGACACTGCCAGTACGGAGGCCTGGGTCTGGAACAGGGCTGTCTTAGTGCATTGGGGCTGCTATAACAAAACACCACAGATGATTGACTTATAAACAGCAAACACGTCCTTCTCATAGTTGGGGAGAGTGAGAAGTCCAGGATGGTAGCACTGACAAATTTGGTATTTAGCAAGGGCTTCCTGGTTCATAAATGGGTCCTTCTTCTGTGTCCTCAACATGGTGGAAGAGGCTAGAGAGCTCTGCAGGGCCTTTTTTATAATAGTACTTACAGTATCCACAAGGGCGACACCCTCATGACCTAATACTCCCTAAAGACTCCACCTCCTAAAACCATCACACTGGGCATTCGGTTTCAACATATACATTTTGAGGAGGGAACATTCAACCTACAGCAATTCTACCCCTGGCCCCCCAAAATTCATGTTCTTCTCCCATGTCATCAGCTCAAAAATCTAAGTCCAAATAAGACGTAGGTAAGACTCCAGTTGTGAACCTTTAGAATCCAACATGTTATGTACTTCCAAAATATAATGATGGGACCAGCATAGAAGAGATAAACCCATTCCAAAGGGAAGAAATAGAAAAGAAAAATGAGTAAAGGGTCCAAGGTAAGTCCAAAACCTACAGGCCAAACACGAAACCCAAGTCACAAGAACAGTCCTCCTTAGTTCAATGCCCAGCTTGCTTTCTTTTTTTTTCTTTTCTTGACCCACTAGTGTGGGAGTTGCATCCCCAAGGCTCAGGGAAGTTCTGCTCCCATGACTCTACTGGGAATATCCCACATAGTCACACTCAAGCAGTGTAATGCCTACATCTCTCCCAGGCAAGAATCACATGCCATGACTCTACAGGTCTGGGTGGGGTTGCCCCTGTCTTCCAATTGGCTGGGCTTTGCCTTAGTGGAGGCTCTCTGAAGTAGCCCTACACCCACAGCAGCCCTCTGCCTGGGTGGCATACCTGCCAGTTTGGGCAGCCTTCGGTGGCTCCAGCCTGCCCCAGGCTTTATCCCTGTGCTTTGCTGGATTCAGTGCATGCCACCCTGGGGGCCTGCTGGAGTCACACCTGGGGCAGCTGAGGAGCATGTCACCAGAATCTGGGGAGCAGAGCCCACAGTGTGAGGAGCTGCCCCACAGAGGCAGCTTCCCCTTTGGAAATTGTTCTGATGCCCAGGCCCTTGGACTCTAGCCTAAGATGATAGAGGCAGTTCTTGATCTCTGAATTGCCTTGGGGGTCATTCTTCCATTGTCTTGGACAACAATGGTTGGTCCTGGTTTGTTTAGATAGCTAACTAATCTCCACATTGTTTTATCTAGCTTCTGTTGAGATGGCCAGTCCATACTCAGACATTAAATTTGGCCACATCCTTTCTGTACTTTCCCAAGCAAGTTTTTCATGCCATTCAATATGGCTAGGCTGAGAATTTTTAAACTCACATTCTGTTTCCTTTTTGATGAACAATTTCATCTTTAAATCATTTCTCTCCTGTCACATTTTACTATAGGCATTCAAGAGAACCCAAGTTGTACCTTCAACAATTTGCTCAAATATTTTCTCAGCCAAATACCCAATTTTATTGCTCACAAGTTCTACTTTTCACAAAACACTAGGATATGAACATAATTCAGCCAAGTTCCTTACCACTTTTTAATAAGGATTGCCTTTCCTTCAGTTTTCAGTAACATTTTCTTCATTTCTGTCTACATCCTCATCAGAATGGCCTGTATCATCCATATTTCCACCAACATTCTTTTCAAGACCACTTAGGTCTTCTCTAAGAACATTACAGCTTTTTCAAGTAAGCAGCTCCAAACTCTCCCAGCTTCTATGCATTACCCAATTGTAAATTCCAACTGCTTCTACATTTTTAGGTATGTGTGACAGCAGCACCCCTACATCTCGATACCAGTTTTCTGTATTGGGTTCTCCAGAGAAACAGAAGCAGTGATACATACATACATACATACATACACACATAGAAACATACATACTTACATACATATATACATACATACATAGTTTCAAGGAAATTTATTATAAGGAATTGGCTCACATGGTTAGAGGCCAAGAAATCTCATGATCAGCAATCTGCAAGTTAGAGAACCAGGAAAGCCAGTTGTATAATTCAGTCCAAGGCCGAAGGCATAAGGATTGGGGTGCTGATGGTATAAGCTAGGATCTGAGTTTGGAGGACCGAGAGCTGGTATCTGAGGGCTGGCGAAGATGGATGTCTCAATTCCAAGAGAAAGAGAATATGCTAGTCCTGCCTTTGCCTTTTCATTCATTCCATCCAGGCCCTCAAGGGATTGGATGATACTCACCTATATTGGGGAGGCCCATCTGCTTTACTTAGTTCACCAATACAAATGCTAATTCCTTCAGGAGATACCCTGAAATACACACCCAGCAATGATGTTTTACCAGCTATCTGGGCATCTCTGACCCAGTCAAGCTGACACAAGTGCTATTTAAAAGAACTTTCTGTAATGATGGAAATGTTCTATATTCGCACTCTCCAATTTGGTAGCCACTAGGCACATGTGGCTATTGAACCCTTAAAATGTACTATTGTAACTGAGGGGGGCTGAACTTTAATTATATTTCATTTTAATTGATTTCAGCTTAAAATTAAAAAGTCCCGTGTTGCCAATGGCGATCATATTGGTCAGTGCAAATCGAGAATAAATTAATAGCATGAGAAGTGCCATTAGCAGTAATAGAGAAGCCAGGGCCAAAAGTTTGCTTGGGAACTGGTAGGGAACACAAATAGCCCATGAGTATATCACAGAAGAAAAAAGCATATTGTAACATCACACGGTGGGAAAGTAGGGTAAGAGCTACAAATCAGCCTTTAAAAACACGTATGTGAAATCCCCATTATTCTTAGTGTCCTTCAGGAGTCCCTGTTTGCAGTCTCTTTTTCTCTGTTTGTGCCATTCCTCTGGCATATCTTCCATTCAGAACACCTATGGACAGCCAAACACATTATCCTGGAGGTCATGTGAGGGAGGAAGAAGTTTAGACCCCTTTTTAAAAGCAAACAGATACTAAAACATCAGGGGGAGAATTTCTCGAAGTGAGCCTCTCCCACTTCCTTTAGGTCCTCATACCAATATTTATTAAAGGCACATGACTTCTCAATGCAAGCCCCAAGGATCCCACGATACAGTCAGAGCTGATATATGGAATAAAATTCAGAGAACAGTAATAAAGGTTTTTCACAATTGCAATAATAACTTATAAAGGGACAGACGTATTTGGTGCAAGAAATGTCTTAAGTTACAGCTGTTAACTTAACAGGATCAAAGTATAGCTTTCTTCTCTTCCCCCGCTTCTAAGTTTTCAACATTTCCTTGAGGTTAATATGTAATTAAACAGTTTACTATCTACCAGAAGTTTCCTTTTTTTTTTTTTTTTTTACTTTAGCTGCTTTCCTGGGAATAAATAAAACGTTTCCTAGATTGTTCCAAAATCGCAAGTTCGATAGGCATGAAAAAAAATGATTGTGCATAATGGGAAAATTTCAAGGTTTTTTTTAACCATGGATTTTATAAAGATACAAAATATTGTACCTGTATACATGGTAGCAATTTATTTATACCATGAGTATCTTTGTACAAAAGTTGATTACTTCTGTATTTATTGCTTCTCGTTGGCAAACAACTTCCAAAACCAGCATACCTTATCAGCATGCTGTTATATGTAACCATAATAATGAAACAGTTTACCACGTGCATCCCAGAGGTATGAGCTTTCATCTTACACGTGAGCCAGGCTTTATCATGATGTGATATGATGGTATAAGGCCCTTTGCAGCTTCAGTATTCTATGAGTCTATAATGTTCAGTGAAGGAGAATGCCGCACATTGCTTATTAGATTGTTTTACAGGTCACAGTTACAAAAACAAAAACGTCTGTTAGATTTGTTTCTGCACTTTTCCTGATGTACAGGCATGATGGGTTCAGTTCACCCTGTGCTCCTATAGTGATATATCTCACTAATGAAGTAGTTTCCATACTATAGTATTATCCAGGCTGCAGGGGGATAGGGGGACACACTTCAGGCAGATCTCAAAGCTTCCCTGCTTTTGCCTCAACCCCAACAGTTCAGTTTGTATGTTTCATCTATTGACATTCCTTGTAAGATTCTGTTATAAGAGTGCTTCTGTTATTAAAGTCAAAGAACAAAGAGAAACCCTATATTGCAAATACACACACGCACATATACTACACACATATGCGTACACACACTACACATATAACACACATGCGTGCACACTCAGCATGCATCTGTGCTGATTTTCTTCTCACATTTGTTCTTCCAGATCCACTCCTTTCCCATCTCTACCCTACCCTGTGCTCCCCAGGGCTAGTTTTTAGAGACATGTGCTGCCCTGTGTGTTGCCTCAGCATCGACCTAGGTTTAGGCCAGGGGAGGCATGCAGGAAGCTTCAGAGTAGGAGAGGTGGAAATCAGGTATTTCTTTCTCTTTCTCCCTCCCTGCAGAGTTCCAGGGGATGGCTGTGTCCTCTCCAAGTCGCTAAGTGCCCCCTTTCCTGGTCCCATCAGGCCTTGTGTCAGGGTAGCGGACTACCCTTTGCAGTCCCCTAAACCCTGACCACAACTCTTGTAAAGAATAGTTCATTAAACTCCTCTCAAGTGACCCATGTTGGGAGTGTCATTTGTTTCTTGAAGGGACCCTAAATAATAAACACATTTATACTTGTGTACATACAGTTATGTGCATATGTGAGCACACACACACACACTCACACACACACACACACACACACAGAAAATCCACACCTCCAAGCAAACTACCACAATATCAACATCACAGTAAAAAATTCATGTACCATTAAGAAAAGAGAAGATATTCATCAAGACTATGCTTAATTTCACTAAATGTATATTTTTTCCTGAAATTACATAGAAAATTCACTTTTACAGAGATGCAGTATTTTTTCTTAAAATATGAGAATATGAGTTTATTTAATGCTGCAGGGTTTTTTTCAATTACTCTTACAATTTGGATTGGACGTTTCCTTCAAATCAGTAATAACACTTCTATTAAAATATTTTTGGAAAATGCTCAAGTGCACAAAAATGTATGTTTAAGGGTGTATGTAATAGAGGAAACAGGCATACAGTATAAAAGAAGAAAAAATGGGAAAATTCTTAATGGCAATCATTAGGGAAACACATTTTTTACTACTATGTAACAGTACAGAAAGAATACAAAAAATAAGAATATAATCTGAAATAAAAGGAGGTTGAACCAAGTTGAATTAATAATAATGCATATGGTATTATTCCCCTTTGTTAAAAAAAATCCCTCAGGTCTGGATGTATTATAAATGTAAAGTGGTGTGGGTGGTTCTGCAGGGTGTTTCGAATGGATGTCTCTGCACGTGGAGGGAGCGCCAAGGGGCCAGTGGTGAATGGGGACTGGACACAGTTATCAAAGGGTGAGGAGAGCCGATATTATTGGAAAATAAATCCAATAGATGAATCCAAACCATATATACCTAAACAGTACTTTTTCACCTCTTAATCTTTTAGTGTAATGAATATGAATATGAACAAGTATGGACACCTTTACTTATCCATGCCTGTTGTTAAAATTGCGTATGTGGGCACTTTTCCCTGTCTTCTCTTATTTTTTTGCAGTCCTATGTGTTGGTAACTCATGTCACCCAAAGCTCCTATAGGTGCTTTTACTAACCTTTGTTTGGATGGGAAGGTAAATTTCCTAAGTTATCTGACTAATTTTACATAGTTTAAACTTGATATTTTTTAACCCAGTTACAACTATTTTCTCTTTATAAACAATTATTAACCAAATTTAGAGACTATCACTTAATTGCAGGTTTATGAAGAAAAGTAAAAATCCACAGTAATAACTTAATGTGAAATCATCCTGATAAGTTTTTCTCTCTTCTTTGTTTAATTTCCCAATATTTTAAAATTTTCCAAAATATTTTTTCAATATAAGAGCAAACAGAAAAGAATAGCTAATCTTTCATTGGGTTTGTATGTTTATATATTCTTTATGTAAAGTGCTCTATGAATGCTATTGAATTATTTTATAAAGTGAAACTATGCTTTGCTATGAAGAAATGAAAATATCAAGGCAACATAATTTAGAAAGCAAAAAAGCAAATAATATTGCTTTAATCCTGCAAGGAAATAACTTAATATAACAGTAGTTATCAAAATGTAAACTAGTTTAAAATATTTATTTTAAGCTTATTTATTTTTTGATATTTCACATTAAGTTAGTATAGTGCTAAAGTTATAGTATATAGCTTTATTTACAGTATATAGTAGTGTATAAAGTTAATATAGTTAAATTTCTGTAATAGATCAGAATTGGCATGATTGTTTCAATATGAGCTAAAGAAATATTTGCAGAAGCATGAAAACAAATAGAAATAAATGTAAATGGAAAACTGACTGGCCTACATTCACAGAAAACACAAAAAAGTTGATGAAAAGTCTGACAGGTAAAAGGTTAAAAATGCTTAAAATTTTGAAAAACTTTCCCATGGTTCTTGAAAATAACCCATATGGAAAATTTAAAAATTGATTGCAAAATATTCCTTTTATATTTATTTATCACTGAGTTTTCTGGTAAGTCGTTTACTTTGAATCTCTGAGTGATTACGTAGGACTCAAGACAGATTAGAAGAGAAAACTAGGCAGAGCCACATGATGATATAGACCTTGTGTATCATCCTAAGCCATTTGTTATCAGGAGGGTTATTGTAGGGTTTTGTAAGGAAATGCTTTAGGCTATCTGATGGGCATTTTAGAATGATCCTTTTAGCACTGAGTGGAAGAAAGGTGAGATCGAGATCAACATCAAACAAGTTAAGTTAGTTAGAAAACTATGAAGATAATCCAACAGAAGGAGAAAAAAAAAAAAAGGACAGCGCTGAATGAGCTAGAATCATTAAGATTTGAATACTGGGGGCGCCTGAGTGGCTCAGTCGTTAAGCGTTTGCCTTCCACTCAGGTCATGATCCCAGGGTCCTGGCATCGAGCCCCGCATCGGGCTCCCTGTTCAGCGGGAAGCCTGCTTCTCCCTCTCCCACTCCCCCTGCTTGTGTTCCCGCTCTCACTGTCTCTCTCTCTGTCAAATAAATAAATAAAATCTTAAAAAAAAAAGAGATTTGAATACTGGGTATATAGGAAAATGAGCCTACTATAATTCCCAATCTTAAGAAACTTGTGGGTAGCAAAAGAACTTCCTTTGCCCTTTCTTTCCACTATCGTTTGTGTATCAGTCTCTCCCTACAGTGATGGGAGTCCAGTTGAGACCAAGAATGTATGGTGACACCAGTTATCAAGGTGAAGGTCACCTTAATATAGTCAGCCTTTGACTCTTGGTCCTTTGACTGGAGGAGAGAATCCTGATTTTCTGTTTCACCCTCACCACTTGTCTAGACCCATTCAGAGACAGCGATCACCAGGAAATAACTACAAAGCAGAGGCATGACTGGCGCGGTAGACATGCGGTCCCATGTTTTAGCTCAAGAAATATGGTTCCTGAAAGTCAAGCAAGGTAGGCAGGTGCAGAACTATTTTGGTCTCTGACAACACAGATTTATTAGGAAATCAAACAGCAGGTGGGAGGAGGTCCCCTGACTGTAGTGGAGAGCTGCGTCCGCAGAACGCCCGCTGAAATGGGAGATTGGAGGAAAGCATCATACATCCAGCAGCCTTCTACCGCACGCCTGAGGAGAGTGGGTCATCACACGGTGCATGGAGAGAGCAGCCGAGAAAAACCGACCTGGGAAATAAACGCGGCTGGGTGGATTGTCCCTCCTTTCAGTGTGATTAAATTTAAATAACTGAGAAATAACATTAGTGAGACAGAAAAAAAAAAAACAAAAAATGCCCAACTTACTTGAAGAACAACACTAAAAATGACATGGGGCAGCAACTAGAAGAAAATTTCGAGACAAATCCTCAAGAGAAGGCAAGAAGACAGGCCTCTATTAATCAGGAGTGCTGGACAGTGAGGAGGAGGCAGGTTAAGATAAATAAGCAACAAGAATTGATAAAAAAAAAAAAACATGAAGAAGGAAAGGGATTATATGAAGAGGACTAACAGGGAAAATAAAACTACAAACTAAAATAAGATCCAGATTGAATACAATAAGGAACAGAACCCATAAGGTAGGAATCTAATCAGTGATGGGACAAATTTGAGAAGCTTTTCCAAAGCATAAGAAAAGTTTAAAGAGAGCCTGATTAGTACAGAGATCATTTCTATTCTTGAAGAGGAGATGAAAGCAAATAGATCAGAAGCAATAATCAAAGAGATGAAAGAGTCCTCGCTAGGCAGATTTACAGTTGCTCACCTTATTGCAGGCAAAATTAATTAAAAATATTTCCACAGGTGGTATTCCTGAACAGAGAGAATTTAAAACAGACCATTTGCCTTCACTCTGAAAATTAGAGCAGTAAAACAATAATATTCATACTGGAAACATATTACATGTATTGATATCTTCACATGGTGCTAGCGATTATAGGCACTTTATGTGCATTTACTTATTTAATCATGTTATTATTCCTGTTTTACAGACAAGGAAACTGAGCCTCAGAAAAGGCAAGGAACTTGACAAAGATCACACAGGTAGCAAGCATCAGGAGTGAATTACAAAGCTAAGTCCTGTAACTATGGCTTTATATCTTGAAGAATATTTTTAAAAACTAAACATAAGAAATCTTGTAGAATATAAGACAGAACAGACATCTTCAGAATAGTGAAGGACGTAAGACAACAGACAAAACTTGAGTGTTCTGATACAAGCAAGCCCACGGACACAGAAAACAGAGCACACAGGTGACACAAGTCAAATCAAATGTAGCATTATAATAATAAATATCAATCAGTTAACTTGTCTTTAGAACAGATAGAAAGTCTTTATTAGGCAAAACCCAAATTCCAACCACTTATTCTTTAGGAAAAATACACCAAATACAGAGAGATATAAAAAAGACTACTAAAAAACCAGGGCTGAGGATCAGAAAAGACAGTCTAACAAGAGCAGTTCATGGAAATCAGAAATTGCAATATGAACATCAAAGAAAACTAAATTCAAAATAAAAAATGTAAAAGAGGCAAAGGATATTTTATGAAAAGTGCAGTTCTCAAAAGAGATATCATTCCTATAAGCTTGTAGTTTCTTTTTTCATTTTGAATTTTTAAAAATTTCTAACAGTATGTATGTCCTTTGTGACACTCTAAGATATAATTTTATTTTTTAAGATTTTATTTATTTATTTATTTATTTATTTATTTATTTATTTATCAGAGAGAGAGAGCTCACAAGCAGGGGGAGAGAGCAGGCCAAGGGAGAAACAGACTCCCCACTGAGCAAGGAACGTGATGCAGGACTCGATTCCAGGGCCCTGGGATCATGACCTGAGCTGAAGGCAGACTGAGCCACCCAGGCATCTCTAAAATATAATTTTAAATGTAACAATAGTTAACATTAAGAAAAGTATATATTGAAATGTATGAAATAAAATCAAGTCAGTATTAAGAAGAAAAACCAAAACTATATGTGCTTTCAGTGGGAAAAGAATAAAAATAAATGCGGCAAATGTTTAACTACAGAATTGATAAAAATTATAACAAAAACTCTAAGGAAGTATGATGAAAGAATTAAGAAATATTAAAAAAATGAATTAGTAGGTTGGAAAAGAAATGAATAGATAAATAGATCTGAGAACTAGCTATCCGCAAATGATAATGAACTTAATATAGGTATAATGCATCTGGCAAAAATTATAGGTAAAAAAACGAAAGTATATATAGCTACCACCAGTAACAAATTAGAAATATTATCACAGACTCTGATAACCTTTTTTCAAGTATTAGAATATACTTCAAACAACTCTGTGCTACTAATTTTTTAAATATGGCTTAAAAGTATAATATCCAATAAATAATAACTAAAATGGACACATACCAAAACTAATTAAATATATTAGTTATTGTAAGAGGAAAAGGAATTTAAAGGTTAGGTCCACAAACAATGAGCGGCCCAGATACTTTACATAGTTCAATTCTTTCAGAACTTCAAAGTAAAAAAAAAAAAAAAATCATATTTCAAATGTGCACAGCACATAGAAAATAATGATTATTTTCACAAGTAATCTTGACACCAATATCTGACAAAGGTAGTATATTAGAAGGACAATAGCCAGTGACCCAGCTTTGCTCAGGAATGCAAAAAGTTTTCACATTAGAAAATCAAAATATGTGACAGACTGCATTAATAGTAAGAAAAACTGTCCAGTTTAAGCAGTGTAACTATGTGGGAGTAAGCTATCTGGATGAAAATGGGAACCGTAGCCTTCCTCCTCAGAAACACTCACACACACATGCACACAGAATGGGATACACAGTGTCAAGGCTTTTCTTTAAAGACCTGATAGAATTCATTATCCATTCTTGAATTTTTTTTTTAAAGATTTTATTTATTTTTTTGACAGAGAGAGACACAGCGAGAGCGGGAACACAAGCAGGCAGAGTGGGAGAGGGAGAAGCAGCCTTTCCACTGAGCAGGGAGCCCGATGCAGGGCTTGATCCCAGGACCCTGGGATCATGACCTGAGCCGAAGGCAGACGCTTAATGACTGAGCCACCCAGGCGCCCCATCCATTCTTGATTTTTAAAACAATAATAATGTTCCTGATTTACTAATAAGAGTATATCTCCTTAATATTGTATCTAATGGCAAAAAGCTAAAAAAAAGTTTTATGTTCTATTCAGACATACAAATATATATGTGTATTATTGCAAATGTTTTCTGATTGTTTTAGCCAGTTTAATAAACCAGAGAAAGAAATGAAGTATAAATAGTAGAAATGAGATAAAATGATGGTTATGTGTTGATGATGAGATTGCCTATCTAGAAAGTCATAGAC
Organism: Eumetopias jubatus; assembly: GCF_037043125.1. Lineage (NCBI taxonomy): Eukaryota > Metazoa > Chordata > Mammalia > Carnivora > Otariidae > Eumetopias > Eumetopias jubatus. Next base: position 82,130,509 of record NW_028274815.1, on the reverse strand, counting down.
TCAACTGAAAAACAAAATGAAAAAGAAAATCTAGTAAGGTGGCCAGCTCCAACACACACACGAGCATTTTTATATACCAGAAATAACTAATTAGAGAGCATAACTGAAAATTTTCTCTTCACAAAGTTCATACAAAAAATATCCAGAAACAAAATTTTAAAAACTTAAAGATCTATTTCAAGAAAACACTAATCATTTACAATGAAGAATGATACAAGACTTCACTAAATGGTTGATACAACATTCTTCTTGATGGAGAAGGGTGATTTTATAAATCTATTATCCCTAAGTAATTACAATTGTGTTTATAATTTATCAATATTTATAATTATAATTTTCCAATAATATAGTGTAACATAACTGATTATAATTCAAAATTTGTAATATAAAATTTTAATTGTGAATATAATTCACAGGCTGAAAAAACAACATAGCCATGAAATAAACCCGAGTATATAGAAACATTTAGTATATGACATGGATGGCATTTCAGATGAATAGAGGAAGAATAGATAATTTGAAAAATCATGTTATGACATTTGCTAACCACGTAAAATCATCTTTCATGAAAATGTTCCATTCATAAAAGTGATAAAAAAAATCAAGAACAGGGCGGAGCAAGATGGTGGAGGAATAGGAGACCTGGATTTCGTCTGGTCTCAGGAATTCAGCTGGATAGGGATCAAACCATTCTGAACACCTACGAACTCAACAGGAGATCGAAGAAGAGAGTAGCAACAACTCTCTGAACAGAGAAACGACCACTTACTGGAAGGTAGGGCGTGGCGTGCAGAGAAGTGAATCCGAGGCGATATTCGGGAGGATAGACGGCGGGGGAGCGGGCCTCCGTCGGCCGCTTCTGGCAAGTGATAGAGCCGCGGAGCACACAATCGGAACTTTTAGAAGTAAGCTCCGCGGAGGGACGTCGCTCCAGTGGCTAAGCGGGGGGTGGAACCCTTGCTGGGACAGTGTGGTCTCAGGACCCTTGGGGTCACAGAAAGACCGACAGTGCCTGAGTGCGGCAGAGCTCCCAGGTATCGGAGCGGGTAAGTCGGCTGCAGAGACGGAGCCGAGGCGCAGGCTCTCAGCTCGGGGTTGCCATAAACTGTGATCGGCGACACAGTCGGGCCACGGCTCCTCAAGGAGGGACCCAACAAGCGGCAGATCCAGGGAGACTCCCCTTCCTCCCCCGGAGGAGCGGCGCAGGATCGCACCGCAGGGATCGGCTGGGTTTGGAGACTCCACACTGGTTCGGGTGCCAGAGATAGAAACGCTCGGTCACAGGCCGGGTGAGCACGGAGTGCGGCCGGAGACCGGGGAGACGGGAGTGACTGACTGCTTTTCTCTGGGGGAGCACTGAGGAGCAGGGCCCCGAGTTCTCGGCTCCTCCCTGGAGGAGATTAGGAGGCCGCCATGTTCACTCTCGTCCACCAAAGCGGTACGGAAAGCTTGCAGGGAACAAAAGCTCCCGAGAGCAAACCTGAGCAGATTGCTTAGCCCAGACCTACAAAGGCGGGGCAATTCCGCCTCCGGCAAAGACATCTGGGAACCACGGCAAAAGGCCCCTCCCCCAGAAGATCAGCACGAACAGCCAACCAAGACCAAGTTTACCGATCAATGAGAACGGGAGAACTCCAGGGCTAGGGGAATACTGCACATAGAATTCATGGCTTTTTTACCATGATTCATTAGTCTTTCAAAGTTAATTTTTTTAACTGTTTTTTTAACTATTTTTCTTTTTCCCTTTTCCAACCAACATCATATCAATCCCTTTTAAAAAAAATTTATTTTTCATTTTTACAGTCATATTCTATCCCTTCATAGTAGTTACCTTTATTTTTGGCATATATATATGTTGTTCTCTCTTTAAAATTTTGAGATACAGTTTCTTCTAACATATCAAAATATACGCGAAATCTCTAAGGTATGGCTTTTTTCCAGTCTCCTGCCTGATCACATTCTCTCCCCTTTTTTCTTTCTTTCTTTCCTTTTTTTTTAATCCTCTTCTTTATTTTTTCAAACACCTTCTGATCAATTACTTTTGTAAAAATTTTTATACTTTTCATTTTTACAGTCATATTCCATCCCTTCATTGTATCAACCCTTATTTTGTACATATATAAGTCTTTCTTTCTTTAAAATTTTAGGAGGCAGATTGTTCTAACAGACCAAAATATACCCAAAAACTAGTGTGTGGCACTGATCTATGCGCAGCCTGATCATATTTGATTATATTCTGTTTTTTTTTTGTTTTGATCTGTTTTTGTTTCTTTTTATCTTTTTCTTTTATTTTTTTTCTCTTTCTTTTTTCTTTCTTTCCCTTTCTTTTCCCCTGGTTTCAGGTCTTTTCTGATTTCTTTACAGTATATTTTTCTGGAGACGTTGTTAACCTGTTAGCATTTCATTCTCTCATTCATCTATTCTCCTCTGGAAAAAATGACAAGATGAAAAAAATCACCTCAACAAAAAGAACAAGAAGTAGTACCGTCGGCGAGGGACCTACTCAATACGGACATTAGTGTGATGTCGGACCTAGGGTTCAGAATCATGACTTTAAAGATACTAGCTGGGCTTGAAAAAAGCGTGGAAGTTATTAGAGAAACCCTTTCTGGAGAAATAAAAGAACTAAAATCTAACCAAGTCAAAATCAAAAAGGCTATTGATGAGGTGCAATCAAAAATGGGGGCACTATCAAAAGGAATGAGATCTTGCCATTTGCAGCGACGTGGATGGAACTGGAGGGTGTTATGCTGAGTGAAATAAGTCAATCAGAGAAAGACATGTATCATATGACCTCACTGATATGAGGAATTCTTAATCTCAGGAACAAACTGAGGGTTGCTGGGGTGGTCGGGGGTGGGAGGGAGGGGGTGGCTGGGTGATAGACATTGGGGAAGATATGTGCTACGGTGAGTGCTGTGAATTGTGTAAGACTGTTGAATCACAGATCTGAAACAAATAACGCAACATATTTTAAGAAAAAAGAAAAAGAAGAAGATAGCAGGAGAGGAAGAATGAAGGGGAGTAAATCAGAGGGGGAGATGAACCAGGAGAGATGATGGACTCTGAAAAACAAACTGAGGTTTCTAGAGGGGAGGAGGGTAGGGGGATGGGTTAGCCTGGTGATGGGTATTAAAGAGGGCACATTCTGCATGGAGCACTGGGTGTTATGAACAAACAATGAATCATGGAACACTACACCAAAACAAATTATGTAATATATGGTGATTAACATAACAATAAAAAAATTTAAAAAAAATGGGGGCACTAACTGCTAGGATAAATGAGGCAGGTGAGAATCAGCAATATAGAAGACCAAATGATGAAAAATAAAGAGGCTGAGAAAAAGAGAGAGAAACAACTACTGGATCATAAGGGCAGAATTCGAGAGATAAGCGATACCATAAGATGAAACAACATTAGAATAATTGGGATCCCAGAAGAAGAAGAAGGAGAGAGAGGGGCAGAAGGTATATTGGAGCAAATGATAGCAGAGAACTTCCCTAATATGGGGAAGGAAACAGGCTTCAAAATCCAGGAGGCACAGAGAACCCCTCTCAAAATCAATAAAAATAGGTCAACACCCCGACATCTAATAGTAAAACTTACGAGTCTCAGAGACAAAGAGAAAATCCTGAAAGCAACTCGGGAGAAGAGATATGTAACCTATAATGGTAGAAACATTAGATTGGCAACAGACCTATCCACAGAGACCTGGCAGGCCAGAAAGGACTGGCATGATATCTTCAGAGCACTAAATGAGAAAAATATGCAGCCAAGAATACTATATCCAGCTAGGCTGTCATTGAAAATAGAAGGAAAGATAAAAATCTTCCAGGAAAAACAAAAAATAAAGGAATTTGCAAACACGAAACCAGCCCTCCAAGAAATATTGAAAGGGGTCCTCTAAGCAAAGAGAGAGCCTAAAAGCAGCATAGACCAGAAAGGAACACAGACAATATACAGTAACAGTCACCTTATAGGCAATACAATGGCACTAAATTCCTATCTTTCAATAGTTACCCTGAATGTAAATGGGCTAAATGCCCCAATCAAAAGACACAGGCTATCAGATTGGATTAAAAAACAAGACCCATCGATATGCTGTCTGCAAGAGACTCATTTCATACCCAAAGACACCCCCACATTGGAAGGAAGGGGTGGAAAACCATCGACCATGCTAATGGACACCAAAAGAAAGCTGGGGTGGCAATCCTTGTAACAGACAAATTAGATTTTAAACCAAAGACTGTAATAAGAGATGAGGAAGGACACTATATCCTACTTAAAAGGGTCTAGCCAGCAAGAAGATCTAACAATTGTAAATATCTATGCCCCTAACAAGGGAACAGCCAATTATATAAGGCAATTAATAACAAAAGCAAAGAAACACATTGACAACAATACAATAATAGTGGGGGACTTTAACACCCCCCTGACTGAAATGGACAGATCATCTAAGCAAAAGATCAACAAGGAAATAAAGACTTTAAATGACACATGGGACCAAATGGACTTCACAGTCATATTCAGAACATTCCATCCCAAAGCAACAGAATACGCATTCTTCTCTAGTGCCCATGGAACATTCTCCAGAATTGATCACATCCTAGGTCACAAATCAGGTCTCAACCGGTACCAAAAGATTGGGATTATTCCCTGCATATTTTCAGACCACAATGCTTTGAAACTAGAACTCAATCACAAGAGGAAAGTCGGAAAGAACTCAAATACATGGAGGCTAAAGAGCATCCTACTAAAGAATGAATGGGTCAACCAGGAAATTAAAGAAGAATTTAAAAATTTCATGGAAACCAATGAAAATGAAAACACAACTGTTCAAAATCTTTGGGATGCAGCAAAGGCAGTCCTGAGAGGAAAGTATATAGCAATACAAGCCTTTCTCAAGAAACAAGAAAGGTCTCAAATACACAACCTAACCCTACACCTAAAGGAGCTGGAGAAAGAACAGCAAATAAAGCCTAAACCCAGCAGGAGAAGAGAAAAAATAAAGTTCAGAGGAGAAATCAATGAACTAGAAACCAAAAGAACAGTAGAACACATCAACGAAACTAGGAGCTGGTTCTTTGAAAGAATTAACAAGATTGATAAACCCCTGGCCAGACTTATCAAAAAGAAAAGAGAAATGACCCAAATCAACAAAATCATGAATGAAAGAGGAGAGATCACAACCAACACCAAAGAAATACAAACAATTAGAAGAACATATTAGGAGCAACTCTATGCCAGCAAATTAGATAACCTGGAAGAAATGGGTGCATTCCTGGAGATGTATCAACTACCAAAATTGAACCAGGAAGAAATAGAAAACCTGAGCAGACCTATAACAATTTCCTTAGTGGTATAACCTCTAAGGAAATTGAAGCAGTCATCAAAAATCTCCCAACAAACAAAAGCACAGGGCCAGATGGCTTCCCAGGGGAATTCTATCAGACATTTCAAGAAGAATTAATACTTATTCTCCTGAAACTGTTCCAAAAAATAGAAATGGAAGGAAAACTTCCAAACTCATTTTATAAGGCCACCATTACCTTGATCCCAAAACCAGACAGAGACCCCAACAAAAAGGAGAATTACAGACCAATATCCTTGATGAACATGGATGCAAAAATTCTCACCAAAATACTAGCCAATAGGATCCAAGAGTACATTAAAAGGATTATTCACCATGACCAAGTGGGATTTATCCCTGGGCTACAAGTTTGGTTCAACATCCTCAAATCAATCAACATGATAAAATACATTAACAAAATAAAGAACAAGAATCATATGATCCTCTCAATAGATGCAGAAAAAGCATTTGATGAAGTACAGCATCCTTTCTTGATCAAAACTCTTCAGAGTATAGGGATATAGGGTACATACCTCAATATCATAAAAGCCATCTATGAAAAACCGACAGCAAATATCATTCTCAATGGGGAAAAACTGAGAGCTTTCCCCCTAAGGTCAGAAATGCGGCAGGGATGTCCACTATCACCACTGCTATTCAACATAGTATTAGAAGTCCTAGCCACAGCAATCAGACAACAAAAAGAAATCAAAGGCATCCAAATCGACAAGGAGGAAGTCAAACTCTCACTCTTTGCAGATGATATGATACTGTATGTGGAAAACCCAAAGGACTCCACCGCAAAACTGCTAGAACTCATACAGGAATTCAGTAAAGTGGCAGGATATAAAATAAATGCACAGAAATCAGTGGCATTCCTATACACCAACAAGACAGAAGAGAGACAAATCAAGGAGTCGATCCCATTGACAATTGCACCCAAAACCATAAGATACCTAGGAATAAATTTAACCAAAGAGGCAAAGGATCTGTACTCAGAAAACTATAAAATACTCATGAAAGAAATTGAGGAAGACACAAAGAAATGGAAAAACGTTCCATGCTCATGGATTGGAAGAACAAACATTGTGAAGATGTCAACGCTACCTAGAGCAATCTACACATTTGATGCAATCCCCATCAAAATACCATCCACTTTTTTCAAAGAAATGGAACAAAGAATCCTAAAATTTCTATGGAACCAGAAGAGACCCCGAATACCCAGATGAATGTTGAAAAAGAAAAGCAAAGCTGGTGGCATCACAATTCCGGACTTCCAGCTCTATTACAAAGCTGTCATCACCAAGACAGTATGCTACTGGCACAAAAACAGACACATAGATCAATGGAATAGAATAGAGAGCCCAGAAATGGACCCTCAACTCTATGGTCAACTCATCTTTGACAAAGCAGAAAAGAATGTCCGATGGAAAAAAGACAGTCTCTTCAACAAATGGTGTTGGGAAAATTGGACAGCCACATGCAGAAGAATGAAACTGGACCATTTCCTTACACCACACACAAAAATAGACTCCAAATGGTTGAAAGACCTAAACGTGAGACAGGAGTCCATCAAAATCCTAAAGGAGAACACAGGCAGCAACCTCTTTGACCTCCGCCGCAGCAACTTCTTCCTAGAAACAACACCAAAGGTAAGGGAAGCAAGGGCAAAAATGAACTATTGGGATTTCATCAAGATAAAAAGCTTTTGCACAGCAAAAGAAACAGTCCACAAAACCAAAAGACAACTGACAGAATGGGAGAAAATATTTGCAAATGACATATCAGATAAAGGGCTAGTATCCAAAATCTATAAAGAACCTATCAAACTCAACACCCAAAGAACAAATAATCCAATCAAGAAAGGGGCAGAAGACACGAACAGACATTTTTCCAAAGAAGACATCCAAATGGCCAACAGGCACATGAAAAAGTGCTCAACATCGCTCGGCATCAGGGAAATCCAAATCAAAACCTCAATGAGATACCACCTCACACCTGTCAGAATGGCTAAAATTAACAAGTCAGGAAACGACAAATGTTGGCGGGGATGTGGAGAAAGGGGAACCCTTCTACACTGATGGTGGGAATGCAAGCTGGTGCAACCACTCTGGAAAACAGTATGGAGGTTCCTCAAACAGTTGAAAATAGAGCTACCATACGATCCAGCAATTGCACTACTGGGTATTTACCACAAAGATACAAATATAGGGATCCGAAGGGGTACGCGCACCCCAATGTTTATAGCAGCAATGTCCACAATAGCCAAACTGTGGAAAGAGCCAAGATGTCCAACGACAGATGAATGGCTAAAGAAGAAGTGGTATATATACACAATGGAATATTATGCAGCCATCAAAAGGAATGAGATCTTGCCATTTGCAACGATGTGGATGGAACTGGAGGGTGTTATGCTGAGTGAAATAAGTCAATCAGAGAAAGACATGTATCATATGACCTCACTGATATGAGGAATTCTTAATCTCAGGAAACAAACTGAGGGTTGCTGGAGTGGTGGGGGTTGGGAGGGATGGGGTGTCTGGTTGATAGACATTGGGGAGGGTATGTGCTATGGTGAGTGCTGTGAATTGTGCAAGACTGTTGAATCACAGATCTGTACTTCTGAAACAAATAATGCAACATATGTTAAAAAAAAAAGACAAAGAAGAAGATAGCAGGAGGGGAAGAATGAAGCGGAGTAAGTCGGAGGGGGAGACAAACCATGAGAGACGATGGACTCTGAGAAACAAACTGAGGGTTCTAGAGGGGAGGGGGGTGGGGGGATGGGTTAGCCTGGTGATGGGTATTAAAGAGGGCACGTTCTGCGTGGAGCACTGGGTGTTATGCACAAACAATGAATCATGGAACACTACATCAAAAGCTAATGATGTCATGTATGGTGATTAAGATAACAATAAAAAATTTTTTAAAAAATTGGATCAATCTGGTTGGTTACACCAAATCAGTGATTGGAAACTGTTCAGTAGAATTGCCTGCTTTTTATGGGGATATGTGTGGTCACAAGAGAATTCCATTCTCTCCATGTTATTCCCAAAGAATCTCCAGCACAAATCTACTAGGATTTTGTAGGGGAGGTAGTTGAGATGTTATACATATTATTTAGAAAACAACTTTGAAGCCCCATTAAGCACTGATCTCCCCAACCCCACCTTCACCATGTTGCCACTGAGGTCCTTTTTCCTCCCCCACCTTTACAGAGGACCTGCCTTCCAGCTCCTGATGCCTGCCTCCTGAATTTTCAAACTGACTCTTCACATCCCCCTTCCATTTTTATGCACAGAGCAGTTCGGCTATGCCCCAGCTTCCCCGTCCAAATTTGTCCACTGAAACCTGTGGCCTGTCCAGCAAACCACAAGCTTTTGAATGATGAGGCCTACCCTCATCAGAAGACAGCAGAGGCTTGCAAATAAAATTTTTCTTTATAAATAAATTAACTAATTAGCTATCCCTAATAAATAATTATTTATGTATGTATAAATACATGTATATGTGTACAGGTGCCTATATGTACATACATAATGACTAGAATATACATATATCAGTTCCGTAGGATCTTTAGTTGGGAGTCTTCAGTCCCTGGCTGCTGAAGTTCCAGCAGCCTGACTAGGAGTACCACCGTGTCTTACACAACCACGTGGAGAAGTTGCTGGAAGAGACTGCTCTGACAAAAACCACCACTAGAAGGACCAAGGGATGAGTTCTCACCAATAAAATGTGTGTGGGAGTGATGTTTGCTGTTTTTTGGCAAGGTGGTTAAGAATAGGCATGCCTTCCTGTGTTGGCCAGGAGAGGCTAGACCATGCCATCATAACCAACAACTCCCAAATCCCAGTGATTTAACACAATAAAAGTCTATCTCTTGCTCATGTGAGGTCTACTCTGCGTTCAGACATTTCTCAAGGGCAGCTGTTCTCTCTCTGGTGACTCAGGGACCCAGTGTGTTTCAACTGGGTGCCTCTGTTTTCTCAAACATGAGCCATCCATATCCACTGGGCAAAGAGAGACTGAAGAATTGAATTGTGCCTGGGCTTTTCACCGTCACCTCCTGGTTGCGACACACATTCTTTCCACTCATATTTCAATGGCCAGAGCTGATCAAATTAGCACCACAGAGTGGCAAAGGACAGAGAAGTGTAGTTTTCCGAGAATAAGAGATAAGAAATGGAATCTCATGAACAAGGCTTTGTCTCTGCCACACTTCTCCACTCATTTCTGACTGTTTGCTAGCAAAAAAGAAATGATGCTAGGGACACCTGGCTGGCTCAGTCTGTAGAGCGACTCTTGATCTCAGTGTCATGAGTTTGAGCCCCACGTTGGGTATAAAAATTATGTTTAAAAAAAAAAGAAAGAAGAAATGACTCTACTACATGTGTCTGATAGTTTGTCCAAGTTTTGCCTTTATAACCACAGCAACTGGATCACCGCCTGGCAGGTAGTAGGTGCTCAGTGTTTGTTGTGAAATATATAGCTGACTGACTACCCGAATAGATGAATAAATTATCAAAAATAAGAGCAGCCAAGATATCCAGCCATGCTCAGTGCTATAGAGGAACCTCTGTTGCTTGTTGCTGCTCTTAGGACAACTAGACTTGTTAACTTGACCTTCGGGACCATATATATTCTGACATAACCCTCCCCTGTGGGGCCATTTCCTATCACGTGTGCACACGTAGTTTACAAGATAGTTATACAGAACTCCGTGTGATTCCTCAGACAGTCATTGTGTCTTTTTTTTTTTTTTTTTATTCATTGTGTCTTTTTTCTCACACTTCTGAGCTCATAGCCAGGCACTACTCTCTGCCTGATAAGCCATTTTTCTCTTTATGCTCCAGGGCCAACACCAGCTCATTTTTCAGGATATAGAATAAATGTCTTCTCCTTTAGAAGGATTTCCAGCAAAGAATCTCTTTTTTTTTTTCCCATCCGCCTGTCTCCACAGTGCTTACCTACGCCTCCGCTGACCCTGTCTCCAGGCATGTTCTTGTCTGCATGCCTGTCTTCCCCACGAGACTAGAACCCACTGAGGGCAGCTTCCTCTTTGCCCTGGGATCATATTCGATTGTCTCATACTCCAGGATTCTTTCCTATCACCTACCACAGTGTCTAACACTGAACAGACATTTCAATATATGTTCATTTTTTTAAAGACTTTTTTTATTTATTCGACAGAGAGAGAGAGCGAGCACAAGCAGGGGGAGCGGCTGGCAGAGGCAGAAGCAGGCTCCCGGCTGAGCAAGGAGCCCGATGCAGGACTCGATCCCAGGACTCTGGGAATCATGACCTGAGCGGAAGGCAGATGCTTAAGGGACTGTGCCACCCGGGTGTCCCTCAGTATATGTTCATTAAATAATTACCTAGAGTCGAGTGAGAAGATTTTCTTCTTTTCCTTCTCAGGTTTTAACTCATGAGGCTCGTGTTCACCTGCTTATTGAAATTAGGACACGTAATACCTGACTCCTACGGAGGGCTCAGTGAGTCAGCCTCCAAAGGGCTTCATCTCAAGCTGAGATCTGGACCCTCCTGTTGAAATCTGGGAAGCCTTGCTACCTGGGGTCCTGAAGAGTAAGCATTCCTACTCATTTTTGATCTAGGGGAAGAGGCGTGCACCATAAAAGCAACATTTAGATCGTGGTCCATTTAAATACCTTTAAATTATCTGAAAATGTCATCTGAAGCTCTGGTCTTGCCACCATCACACCATTAAAAAAAAAAAAAAAAAGCGAACAAAAGCCATGCCAAAATTTTATTGCTATTTTCAGGGTCATGTCATTACAACCTAGTCATTGGGGTACTTTTAAAGATGCTTTACAGGATATGGTAAATTGAAAGTTTAAATTTCCTAACGTGATTTATTTTTAAAATAGGATTTAATGGGCTCAGTAAAAACAATTCTAACTCATCACATTTCTTTCAGGCTAAATGTCTTTCAGTGAGAATATTGTCATGTGCTGGTAATTATGGAGAATATATTTTTCAAACATTAAGTACAATAAAAATTTTGAGATCTGAAAATTTAAAGTAACTTCTTGGGAATTTTAAATTAAACCCCACTACTATTTGATTTTTTATTATTAAGTCATCTCTAACTTACTCATGTGCATCTCACCCTCAAAATGCAGAAGTTATGTCATACACATGAACACACACACACAAGTTAACCTCTGTGTTAAATATTTAGGTAGGACATTTTATCATGCTTGTCAGTTATGTTACCCACAAAGGTTTTTAAGATAGTGCTGTGCTATCCAAACTTTAAGAGAATGTCGTAGGTTACATGAGATGCATGTATATGGTATAATCACTTATTTTTAAAATATTCATTTCTAAGTAAATTGGTGGATAGAAATACATTTAATGGATACAGCCTTTATACCTACCTTTTTTATAAATCTAAAATATATAGTAGAGAATTTTAAATTCAGCATGTTTGTTCTCGAGATATAATTTCTGTAGGTCTTTGGGTATAATCAGAGCAAGAAATCTATGAATTAAAACTATTGATTATATAATTTCATCCAGTCGTGGTAGTAGATCCTTATGTATGTATATGGTTGGAAATACGTAGTCATAAAAAGAAGAGTTCCATAGCTACTTTTATTCTCTTGGTATGAATAATATTTTACATTTACATAAAGGACAATGTAACTAAGCATCTCTTTGTAACTTACCCACTCTTATTCTTAAGTTCCAAATTTTACAATTGCTGAGTAGCCGGGTAGGAAAAATTTGAATGTATATAAAGTATTGTAACATAAATTATTAATCTTGAGAATATGAATATTTTAGGAGAAATGTATTTAGACATAATAATTATCACAGTGAAGCTTGCATAGGTGAATTCAAAATATTTCTAGATTACAATACATTATGTAATATTTGGCCAGAGATTCAATAAATAGCATTTGGTCCAGGTTTTAAATATTTGTTTTTATTTTACATTTACAAGAATCTGTGCTTGTTTGGATTTACAAGTCGAGTTTCCATTTTGTGTATTTCCACAAGCAAATCCTCACTTTTCCATTTATCCCCGGGGGGGGAGGGGGAATGACATCAATGTCAAAATCCTCTGAAATAGAAATATCCAGAGAGCTGGCAAACTAGACAGTCACGAGATCAAGTTCAATAGATTATCTGAGGAGAATTGCTAACTATGTGTAATTATTTTAATATGTATCATTAGGCCATATTTTCGTGATGTGCAGTTTTACATTGTTTCCTTGTTTTTAGCCCAAGGACATATTTCAGTGTCATAATTTGTGCCTCTTAATGTGACTATTAGTTGTGTTTTAGGAGTGATTTGTAGATTTTTTGACAAGGGACAGGGGGTTCTTCATATTATAAATAAATTACAGAAAATCGGACCCAAACTACTATTACTCATCATTATGCTGACAATTTAGAAGAGTCACAGCTCATGAGCTTGGCTGACTTAAATTTTCAGTCCCTCCTCTCTCGGTTAAAAATGTCTGTTTCTCCATTGTTGTTGACAGGGCTTTCTCTTCTATACACAGCTTGCCTTGTGTGCCTGTTACCACTGACCTGCCCTGTGTGCCTCTGGTCTAAAACCATCCCCCAAGACCTGAGCAAACCAGAGCAAAGGGGGTCCACAGTTGTGCAGACTAATCCAATCCACGTAACAGTCTCCCTCCATCGGCCTTCCTCAGGTGGGAAAACTGGGGCCAGAGACAAGGAGAGCCTGCCCAAGGGGTCCTAGCCAGGATCCGAATCCCGCCAGGTTTCTCATCCCCAGTCCTGGCATCTCCAGCCCACCTCTACCATGTTAGGAGAGATGGTGCATTACTGGTGAGTAGAGTGATGTTTTAGCATTTCTTCCCCTGGAGTGACCATTTTATTTGATCAGCCAGTGAGGCCAGAACAGAGTGAAGTTTGGGACCGACGATACCTCACTGTGGCATCAAGACATTACAAACTAAATGTGTCCACCTTAGTGGGTTAGATGTTGCAGGTGCCTATTTGTATCTGGGGAAGATGATACATCTTCCCTGTGTCTCTAAACTAAGGCAGAGACCACCCCACTCCTTTTATTTCTTCTGTCTCATATGAAGCACTGAGTACGATTCTGATCCTTGGGAGCTGTGACAGCTTAAGGCTGTCAGCCCCAACAGAAGGCTCCCTCATAAAAGGATGAGTATTATGTCTCTTTCATAAGAATTAAAGATCTAATCTGACCACAGCTCCATCGATGCTGATCAGGGAGAGGGGCTTCTTCAAAAATGGAAGACACATGATTACCTTTTATGGGTGAGATATTCTAATTATTCAGTGGGGATTCATTTCAGGTTACAGGATTTTTATTGGAAATCATTTAATTTTCAGTACCTGTCATTTGAATTGGACAATGAAGAGGCCCGTATAAGAATTACTGGAGCACAAGGCCAGGCCCTCTGCAATTTGCATACACCCATATAATATAATTTTTATCTACCTTTCACATAGGAAGCCTGCGAAATTGCACATAGCATCCACAGACTGCTGCATAGCATACTGGTCGGAGCAAACTGTTAATAATAATAATAATAATAATAATGCAGGAAATTCAATTTTAGGAACTAGCTATATTTACCCACACAAGGAGAGCCTTCTCAGATGCTAACTAGAGCAAATGGAGGGGAGAAAGTGTATTTTCTCCTGTTCTTCTATTTTTTTTTTCTTACTGTTCACCACATTCAAAATGAAACCCAGCGAATAATTTCCCACAGCAACTTGGTCATTTTAGTAATGAAGATTAAACTAAAAGCAGACGGATGACTAAGAAAAAAAAAGCTGTAAGCAAATAAGCAAGAGTTGAAATCTATAAGTTGTTTCACTAATGTATGCCACTGGTTGATCCTAGGTCTATTAAAGCAATTTGTGAAGCTATTACATTTGGTTTGTGCAGCTGAGGGTATCACCTGAGCCAGACAGCGAATACTCTCGCACGAAGCACTTACATTCGTGCCTGCTCGTATCCTGAGAGATGCTGTTTGTCACCATTCAAATGAGGCTTCCAGAAGACACCTTGTCTTCAGAAAATATCACCTTGTCAATAAATTTGCATTTCATATGTTGCAGAATTATTCTAGGAAGTGCCTTTTAGAATGGCGTTCCTAAGGCACTGCCTTTCCAACTGTTTAAGATTCATACAGCTTTGCCTTAAAGGCTTCTTCTCAAGCTCACTCTGCACATTTCCCACTAGCTCATGTTATCCTGCAAACACCACCAGCACCCAGGCGAGGAGGAGACGGATGAGATCCGCGGGACCTTGGATGATGAGTGACACTATTTTCCCTCCTGGAGAGGAGCTGGGGGCCTGCCCACGTAGGAGTCACTCGATAAATGTGGAAAAGATTTGATGATGGTGAGCTGAAACGGAAGGATGGTGAACATCTGTACCGGTGATGAGAGAGGGCAAAGGAGCCAGGGGCTAGTAGACACCAGGGCAAGACAGGATACCAAGGCAGCCCTGTGCCTTCAGCCTGAGCCCTTGCCAACAGCTCCTAGCCTCCTGGTTCTCAATCGAGAAATACTGATTAAATAGGTGGTCATTAGGACTAATTCATTCTTCTACAGTCTCTAACATAAGCTTCAACATAGCCTATACAGGAGGGCTTTCAGGAACAGGTAAGGCTTAGGAGCATGCGAAGAAGGCAATAAATCATTGCCAAAGGTCAAAGGGACCAGTCACCTTTCTGATGAATTCATTTTTTACTACCCGACAGCCTCAGAGCCCTCTGAAATGTCTCCATTGCCCGCTATGAGGTTAACTCGGATATGAACACGTGGGACCAACGGCTTACAGGTATGCATGACGCTCTATTAAACAGGACCGTTCCCTATCATAACATCCTCTTTACCCGCGCACTCAGTGATGCCCGCCCAGCCTCCCAGCGCTAAAGTCTTCAATGCACACCACCTGTGAGCAGGGATTCAGGGAACATCATCTGAAGAGGACCCGGTGTCAAAAAAATTCATATCGACACTTTGATCACAGGCAGCGTGGGACTGAAAAGTTTTTGAACAACAAACCATTTGAGTGTGTGTAACGTGCTTGTGAAAATATTCAAGGCATAATTAGATAAATAACAGATCCAGTGTCTATTTTTACTTTGCCTTGATGAGAAGCTTTGCAGGAGAGACTGCTGGTAGTTAATTCTCCTTAACAACAATCTGTGTAATCACAAACCCCAATTAGCCGTGCCTGTTCTATGCTATACAAACTATTTCCTTAGCGCTTCACATCACTACTTTGTAATTAGCTTTCATCTACACGAGCTTTGACTAAAAAAATATAAAAGAGTGTAAGTGATTGTACTGCCACTCAGTATTCTGAGAAATAATCGCCTGCGATTTCAATCAGATTAATTTTATCACCCGTATTAAGGAAAATTACCTCCCTCTTCACTCTCTACAGCTGAGGGCTATTTCATTTCCTGAGATGTTCATAAAAGCATAATATAAAGCAATCTGTAATTGTAAATATCCTTCCCTAATAACTTTGAGATATTTCCTTAATACATCTTTACATTTGGAGTTTCCGTTCCATAAAATACAGTAACAAGTGCTCTATTATGTTTTAAGTGTGTGCTGTTAAGCTGGACAACTCAGTGCTGTCCTTCCTGTTTTTACATAGGGTTATATTTAACTTGCAGATAATGGGAACAAGGTTTAAAAGTGATGGAGCGGAATAATGGCGTTAGAGCAATAATATATCTTGCCTTTGTGAGGAATAGAACTTTACAGCCTTATTTCAGGTCAGCCAACACTGATGCCATTTTTCACAACCTGACAATTTCACCTTCACCCAAACTCCAGATGGGTTTTAAACACCCTTTCCAGCCAGGACACAGGCCTCTTGCTACCAGTCTGTCCTTTCTTGTGGACCCCTTCGAGAAGAGACAAAAATGGACGGGGCGGGGGGGAATGAAGGAAAAAAAAAAAAAAAAAAAAGACTCTCCTCAAGATCCCCAAACATGGCAATCCAAAGGGTTGAGATCTTCTGCTAAGAGTGAGTGATCACAGGAAGGGTTTCAATCCTGGACCTGCAGGTGGATGGAACTTCCCTACTGGACTGAGGGCATTCTGGCAGTTCCCTTCATCAGGCCCAGAGCAGACAGGTGCTCTGATGTGGCAGCAGGCGGCCGTCCATGCCGTGCTGAACACGACACTGCAGCCCACGGCATGCCTGACAAGACGATTTATTAGGTGGGTCATTCCATCAGAGTTGTAACTGGAAGGTGAATTTTAGAACTGCTCAGGATTCTGAGCTCAAAAGCATGTCAGACCCCAAAGCTGGAGACCCTGGGGAGTCTACTTGAATCCTTGCTGATAATATTAAAATATAATTTGGATCCTCAGCTCCCAATCTATAGTTTCATGCATAAAAATTCCACCAGCATCTAAGACCCAGCACACCTAGACAATGCGCACAACTGTATATATCTGTCCTGGTGGGCATAGGTCATTTAAATTTGATAAAGACCACAGGAGGTAGGCTGGTGAGGACGGGAAGTTCCATTGCTCTGTGCAGTGGACCTTGAATTGTTCTCATATAGTCAGGCCCCGTAGGGAAATGAAGTGTTTAGACGGCTTTAATCTGCTCTCCTGCAGCAAACACAGTGGCTTTTGCCAGTTCAACTCGAAAGTGTTCTCCCTTGCTTAACATTCTTCATGCCTCTCTGTCTCTTGGCAGGTTTGCACAGGTTTTGCGGGTTTGTTGTTTTGTTGTTTTGTTGTTGTGGTTGTTGTTTCACGCTGCAAAATCACGTAATGTGGACCAAACTTTGGAGTTCAAAATGGGAAAGGGAAAGAAAATTAAGTAAAACCATTTGTTCTTTCTTGGTCTCCCAATGCAAAAGAGGATACAATGGAGACACACATTTGTGTGTGAAAGAATAAATGCCCAATGAGAAAGGTTTAGAGTGCCCATTGCCCATATTGCTACTTTTCTCAAACAGTGTTCTGACCCGTGAGTGCTGATGTAGGCCATACTGGGGAGTAGCAACTGAGCTCTGGGGCAACCCGTGACATCTCGCTACCTCTGAGGACAGGCCTTCTCGGATGTGAGCAGTGGCACAAAACTGAGACCCTGCAAACTAATTAACTCCTTCACTTTATTTCTCTCGCTGTCGCCATAGTCAAAAGAAAAGGCTTTAACACGTGTTCTTGCCTTGTCTATTTTAATGCTTCCATCGTGACAGAAGACCTTTTAGAACACAAAGATGTCATTTGCAATTATGAAGAAGACGCAGGCTTGTGCATTTCACGAGAAATCCCGTGTCCTCTCAGACACGGCTGTAGGACTGCCATTCAGCAGCACTGACTTGACCCTGACCGGGGAAACCCTGGTTTATGAGAGCTAAAGGTCTAAGTCCTACTTTAACTTATTAATTTTACCTCCCAACATTATAAATACTCGTGGACTGTTGCAAGATGGAGTGATTTAGGGTCAACACGTTAGAGACCAAAGAAGTGTATATGTAGAGGAATAAAAACCTTATATGGCACAAGTGATGCTTCCAAAAGAAAAATCTACATTTTGAGCACCACTCTATTGGACATTAATAACGAAAGTAGTCTTTTCGAGGAAGTCGGATCTCTTGCTATTTTCTCTGAAGCACTAAGGTGTTAAGGAAAAGCCAGCAGGCCTACAAATTGTGGTGACAGAGACATATGTTCACATCAGTCAGGCTGATAAGCGAGGATCAGAGATGACCAAAGAAATACATAGCACATCAGGTATAACCTCCCATTCTGTCCTGTGCGGGGGGTGGGGGGGTGGGTAGGGGGCACCCTTAGGAAAAGCTCAAAAAGCTCTTGATTGAATTACACAACCAACATGAAGACTTCTTTCACAATGCAGGAAAATTACTCAGGGAAAGAGATTTAGATATTTAAATATTTCTTAACCTCTGAATTCTAAAAGTTTGTAAAGGGCAGTTTGGTTTAGAGTCATCACTTTCAAATAGAGCTTCAAAGAGTTATGACACTTTATTTCATAATTCCCTGGGCAATGATTTTTATTGAACACTTACTATATGCCGAATGCTATTCTAAGATCTGGCTGTGAGAGGGAGGATCTGTTTTAACACAGTAAATGGAAAGGATATTCAAAAACTTTTTCCTTCTTTCCTTTTTTTTTTTTTTTGGCATTCAGTCACTGTTACAAAGGTAACTAATTTGAGGAAGAGATGCAGAGCCTGAAAACTATCAAATCTTTTTACAAGTTTTTGCTTCACACTACCAGGAAATACTTCTTCCAGAGGTTAAGAGTGGAGAGACTCTAATAACCTAGCACATTTAAAAGTTTGCATTTGTAATAATAAAAGCAACTGAAAATTAAAGTATCTATGCTGATTGGAGGTATTAATTTAAATGTGAAAAGTCAGAAATGCTTAATTTGATTCTTAAGTGATGCTACTCAGTAAAACAAGCAAACAAACAAACAGACCCAGCTACATTAGCAGAGGTACACCGACTGCATGACCCAGACTCACCGCCCAGCCCTAGTGGCTAGGAACTAAGTGGATTGCTCTCATCTGGTGCCACCTGTCGGAATTGGCTTAAGAGAAGGATGGTTGGCTACCATGGTAGTGAGAACCCATTTTGTTTATAGGTAGGACTTGCTGACACTACCCTCTTCAGTGTGGAGCACTGTTGACAAGCAACTAAAGCAGGATGACAGTATTGAAACAATATTCACTTAAGCTCAAAAGTAAAACCTAATTAAAAAAGAAGACGATAATGATGATAAGACCACTGGGAACTGCACTTTGTGTAGCTTTACTGGGCCTGCAGGAAGCCTTCCTGTAGGCTGTCCGACCTTGGAGAGAAGGCAACTGAAACCCAGTCCCGCTAGTGGCACAATGGGTTTCTTCAAGATTGAGGGATACACAAGTCCAACATTAGAAGTGATGGGAAAATCACCCAACCTTCTGCTAATTTCTATCGGTGAGGTTGCAAATTACATGAGGCTCATGATTTCAAAATATACTGCTTCCATTGCTCAGGGATGTATTAGTCTGATCAGGCTGCTATAACTAATACCACAGAGTAGGTGGTTTAAACAATGGAAACGTATTTTCTCACTATTTTGGGTACCAGCAGGATTAGTATCTGGTGAGAACTTCCTCCTTGGATTGCAGGCAGCTGCTTTTGGTTGTGTCTTCCCATGGCCTTTCCTTAATGATTGTGTGTACATACATATGTACACATACACACACACACACACACACACACACAGATCTCTGATACCTCTTTTCATAAGAACACCTAATCCTATTGGATCAGGGGCTTATCCTTATGCTGTCATTTAACTTTAATTATGTCCTTAGAGGCCCCATTTCCAAATTCAGCCATACTTAGTGTCCTGATTACCTCAGATGCCTTCACAAAATAGGGATGGGGAGAATGGAAATGGGTCTTGGTGAAAAAGTTTAACTGCATCATGCCATTGAAGAATCGCAGCAACATTTGTAAGAACCTCTTATGTGTAAATGTCAGACAAGGCATAAAACATGGTCCACATCCTCAAAGAGCTTACAGTCTCTCTCTTATCCCCTGCAGTATTTAATGCTCAGAGAAGAACTCTAGACTCTCCTGCAAATGGAAGTACAATGGTGTTATTGTTTGTCTTTGTTTGGTTTTGTTTTGTTTTGTTTCAGAAGACTCTTTCTTTCTCTGGGCTTAATTTAAACAAAACCACATGAAAATTTGACTCTTTTCTTGGAAGGCCAATGTGAGCTGTCCAAGCTCACCAGAGAGCACTGGCCTCATTAGTCCGGCGCCAGCTACAGCAAAGAGTAGGCATGGAGTAGTACCCATACATTGTTGTGGACTGAGTTTAAGAATGAAGTGTTGACTTTAGACTATACACAAATAGTTCAAACACATCCATGTACAGTTATACCCAGTAAAACATCTCCCTGCTGAATATTTTCCTGGTAGGATAGCTCTTAGTGGCTTTTTGGTTTGTGTTTTGTTTTTGTGTATGCCTATGTTGTTTTCTTGCTTTTCTGTCTAATATTTATTTGTTTTTAGCTATATCTCTTTATTTTTCCCCTTAATGGTCTCTCCTGCATCTATTATGCATCTTTAACTTATCTCAGTTATTTACACTAAAAAACATCATGACCCATACAAGAACCTTACAAGAGTACACTGCCATTTCCCTCTTCCCAACTTCCATGCTATTGTTCTCACAAATTTTTGCATATATTAAGAAACCCCACAATAAGTTGTTATTAATTATCCTTTAGACAGTCAATTATCTTTTAAATAACTCTAAAAATGAAAAAAATACATTTACTCATATATTTACTATCTTTCACATTCTTCATTTTGTATCGATCCATGTTTCCATCTGGCATTATATATATTTAGCCAAAAGAACTTCCCTTAATGTTTCTTGTAGCACAGGTCTGCTGATGACAAATTCTCTCAGTTTTTGTTTGTCATATAATGCCTCTATTTTGTCTTTATTTTCAAGGATTTTTCACACAGGATATAGATATTTTTCCTTCAGCATTTCATTTAAAAAATGTTCCTTTGACTTTTGGTTTCTAAAATTTCTAAACAGAATTAGTATTAATTCTTATCTTCATTTCCCTTTCATACTCTGATTTTATCTCAGTCTGATTTCAAGATTTTTTACTTTGTCACTGGTTTTCAGCTACCTGACTGGCATGAACCTTGCTATTTATCCTGAGACTTTTGAGTTTCTTGGGTCAATGCATTTGTAACTTTTATTATATTTGGAAATTTTATGCCATCATTTCTTGAATTATTTTGCTCTTCCTTCTCTCTCCTTTCTTCCTGGGATTCCAAATATACATATGATAAGCTTTGTATTGTCCCTCAGGTTTGTCTGTCTGTTTTTTAGCCTTTTTTCCTCTGTGCTATTTCTAGATTTTCTATTGTCTTGCCTTCAAGTTTATTGATCTTTTCTTCTGCAGTATCTAATCTGCTATTAATCCCCTCCAGTGAATCTCTCACTTCAGATATCATGTTTTTCAGTTCTGTGGTTTCAGTTCCTTCCTTTTAATTGTTTCCATTTCTATCTCCATTTATGTTGATGATTTTCCTTTAAATTCTTGAATATATTTATAATACCATTTTTAATTCCTTATCTGCTAATTATATCATCTCTTTTCTGTGTCTGTTTCTATTAACTGATTTTTCTCCAGGTTATGGGCCACTATCCTGCTTCCTCAAGTGTCTAGCAATTTTTATTGGATACTGCACATTGTGGCTGTTTTATTGTTGAGTACTTGGATTTTGTGGCCTCTCTATAAAGTGTTGAGCTTTGCTCTGACCGATAATTAAGTTACTTTCAGGTTATCTTTCTCCTTTGGAAGTTTGTTTTTAAGCTACTCTAGGGTGAGTCTAGAGTAGCATTTTGGGGGCTAGTTTTGCCATGCTAATAAGGCCTTACCTGCTGGAGTCTCTACTGAATGCCCTGCATGTGCAACAAAAGTTCTTCACTTGGGCTGTTTTGGAATGTGATTAGCTCCCAGCACTGTGTGAGCTCTGGGGAATGTTCAGCTTACAGTCATGGGTGGTTATTTTTGTCCTGATAATGGAGTTTCACTCTGTGCATGTGCAGCTTAGTAGATAGTCAAAGCCTCAAGAAATCTCCTGTTAGATCTCTCTCGCCCTCTTTTTGTCTCTCTCGCTCTCACTTCCCACCTGTCTCCTCTCTGATACTCTGTTTTGCAAATTCCAGTGCCATGATACTACTTGTACTCCAATCTCTGTTTGGTCAGTTCAATAAGCCACTCCTCTCTATCTAGATTCTCCTTCCTTACACTAGTCTGGAAAATGACTGTAGGCAATAAGCTAGGGTGACCATGGGACTTACTTTGTTCATTTTCTCTTCAATATTTTAGTCCTGTAGTACCTGGTGTTCAGTGTCTAAAAATAATTGTTTCAGGGTGCCTGCAGTTAAGTGTCCAACTCTTGATTTTGGCCCAGATCATGATCTCAGGGTGGTGAGATTGAGCCCCATGTCAGGCTCCATACTGGGAGATCCTCTCTTTCTCTCTCTTCTTCTCCCTCTGCTCCTGCTTGCACTCTTTCCCTCTCTAAAACATACATACATACATACATACATACATACATACATACATAAAATAAAAAAGTTCCATAGGTTTTATCTAGTTTTCCAAATGTTTATGACATCAATGAAAGTTGGTTACATCAACATGACCAAGAAGCAAGCCTCCTCTTGATTTTTAATATTAGAGCTACATAACTTATCTAGGTCTATCAGTGGAATGTTTTCTTGGCAAATGTTTATATAGAAGTATTATATCTCCAAAATTCAATACAACATATTGAACAAAGCAGTGTGAAGAAAAATCTTGAGTTACATTTCATATACAATTTGTAAAATATGGGTAGCTGTGCTGAAATTCACACCAACTGTCATAAAAAGTGTTGTATACTTCAAATGCTAGAGCTAAGAGAAGCCACGGAATAGCACAAAAAACAACAATTGGCTAACAACCTAGTTAATATTTTGGTGATCTGAACCCAGTGTTAACCTTATGCATATTAACATAGTAGTTTAGTACATGTACATGGGGGCTGTTAGTGTGCTTTTGTTACATTTTAGGATATTCACTAGGAATTTGTATTTCTATGTAAAGCCATAATTTTCCCCACTTAAAGTATTGGAAAATGGCCATCCGGTGAATGTTGTCAGGCAGATATCTGTTTTTCTGGTTAGGATTCCTTACAGTAAGCATGAAATGACCGCATTTCCCAATGGCAAAGGCTTCTTCCAAAGGGAGAATATTCCCAGGGGAGTGCGTGCCAATCCTCAGCAAGGCTCAATTACTATCTAAACATCTAGAGAATTATTCTTTAGGGTCCAGTTGAACAAAATCATAAAAAGATTATTTGAGAAAATTTGAATCCTGACATTTGAGTCCTGCTGAAAGATGAGTAATTAAACCATTAAAACAGGCTCACTCTGAGCTTGCTTTAGTAAATGAAAGAAAAAAATTAAGAGAGAACCTGAAACCTTTGGACCTAAAGAAGAGTTAATAGCAAGAGAAGATTTTGCAATGAGTAATGTAAAATCCTTATCGCAAAGGAGATGACTGGGTATTAGGGTGTTAAACAAAACTTCTGATATATGTATTAAAACAGAAAAATCCAGTACTGGGGACTGGCAACTCAATATTCACAGAATGATTATTTTTGACAAAAACCCATTGGTTTGAAAGGGTTAAATAAGACCGAAACCTTTTAAAACACAAGCACCCAATTTACTAATGATTTGTACCTACACGCAAATCAAATTAATTGCACTATTTCTGGAAATATTACAAGTAGAGAGGAAAATTTCACATTTATCAAAACCATTTAAATCCATTTGGAACCCTTTCTGAGAGGCATTAAAAAGATTTAGCTGTTTAAAGAGTGAGCAGGGCTATTTGGACACAATTATTTAAAAGTATTAAAACACACTTCTGGTCTCCCCTTAATTCAGTAGCGTGATGTCCAGGACCTCTCAGATGCAGTGAATCTGTCGTATGTTTGACATTGGCCTCAGTTGTTTTATTTTAGCAAAGACTCTGGCATCATAAGAGCCCAGACCACTTTCTCCTTCAAGAAATATATATTATTATGTCTCTAATTAGAAAGGAATCAAGAAATAAGCTGTCAGCTGAAATTTACAATTACTTATAAAATGCTAAGGGCCACAATGGTTCATTTTAAAATGCTGTCTGCCACTAACATTTCCTTTCCTTTTGCTGCAATCACTTAACAAAGAAAAGCATTTCTGAGCTTCAAAAAATTACATCTAAGAACTCACAGGAATGATGCTCAATGAAGTACTTTGCAGGACGGAATCTAATCATTTTGATGGGATTGGGTTTTAGTCTCACTTACCGAGCTTCTGTTTTATAGGCCCCTCAAGACTCTTTGGGGGGAAAATGCAACCATTTCCCCAAATTTCAAATGTCCTACTTTAGTGGCATTAATAGACATACATGGGAGAGGCTAGGAGGGGGCAGAGTAGGTAGGTGAAAGAGGCAAGAGAGGCATTCAGTACAGAGCAGGCGAGTTTAACAGCATGCCTGCCATTTCTGTTAATGGAAATCATGCAGTTATAGCCCCATTCACCCAGTGGACAAGTACAGTACCCCAGCTTGTCCTATTACAGCATTTCATTAGAGAACAGCCGCATCCCTCCCTTCTCGACATTAAACACAGGCTGCACTTTGTGAAAAGAAACACCCAAGGTATCAGACCGGTGACTTGGCTCCGGCTTTGACTTTGTTTCCCTCTAGGTAGAGCCATTTCTGCTGTGTTGTGAGGCGGACACGTACAGGCAGTGGAGGGCAAGTCTGGACACCCAGATACTGCTCTTCAGAAGAGCAGGCTCAAGATTCTGAGTGGAATTAGCTTTGCCAATTGCCTTATTCCATCTGCTCATAGCGACCTACACACCATACCCATTAACAGAAAAGCTTCCCATGATGTTAAAATAAAGGGGCCCAGCAGAGGGGTTTTTTTTTAGATGTATGTTTTGAAGTGTACATAAATCTGAACAAATCACAGAAACACGCCTAATGCCAGTTACAGAGCTGGCCCTTTGGTGCCTTCGACTTTTCTAAATCTATCATCCTATTTTCAAGAATATTTTAAATTTACTTTAAAATAAATGTCTTATGCTTAGCACTACATGGCCCCATAAAAAAGACTGGAGAATTTTTCACGATGCCAGAAGGTTAGGCAGAGTTCCCACGTCTAACAGATCCTATTCTCTCTCTATCATCCTAATTCTTAAAGTGTAAAAAGGTCCCAGTTTATCCCCTAGACTGCATTCTGATCCAACTTCATCTTTTTTTTTTTTTTTTCCATCTTCAGAGTAAATTTCTTTGGTGAGATGCTTGTTCCGGCAAACAGGCTGCCTTCTAGTGATACCCTGGACACCTCTACAGTGCTTCAAGCTGTTACCAATGCTTTCTCATACCCAGCCTTGGTTCTGAGAATTTGTTGCCTTCAAAATCAGGGGAAGTATCCCCACTATTTGAACTGGGTCAAATACATTGCTGGCAGAGTTGGCCAAGAAATATTGAGCTCCCTTGTTTCCAGCATCTTCTCCACCTTCAAAGAGCCCACATCATGCCCCATGCAGCCGCTGCCTTAAATCCCACCTTGAGATTCTTGTTCCCTTGTTCTGTCCCCAAGCCTCTATGCCCCCTAGTTTCCACTGCTTCCCTAACCCTCATTCTGCCTCCACCAAAGCTTACTGGTCCCCCCCAAAGAATCATGGACTTCCAGGGATGATAAATAAATGAGAAGCACTCTCACCCACATTTCCCATTTTACAGATAGAAATGGAAGAGAACACTGATGACGTGAGTTGTCCAAGGTCATGGAGCTAGTCAGTAACACAGCTCATCTTGGGAATTCTAACCAACGGTGGGGCCTTCCCTGTGTCAAGGCTGGATGTTGCCCAGTGGCAAGCCATTCATGTTTCTGTGATAAGCTAGGTGTTTAAATACCAAGCCAGTCAGCATTCTAAAACAAATAAATGTGTATTTAAACAGCTTTTTTGTGCTCCAACTGAATGAGGGTTGAGTGGAGAAGCTATAGACGCCATGCCTTTCATCTGTGGTCCCCCTCTTCTGGGCTGTCAGCCACATCCACTGGGACCTCTGCCAACCACAAAGAAAAAAAATCCACTACCAATTCTTTTGTCATGGCGGTCTTCTCCCTTGAGGACAATGTTGTCATAGATCCTTTGTGTCTTCTACCCTCCAGTTTAACCTCCAAAATTTTTCACCAAATTCCTGGGCAAAGGGAACATAAACAACTTTCTTATGAGGTGTGTGGAAGTGCTGAAATGCCAAGACATTCAAGGATGGCCGGAAGAAAGGATTCACCAGGGGGAGACTTTCAATGCTGCAGAAGACACAAGGAACTGGAGCAGAGACCGTGTTGGTGGAGGCTGCAGCACTAGAAGGCATTTGAGTCACTGCCCCAGGTTGCACTCAAAACATTTCTGATCCTCAACAGGTGGTTGGTTGTCCTGATGAAGCACTACCTCATACTACTTTGCCCAAAGGTGATGACCTCCCTGTCACTGGAAGTGGTCAGGCAGGGATAGGAAAGAGGAACACCTGCCTTGGAAAGAAGGTGGCACTCCACGACTGCTAAGGTTCTGTGGTTTTATTACGGATTTTTCACACTAATGATTTGGCCTATTGCAACTGACATGGGAAGCTGTCCACATTATTAGCCAGATCCCACCACAACAGCTGTACACATTTCAACTCTGTGTACTTCCTCATGCCACTGAAGGGGCTATGAATTTTCTGATCTTTTAGTCTGGCATCCAATTTTACCCTTTTTTTTCTTGTTTCTTCAGAGATCAATGGCAATCTTCTTTTGGGGGTGGGAGGATGGTTTAGTCTGGTGATGGGTATTAAAGAGGGCACGTTCTGCGTGGAGCACTGGGTGTTATGCACAAACAAGGAATCATGGAACACTACATCAAAAACTAATGGTGTAATGTATGGTGATTAACATAACAATAAAAATTTAAAAAAATAAAAAATAAAAAGGGAGTGAGACCGAAAAAAAAAAAAGAATCAAATGAACACTTTGTAGACCAAGAACTATCAGACTATATGGTATTATAACTTATTTGGGGGGAAAGAAGTGGGGAAATAAAATAATGTACACATTGACAGGAAAAGTGATCCCTCTGAAAAGTAAGTAGGTTTGCTTTTCAGATACAAATAATCCAACCACCCCAGCTCCCACGCCAAACACCACCACTGACAAATTAAGAGCCTTCCACCTTCACACTACAAATTCCAAAAACCTCAATATTTAGGTGCAGGAAGAGCCATAACTATATAATTTAAGACACAGACACCTGACTTGTAAATACAAATACATATTTTTGAATCCACAGAAACTTATATGTGAAAAAGAAAATCACACATGGAAACACATTGGCTGCTTCCGAAAACTTGGCCCCGAAAGTTGACTATATTTTGCCATCGGCAGATGTTGTTGTTGTTTTATCATTGGAGACGTTGGTATTTTTACACACTTCAGAAAGGATCGCTGAAATCACGAACGCTTTTTAAAACAAACTTAAAGTAATCATTTACATTCAGGGTCCAAAACAAGGTCCAAGTAGGAGCCCAGCACTTTAATGAGATGTCCGCTTTTTTCCCCCCTTCCCTAAACAAATGCAGAATGATGTGTGATTCACTTTTCAAGCCAGGTCACCTTTAAGAGCCCAGGGATGGTTGTTGCCACCGAATTACTTGCCAGCCCTCGCCAGAGACGTCTGCCCGTGCAAAACCTGTGACAAAGGACTGAAATGACAGCACTCTGACTCACTCCTACATTGTGTTTGTTTAGGAAGGTCCTAGAAATTGTATTTCACCAACCACATTCGCTATCAACACACAATTATCTGGCTTAATCATGTGGAACAGTGGCAAATTCACCTGGGGCTTAAGAACTAATGACATTCTCGTCTGAGCTGCTTTAGTGAAATGGCCTAGCACCTGAAGCAGGAACAGCAAGATTGCTCAAGAAAATTTGGTTTTCTGTTTTCATTTCACAGCATAGGGCCTCTGCTCAAATCAACAAACACTCCTGATTAAATAGCTGTGGTAGTCAACTTCTTCGCACTCATGTGCGTGGCCCTGAATGTACATTGAGCACCCCAACCTTACAGGAAAAGAATTGTCTGTGACTTGTTGGTGATGCATTGTCTTTTTGACGGGGGAAATAAGTAAATAAATTGGCATTGAATAATTTGGGTATGATTACAGTTATTAGCGTGGACGACCCCTCTGTGGCTGAAAGCAACTCCTACACGGTCGCCCCAACGAGGTGCGAATATGCTCAGGTATATATTTTCATTTCCTCTTGCCATCTGCAGCAAGGGCATTAAGATTCTGCTTACTCCTGAAAAATCCAGCCCCTACCCGCAGCCTTAACCCCCAGTGTGCAAGGGCTTTGTAGAGTCACTGCTGACTCTGCTGCTAAATCCCAAGGAGAGGGGAGGCCAATTTTCAAAAGCTGGCAGTGGCAAGAAATTGAGTGTTCAGACTTCCAAATGCTTCAAAGAAAGGGTCAGGTGCCGTGTTCCTCCTGGAGGGCTGCAGGAGAAATGGCCTTCATTTATCAGAATAATGATTTATTTTCATTAGCATGCAAAGGCAGACCAGGATAGCCTGCCAAATTCCTGGTTTCTGTCTTGGTGTGTGTTCCACACCAAATGTCCCTTTTATGTTTATTTTTGTTTTATCCCTCTTGTTAGCAAGGGCCATAGGGCTCGAAGGTGATAAGCAGAATGCTTTCACGTTAGCTAAATCACTTGGTGTCACGGCTAGCTCTGGTGCTGACTTCTTCCTGCATCAGAGCCCAAAAGCCTTCCATTAAGAGAAATACCGGAAGTCCCTAGGTTTGCCAGCTCTAGATGTAGCTTCTGTGTGCTCTGCCTCTAATTCATCTGCCCTTTCCCTCTTTGCTTCCCAACTAACCACTCCTAACTCCCACAAACACCACGATCACCCCTACCCCCCAGTGAATAAGCAGAAATACAGAAACCGGGATAAATGGTACTCAGGGCAGAAGCAATAATAATGATGATGAGCCAAAATATATTACAATCTTTCAAAAAAAAATAATGATGAGCCAAAAGAATAAATGTTTTAAAAAGCAAATAAAAGAAAGAATTAGCAAGAGTCTGAAGATTTGTCATCATACTGACTGTGAATGTTACATTTTTTAAAAAGAGGGGCATTTTATAGCAAAGTCTTTTGGTACTTGACCGACTCAATGTCTTTTGGTTGAGCTCCAGAAATCAACCTGCCTCATAATAAAATGCCTAATGACACAAATAGTGGTTCTCCAAGGATCCACAGTGGATAAATTCAGCACACAGTTTTCACCCGCCAAGAGAAATACATCTGGTTCCTTGGTAGACACCCACCAATGTTACAGCTTGAATTGCTATGAAACAAAATGTAATCAACCTTCATTTGTACAGTCCACATAAAGTTACTCTGCACTCATCACAAATGTGCATGGCTACTAATCATTGGCCAGAAGCAGTAGCTCCTGAATTCATCAGAAAGAGAGCACCAGGAGCTCCTGGGTGGCTCAGTCATTAAGCGTCTGCCTTCGGCTCAGGTCATGATCCCAGGGTCCTGGGATCGAGCCCCGCATCGGGCTCCCTGCTCAGTGGGCAGTCTGCTTCTCCCTCCCCCACCCCCCTGCTTATGTTCCCTCTCTCGCTGTCTCTCTGTCAAATAAATAAATAAAATCTTAAAAAAATAAAATAAAAAGAAAGAGAGTACAATGCAGCCCAAATTACAAACAGTAATATTTCTCTTAATAAGTAAGCACTTACATATCAGGCAGTTTACAGATGAGGAATCAGGCCTCAGATAGGAAATACTATCAATTTAAAATCAAATACCTATGAGAAGTATGTCCACATCCTGCACTGGGACTTTCTCAAATATTTCTATGAAGGCTCAGAATGAAAATCACTTAGAAAAATTGAAAACCACACTTCCAAAATAGCACATATCCAAAAGTCCCTCACCTCGGTAATGAGCTGAGTAAAGAGTTTTGTTGTGTGTTTCTTCTAGCTTGAATCTTCTCCCTAAATCTCTTCTCCACCAGTCCCCCACTACCCACCCACAATGCTGATGTCATTTATCCATCACCCACTGTACAAAAGGGACCTACGGCTAACAAGACACAATTCTGCTATGAAGAAGACCGCAATGTGAGTATTGTGATGGGTATAGGGAAATAAAACTAATATGCTTTATAGTTTCTGCTGTAACTATAGAGACATACACAAGGGTTTAGGAAGAATTGAAAACAACTGTTTTTTTCTATTGAAAGATTAAAGTGCAGAAACTTTCTACACACACACACACACACACACACACACACACACGATACTTTGCACAGGGTCTTAAACGATCACCAAGAGTTTTGTTTTAGTTCTCAGAGGAAATGGCATTCCAAGTGGAAGAAATAGCATTCATTCATTCATCTGTTCATTTATTCGCTCAATGACAGTTAGCAGTGTTCTAGACACTGAAAATAGAATTGTGGGGAAAATGATATGATTCCTGCTCTCCTAAACTGGAAGTCTACTGGGGAGACATGAAATTATCCAATAATTACATAGTCACAAATTGTGCTGAGTGACATGAAGAAAAATAGCAACAGCACTTCAGAGCAGTGCTAGGCCTCTCTGAAAAGGTGACATGTGGGCTGCAATGTCAGGGATGAAACTGAGAGAGCTGTGTGCACAATGGGGAGAACACCACAGGCAGAGAAGAAGACTCCTTCTAAGAGCTGTTCCAGTGACACCTAGACCAGTTAAATCTGACCATCGGTAAAGAGTCTAGACTTGTGGCCCCAAATGGATGAACTATGTAAACAACCCACTTCACAGAATTCTGACTGTACTCTTCTCTCACTACTTCTGTGCTCCATAGAACCATCTGTGAATTCACTTCTTCCATGCATTTACTTCTAGACAGATAAGCGAAAAAAGAAAAATGGGATCATAAAGTAATATAAGAAAATTGGTGAAAAAAGGTTACCTCCTGAAAGCTATGGCTTTCTCTTGACATTACCAAAATATTCCTCTCCCTCTCCTACAGTCCTGTGGCAGAAATGGTCTTTCCTCAAAACGAAAATTTTTCACCATCTCCCACAGCAAGTTGAATTATAAGTCCCATCTAACCACTCAAACCCACATGAAGTACTTGTCTAAAAAAAAAAAAAAAAAAAAAACCCTGTTATGTTGCTCCATAATCTACCAGTTTCAAAAACAATCTCATAATTTCTAGTTAAGTGGGCTAAATTAAAAACACCCAAATTAATTCATTACTAAGTAGAACCCCATTGCTTTCTAACCTTAGAAACATATTTTAAGTTGCAAAAGGAAAATAGCATTCATGAGCTATATGCTATAAGCTATAAGCTAAGGACTATCAGGAAATGGTAGGGATAATTTATAGTTGAAAACAAGAGGAAAAGTCCTTGTTTACCAAGTTGGAAAAACCCTAGAGTAAGAATACAGAGAAATCTAGGTACTGCTCAGCTGCTGACCAGCTGTGCTGCTATGTAAAATCCTCCTAAATTCCCTATTTCTTTTTGCTTCAGACTCTTCATCAAAGTTAAATGGCCCCTGGTCTTCCAAACTACTTGTGCAATGAGAAAATCAAGTGAACTGCCATGGTTTAAAGAAATGCTTTTCAAAAATCATCTAACTAAATCGTCATTATACGGTCCTTCCAAATGAGGTTCCTTAGATCATCAAAAGAGATAACAGAGGGCACCTGGGTGGCTCAGTCCATTAAGCGTCTGCCTTCAGCTCAGGTCATGATCCCAGGGTCCTGGGATGGAGCCCCGAGTTGGCTCCCTGCTCAGCAGGGAGTCTGCTTCTCCCTCTCCCTCTGCCCCCAACCCCCATCTCTGAAATAAATAAAATCGTAAAAAAAAAAAAAAAAAAAGATGGTAACAGAAAGCTCCATTGGTCTATATGGGAACAGAGTTGTGGGAAGGCTTTCTGAAGATAAAAAGGGACATGCCCAGATTATATACTACTATGAACAAACCTACCATCAGTTTGTACATGTTTCTCCTTAGGAATTACCTCTAAAGGACCCAGTATGTGTACCAAAATAATCTCTTACCCTTTACCAAAAACCCCTCTGCCACTGGTTATAAAAATGTTAATACTGGTCTAAATATTTTTGGCAAAGTTTCTTCCCAGGAGATTAGAAGAGTGCATTGCTCAATAGAAAGAGCTGAAATGCTCCCCTAGTCCCACTCCTGGAGATGCTGACTCAATTGATTGATTCAGTTGATTGGAACAAGATCCCAAGGACCTGGATATTTAACAAATACCACAAGTGATTCTATCTGTAGGTTTAAGAAACACCGCTGTGGCCGTGGTGTAGCACTGAAGAGCTTTCAGCAGGAACCTGGCACCACCCACACTATGCTGAAACCAATTTCTAAATGCTATCATCTGGAGAGTTTAGTGCTTTGAGTCTGAGATTGGCTTCTTGGAATTTGCTAGGTAGCTGTTAAAAATCCCAATAGCCAGGCCAGAGAACCCCAGGCCAATTACCAAAGAACCTCTAGAGGTAGGATCCAGACACAGCATTTTTTGTTTGTTTGTTTGTTTTAGTGGAGACAGATAAAGACACTTTATTCTGACATGTTACGGTTACAATGAGAACTTCCAAATTCCAAAGGTTCAAGTAAAACATAGAATTTTACAAATTAAAAACATACAACTTATGTACACAGTAAAAACTACCTAACATAACTACATAAACCAATGACGCAAACAGAAAAAAAGGAAGCTGCTACCGTTGAAGTGAGCCAGGTCCACAGCTGTGGGGCCATACCACACATCACCACCACAGGGCCCAGGCGGATGCCTCTGGCCTTTCCAGAGGCAATCTTGTTTCCGAGGACCATGTCAGTGCACAGTTTTGCATAAGAAATGTCATATGGTTGGTTGGGTCAAGCAAGCAAGTGTCCATTCCAGCCAAGAACCGTTAAACAAGGTCGTGAGCGAATCATCCACCTGAGCACCAAGGACCCACAGTCGGGAGGGACTCTCACTCCCCCACCCACCATTTACCTCGGCTCAGGAACCATGAAACACCAAGCTGGAGATGAAACACAGAAAACTGTCTCTAACCAACCCCAGAGCCTCCTCTGTGGATTTTATTTATGGACAAGCCCTATCACCCAGAGGTGAGATGTTGACAAGGTGGGTTTCTAACTATCAAAGGAGTTAGTCGTCTAGTTATTTTGTTACAAGTGCCGACACAGCATTTTAAAGCTCTCCAGGTGATTCTAATGTATAGCTAGGTTAGAAGTGATGGAATACTGAGCATTATTCTCCCTGGCTCCTTACTCACACATTATGACCCATCTATTTCTCCAGTAGGCTTTCAGCTCTAGTAATGAAAAGCCAAAGCTCATTGGATTAGCC
Source organism: Eumetopias jubatus (assembly GCF_037043125.1). NCBI lineage: Eukaryota > Metazoa > Chordata > Mammalia > Carnivora > Otariidae > Eumetopias > Eumetopias jubatus. The sequence goes on along the minus strand of NW_028274815.1, from coordinate 82,097,099 downwards.
ATGAGGATCCCTGCTTTATTTTTCATCATAGAACTTACCACTACCTAACATTTTAATATACTTTGGTAGTATTTAAAATACGCATACACAGGGGCACCTGGGTGGCTCAGTTAATCTGATTCTTGATTTCAGCTCAGGTCATGATGTCAGGGTCATGAGATTGAACCCTGCATAGGGCTCTGCAGTGGATGTGGAGCCTGCTTAAGAGTCTCTCTCTCCCTCTTTCTCTGTCCCCTCACCCCCCTCCGCCCCATCACTTGTTCTCTCTCTCTCAAAAAAAAAAAAAAAAAAAATACACACACACACACACACACACACAGAGTCTATTTCCCCTCTGGAATGCATGTTTCATTAGATTGGGAACTTCTAATATATACTTAAATTTTTTTATTGTTATTAAATTGATACTGTATATAATATCAATTGGCTGGGGATGGGGCAGGTAAATATTACCATTAGCCAATGCAACCCCAACAAAGCAGACAGATTTTTCAAGATGAAAAGAAAAGAAAATAACTAGGGATTAAGGTCTTCCTGGCAATGGTAACAGAGAGAGACCTTGTAGGCAGCAAGGAAAACTGCCCAAAATACGGGCTTGCTAATATTAGTAATATCAGCATATTGATAATGAATTTCCCACTCCTTAAACAGAAAAACTCACATAGATAGCTAACCATTATTAAATTTCTGTATCACAAAGTCTTTTAAATAATACAAATATTTAAGTAGATCTAAACTCTTTGTGGTCACAATTTCTTATACCTCTACAAAACTCAAATCAGACACAAAGTAAACCACAAACCAATGAAATATTATTTAACAAAATTAATTTAGTGTGATACATGGTGTTACCTTGCAGAAAAAAAGTGCCAGTTCTGCATTTAACAGGAGAAAGTTGTATTTGTGTTTTTATTTTTAACTTGTCCTTCTGGTTCTTTTTATTTTGAGTAGGATGGAACTTCGTCTAAATTACTTTTGTTCAGATGTTGTTATTCTCCTGTTGAACAATAAATTTGTAATTTAAATATAATCCTTAGCTTTAATGAGCACATATACTTAATAGTGCACCTTAAAATATAGTGCTGACAAAATGTAAAATGCCGGTTGAATCGAGCTCTTCACTGTGTCACAACTACGATATTGACAATAAGTATAAGTTATTATTTGCAAAGATTGGATCTCCTTACGCTGCAAATATGATGAAACATAAGGACTCAGGTTACCAAATGATAGTAGATACCATTTATGTTTGTGTGTGTATATTTTTCAGATAAATAAACATTACATAAAAGATGGAAGGATTCCAAAAAGGCCAACAGCAGTACGTCAGAATTGCGAGATCATAGATCATTTTGGATTTTGGTTTCTGTTTTGTTTCCAAAACAAATACGCATTAGTTGGATAATAAAAAGCTCTCCCTTTTCCTAAATATTCTGTTACAAAGTGAAGGGTTTCGGAAAGTTTCATGTAGTATGAGCTGATTCTGTAAGGAAAGAAATGATTCAACTGTATTTCGATGTTTCGAAAAATGTCTACATGTATACATACCTAAAACTGAACAACAACTATGTCTGGGTAATAAGATTACAGATCATTGTTTTCCTTCATGCTTTTATGTATATAGCAGGCACCTCCTACCATTGCTGCCAATGAGTCACATACCCAGCCATTGGGCTGTTGTGTAATCTGCTCCCTGGAAAGGTGAGCAAGACTTGTTGACCTGTTTCTAACAAACAGAATGCAGCAGATGTGATGGAATGTCAATCTCAAGATGAGGTTTAAAAAACAAAAAGGAAAACACTGCTTCCGTATTGAGCGCTCTTGCACTTTCTTGGGACACTTGTCCTGGGGAAGCTAGCTGCTGTATTGTAAGGCAGGCATAGGAGAGGCCCATGTGGTGAAGGACCAACCTGCCCTTAGTGAGTATAGAAGCAAATCTGCACTGCTGTTCCCTCCCCGTCCCCAGTAGAGCCTTCAGATAAGGCCACAGTCCTGGCTGTGATTTTGACTGCAACCTCATGAGAGAGCTGGAGGCCAGCACACTCAGCTTGGCTGTACCCAGACGCACTGAAATGGTCAGCTAGTAAATGTTGTTGTTTAGGCCACTAAAATGTTGGAGCAATTTGTGGCGCAGCAAGAGATGACAATAAAATGAGAGTCTTGGTCAGTTAGGTTCCCCTTTCCTTGTTTCCTTCCCTTTTTCCCTTTTTCTTTTTTCCAGACTAACATGGCTCAGTAGGATCACTCAGACTGCTGGGAGCCCACTCTCAGTGGCCTTGGCTAACACTATGCTCCAACTCCCTTTCCTCTTGCTCCAGTTTCGACCGGGCTCACATCCGTCATTTCCCACCGTAAGCTGTTGCTAAAATCTGCACAGTTTACACTTTTTAGATAAAAGTGACCCCAGACCCCAGGAAATTGGTGTTGCTCTAACAATAAGCCCAATCCACCTCTTGAAACGATCTCTGGAGTAAATGGGTACAAGAATCTTGTGCTCTGGTGTTTGCCTTGGGATTCCTCACCCTAAAGAAAGACAGAGCAGCAATTTCTTCACGAGTAACACAATTAACGGATTAGGTTATCCCCCAAACACTAAATAAATATATCTCTTCCTTGCTATAGTCAGAGACACAAAAATTGGAATCTTAAAGATGAAGAGGAAATGATGGAAAGCGAGAGAGGAGCCATGTGATTAGACACCTAAATGGAGGTAGGCAAGCATGTCCCATCACGAACGGCACCAAGCGCCACTTCCTGCACAGGAGCTACTGTATATATGGCACTTATCACTGATCCCAGATTCCTTATGACATGCCTGAATCAGGAATAATATGGTAATTTTCACAGTTACAGAGTGGAAAATATTTATGGTGTAGCAGCTGAATGTGTCTTTATTTCACATTCTAAGAATCATGCTCCAGGATGGAAGCAAAAACATTTTGAATAAGATGTGGACAAGGCCCAGAATTCCTGCCTCAGAAGTGAGATAGCTTTTTGATAGAAAACACTCTGCCTGTTCATCAGGGTTGCTAGCTTACCATGAGCTTAATTAAAATCAATGGAGAAAAAAATTGAATGCTGAGAAGCACTATTTGGGGCACACAAAACGTAAATGAGTCAAAATATGAAATCCCCAAATAACCTCGGATCTGGGGCTTTGTTTAGTGATCACCTTATTGACCCATTGAAAGCCATCTTTCTTCTTTTCCTCTCTTCTGCTAATTCTGCGAGAACTGGGAGATGGGACAGCCTCCAGTTCTGGAGCAGGATTTCCTACGTCACTTCCTTGTACCCCCACTCTCCCCACCTTCCATCCACCTTCTGTCTCAGCATTTTTTTCACCGTCTCTGTTGCTCTTTTATTCATACCTACATAGCAGAAAGAACGTCAGCAAGCAGCAGAAAAAGGGCGTGTTTTTGAGCAGCCTGGAGCTTGATTCCAAACATGAAAAACAAATGCACATTTCTTCCTTCCTTTGACCTCATTTAGGCACAAGAGTTTCATTTTATGCACGTGTGATTCCAAGTCATACAGAAGTAAGCCGAACCACAAGGGCAGTCAATCCAATGTAACTGATACTCCTTTATTTTCAAGAGGTTTATTTAACAGCAGCTGTACAAGTTGCAAAACTGGCCACCTTCCTCATCCTTCCCTCTAACCATGACCTTTGTCATGTGATCTTTGAAGTTCTTTCTCTAACAGCAGTCTATTTCTCTAATCCTTCTTTTTTCATGGGGTTAATAAAATAGAGTAGAAGTGTCAGTTCCAAGGCAAGACCTTAGGAGCCTACAGACCTCCACCTTCCCACACTCACAGCTCTGGCCATCAGCGGGGGACACACCCAGCCAGGCTAGCCTGCTGGAAAATGAAAAGCGCGTGGAGCAGAGCGGAGTTGCCCTACGTGACCGACTGGAGGCCATCTTAGATCACACAATAGCCAATTCCCAGGCATGTGATCAAGCCCAGTCGAGAGCATCAGAGTCACTTGGCCTACCCTTACCTGACCTCAGACAAATAAGCAGTAAATGCTTTTTTCTTGTGTGCCACTGAAGGTCCTGTGGCTTTGTTACACAGCCTTATAATGGCAGTAGATAATGGATGCAGCAGAGTTTCAGTATCTCCTCTCACTAAAAATAAGACCCATTGTAGAGACTGATTTGGGAGGTAAATTGGCATCTCAGCATTGCTAGGGCATATATGTGTGTACGAAACAGAGAGAAAGGGCATGATCGATGAATCTCTGCATGGATGATTACAGACCATGCTTATTTCTTTTAATCTTCAAGATGGCACTTGGTGGCTTGCCTGCTTATTCATTTATTCATTCATTCCTTGACTAACAATAATTATCAAGTAGTTCCAGCATACTAGACATCAGGGACACAAAGGTGAATAGGTTGTGGTCACTGCTCTTGAAGAACCTCCTGTCTGTGGAACTGATGACATGCTGGAAAATACAATGGTGAAATGAATGCTCTGCCTTCTCTCTTTTGTAAATTATAAACATGAACTGACATTGTGCTGCAGCTAATCGTTACTAGACGTCGTAAATACTATCTTCTGTCTAATTTTATATGAAAAAAATGATCCAAATGGAAAAAAATAGTCAATTTGTTTATTCCTTAGTCTGTAATGTCACACCTCAAGGTAAGACTCCCTTGAAAATATGAAACTCTTGACATTGGCGGTATGGAAAAATAAAGTACATGTCGCTCAGTGGGTGCCAGGGACCTATATTATGTCCTACTGTTGGTTACAGAATTTTCAATATTTCCTTATCCTTTTTCACTCATATGAACTGCAGCTTATAGCAGTGGTAATCATTTCCTGTGTTTGAAAAAGAGATGAAAGCATTCATGGATGAAAGCAAGTTGGATTTAATCTCCTTCTCTCTCATCCAGTGCACTGTACTGATCATTTTCCAAAAAAACAAGACTTAAGCTCATTTTTGTCATGACAAAACTAGTTTCATAATAATCAGATGGCAATTCCTAGTGTACACAATTCTAATATAATTACTAGGAGGAAATGTAGAGGGAGTTGCAGGTTCGAGATAAAGAAAAGCCTGTGAATTTTGTATTAATGTCTCAGACTCTCTTATTTGTGCAAGTAATCAATCTTTCAGGGAGTAGAATAGTAATTCTTTGTGAAAAAAAATGACAAGAGTCAGAGGAAGAAAGAAGATAATCTGAGTTCCATTCGGTACACAGCAGGTCAGCTGTGATTGACAAAGCTCATCACAAAACTATAGCTCACGGAATAATCCCAGTAGCAGAGTCTCATTTGCAGCCCAAGCAGTGTTAATGACATGTTTAACAGCTGCTTGTTGAAGTTTGGAATCTGCATTAACCCGCAGAGCAGTGAACAGAGAAATGAGGGAAAGTATTGAAATCAAGCCTTCATTATTCTGACAGCCCAGGTGAAAGGGTGTCCAGAGGTTGTGGAGAGGCAGGGAGGAGGGTCTGGAGGGTGGAGGGTTCAATTGCATGGGAGGACCATCCTGGAGATGACAGGGTCTGATCAATAAACACAGAGGACCGCAAAAGCAAACTGACACACTCAACTCAGACAATGAGGCAGGAGAGTCGGGCACTTGGAATGAAGTCCTGGCTTGGGACGCCAAATAGTATGCTGGCATTAATAATCGCTGGAGATCAACTCAGTGTCAGCTTTTGCCACTTTGAGAAGGCCAAGGGATGCCACATCTTCAGGCTCCTTTAACCCCAAGAATAGCATTTATGCATCCCAGCTCCAAAAGCAAAGGAGTATGTGTACCACAGTCTATTTTCTAGACTTCCTAAAAGAGTACTTCCTGAAATAGCTTAAATGAAGTACTAAATGTGTTTTCCTTAAATGCAACTCTTTATAATGGCCCATTTGCTCTGTGGAAGTGTTATCTCTGGCCTTGCTGCTGGCAGAGGGCATCTGCTACTGAGGGCAAAGAATGAAGACATGGGGGAAGTGTCGGAGTTTTGGGACAAATCCTAGCTTCTCCATACTTTTTAAAAGTAGACTTGGGCACCATGTGCAAATGCCCTGTGCTTCAGTGTTCTTATCCATAAAATGGGATAATAACACCCACCTTATAGAGTTGTTGTAAGGATTAAAGTAAAATGTGTAGAACCACCAGTATAAGAAGATACTTCATAAAGAGCCACCATTATTTTTAGTGGGGTTGATCACTGTCAGTAGCCCAGATGTGGTCCATCTACCCAAAAGATCTCATTGGCACAAAGTGGCATACACACACACACACACACACACACACACACACACCCTGCCTTTTGTTAGAATGTCAACTCCACAACACCAGTGCATTTGTTTCTACTTTGTCCACCAATTCATCTCAAATACCCCAAACTGTGGCTGGCACATAATAGTCACTCAAGAAAATATTTGTGGGTGACTAAACCTGCTATAATCATCAGCAGTGTCTTTCACCACACTCTATGTTGCTTCTACTTAAGCCTTTCTTCATTTAAAAAAGGAAGAAGAAAAAATGGAATTTTTGAATTACAGGATCTTGGAGCTCATTTCATCAAACTCTTTATTTGAAAACGGGGATCCACCTGAGGCCCAGAGAAAGGTTGAGGTTCTCTTGGCAAAAAAAGTTAGTGAATGAAGAAGATTCCACCACATTATGGGATTTCACAACCTTATACGTTCCTTTACATTATGTATGGCATGTTATTCCTTTAACCAAAACATGAGATGCTGAATTTCCATGACACTGCAGTCCTTGAAAGAGGCTTGCTCACAGGACATTCCGTCTTTAGCTACAGCTTATTTTTCCTCTCAGGTCTTGTACGTCCTCTCGCATCAGATGAGGAGATCGGAGAAGTCCCTGTTTTCACACTGTTCTTTGTGGAACTGGGTGGTCCTGGGAAGGGCTATGTGGGGTGGCTCTAAGTCCACTTCCCAACCTTTTATTCCATTTGAAATAAAGCACTTCTTTCTTCAAAACTGTTTTATATACCCAGATTTTACATAAGATTTGTTTAGGATTAAAAAAATAAAAACAGTCTCTCTAGATACATAGCAATGTGACTAGGAGGTCTCAAGGCTACCTTCCCTCCTGTCCATTTGGACAATAGAAAGAGTAAAGTCAATCTGTCCAGAAGTCACTGGTTTCCGACTGTGACATTCACCAGCTTCTCCTCCACAAGGGGTAAGAGTCCCAGCAGAGAAAGCAGGAGGGAGAGGACAAAAAGAAAGAACAAGAAGAGGAAGAAAGAACACAGTTCTGTAGTGCTTCCAACGTTCTCGGGTCATGTATTTCTGTACCTGTCCTCTCATTCCATCTTCACAAAACTCCTGACACCTAAGCACCAAAGGTATTATTTTCATTTATCTTGAAGGGAAACTGAAACACTAGAAAAAATAAGATAACCAGTCACCTCACTAAAGTGGCTTCCTTAAGGCAGCTTTGTCTTCACATATTTAGAAATCAGGAATGATCCAATGGCTTATGTCTTTGAAGTCTCAAAATACAGTCAGTACTCCTTTCCCACAGATCACGACATGTGTCTGGGGTAGCCATATATCTTCACAGAACTCTGTCACTGTGACCAATACCATGTGCATTTTCCCACTCAGTGTCTGGGTAGTGAGGGCTCTGTTGCAGATACACTAGCTAGTCATGAGGCCAGTAAACAGTTAATGTAGCAAGAGAGATCATACTTCACTCCTTTTGTGGCATGCAAATGAAGATAATTAGATATTCTGCAATTGCAAGACATGCCAAGTGTTTAGAGCACCAAGGGTTCCTATTTCTGGTTTGGTGACATTCTCGGATTCTCCCCCACTCTACCCCCACCTTCCCCTAAGACCTCAAGATCTTTCCTAAAATTCTTGAAATGTCTTCAGATGCAAATGGTTTAAATTCACATTTCACATATATCTACATATATGTTAGTGTAAATGTAAATATTGATTTTACACATATGTCCATGTATGCCTATTTTTAAAGACATCTACCGAGGTCACATACCTCAGTCCTTTATAAAAACCAAATTCAGAGAGCCACCTGGGACATGGTGGGTAAGTTTTGGGGTCTCCCTAAATTCCCCCCTCTTCTAATATAGTGCTCCCCCATTAATTATGGCTCTCCCACCCTCAGTCCTGAAATGTGAGGCTTCCCCCTCTTTTTCTCCCCAATTAATAGAAATAGTAATAACACCTACACATTACCTGCCATGTGTTAGGTACCATGTTGGGTATTTTATAGGCATTATCTCTTATAATCCTACCAAAAGTGAGAGGGTTACTACTACCTGCCTTTTATAAGGAGAAATTAAAGTTTAGAGGCTAAATAAATGTCTAAGGGCACAGAAATACCAAGGGAGAGGATTGGTATTCAAACCTAATTTTCCCCTAAAGCCCAGAATATTAACCATTGAAATGTGTGTCCTGTGTCCTGCTGTCTCAGGATCTTCCCATGGATGAATGTAATCTTAGTTCATTTAACCAAGGTTTATTGAATGCCTCTTCTCTGTCAGACACACAGTCCAGCAGTGGATGAAACTGACAAAAGTCCCTGTGTTCACAGTCTAAGACCAACAATAAAGAAGATGAACAATCTGACACATCAATTCTTCATTCGTAGATGAATATTGTCGAACCTAGTACTGACCAGGAGATACTTGCCTTCCCACGTAGCTCTCCTGAGACGTCTTCTGCCTGGTTAAAGAGAATGGCTTATAAATCGAGGAGGGAGGTAAGGTACTTTGGCGGACAGGCTGGGGGTTTCCAAGGGAGCTCTGGAAATCCGACTTCCCGGCAATCAGCTTCTTGCATAATTCCTGCCAAAAGTAGTGTTGCTACTTCAAAAGTTCAGAAATCACTCTTAAGTACTCAAGTCCAAGGAGTCCCAAGGGCTCAATGTTGAATGACAACCTGGAAGTATTTTGGGGTGCACAGTTTTGATTAAGATAAAGATTATATAAATGGGGCATTGATGAATATTGTCAAGACTTCCATGAGGAAAACAAGTGTGTGCAGATAACACCAGCAGGAGGTAAAATCCAGTTACCACTAAGACCTGGGCACCTCCCAGGCTCTTCCCCAAGAGTATGCAAAAGATCTGGGATGCAACGGAAATGCCTGACATTTTTGCCTTTGAGACACATTAAGACCATGGACACACCAAGCTTTTTAATTAAAATAAAATAAAATACAAGATGAAATTTACTTTACCCCATCTCTTTCACTACTAATAGATGCTTTAAAAAATAAATTTATTCAAGGTTTTATGCTTTGATACTTATTTTAACATAATAAAGCAGATTCAAAAACAGCGCTGTTCAGGGTCACCTGGGCAGTTATTTACCAAACACAGATATGAGGGCCCACCTGGATATACTCAACCAGTCGGGCACAAAGCATGCATATTTTGTACCACCGATGGTGGAACTGCTAGCATTCTCGTATATAGTAACATTTAATATTCCTTATGAGGTTCAAAATAGGAAAATATTTAATTTCTTATCCCAATAATATCTTCTAGTAAAGTGGGACAAAAAATAAACTTCACATCTTGACCATATTCTTATTAAAATTCATATTCTTGATACTGACTTCAATTGATAAAATATAATTCACCACAAGATATTAGTGCAAAAAGAAAGATGAAAAAGAGCTACTTTATATATCTGTAAACACACCAATTCTTTCAGCCCCAGTCCACTCCTATCCCAAGTGGAGTTTTAGGAGCCTCCTAGGCTGTTGTAGCAATTAGTGCCATTAACCGAATAACGACCAGGTCTCTGCCTTCGGGAACACGGTAGGATTTCACTTCCCCCGCTACTTGGAAGTAAGCTGTGGCCATGTGACTGACTTTGACCAATGAAATGGAAGTAGTGCTACTTCCAGGCAGAAGCTTTAAGAACTGGTATGATTCACCACCTTCCCAGCCTTGTGCTTCAGTGGTCCTAGAAGTGAATGTAGAGAAGGCACCTGATTCTCCATCTGACCACAATGAGCACTTCCCCACTGCTGGTCGAAGGCAGGCAACGTTAGGTAAGTGAGACAGAATCATCGGATGGGTTAAGACACAATGTGAGCTGTTACCACGGCTCACCCTAGCCCATCCTGAGGAATTCAGCTCAGAAGTGCCACATACCCTCCAAGTCCAAGGGCCAACACATAAGAACACTTCTGACTTCTGATGAGTTCAGTGCCAGCTCTGTTCCTCCACTGTAAAGGTCGTTCAGGGTGGGAGATGGCACATAGACTCTGCGGCCCTCAAAGTACTGGTTCAGAAAGCTTATTTTATGTCTTGCATTAATTCACCAGCTATGGGCTCCCACACCCCACCTCATCCCTCTACCCATGAAACATCAATATTGTGGCAATTCACATTTGAGCATTTCTTTCTACATCGCATGGTAACCAAATAATTATGATAGAGTTAATCTTGTATGCTTGCCTCCTCCCCTTCTGATTATGGCAGAGAAATGGGAAAATGCAAGCAGAAGAAAAGTGCAGGCAGCTGAGACTTTCTGTGAAGCTGAGCAAGTTGCCTTTAAAATCCATGGGTTTTAGGAACATAATTCCTGAACATAAATGTAAGCCTTCATTTCCACTGTTTATATATAGCTCAATAAAATAGAAATTCTGTCTTAGAGTTCACATTTAGCTCTCTTGTAATGGAAATACACAAAATATTAATCTCCTGCCTGCCCCTTTCCTGCTTCTGGCTGAGAATTTCCCTGGGCGCTGCTTGTGATGAGCCTGCTGGCCTCTATCAGACTCCGGAGAAGCAGCAGGTGGCTGAGGATTGACTTGAGAAAAGGAAATGTGCAACATGATATTAAATGGGACTTTTCTTGCGATCCTGGCTGAGACCCCAAAGGAAAGGACAGTATGGAAAGGATTGCCTCCTTTATTCTCACGAGCAGCCAAACCATCTGTATTAGTTTTTTTATTCTTGCTGTAACAGATCACCACGAATTTAGCGGTTTGAAACAATACAAATTAATCTCTCGTTGCTTTTTCATTCATAAGTGCAGGAAAATTTGATGGGTTCTATGCTTAGGGTCTCACAGGGTAAAATGAAGATGTCTGCAGAACTGGGTTTTTATCTGGAGGCTATGGGGGTGAATCTGCTCTCAGGTCACTGAGATGCAGAATTCAGTCCTTGCACTTGTTGAACAGAGGTCCTCATTTCTTTGCTGGCTACCAGCTAGGGGTCATTCTGACTTCTAGAAGCCATCTTCATTCCCTGGCTTCTGGCTGCTTTTGTCTTCAAAATCAGCAGCAATTGGTTGAATCCTTCTTACACTTTGAATCTCTGTTGACCTCTTCTTCTACCTCATCTCTCCTGCCTCTTGCCAGGAAAGATTCTCTCCTTTTAAGGGTGCATGTGACTAGATGGAACATACTGGAATAATCCAGGATTATGTCCTTTTCTTAAGGGACATAACCTTAATTACATCTGCAAAGTCCTTTTAGATATCTACCATATATATTCACAGCTTCCAGGAATTAGGCCATGGACATCTTTGCTGGACCATTCCATCACACCATCTGTCTTTGTTTGGGCTGGTATAACAAAGTACCATAAACTGAGTAGCTTATAAACAACAGAAACTTATTTATCACCGTTCTGGAGGCTGAAATCAGGGTGTTGGTATGGTTGGGATTTGCTAAAAGCCATCTTCCAGGTTACAAATGGCTTACTTCACCTTGTATCCTTACCTGGGGGAAAGAAAGCTAGCTAGCTGTCTGGCCAATTTTTTATAAGGTATTAATCCCATTCATGAGGGCTCTACCCTCATGAACTAATTACCTCCCAGAGGCCATACCTCCAGATACTATTCCATTAGGGATTAGATTTCAACACGTGAATTTGGGGGAGACACATTTACCCCATAACACTGTCTATGTCTCACTAAGCTAAAGGGTGGCCAAACCCCAATTCTGTGGTCTCTTTACCAATCACCATCCACCAGCCTATAGATGGAAAGACTAAAAGCTTTTTGGGGAAGGTGGGGGTGGAGGGGGGGTTACCTAAAGACATACAGGCTGGCACGTGTCTCTAGGGAAGAGGAGCATTTTACTGTGTCAGGGGATGATATAGAGGGATGCTTACACTCACCCCAAGTCAAGAGAAAGGGCTTTGTGGCCTGGGGAATGATGAGAATCACTGAGAAAAAGTAATCTGTGTTCCTAGAGCTTGAGGAAGCCAGAGACCATACCCCTGGAAACATCTGAAGGCAAGGGGCTACCAATGACCACAGAGCCATGAAGACAGGCTGTAGTGGGAGAGCTTGCACTCCTCATGTTGGGCAAATCATGGATGGTTTTCCAAGACCTGCCAGGCAAGCCTCCTCAGCAAAAAGAGGCTATCAGCCAGAGGGCAAGATGGGGTGTCATAAGGACGTAAGGAAGAAAACACAGTGGCCAAGTTGGTCGATGGTAGTGTGAAGGTTAATGTATGTATATCTCCTTGACTGGCTCCTGGAGTGCACAGATTAAGGTTTAATTTCGGTGTGTTTGTGAGGGTGTTTCTGGAAGAGATTAGAATTTGAATCAGTAGACTGAATGAAGTGCTTTGTTCTCCCCACTATGGGTGGGCATCATCGAATCCACTGAGGAAAAATGAACAGAGGAGGTATGAACTCTCTCTGATTCCTTATCCTGGGTCAGGGAAGGGAATCCACCGTAAGTTGTTTGAAGTAGTGGTGAAAAATCATGAAGTCGTTCCCAGCTTGCTTACCAAGTCCACTCCGTTTGATAAACCATTTACATTTTATTTTCTTTATGAAATATGGAAACATGAAAATTCATATCAATATATTCAATCCTGTATTTGAACTTTAATTGGCATATAGTATGTTTATTTTACGGGCCAGACCTCTGGAAAATGAGGTACCAGAACACTTGAGTAATTCTAAAAAAGAAATTCTGGCATACTTCCCTACTCGCTACCTTGTATGCTTACATATCAGAGTCTTTGCTTGACTCCGAGATGGAACTCTTGAAAAATATTGGCTGAAAGACATCTAGTATTCAGAAATGTTAGGATGTGTTCGAGACAGGAGCTCTAACTTATGCCTTCATGGGTTACCACCATCGAGTTTATTTTTATTTATCTTTTTGAAGATACTGAGAAAGGCAGCAATATTTGTGGAATTGTGAATTCTCTAAGTAGGACCTAATCTCTCTCATCCTTAACTTTATTTTTTAATCAATAAAATAGAGACAGTAATGCTGAGCTTACAGGAACACTGTTAGTATTAAATGAAATAAATAACATCCATAAAGGTTTGAGCACAGTGCATGGTGAGTGCTCAAGAAATGACAGTTATTAACATATACAATTCTCTGCTTGGAAATAGATGTAGATATTTTTAGTGCTATAGCTGCAATGCAAGCAAATTGAAAGCTAATTCATTCCATAGACTTTTATTGAGCATCTAAATGCTGGGAATACAAGGTTGAGGAGATATAGACTCTACTTCAGGACATAGAAATACCTAAATTTTTCTGAAGAAATAGGCATAGAATATATTTAACTCACTAGGGGAGACACATGTAAACTGGCAATCCAATGCAGTGTGACGGTTATCTTGCACAAATGTACAAACTACTCAGACCCATAGATAAGCAAATGACTACGCTGTGTGGGGCACTGGAAAGGCAGTAAAGAGATTAAAACAACAACAACAACAACAACCAGGTATCCCAGAAGGAAAGTTCCACAGAGTCTTGAACAATACTGATCAGGTGGTCACGTGGGGAACCAAACAAACATCTGTGTTGTGACAGAGACAGTCACCATCCAAAAGGCTATAGTAGCATGTGGGGAATTGAAGGGGTGGACAGGATCAAATTCTTTTTTTTTTTTTTTAAGATTTATTTATTTGAGAGAGAGAGGGCATGCACGGGGGGGGGGGGGCAGCCTCCATCTCACCACCCATGAGATCATGGCCTGAATCAAAACCAAGAGTTGGAAGCTTAACCAACTGAGCCACCCAGGCACCCCAGAATCAAACTTCTCTAAGTTTGGACCCTTGACGAAGCTAGAGAAAAATTTCTGATTAGATTATGTTTGGATATCAAATCCCTACTTCTTTTTTCTCAAATCCCTACTTTAAATAGACTGAACACATTGAACCCCCGCAAAATGTTACTTGGACATGCTAAAACAACTCCTGCTACAGATGCAGTGAATGTGTTGATCCTCCATATTTCCTCAGTGAGTAATCCCCTATGTTGTTTAATAGTAACCCGTTAAGAATTAGCTCTTTGTGCAAAGCTGTTTTCCCTCCTTTAATTTCAGCTGTAAATGGGAGAGAGATTCATTTGAGGCGTTCCACCAGCAAAGGAGTCATTGACTTTCCATCTTCCCCAGAATTGGATGGCTTGTCCCTTGTCCCAAGGGCTATTTGCTAATTGTACAGAGACTGGAAGAGAATCCTTTGTCCCCTTAGCTTAGTTCTTCATGTTTCCCTTCAGCCAGAAACTATTCAAAATTCATCTACCATCACAGTCTTCTGCAATGCACTGGAGTTTTTCTGAAATGGGAATGATGCAGAAGAAAGGGAATAAACCCCAGTTTCAATAGCACGTGTTTTGTCTATAATATTTCAAAGAACCTCTTTGCATTATTTTTAAATTTTATCAGAAGGATAAAGATGCTATGTTACTTCCACTTAGGTATATGCAACCCTCTTTAAGTGTAGTAACCTCCTTTTCAGAGATAATTATCTCTTGCCAGGAAAGATTCTCTCTTTCTTTCTACATCAAATGTAGATGTAGAAAGAATGAATAAATAAAATCTTTAAAAAAAAAACTGAAAAATATTATATACATTTCTGAATAAAGTTTTTGAAAGGAATTTAGTTTATCCATGTATCTAGAATGTCAAATGAATAAATAAAATCTTTAAAAAAAAAACTGAAAAATATTATATACATTTCTGAATAAAGTTTTTGAAAGGAATTTAGTTTATCCATGTATCTAGAATGTATCTCTGTAATCATATTTCTATAACATAATATTTTTTCAAGTTTATGAAATTTTTTAAAAGAATTTATTTATTCCACAGAGAGAGCAAGCCCATGCAGGGGGAGCAGCAGGCAGAGGGAGAGGGAGACAAGCAAACTCCTTGCTGAGCAGGGAGCCCGATCATGACCTGAGCTGAAAGCAGATGCTTAACTAACTGAGCCACCCAGGCGCCCGTCAAGCTTATGAAATTTAAATTATAATTATAATTGCTTATATAACATCTATTCAATTAGAATTTGAAGAATTACAAAGACTTAGACATTTCTGTTGGTCTTTAAACCCTCCTAAAAATACTTTATTACTTATCCTTTAGACTGGGGGCAGAATGTCTATGACTTTAGAAACATAGTTATGTGTTCACCAAGAAGAATGGAATTCACAGTTTGCTCATGAGAGATTGACAGATAGCTGTATAGACAGTCTTTCATCTATGTCCAATTTGAATTGATGCCTTACTTGAAAATTTCCAATCAGTTGGCCAGAGGTTACAGGAAATTATTTTTATTTATTTAGTTCTATAATTTAAAATTTTCTTTCTTTCAATTTCCTTTCAGTTCTTTTGCAATTTGAAATGGAAATGAACCATAATTTATTCCTTTATGTATCCAGGAGTCTTCATTAGTATCTATATGAGACATCCCATTAAACAAATCCTGACTGCCACTTAGTAGCACAAAGGTGTGATCTTGATCAATGTGCTTAACTCATTTGCTTCTCTTATCAGTAATATGGGACTAATAGCAGCTCCCCTGTGAAATGGTGATGACAAGTAAAAAAAGGAATCCCATGTAAAGCACTTAGCCTGGCACCCAGCACATCGTAAATAAAAATTAGCTTTTATTATGATTATTGTGGTGGTTTGATTGCTGTTGCTATTTTTATTGATATTTATTCCTAATAATTATCCCCAATATGTTTCAAAGAGAAAACCAATTGTGGAAAGTGTGGAGAAGAGACACACTTCACTCTTAGCCAGGGTAAATTCATTCTTAGGCAACAGAATAGTATCCAGGAGTTTCTAATGTGTACATTCTAAATGTTCTCCTATTCATTTTTCCATTTACAGATGAAGACATTAAGCCTGAGGGAGGCAAGAAATATTGCCTAAGTCAACAAAATATTGAATGGGGGGCAATAATTTGAACCACTGCCTCCAAAATCCCAACCTCTTTTCCATTAGAAGCAAATTCCAGTCAAGCTTTTACTTAAAAAAATACAATAAAGAGTGGTTCAATCAAGTATGAGATTTTTAAAGTCTAGTTGGTGATGTAGCCAACATTTTCATGGTTGTAAATTGAAAGGAGGGACAAAGAAAAGGAATAACATGAAATAGCAGGTTTTTATTGCATGTGTCCTACAATATCATATAAAATTAGGAAATAATATTATAGAAAAATGGAATATTGCCATAAAAATAAGTGTAACACTAATGTTTATCCTTGTGCTAAAAGATAAAAATTAAGAAATATTTCTTCAGAATTCTGAAACCAACCATTTTTAAAATCATTTAAAAATTTCTACTAACATTCAGTCTATTTATAGTTTTTCAGTGGAAAATGGAACTGTCTTCTTGAAGCCTCTTTTAGCACTATTTGTTGCATGAATGGCTAACTATTCTCTTCTAGCCTCTTTATCAATGTGTAATGTCCCAAAAGAGTAAAGTAAAAACAGACAAACTTATTTTCATACAGGCAGTGGCATCAAAAGCAAAAAGAATAATGTCCAAATAACAGGAATAAAAATAAATAATGAATGTCAAACTAGCAAAAGCAGAACCCAAACAGGAACTTCTAGGTGAGAATCATTGAGAAGAGAATGAAGCAGCATACCTACACTTCTCCACTCTGACCATGTGGGTTTTGCCACAAACTTTCAAGGCTGCCCATCCATCTGTTGCTCCAAACCATTCTTTCCCACTCCTCTTAGCTAAATATCCTTTAGGTGCCAGGAACATCTACAAATATTCAGTGCATATAGTCCCATCACTTTGTGCTAAAACCGAAGTGGGGGAATAATTTCAAACCATCTCTTCCTTTTCTAAAAGACAGAGAAGATGGCAATTGAATTTGGTCTTGACGGACTGATGGTAGAGGGAAGAAATAATCCTTTATGACTTAGCTACCTTATTATAGGAATTCCCTGATAATCTGCATCCCTTTGTTACTAAAATATAAAGAGATCTGTGACCATGGAAGGTTTGTGCTGTTGAGGCTGACATTTTTTTAGAGTTTCAAGGGATCAAAGTCCTTGGGTTGAGGCAAAGGAACTTTTAGTGGTTCAACTGCATAATTTGAGGTGTTCAGAGTTACAGACATTCTTCATTATGTGCCAAGGCACTGAGCCTAAGGACATGGCTGGAGACAGCTCTACACCCCTGGTTTTAGGATTTTATTGCTGAGACCTCCTAGACTGGACTGTTTACCCTCAGAATGTTTTTACTTGCCCTTCTCGATGTCCTAAATTGTGCCTCCACAAAAATCATCTATTGAAGTCCTTACCCCATAATGCAGAATTTGACTTTATGTGGAAATAGTGTCTGTAAAAACATAATTAAATTAAATTAAATTGAGGTCATGGAGGGGTCCTAATCCAAGATAACAGACATCCTTATGAGAAGAGAAGATTAAGACACACATACAAACAGAGGGATTGCCATGGGAAGACACTGAGGAAAGATGGCCATCCATAAGCCAAGGGAAGAGGCCTCAGAAGAAACCAACACCCTACACCTTGACTCACACTCCTAGCCTCCAGGACTATGAGAGAATACATTTCTATTATTTAAGCCATCCAGTCTATGGTAGTTTGTAATGCCAAACCTCACAAACTAATACACTGGGCTTTTTTTTTAGCATTTCCAATAAAAGAATATTCTCTTAACCAAAACTGCTGAAGTTAACTTTATTGAATACTTACTATGTGGTAAAAGCATCACACCAGTATCTCTGTACTTGTGTTGACATCTATAAAACAGAGATTTCAATCATACCTGCCTTGCTTCAGTGAGGATTGAATTCAATAATCTATTTTACCTCCTGGGCTGTCATCATCTTTAAATCTTCATAGTAGTCCTGCTGGGAATTTGTATCCCCATTTTGCTACCCCATTTAGATATAATACCAAGACCCAAATCCTACTGACACAACCAATGGGCAAACCAAAACTCATACTCTCCCAGTATTTAAATAAGTAAGCAGTACCTCTGTTAAAGAGGAGGGCACTGAGGCCTAGAGGCAGCCTGAGGACTGGGACATGAAGAGGTTAATGACGTGCTCAGGGTTGCAGACAACTCAGCACATGGCTGGATGGGTAGCAGACAGAAGTTCTTACTCCAGAGGTCCTGCACCTAACAGTTACAACTCACTGTTCCTTCCTTGTGTGTGCATGCAACCATCACCTCTGGTGAGCCTCAGCTATCAAGGAACCATCAGTGACACACAGGGCATCAGTTTTTAACATGAGTTTAAAACTTGAGCCTAGATTTCAACTCCTTAATTTAAGCCATTCCTATTTTTTGTAGTAGTGCTACTTGTCCTCTAATTTTCTTCCTAGTTACATATTTACCGAATGGGTGAATTTGAACTTCTCACTTTAGCTTCACATATTTCAAAATTTATTATCACTGTAGCTAGCTGTTCTACCTCCATTTAACATGTGAGTTTGCACATATTGGATTTGAAAATGAGACAACACCTTCACTCCAGGAAAGCGCCGTTACGTTTCTATCTACCATGAGACTGGAGGAGAGTCCTTCTCGATAGGCAGAGGAAATCACCTCTCTAACATTCAGTCCCTGCCCAGTTTAGAAGCCAAGCCCATCCTCAGAATGGTCTTTAAAAAAAAAGAAAAAGAAAAAAAGAATCGTCCCAAAGAATAGTCAAGCAAGGTGCAGGCCCCCAGGCTCTGAGTCACTCTGCCAGGCACAGGAGCACTCACCTCCACCTGTTATGACCTTGGACACCAGTCTGACCCCACAAATTGTGCCCCAGTTCCTGTAGTGACAGTCTGTCTCCTCCTGGTATTTGCCTTTGGGGTAGGGGGTGTATCTGGAAATACATATTTTCTCTCTGGCTTCTGTATTGCTTTACATTTTCCAGAACCAGTTATTTTAAAGTCATATTCAATTAAGAAGCAGAGCTAAAGAACATGCCTCCAGGGGCACCTGGGTGGCTCAGTCAGTTCCTGAGCCTTTGGCTCAGGTCATGATTCCAGGGTCCTGGGATCAAGCTCCACATCGGGCTCCCTGCTCAGCGGGGAGCCCGCTTCTCCCTCTGCCCGCCGCTCCCCCTGCTTGTGCTCTCTCTCTCTCTGTCGAATAAATAAATAAAATCTTTAAAAAAATTTTTTAAATATAAAGAACATGCCTCTGATCAATTTATTGAACACTGACTTCTAGACTCCCTGAGGCAAAGCCTCTGAAGGGTACTATCAATGTTTCAGGAACTGGCATGAAGTTTTAGTTAGTTCACTAGTCCCCTGAATGGTAACACCATCGTGAAGAAGGTCAGGTATGAGCAGCCTGGGTCCTCTGGAATGTTCTACTGACATTAGCTCTAACCTCAAATTTGGTTCATGTCAGATGCGAGCAACATAAACGACAAAGCCAGTTTTTAATATGTTGGGATAGAGTTTGACAGATGAAATGAACTGAGAATCACAATGATAAGTGAAAAAAATGTCAGTATCTGTCTTAGTACCTCAGGTTAAAAATAATTTTTCCATATTCCCCCTTAAAAATTAAAACCAAAGTGAACTTGGTCACGAATCTTTTAACTAATGAACTATTTTGCTAGCATAAAGTTTAGCCAGAAAGTGACAGACAACTTTTTTTTTAATTTTTAGGGGCTCTTATCTCCATTAAAAAAGAAAAAAAAAGCCCTTACTCTGAAGAGAAATGTTTTAATTGTGATAAAATCATACCTGGTTTGCTCTAAACACGATACAACCTTGGCTGTGTAGTTAGTATTTTAAACAGGTTTTCTCCACAATTTTTTTGCCACAATAAAATATTAATTTCTTCCCTCAAACATTATTCCAATCAGCTTGGTTAATGTGATGAGGCGTGTATGGTCGGGTAACGCGCTCTATGTTATTAGCCACCAAATGCTCCACACGATGCTACACAGTCTTTCAGAAGCAAAGGGCACATTGAAATAAAATCACACTAAAAGTGTTCTTATATGTTTATACCTCACAATAGCAATCACTGCTACAGTGCAGGGCATTTCTTAGCAAGTACTGACTAGCTGAGGTTAATTGCCCAGAGTACAGTTGAAGGCCACGGATTCTTCCCAGCTACTCATTAATCCCCAGGAAATCTCCTGAACCCTGGTGGTTATTGTTCAAGCCTTTATAGATTATTTTTTTTTAGTATTTGGAGTACTTGTTCTCTCTTGGAACACCTACAGCCAGCCAGATCGTGTTTGTATAAAGAAATATTCTTTTTCTTGAAAGTGGATTGAATTTCAGCTTTCCCATAAAGACCCCTTAAAGGCCAGTAGCTCAGAAAAAAAAAAGGCCACTTTAATTGCATTTTGGCTTCTTTCTTTTTCTAAGGGGGCAAGAGAATGGAGAAGCTGAGGGAAAGTAGGGGAGGGAAGGAGAATATGAGGAGGCAGAGGATCTCAGCCACCCCACATCTTCCTTGCTTCCAGGAATCGCCCCATAATGGGCATGCGAGAAGTGGGGCCACTGGTGAGCAAGGGGAAGGCCCAGTGGCAATATGTGCCCATTGCCAGGAGTGGTCAGTGCCATGAAGCAGGCAGAGCACCTGCAGTCAGACGCCCAGGCACCCCCATCCCACAGCTACACAGCCAGAGCTGGGGCCCAACTCTGGGTCCTGGCCACCTAGGGACAGGCTCACCTCAGCAAACAGATGGCAACTCTAATCTACTTCTGCCAAACTGAGTGACTTGAATCAACACAGTCCTGTGATGCAGTTTCAATATTGTAAAATTTGAAGGGTAGAGACTACTTTGTCAATTTAGGGCATGAAATAAAATTGGAATTTGTGTCCTCCTTGCCTAGGAAAGATTTTATATTTCACCTCAGCATTTACTATCTTTCAAATCAGTTTCTGAGAGTAAAAAGCTACGTAAATAACAGATTATTCTAAAACCACAAATTAATTATAGTGGTCCAATGTTAACTGAACATATTAGTAAGTGTGTGTGTGTGTGTGTGTGTGTGTGTGTGAGAGAGAGACAGAGAGAGAAAGGAGAAAAGAGAAAGAGAGAACCTTCTTTTGAAGTCAAGTGATCTTTTTATTCTACATTTTACTCTTCCTTTTTCCAAAGTCATTTCTCTACCACTTATTTGTACCCCATAAGAAAAAAAATTGTCAAATTAAAATAGAGGACCTTCTGAATATAATATTGTTTAAAATAAGTACATCACTGTTCTGACTTAAAACGATTAGAGTCTCTTTCTAGTCATTTAAAATCAAGGATAAAAGGCTACAGAGGAAAAAAACACGCATTTTTGTTTACAAATTGGAAAAACCCCAACAATTAAAAGGCTGTGCCAAAGCACCAATAAACCTTCTGAAGTCACTTCATAGAAAAATCTCCACTGCTTCTTCCTTTGAGTAGTCTCATAATCAAATATATGTCAATTGCATTATATCCATATACAGAAGATCCCTTACAGTCTTGGGCTTCCCAGTATGGATTAATGAAACATTATTTTAAATCGGTCCAATGCAAGTCAATATGCAGTGAATAAGCATCTGACAGGAACAGAGTCTGGCCCCTGTTATTATGAGGAGGTTAAGGTATATTGTGACATGGTTTATGCAAAAGGAATGAGGGGAGTTCCCTATTTAAATGAAGTAGAGACTGGGGAAATTTCTATTAAACGTTTTCTAATTTGACAATATCTACCCAAGCAAAATTATAGTATTGGGCAAAGAAAGTTTCATTATTCCTATACTTGGGCATTGACATAAACACTAATGATCTACTTCTGCCAAACAGAGTGACTGGAATCAACAGAGTCCTGTGCATGCAGTTTTAATATTGTCAGCAAATTTTGTTGCAACTCAGCAAATCAGTTAAAATAAAAGTCATGTTGGGTCCAGTGTTTACAATGACTTGGTATCAGCATGACTTAAGTCATAAAATGCTTCAAACAATTCCCAGAGCCGAAAAGGTAGGTTGAGGGGGCTGTTCTTGTACCATCAGCCTTTAAGACTTCGAATTCAGAAAGAAGCAAGTCGTTCAACTCATTTGCACTTCCCTTCCTCAAAAAGACTCTCAATCCCTAAGTGTGAAGAAAAAAGCCCTCCATGGCTGCTTGAGCCTTGGGCACAGCCACCTTCTCCGTGAAAGCTACCAAGCTACTGGTACAGCAGAGCCTGTGAAAACCTGTAGAGTTGACCGGGACTCCCACAATAATTGTTTGGATAGTGGGTACATAGTTAATTATTAGATTTTTCTTCACCTTTTCAGAATTCATAAACTCTGCCTCAAGGTCAGGCATGGTTTTTAACAGGTCACTTATTCCTTCTTTTTTTTTCCCAGAGGGAGAGAAATAGCTATGTAGTTCTAGGGAAAAACCAACAGCCTGGTTTGAAGATCTGGTAAATGGCAAAAACGTTTGTTTTTCTTAAATATTTCATTCTTTTTTTTTTTTTACCCTCTTTTTTTCTAAAGCTGCATGTCTGGGATTACTATAATATGCCAGGTATTCTACTAAACCTTACATACGTTATTTTTCTTTAATGTTTACAATAACCACATGAAGAAGACATTTCAATACCATTCTGATTTGACATCCTGGAAGTCAGGCAGTTTCAAAACTTTTGCAGGGGTCATGGAACTATTAAGACAACAGAGCTGAGATTTGAATTCAGGTCTGTCTTAACTCCAGATGTCTTTATCTAAATTGTTGTGTAATTTTGCACCTGAATGGTATTTTTGAGGTGGATTGACTCAGATAAAATGAGATTTGCATTTCCTTCCCTACTATCATGTTCGGTCAAAGGATGATTTTAAAAAAACACTCTATCACCTTACACCTGTCAGAATGGCGATTATCAAAAAGACAAAAAATAGCAGGCATCGGCAAGGATGTGGACAAAGGGGAACCCTTGTGTACTGTTAGTGGACCAATGTAAATTGGTGCAACCACTGTGGAAAACAGTATGGAGGTTCCTCAAAAAATTAAAAATAAAACTACCACACAAATCCAGCAAGTCTACTTCTAGGTATGTATCTGAAGAAAACGAAAACACCCAGGATCGAGTCCCACATCGGGCTCCCTGCTCAGCAGGGAGTCTGCTTCTCCTTCTGACCCTCACCCCACTTGTACTCTCTCTCTCTCTTTCTCTCAAATGAATAAATAAAACACATCTTTAAAAAAAAGAAAGAAAACACTAATTCAAAAAGACATATGCGCCCCTATGTTTATTGCAGCATTATTTACAACAGCCAAGATATGGAAGCAGCCCAAGTGCCCATCAATGGATGAATGAAGAAAGAAAATGGGGTGGTGGGAATATTATTCAGCCATAAAAAAGGATGAGATCTTGCCACTTGCAAGAACATGGAGGGAACTAAAGGGTATACTAAATAACTCAGATAGAGAAAGACAAATACTCTATGATTTCACTTATATGTAGAATCTAAAAAAAACAAACAAGTGAACAAATAGAAACAGACTCGTAAATATAGAGAATAAACTGGTGCTTTGTAGTTGCCAGCAGGGATGGGGATGGGGGTATGGACAAAATAGGTGAAGAGGATTAAAGAGCTAACAATCTTCCAGTTATAAAATAAATAACACACAGGGATATAAAGTATACCATAGGGAATATAGTCGATAATAATACACCAATTCTGTATGGTTAACTAGACTTATTGTGGTAGACTTACTGTGGTAACCATTTCCTAATGTATATATATGTATCAAACCACTATGTTGTACACCTGAAACTAAAAATAAATAAATATTTTAAATAAATAAATAAGTCAGCAACACTATACTAGATATTTATTGCCTTGTCATTTTCTTTACTTTTGCCAAGAGTCTCATGAAATAAGAAGTTATATTTCAAAAGACACAACAAAAAACCTCAAATGACTATTTCTATCCCAATTCCATTTCACCTCGAGGGACTCCTGCATGATTAAGGAAGAAGGTGACTACCGCCATTTTCACCCAGAGCTCTTCTAAACCACTAGAGCTTTGGAGTGACATGTTGATATTATGATGGCTTTCTGCTTACGCTGGTGTGGTACTAACATTTTTTTTTAATTTTTTTAATGTTATGTTAATCACCATACATTACATCATTAGTTTTTGATGCAGTGTTCCATGATTCATTGTTTCTTCATAACACCCAGTGCTCCATGCAGAACGTGCCCTCCTCAATAAGCATCACCAGGCTAACCCATCCCCCTACCCTCCTCCCCTCTAGAACCCTCAGTTTGTTTTTCAGAGTCCAACGTCTCTCATGGTTCGTCTCCCCATCTGACTTCCTCCTCTTCATTCTTCCTCTCCTGTTATCTTCTTCTTTTTTTTTCTTAAAATATGTTGCGTTATTTGTTTCAGAAGTACAGATCTGTGATTCAACAGTCTTGCACAATTCACAGCGCTCACCGTAGCACCTACCCTCCCCAATGTTTATCACCCAGCCACCCCATCCCTCCCACCCCCAACCACTCCAGTAAAACTCAGTTTGTTTTCTGAGATTAAGAATTCCTCATATCAGTGAGGTCATATGATACATGTCTTTCTCTGATTGACTTATTTCACTCAGCATAACACCCTCCAGTTCCATCCACGTCGTTGCAAATGGCAAGATCTCATTCCTTTTGATGGCTGCATAATATTCCATTGTGTATATATACCACCTCTTCTTTATCCATTCATCTGTCGATGGACATCTTGGCTCTTTCCACAGTTTGGCTATTGTAGGCATTGCTGCTATAAACATTGGGGCGCACGTACCCCTTCGGATCCCTACATTTGTATCTTTGTGGTAAATACCCAGTGGTGCAATTGCTGGATCGTATGGTAGCTCTATTTTCAACTGTTTGAGGAACCTCCATACTGTTTTCCAGAGGGGTTGCACCAGCTTGCATTCCCACCAACAGTGTAGGAGGGTTCCCCTTTCTCCACATCCCCGCCAACATCTGTCATTCCCTGACTTGTTAATTTTAGCCATTCTGACGGGAGTGAGGTGGTATCTCATGGAGGTTTTGATTTGGATTTCCCTAATGCCGAGCGATGTTGAGCACTTTTTCATGTGCCTGGTGGCCATTTGGATGTCTTCTTTGGAAAAATGTCTGTTCATGTCTTCTGCCCATTTCTTGATTGGATTATTTGTTCTTTGGGTGTTGAGTTTGATAAGTTCTTTATAGATTTTGGATACTAGCCCTTTATCTGATATGTCATTTGCAAATATCTTCTCCCATTCTGTCGGTTGTCTTTTGGTTTTGTGGACTGTTTCTTTTGCTGTGCAAAAGCTTTTTATCTTGATGAAATCCCAATAGTTCATTTTTGCCCTGGCTTCCCGTGCCTTTGGCGATGTTTCTAGGAAGAAGTTGCTGCAGCTGAGGTCGAAGAGGTTGCTACCTGTGTTCTCCTTTAGGATTTTGATGGACTCCTGTCTCACGTTTAGATCTTTCAACCATTTGGAGTCTATTTTTGTGTGTGGTGTAAGGAAATGGTCCAGTTTCATTCTTCTGCATGTGGCTGTCCAATTATCCCAACACCATTTGTTGAAGAGACTGTCTTTTTTCCATTGGACATTCTTTCCTGCTTCGTCAAAGATAAGTTGACCATAGAGTTGAGAGTCCATTTCTGGGCTCTCGATTCTGTTCCATTGATCTATGGGTCTGTTTTTGTGCCAGTACCATACTGTCTTGATGATGAAAGCTTTGTAATAGAGCTGGAAGTCCGGAATTGTGATGCCGCCAGCTTTGCTTTTCTTTTTCAATATTCCTCTGGCTATTCGGGGTCTCTTCTGGTTCCATACAAATTTTAGGATGATTTGTTCCATTTCTTTGAAAAAAGTGGATGGTATTTTGATGGGGATTGCATTGAATGTGTAGATTGCTCTAGGTAGCATTGACATCTTCACAATGTTGGTTCTCCCAATCCATGAGCATGGAACGTTTTTCCATTTCTTTGTGTCTTCTTCAGTTTCTTTCATGAGTATTTTATAGTTTTCTGAGTACAGATCCTTTGCCTCTTTGGTTAAATTTATTCCTAGATATCTAATGGTTTTGGGTGCAATTGTAAATGGGATCGACTCCTTGATTTGTCTCTCTTCTGCCTTGTTGTTGGTGTATAGGAATGCCACTGATTTCTGTGCATTGATTTTATATCCTGCTACTTGACTGAATTCCTGTATGAGTTCTAGAGTTTTGGGGTGGAGTCTTTTGGGTTTTCCACATACAGTATCATATCATCTGCGAAGAGTGAGAGTTTGACTTCCTCTTTGCCGATTTGGATGCCTTTGATTTCTTTTTGTTGTCTGATTGCTGTGGCTAGGACTTCTAATACTATGTTGAATAGCAGTGGTGAGAGTGGACATCCCTGCTGCGTTCCTGACCTTAGGGGAAAAGTTCTCAGCCTTTCCCCGTTGAGAATGATATTCACTGTAGGTTTTTCATAGATGGCTTTTATGATATTGAGGTATGTACCCTCTAACCCTATACTCTGAAGAGTTTTGATCAAGAAAGGATGCTGTACTTTGTCAAATGCTTTTTCTGCATCTATTGAGAGGATCATATGACTCTTGTTCTTTCTTTTGTTAATGTATTGTATCATGTTGATTGATTTGTGGATGTTGAACCAGCCTTGCAGCCCAGGGATAAATCCCACTTGGTCGTGGTGAATAATCCTTTTAATGTACTGTTGGATCCTATTGGCTAGTATTTTGGTGAGAATTTTTGCATCCATGTTCATCAAGGATATAGGTCTGTAAATTCTCCTTTTTGATGGGGTCTTTGTCTGGTTTTGGGATCAAGGTAATGGTGGCCTCATAAAATGAGTTCAGAAGTTTTCCTTCCATTTCTATTTTTTTGAACAGTTTCAGGAGAATAGGTATTAATTCTTCTTTAAATGTCTGATAGAATTCCCCTGGGAAGCCATCTGGCCCTGGGCTTTTGTTTGTTGGGAGATTTTGGATGACTGCTTCAATTTCCTTAGTGGTTATAGCTCTGTTCAGGTTTTCTATTTCTTCCTGGTTCAATTTTGGTAGTTGATACATCTCTAGGAATGCATCCATTTCTTCCAGGTTATCTAATTTGCTGGCATAGAGTTGCTCATAATATGTTCTTCTAATTGTTAGTATTTCTTTGGTGTTGGTTGTGATCTCTCCTCTTTCATTCATGATTTTGTTGATTTGGGTCATTTCTCTTCTTTTTGATCAGTCTGGCCAGGGGTTTATCAATCTTGTTAATTCTTTCAAAGAACCAGCTCCTAGTTCATTGATCTGTTCTACTGTTCTTTTTGTTTCTAGTTCATTGATTTCTCCTCTGATCTTTATTATTTCTCTTCTCCTGCTGGGTTTAGGCTTTATTTGCTGTTCTTTCTCCAGCTCCTTTAGGTGTAGGCTTAGATTGTGTATTTGACACCTTTCTTGTTTCTTCAGAAAGGCTTGTATTGCTATATACTTTCCTCTCAGGACTGCCTTTGCTGTATCCGAAAGATTTTGAACAGTTTTGTTTTCATTTTCATTGGTTTCCACGAATTTCTTTAATTCTTCTTTAATTTCCTGGTTGACCCATTCATTCTGTAGTAGGATGCTCTTTAGCCTCCATGTATTTGAGTTCTTTCTGACTTTCCTCTTGTGATTGAGTTGCAGTTTCAAAGCATTGTGGTCTGAAAATATGCAGGGAATGATCCCAATCTTTTGGTACCGATTGAGACCTGATTTGTGACCTAGGATGTGATCAATTCTGGAGAATGTTCCATGGGCACTAGAGAAGAATGTGTATTCAGTTGCTTTGGGATGGAATGTTCTGAATATGTCTGTGAAGTCCATTTGGTCCAGTGTGTCATTTAAAGTCTTTATTTCCTTGTTGATCTTTTGCTTAGATGATCTGTCCATTTCAGTCAGGGGGGTGTTAAAGTCCCCCACAATTATTGTATTGTTGTCAATGTGTTTCTTTGCTTTTGTTATTAATTGCCTTATATAATTGGCTGCTCCCATGTTCGGGGCATAGATATTTACACTTGTTAGACCTTCTGGTTGTATAGACCCTTTAAGTAGGATATAGTGTCCTTCCTCATCTCTTATTACAGTCTTTGCTTTAAAATCTAGTTTGTCTGATATAAGGATTTCCACCCCAGCTTTCTTTTGGTGTCCATTAGCATGGTAAATGATTTTCCACCCCCTCACTTTCAATCTGGGGGTATCTTTGGGTCCAAAATGAGTCTCTTGCAGACAGCATATTGTTGGGTCTTGTTTTTTAATCCAATCTGATAGCCTGTGTCTTTTGATTGGGGCATTTAGCCCATTTACATTCAGGGTAACTATTGAAAGGTATGAATTTAGTGCCATTGTATTGCCTGTGAGGTGACTGTTAACTGTGTGTTGTCTGTGTTCCTTTCTGATCTTTGCTGCTTTTAGGCTCTCTCTTTGCTTAGAGGACCCCTTTCAATATTTCTTGGAGGGCTGGTTTCGTGTTTAGAAATTCCTTTAGTTTTTGTTTGTTCTGGAAGCTTTTTATCTCTCCTTCAATTTTCAATGACAGCCTAGCTGGATATAGTATTCTTGGCTGCATATTTTTCTCGTTTAGTGCTCTGGAGATATCTTGCCAGTCCTTTCTGGCCTGCCAGGTCTCTGTGGATAGGTCTGTTGCCAATCTAATATTTCTACCATTGTAGGTTACATATCTCTTCTCCCGAGCTGCTTTCAGGATTTTCTCTTTGTCTCTGAGACTCGTAAGTTTTACTATTAGATGTCGGGGTGTTGACCTATTATTATTGATTTTGAGAGGGGTTCTCTGTGCCTCCTGGATTTTGATGCCTGTTTCCTTCCTCACATTAGGGAAGTTCTCTGCTATTATTTGCTCCAATATACCTTCTGCCCCTCTCTCTCTCTTCTTCTTCTTCTGGGATCCCAATTATTCTAATGTTGTTTCATCTTATCGTATCACTTATCTCTCGAATTCTGCCCTCGTGATCCTGTAGTTGTTTCTCTCTTTTTCTCAGCCTCTTTATTTTTCATCATTTGGTCTTCTATATCGCTGATTCTCTCTTCTGCCTCATTTATCCTAGTATTTAGTGCCCCCATTTTTGATTGCACCTCATCACTAGCCTTTTTGATTTCGACTTGGTTAGATTTTAGTTCTTCTATTTCTCCAGAAAGGGTTTCTCTAATAACTTCCACGCTTTTTTCAAGCCCAGCTAGTATCTTTAAAGTCATGATTCTGAACTCTAGGTCCGACATTGTACTAATGTCCGCATTGAGTAGGTCCCTGGCTGACGGTACTACCTCTTGTTCTTTTTGCTGAGGTGATTTTTTTTGTCTTGTCATTTTGTCCAGAGGAGAATAGATGAATGAGAGAACAAAATGTTAACAGGTTTACAACGTCCCCAGCAAATATACTGTATGCAAATCAGAAAAGACCTGAGACCAGGGAAAAAGAAAGGGAAAGAAAGAAAAAAGAGAAAAAAAAAGAAAAAAAGATAAAAACAAAAACAGAACAATACAAAAAAAGCAGAATATGATCAAATATGATCAGGCTAGTGCATAGATCAGTGCCACACACAAGATTTTGGGCGTATTTTGGTCTGTTAGAAGAAAGTGCCTCCTAAAATTTTAAAGGAAGAAAGACATATATGTACAAATAAGGGTTGATACAATGAAGGGATGGATGACTGTAAAGATAAAAATTATAAAAGATTTTATAAAAGGACTTGATAAGATAAGAAGTTGTTTGAAAAAAGAAAGAAGATTTAAGACTAAAAAAAAAGGAAAAAGGGAGAGAATGTGATCAGGCAGGAGACTAGAACAAAGCCATACACTAGTGATTTAGGGTATATTTTGATATGTTAGAAACTGCATCTCAAAATTTTAAAGAGAGAACAGCTTATATATATATGCCAAAAATAAGGGTAACTACTATGAAGGGATAAAATATGACTCTAAAAATGAAAAATAAAAAATGTTTTTTTTTTTAAAAGAGGGATTGATAAGATGTTGGTTGAAAAAGGGAAAAAGAAAAATAAAATAAAAAAAAGTCAACAAAAATTAACTTTGATGAACTAATGAATCATGGTAAAAAAAAAAGCCATGAATTCTATGTGCAGTATTCCCCTAGCACTGGATTTCTCCCGTTCTCCTTGATCGGTAAACTTGGTCTTGGCTTGCTGGCTGTTCGTGCTGATCTTCTGGGGGAGGGGCCTGTTGCTGTGGTTTCCAAATGTCTTTGCCGGAGGCTGAATTGCCCCGTCCTTGTCGGTCTGGGCTAAGCAAGCTGCTCGGGTTTGCTCTCAGGAGCTTTTGTTCCCTGCAAGCTTTCGGTACAGCTTTGGAGGACCAGGGCGAAAATGGTGGCCTCCCAATCTCCACCCGGAGGAGCTGAGAACTCGGGGCCCCGCTCCTCAGTGCGCCCCCAGAGTAAAGCCGACACTCCCGTCTCCCTGGTCTCCGGCTGCACTCTGTGCTCTCCCGGCCTGTGACCGAGCGTTGCTATCTCTGGCACCCGACCCCGTGTGGAGTCTCCAAACTCAGCAGATCCCTGCGGTGCACTCCCGCGCCGCTCCTCCCTGGGAAGGAAGGGGAGTCTCCCCAGCTCTGCCGCTTGTTGGGTCCCTGCTGGAGGAGCAGTGGCCCGACTGGGCCGCGGATCACAGTCTATGGCAACCCCAAGCTGAGAGCCTGCGCCTCGGCTCTGTCTCTGCAGCCGGCTTCCCCGCTCCGATACCTGGGAGCTCTGCCGCACTCAGGCAGCCCCGGTCTTTCTGTGACCCCGAGGGTCCTGAGACCACACTGTCCCGCGAGGGTTCCACCCCCCACTTAGCCACTGGAGCGACGTCCCTCAGCGGAGCCAACTTCTAAAAGGTCCGATTTTGTGCTCCGCGGCTCTATCACTTGCCAGAAGCGGCCGACGGAGGCCCCTCCCCCGCCGTCTATCCTCCCGAATATCGCCTCGGATTCACTTCTCCGCACGTCCTACCTTCCAGAAAGTGGTCGCTTCTCTGTTCAGAGAGTTGTTGCTACTCTCCTCTTCGATCTCCTGTTGAGTTCGTATGTGTTCAGAATGGTTTGATCCTTATTCAGCTGAATTCCTGAGACCAGACGAAATCCAGGTCTCCTACTCCTCCGCCATCTTGCTCCGCCCCCGGTACTAACATTTTTAACTAGAATAGTCACACGATCGAGGTGGAAATGCCATAAAATAAGTAAATCCAACCCTTTAGGTCCTGTACACGTTCAACTGTCTACATCTTCGTAAATGAAGCCTTTTTCTCCTCTCTTCCCCAGGACCCCTCCAAAAAATTGTACAGATATCCTCACCTCCCTGCTTCCACCATACAAACATACAAGCGCACACACAACTATCTCAGTCTTAGGGGGAGAAATAATGAATAGGGTATTTGAATAAGCAGCTAATTAAATGCGCTTAGCCTACATTGCTATCAGCTTTCTATTCAACTTAATGTATATTCCTTTACATATGTAATCAGGGAGTACACCTTGGGCTGGCAACACCTCAGCCCAATAACCAAAGCAGCTCCTGGCTAATAGAGAAACAATACGCAAAGTACATCTATATCCTGATGAATTTATATATAGATAGAAGTTCTTAGATATTCTTTCTGTGGATTTCTGATTCAGTCATCATCCCCTCCACAAAAAAAGTAAAATATGCATGAATAGTTTCTTATACCAGATTATGCCATTTACTTAGAATCCAAACATTTACATTAATAAAATTTTGTGTAATTTTTTAAAAATGTTCATAAGATAATGTAACAAAGCAGCATATATAAAAGAAAAAAAATTCTTTTAAAAGGGTATCTTTAAAAAGTTCAAATATTACCATTAGAATGGCTGTTTCAGCCATCTGAATGTTTTCACAAGGAAAAAAGTAAAACCCTATTTGTTTTACAGATATATTTCACATTGATTACCAGATCACTATCGGTCTGGACACAATTGTTTTACCAACTTTCAATAAATATGAAATGATCCTTGAGGAATAAATGCATAATAAAAATCAAATTGGAGTTGCCTTATTTCCGAAATGCAAACTTGTTAACTTGTGACCCATTTATATCACCACAATCTGAAGGGGAATTAGGTCATGAATGGATGTGGCTGAGAGAAGGAAGTTGGAGAAAAAGGATATGATATTTCTCAACTATATGCCCAAGGCATTATGAAAATACATAATGCTGTGTGAGTTCTTTCCTAATAAAAGAGTGACTGGTACAAGTTAAATATATACACCAGTGTCAGTTTTAGAGGCCAGGCAAAATAGTCATGGGGAAATTACCTTCTTAGATAAACAACACATTGAAGATTTATATTTATGTATTTTCACTGGAGTTGATAATAAGCTAAGGTACATTGCAAACATTCAGGGTACATGTAAAATCCTTTTAACACAGCATGCTGTGTGCCCAGGAAATAACAATGATGTGAAAGTCAAACTAAGGAAAAGGTATTGATTTTTTCAAAGATTCATTTATTTTATTTTAGAGGTGGGGAATGGGCAGAGGGAGAGGGAGAGAGAAAGAATCCCAAGCAGACTCCAACCAAGAGTCAAATGCTTAACCAACTGAGCCACCCAGGTGCCCCAGGAAAAGGTATTGATTTTGAAAAAGGTTTAAAAGTTCATAAACTTTCAGAGTGCCTGTGTGGCTCAGTCAGTTGAGTGTCTGCCTTGGGCTCAGGTCATGATCCCAGGGTCCTGGGATTAAGCCCCACGTGGGCTCCTTGCTCAGTGAGGAGTCTGCCTTTCCCTCTCCCTCTGCCCCTCCCCTAGCACTCCTGCTCTATCTCTCACACTCTCACTCTCTCTTTCTCAAATAAATAAGTAAAATCTTTTTTAAAAAGTTCATAAACCTTCTTTTATTTTATACCAGTGTAGTACTAATATTATAACTAAAAAATTGAAATTATCAATGTAGAAATGCTATAGTATAACAAAATCATCCCTTGCAGTTTTAAAGTGATCCAATATTTCTCTTAGCAACATAGCATTTAAAAAGTGCCAAGATTTATTGCTTTGGGACAAATATAACAGACCATAAATCAAGCTACTATAACAACTATAAAAACTTCTCTCGCAATTCTCCACCTCTAGGCTCACCTTGCACAAGGAAGATCTGGTAAGCTTTCTCTTCAACAGACTATGTTTTGAAACATTTATCACACTTTGTGATAAGGTGGCTTAACCATCACAGTCCAGTGCCTGGAGACTTGATTTGTCTTAATGTATAGTTAGGAGAACAAAGGAAACTTCGATTCACTACGTTGGGATGAAATGTATCCATATAATAGCAATATCAGGATTTTTTAATTGTCTTTCCATAAGAAAAGATTAAAATGCCTTAGTTACGTGAGATTAAATGCTCATTCAGTAATTGCAGTGGACAGTATGCTTCCAGAGTGGGTGAATTAAATTAAAAGAAAGACAACTCTGGAAAATGTACTAGTGGTAGAATTAGAGAATGTTTCATCAGATCTCGGTGTCTCCACAGTAATGAATCTGCCAAAAGATAATAATATTTTAGTGAAAGGTGTGATTGGATAAGTCACATTATTTATTAACTGTTACCCTAAAATATCACTTTTGTCTTATTATTAAGAATGGTGAGAGGGCAGCAGGGATGCCTGACACAAGGCATTAAGAATGGATTCTGTCTATCACGGCCGCTGGAGCGCTGGGCACCGTGCTCTGTGCTTGCTGGTGGCACTGGCTAACACCCGATGGCCGGGGCACTCACAGCAGGATGAGTGGTCTCAGTCAGGTCCCTGAGATCAGCCAGTCATTTACCTGGTCCTTTCCAATGGCCCTAAACAAGAGCTGATCTCTAATTTCCAAACTGGCTTTTTGGAAAATTTCAAACAGATCCACGTATTTGAGAAGACACCTGGTGCCCAGGAAGCTTGAGATTATAAAAAGCCATCTTTGGAGGTTATTGGCATTCTCTTGGGAAGCAAACTTTTCGTAGTCTGCTTAGTTAAACAACATGGATTCCCAAAAAGTGTGTGCGGTGAAGACTGTGATGGCGAAAACAGACACGCCCAAAGAGCAAAGAATAGGCAACAGGGAGCTTGGAGCAAAGCAGGTCTGGAGGCTAGGGAAACAACAGGCTATTGGTAGCTTGGATTTCTGAGGGCCTGGAATGAATGCCTCCAACATATTAATATAAAGTATAAACCATGCTGGCAAATAAACAGGCATTTAGATGGTCATCCAAAAAAAGGAGAAGGAGAAGGAGAAGCAGCAGGAGGAGGAGCAAAAAGGAGAGGAGGAAGAAGAAAGAAAAGCATGGCATAGACTAGAAAAGAAAACTGAGCACCCCCGGATTCCCTTCCATGAAATACTGGTAGATAGTCCTCCAAGGTGACTTCTTTCTCCAAATCTCAGTGAGGATGATGTTGACTAGGGAGAGACAGGTCCTCCTGTATGAGAAATGATCCAAAGTCTCAGTACATTTCTGTGTGTAGTCTTTATGAATCATGGGATCTCTGAAGCAAAAGAGATAGTAAGGGTCACCAGGCTTAGCCGTGGGGGCTTACACATAAGGAACCGCTTCTCCAGGTACACAGCTCAGAAGCAGAGTCAGAGCTGTCTTCCTCTGCTGGTGCCCACGATGGGCACAGATCACCTGCACACTCAGAATTTCCTCACTTCTCATCCAAAAACCTTGCAATGCAGCTCCAGCCCTTTTGGGTGAATTGACTATATTTATTAATAGTATCTCAGCATTCTGGTTTTATTTTCATTACAGATCACAATTTACAAGACTCTCCCATAGCTCTGGTCATTAAATCCCTGCATATAGAAAATGCCAAATTCCATTACATAGAACTTTATTCTCGTCAGACTGTGTTTATAGGATGTTGCCGCTATGTCCAACATAGTGAAAAATTTAGTAAATTAACTGGTTACGGCATGTAAAACAAATCAAAGGATAGTCACCCTTCTTTCTAAAATATCCACACAATGACTTGGCCCTTTGTTGAGTTGCCTGATTTAGCTGTTTTGGAACACATCCTGAGTCAATATCAAGGATTCGTAATATTTTCTCCATCAAAGACGCCATCTATTACATTAGCCATGTAATAAGATATATCAGACTCAATACATTACCCATATATATCACATCTTGCCTTAGAGTTTGTCTACCAAAGTTCCTTTACTAAGAAAGAATTTTTCCCCCAATTTTGTTCTTCAAAAGAGCAGCAATTTCAAGTGCTACAAAACAGGCAAAAGCAATAGGGACAAAAACAGCTATAATCAGCTACGTAATGTGGAGGGCCCAGTTCCAAATCAGATTGTGGGGCCCTCTTTCAAAATCAGGAAACAAGCTTCTCTTCTCTTCCACCATGTCTCCATTGAGCTGTCTTGGTATTTTCTGATTGTTATTTAATGTTGTGATGCCTCTGGTATGATTATACTCCCCAGAGGCATGTGGGCAACTCTGGGTGAAGCTGGTGAACATAGGCTGGGTGTAGCAGAAGGCAAATTAGCACCTCCTGGCAAGGCAGGTGGCAAGTAGTGGTTACATACCTCATAGTCCCAGCAGACTTCACTTACAAAACCCAAACTCAAAGACAAAATATTAAGAAATTCGAGGCAGTGCTCACAGAGCATTAAACCCCTTCTCAGCTCTGTAGCCAGCCTTCACTGAGTATTAACCTTACTCATTTATTGACATGATTGTCATTGCAGTTAGTCTGATGGTCTACTTTGGGATAAATGCATACTATTAAACAGACTTTTGAAATATTGAAAGTAGTCAGTAGGAAATTCTATTTTACATTTCCTTGCTGTTCTAGAGTAATACCGTTCAACATGGTAGCCATTCGTCAAATGAGGCTATTTGGAGTCCTTGCAATGTGGTTAATCTGAATTGAGATGTTCTAAAAATATAGAAAACACACAGATTACTAAAAAATGCAAAATATCTCAAATCATTTTTAAAAATATTGATTAAATATTGAAATGATCTTGAGATATGGGTTAAATAAAACATATTATTAAAATCAACTCCTTCTGTTTCTATTTTTTAAGTGGTTACTGAAAAATGTAAAGCCACATATATATGGCTCACATTGTATTTATTTGTTTATTGCAGAGCAGACACATATCGTGGCATTATTGTCCCCAATTCACATCCCTGAGAATAGTACAATCTGTCCTCTCCTACCTCATTCTTTATTTTCCTTTGATTGTCTATGATTTAGCTCTTTGTTCCTGAAGGACTAAGTAAACATGTTTTGGAAATAATAGAAAATTAGACAGAAATCAGGGGCTTTGGAGTACTGCACTGAGATGAGCTTGCCTCCTCTTCTGTTAAAGAAGAAAGAAAGGAGAAAGAGAAAGAAAGAAAGAAAGAAAGAAAGAAAGAAAGAAAGAAAGAAAGAAAGAAAGAAAGAAAGAAAGAAAGAAAGAAAGAAAGCGAGCGAGGGAGGGAGGGAGGGAGGGAGGGAAGGAAGGAAGGAAGGACGGAAGGAAGGAAGGAAAGGAAGGAAGGAAGGAAGGAAGGAAGGAAGGAAGGAAGGAAGGACGGAAGGAAGGAAGGAAAGGAAGGAAGGAAGGAAGGAAGGAAGGAAGGAAGGAAGGAAGGAAGGAAGGAAGGAAAGGAAGGAAGGAAGGAAGGAAGGAAGGAAGGAAGGAAGGAAGGAAGGACGGAAGGAAGGAAGGAAGGAAGGAAGGAAGGAAGGAAGGAAGGAAGGAAGGAAAGAAGGAAGGAAGGAAGGAAGGAAGGAAGGAAGAAAAGAAAAGAAAAATGGAATCAAACCAGATCATCACCTGGGTCCCTTTCAGTCCTAACTCCCCAGTGTCATTACTACATGTGCAAAGGGCATTTCTGTAATTGGGAATGTTATGTAAAATTTTTACTAGAAGAATCTCCCCTATACATCACTCCCCAAGTGTTTTAAAAACTCTGAATTAGAATATGAATCAATATCACCTCTTCAATTAGCTATTAATTAGAAAGGGGGAAGTGCATTTTTATAAGGGAGAGATGGAGCAGTCTGGGCAAGAGATCAAGCCTGGTGGGCATTGTCAATCCTGAGGCAGCCTGACGTCATGAGGTCATGAGCATCCTGCATCTGCATACTGATGTGGTGCAGTAAGTGCTTCCCAAAAGCACATGTATGGTGGTCTCTAATAATGATGAAAGAGTTAGATGGATCCAAAATGTGGGATGCCCTACAGGACATTTTAAAGCCTTCCATGTATTGAAGAACACAGGGTGGGGGTAGGGATATATTCTAGATGGGGAAGAGTAAAAAAAATATCCAACAGTCAAATGCTAATGGGTGAGTCTGAAGTAGATTCTGAATCAAAAACCAATACAAACAAAAGTTATAGACATTTGAGGACAATTGAGAAGCTTGAGGATGGATTGCATGTTAGATCACGTTATTTGTGTCAATATTTTCTTGGGTGTGGTCATGGTGAAGATGTCGTGTAGGGAGGGGAATTCTGATACATTGGGGTGATATTTGCTAGCCACTTTTGGATGGTTTGGCAAAAAGGAGAAAAGAGAGAGTGATGGAGAGAGCAAGTGAAACAAGATGGTAAGAGTTGGAGAATCTAGCTGAGGGACATAAAGGGGTCCATTGTATTACCTTCTTGACTCTTCTGTGGTTTAAAATAGTTTCAAAAAAATTATACTTCAATAAATAGTTACTTTAAGAAAATAAATTAAACTGAAACTCGCATAGAATTAATATGTATTATGTTAACCTTAGTAAAATATTTCATAATTATGAAATTATTATTTTAAACACGAGATTTTTCCTTAATTATACTTTATTCGCTCTTTTCTGTTTTTACTTTGGTCCTGAACAAGCTCACTGTGGCTCTGTCTATGCTGACAACTTCATTTGTGAACCCACTACGGATTGCTTCTGCATTAGGAAAAAAAACACTTCCTTTTATTAAGATTAAGGTGGTTGTTTCTTAAACTTGTATTTATTTTAAATAGACAACATTCCTCTTAGGCACATTTGCCAAATGTTTGTCTTCAGGAATTTGTCAAATATATCCTTTAGAGTTCAATTTGCCATAGGCAATTATTTTTTATTTTTGGCTTTGTATTTATTATCTCTACCCCCTTGTTCCCCATCCTTTGTGCTCAGCTCACACTGTTTTGTCCCCATCAAAAACTGGGCTCCCTATTCCCTCCTAAGATATAGTCTCATCCTGTGAGGTCCAGTTCAAATGACATATTCTCCATGCACTTCCTTCTTTTCCAAGCAGGCTGTGTTTGGCCTCCTTTTTTCCTACATACTATCTAGTTGAGTGCTGTCTTTTTTGTAGTAATCACCACATCTGCTTTAGTTTTCATATTTTCTCACTTTGATCAAGTCAGAGACCAAAATTTATCTGTCTTCCTAAACACACATAAAACTACACACAGTAGTTGCTGTTAACTATTTGCACTGAAATGTGTAAGATGCTTATAACATTATTGACTCTTCCTCAAAAAAATTTTTTTAAGCTTTTGAAAAATACATCAAAGCTCTCCCAACACCTATAAGAAAAGAGGCTTCTGGAGCACCTGGGTGGCTCAGTTGGTTAAGCATCTGCCTTCAACTCAGGTCGTGATCCCGGGGTCCTGGGATTGAGCCCTGCCCTGGGCTCCCTGCTCAGTGGGGAGTCTGCTTCTCTCTCTGCCCCACCCCCTCCACTCACGTTCTCTCTCTCTCTCAAATAAAAAAATCTCAAAAAAAATAAAAAGAAAGGAGGCTTCTGCTGTCTAGAAACAATAAATGATTATTAGCTGGTAAAAACAACAACAACAACACAGGTAATAATACATCAAACGCCCAAGAAGTTGGCCCCAAGAAGTTCCATCAGAGCACTAATTTATCAAATTGGGAAGTCTTAAACTTAGTTCCCCATTTGTTGGGGCATCTGAGCTGGCCCTCACCAATGCCTAAGAACCAACCACCCTGTAAGAGTGCCCTCACACTTGAGGCTCTATCATGAACATGGACTGGGGTGGGGGGCGTCCCTTCCTCCCTCCCTGCAGCTATAAAACAGGAGGCCCCAACACCTCATGCACACTGAGTTCTCTGAAAGCAGACACCAAGACGGGGTTAGACTTGCAAGACATGTGCTAGGAAGAAAACACATGAGATAGAAATGCAGAAGAAGCAGGAGGAGGCTGGGTCACTAGCCGACCATCTGTAGGTGTGCCCATGCAGGAGAGCGAAGTGGGGAAGACAAGGAGGGAGGGCTTAGAC
Source organism: Eumetopias jubatus (assembly GCF_037043125.1). Taxonomy (NCBI): domain Eukaryota; kingdom Metazoa; phylum Chordata; class Mammalia; order Carnivora; family Otariidae; genus Eumetopias; species Eumetopias jubatus. The sequence continues at coordinate 82,057,681 of NW_028274815.1, read as the reverse complement.
TGCAGTGTGGCTAAGAAGGTTCAGCTAGCTCAGTGGGAATCCTTGAGCCAAAGTCAGTCATGAAAGGAGACCTGCATCTAATAAAGAGTATTTTTGCCATGTGTGGTCATTGGCGGGAGTCATGGCCCACACAATTTGGCCACTGGGTGTCTGCCCCTGGTGCCCAGCTTGAGCTGGCCCACCTCAGGGAACAACCCTTTCCAAAGGCCTAGGTTGTAAATGGCGTTCTTCTCTTTAGCCTCCAGGAACACTAGCATCAGCTCTGTGAGGTGAACAGCACCAAATCCTGTGGGATTCAGATTCTCTCTGAAATATTGACAACTCCCTTGGGGCTTGGTTGAAACTTCCTAAAGTTTACTACTGCTTTATGACATTTTTAAAAATAAAATTTTGTATGTGGAACAGAAACTATCCTCTAAAGGGCTCAAAACAATGGAAATTCCAAATAAGGAAGGCATGGGTCTCCTCTCTTGGTTGTTCCAGCCACCCCTGTATCTGTATATTAGTCAGAATTCAGAGAAACAGAACCAACGGTGTGTGTTTATGTGTCTGTTTCTCTTTCTCTCCTCTCTTCCTGTCTCTCTCTGTCTCTCTTTCTCTCTCTCTGTCTCTCTCTCCATATATATGTATGTATGTTTTGAGGAATTAGCTCACAGAATTGTGAAGGTTCAAGTCCAAAATCTGCAGGGTATCCTGTCAGGCTAAAGACCCAGGGAGACTTGCAGTCCCAGTCCAAAGGCTGTCAGTTGCCAGAATTCTTTCTTGCAAAAGGAGGTCGGTCTTTGTCTTATTCGGACCCACCCACATTATGGAGGATAATCTGCTTACTCAAAGCCCACCAATTTTTTTTTTTTTTAAGATATATTTATTTATTTGAGAGAGAGAGAGTGGGGGGGTGGCTAGAGGGAGAGGGAGAGAGTCTTGAGCAGACTCTATGCTGAGCTTGGAGCCCAATGGAGGGCTTGATCTCACAGTCATGAGGTCATGACCTGAGTTGAAATCAAGAGTCAGACATTCAACCAACTAAGCTTCCCAGGTGCTCTGAAAACCCACCAATTTAAATGTTAATCTCATTTAAAAAAAAAAAAAAAACTTTCACAGAAACAACCAGAATATTTGACCAAATATCTGAGCATGGTGGCTTAGCCAAATTGATGCATAAAATTAGCCTTTACAACCTCCAAATGGACTCATCACTTGAGACCCAGTTACTGAATACCCAGGCATAAGACAACATCATTTTCAGAGAAAAGATAAAAGAAATTAAATAAACCTACAGATAAAAATGACTCCTCCAAGTCCCCAGGCCTGAAGAAGAGAAAGAAGTTGTTGTGGGATCATTCAGAAAGAATGATTTCTTCACATAATAAAAAATCATTTCAACATTTCAACTTTTCTCAAATCGGGCCTTGTGGATGACTAGATGAGAAAAACAAAAGATTTATAAACAAAATATTAAATAGACCCATGTATAATTGTGTAACATTGTGCACTGGTTAATTTTATGTGTCAACTTACTTACACAGTAGCGTCCAGCTGTTGGGTCAAACACCCATCTAGATGATGCCGCAAAGGTATTTTTAGATGTGATTGAAACTTAAATCAGTAGACTTTGAGTAAAGCACATCACCCTAAATAATGTGGAGTGCCCTCTCCTTGTGTAATCAGTTGAAGGTCTTCAGGAAAAAGACTGAGGTCCCCTTGGTAGCGGGAATCTGCCACCAGACTGCGAACTCAAGACCACAGCACTGACTCTTCTGGGATTTGCTGTCTGCTGCCTGCCCTGCACATCTCAGACTTACCAGTCCCCACAATTGCGTGAGCTGCTTCTGTTTCTCCAAAGGACCCCAATACAGTGAGGGAAGGGTTTGTGGCACAAATAGGCCCAGTATCTAAAATACTTCTCTTCCAGGCACCTGGGTGGCTCAGTAGGTTAAGCGTCTGCCTTCAGCTCAGGTCATGTTCCCACAGTCCTGGGATCGGGTCTCGCATCTGGCTCCCTGCTCAGTGGGGAGCCTGCTTCTCCCTCTGCCGCTGCCTCTCTGTCTCTCATGAATAAATAAATAAAATCTTAAAAAAAAAAATACTTCTCTTCCAAAATAGGGGTGCTCATCTTTAAACAATCCTTTTATGTGTTTTTTTTAATGTACACATGAATGCTTATTTAATTTTGTGTTATATAAGACATACTGATGCATCAAACTCACAATTGGCCAGTACAAAACTCTGGAAGGAGAAAGCTGTAAGAATGCCAGAGATTTGTTTACTGATGCACACAGTAGACTCTTTCTCAGTGACTAAAGCTTGCCAATTTATCGTATATTCTTCTGCATCACGAGGAGATTGTTTTGTTGTCTCTACAATAGAACCAGAACCCCGTGAGTGATACGAAGAGGTTTCTATACTCTTCAATGCATCCAACAGGTTGTGAGCTCTGCTTAAGCACAAAATGGTAGATGGACAATATTCCTTAGCTGATACCCGAAAAAGGAAAGACGTGTGATTGGCTTTCACCAACCACCCCACCCATGTCTCATACCCAGAAAGTTTTAAAGATTTTCAGAAAACAAATTTTACTAACTTCCTCGGTAACTAATTCTGGAATACGTAATGAAGAAACCCACCTGCATGCTAGAAATGATGTTCGCTTGATGGCACAGAATATTAAAGTGAATTTCTAACTCAGTTTACAATATGGTAAAACCAAATATATGCACATGCAAAATTATTAAGGATTTGTTTACATGGGACTCTGATATTTGCCATGAAAATTCCTACAATTAAAATTTGACTTAAAAAAATAAGAGTTTTTCTCCCCCTTTCAAAATCAGTTTCAAGAAACCCCTGATAGAATCAGCTAATTAATTCTTGGCCTCTTTAACTAACACCACATTTGAAGTCACGTGCTATAAATCAGTTTCAGTTGAGATATTAAAATCAGATTATAACAGAAAAGCCTTGTAAATATTTGCCTCCAAATGAGTTTAAGAATAAATATATATTCAGTAATTCATCCATATTTAGCAGATATTAATAAGACAAAGCATAGCTTTAAATTCACTTATCATTTAATACAAAGGAGGAAATAGGAAAGGGCCTGATTAGCTTGTTTATTCTTGGGCTTGGTAATACCTTATTAAAATTTGAAGTTCAAAATTGATATAATCAGTCAAATGTCAGCAGAAATATTTATTCTGTAAATGAAGCTTTAGTTAATAGGACTTTAATTTGAAGTATTTTACATTTTCTTCTCCTCCATAAGGAAAAAGGAAAGTGGTGGGGGGGGGGGGGAGTCTTGAAAAGAATGTGAAATTAACATGGAGGATTGAATTTTCCTTCTAGATCTGTGCTGACACTAGAGGTCAGCAACCTTCCAGAAATCATATATCAAATCATCCTTTACTCACTGTAATTTACAATTTTGTGTGTGTGACAGAAGAACCACAGATTTTTAGGTTAGGAAGTGGTCTTACTATTGACCTAATTCGCTGTCTTTTCAGAGGTAAAGGGAGTGAGGTCTGGTGGGGTCTGGGGACTTGCCTGGTCTCAAGTTACACCGAGGTAGGACTGAACTCAGGACTCAGGACACTTTGAGTCCATCAATAGCACTCAGGATTGGGGCTGCTGGTAGCTACCAAAACCCAGAGAAATTAGGTGCTGTGTCCTATAATTGTGGATAATTTTGTGAACTGATAATGTTGCAAGTCCCAGGGAAAAGAGAGAGGATAAGTTGTAGACTTAGAGGAACCACGGTTCCTGGAGAAAAGACCAGGAAGAAAAAGCTAAGAAGTATGCCAACAGCTTAGGATGCCAATTTCAAAGGCTCAGCTAGGTTTTTCTTGACCTACTCTCCACATGGGTCTGCGGCTTTGACACTTGCTTCATTTCTTGCCAAATTCCAGTGAAAATTCTCACAGAGAAGGCTGCTCAGATTTCTAATTAATCCAGGTCTTTAATGGGTTCACAGCACTCAAAACTACCTCTTGAGTCACCCTTGGCCCTGGGGCCACCATGGCCTTGGGCCAAATAACTGTGACCCTCCCTCCCCTTCCTTGTGCTTCCCATTAGAAATTAACCTCAACGGGAGGACGTGTGGAGGAGTGGCTAAGTGCTGGGCCTTGGGAGCACACACAGCCTTTCGAAATCCCCACCCTGGCAGGAGCGATGGAACTTTAGGCAAGTTACTTGGCTTCACTAAACCTTAATTTTCTCATCTTTAAAATAGGAATTATGTTAGTACTGGCCTCACAGGTTTTTATATGCGTTGAGTAAAATACGCGTTTGGGCTTGTTTGTAAGTGAGGGATATTTGACCTAAGCTATCTTATTTAAAATAAAAATAAATGGGACAAGGATGGGAAGGAAATATCTGAGCACGTAGCTGCCAAGTCCAGGGTCTGCCCCTCTCGCTGCAGTGGGCCAGTCTCACCATGTCCCCCTACTGAGTCTAGGAGAGGAGAGTGTCTGTGCTTCAGCATCCCCAGGTCAAGTCATGAGGACTCCTCCAATCTGCCCTTCTTACTGCAGACCCCTTCTCCCAGTCAGCAATGAGGGGAAGAGGTGAACGTCCCGACTGGTGCAGTTCTGTGCTTGGTACGTGGTCAAAGGCTCAACAAATGTCACCTAACCTTATTGTTGCTGTCATTGTTATTGTAAGTCACACTCACCTGTATCTTGCTTACTCACAGCATGTGGGCTTTTTATTGACAAAAGATTGGAGGTTCACAGAAGTTAAGAAATCTGCCCCCATGATTTGGACTGAGGAGGATTCGTCCTTATGCCATTCTCATTTTTCCCATTATCACCAAGCCCCACATCCTGGTTTATCAATACATGGGACACATCAGGAATGGCTCAAAAGGCTCCTCTGTGCTGGGAATGCAGGTGAACCCCGAGAAACCGAAATTAGCTATGACATTCAGATTGATGCTGGGTCAGCATAAAACCAAAATAATTGGTTGATAGTTTGTTTTAGTATGGAAAGAAACTTTTTTTTTTCCCCCAAATGACCCCATTGTCTACAACACATCAAATAACAGATTTGGATTTTATTGATAAATCCACACAATTTTGGTACATTTAGTACCATATGTGCATGACTTTAGTACAATGATTTCGAAGAAAAATTAACCTCCGAATCTATTCCAATTCAGGTTCCTAAATATTTATTTATTCTAAAATGGGAAATGTCGAACTTCAGCCACAGGATGCATTCAAAGCTTCCCCTCCATCAGGTCTGGCAGACATATTACTTTAGTGAGACAAAGACCCCTTGGTTTTGCTTAACTGGGAGAGGCTCAAACAGCTGTTCTGTTTGTTTTGCTTTGTTTTCTCCCTCTCCTGACCCTGTGTCTTTTGATGAAGACTTAAGTTATGACTCCTGAAATGTCAATTAGAAAATCAGTTTAAGTGAATATCTAAACCAATCTAAATACTATAATATCAAAATTAAATCTTCAGTGATGATTTTTGAAAGAAAAATAATTAATCACTATCATAATAAATAAGTACAAGTGAGGAAACATTAAGTACAAATTACTTTTGAATTTGAAAAGTAGATGAACTACATGCTGGGAAACTCAAGTAATGAACTGCCACCCAAAATGATCCATTCACAATTCACATGTTTCAGTACAGAAATGGACTACTGTCATTCTCTGTCTCTCTCTCTTTTTAAGATTTATTTATTTATTTTAGAGAGAGAGAGAGCAGGGGGAGGGGCAGAGTGAGAGCTAGAGAAAGAATCCTCAAGCGGACTCGCCACTGAATGCGGAGCCCCACATTGGGCTCAATCCCAGGACCCTGAGGTCATGACCTGAAAAATCAAGAGTCAGACACTTGGAATATTATGCAGCCATCAAAAAGAATGAAATCTTGCCATTTGCAACGACGTGGATGGAACTGGAGGGTATTATACTGAATGAAATAAGTCAATCAGAGAAAGACATGTATCATATGACCTCACTGATATGAGGAATTCTTAATCTCAGGAAACAAGGGTTGCTGGAGTGGTGGGGGGTGGGAGGGATGGGGTGGCTGGGTGATAGACATTGGGGAGGGTATGTGCTATGGTGAGCGCTGTGAAGTGTGCAAGACTGTTGAATCACAGATGTGTACCTCTGAAACAAATAATGCAATATATGTTAAAAAAAAGAAGAAGAAGAAGAAGATAGCAGGAGGGGAAGAATGAAGGGGGAGAAATCGGAGGGGGAGATGAACCATGAGAGACGATGGACTCTGAAAAACAAACTGAGGGTTCTAGAGGGGAGGGGGTGGGGGATGGGTTAGCCTGGTGATGGGTATTAAAGAGGGCACGTTCTGCGTGGAGCACTAGGTGTTATATGAATCATGGAACACTACATGAAAAGCTGATGATATAATGTATGGTGATTAACATAACATAATAATAAATAAATAAATAAATAAATAAATAAATAAATAAATAAATAAATAGACGCTTAACCGACTGAGTCACCCAGGCGCCCCAGGCACTCTCTTATGTATCTTTCCATTTTTTTCTGAGACACACACCAGACCATAAGAAGGTAAGCTTATTCAAATGAGATTGTTAGTCTTACTATGTATTCCTTCTTCTCAACCAAAAACGTACAAATTGACTTCCATTTTGCTAAATTAATATACATTTCTAAGAGGTAAAGTGTTTTTACAGATAGAAATTTTTTAAAATGGTTTTTATATCATAAACTCATCAACATCTATTTTTAAGTTTTATTCTTTTTTTCAATAATACTGTCATTTACATTTTCTTAAATCTAACGAAAAATTATGTTTTAATAAAAACAATGTATTTGTTTTCTTTTGTAGTATTATTAGTGAGAAAAACAAGAATTATCATGAAGCAAACCTATGGTATCTTACAAATAAAGATAACTAATTCTTAAATCCCATCATCTCTAAGTATTATATTAACATTAGTACCGGGTATTATTCTACCCCTCCATATCTGCATCTGCACAAGTATGACAATTATTAATACCCACCAGTTTTTCTTTCCTTCAATTTGATTCAACAAACATTTTAAGAATGCCTACACCACAAAAAAAAAAATATGCTAGGTAATTCCATTAAGTTGATGACAAAGAGAAGTTGACGAGATTTTTGTTTTTAATATTTGTACTACTTTTTTGAAAATGTGCACGTGCAAGTTCTTGATAAGACATTAATATCACAGTAAGGATAATGGGATAAAACCCATTTCATATCACTTTGAAGACTGGTGTTTGACCTATTAATAGGATTACAACTTCAGTTTTCAATATAGCTCTCTCTGACATTCACAAAACTTATCAAATTATTATGCTGAGTGGTCCTACATGAAGCAAGCGAGATCACACAATGTCACAGTGGAGTAAAGTGGATTGAAAGAGAGCATTATGGTGATCCTCAATGTGTGTCAGTGAGGAAAGTTCTCAGGGGATGGAACAGAGTCAAACTAGTGACACCTGTTGCTTGGTGTCTCTTATATCACTAAATCCAACCAGTCATTTAAGATCTCACATCTGGGGGCACCTGGGTGGTTCAGTCATTGAGCGTCTGCCTTTGACTCAGGTCATGGTCCTGGGGTCCTGGGATTGAGCCCCGCATCAGGCTCCCTGCACCACGGGAAGCCTGCTTCTCCCTCTCTCACTCCCCCTGCTTGTGTTCCCTCTCTCGCTGTGTCTCTCTCTGTCAAATAAATAAATAAAATCTTTAAAAAAAAACTCACATTTGATGTTTCTTGTATTACTCTTGCCCCACTGAACTTTCCTTCTCGAAATTCAAACAACACTTTTCCCCCCTACCACTTGTCTTTAGATGGAATGCTACATGGCATGATATTTTCATTTGTATCTAGGGCAAAAGGGGGAGACTTTTATCTTCTCCCGCCCTTGGATTGGGATTTACACCATCAGCTGCCTGGTTCTCTGCCTTTGAACTTGGACTAGAATGACACTACAGACATTTATAGGTCTCCAGCTTAGAGAGGGCAGATCATGGAACTTCTCAGCCTCTAAAACGCATGAGTCAATTCCTTATAGTAAATCTGTCTATCGTCTATCATCTATCGTCTATCCATCTATCCTCACGTGTGCCACTGGTTCTATTTCTCTAGAAAACCCTGACTAAGTCACTAGTACCCCCCCCCTTTTTTTCCCCAACTTAAAAAGAACGTTAGGTACATGTATTAGTCTGCTCAGGCGGCCGTAACAAAAGACCACAGACTGGACGGCTTAACCAACAGACATTCATTTTCTCACTGTTTTAAAGCTAGCAGTCTATGATCAAAGTGCCGGCAAATTCAGTGTGGGGAGGGCCCTCCTGTCTTACTGTGTCCTCACGCGGCCTTCCCTCTGTGTGCATGTGGAGGGAGAGCGCTCTGATCTCTCTTCTTTTTCTTATATGGACACCAATCTTATTGGATTAAGGGCCCACTGTTATGACCTCATTAAACCTTAATTACCTTCCTAAAGGTTTCTCATGCCATCGCATCAGGGTTAGGGCTTCAACATATCAATTTGGGGGTAGGGAAGATTCAATTCAGTCCCTAAAAATACATGCCTATTTCATATGAAGACTACATTTCCCAATCTCCCTTGAAACTAGGTTACTAAGTTCTCATCAACGAGACGGAAGTGTCATGAGAAAATTTCTGCGAACCAATTTAAGAAACAGCCCTTTGTTCCAGCTTCTTTATCCCTTCCTCCATCTCGAGCCTAGAACAGAGACTATGGGGACAAGGGTCACACCTTGGGAATGGCTGGAAACAACGAGGGTCCCTGAGGGCGTTGTGGAGTGGAGTTTCTAACTCTGCCTAGTCTATCCCTGACTTTGGAGAGTGTGAGAAATAAGTGTCATTGAAGTCATTACTCTTTGCCGTGTTTCTGCTATTTGCAGCCAAATGTAATCCTAACTAATATACCATATTTACATAGATGGAGTGAAGTAGAGATGTCAGGTAACTCTCAAATGCCTAGAATTTATACTTTAAAGTGGAAAGAAACTTTACAGTTTATTTAACATAGGGGTTTCCAAACTATGTGTCCCTTTGCTAAAACCAACGTAGCGTTAACTAAGAATTTTAACTCTCTTAAGAGCTCACATGTCTCCAGCTTACCTCAGGCTCAAGCCCCCCATCATTAACGCCAAGCTTGCTTTACACATTTCACTACCTGCCTGGCTTCTTACATATTTGAAATTGCAATGACTGATTTATTCTAATCCAAATCCTTTATTTTACATATGAAGAAGCAGAGACCAAGAAAAGCAAAGTAACCAGAGATTACACAAAAAGAAATATTAGCGTTCCAGGCTGCTGACTCTAGCCCAGGCCTCTTTCCATTGTTTGAGCACAAATAATCAATCCCGTTCGAATCTCCCTGGGAAGAAATGCCCACTGGGGGACCATTCTCTCTGTGTCCCAGCTTCCCTGTGGGCCTAGTCCCTTCCCACCAGATCATGTCCAGCAGGTGGGTCAGGGACAGGACACCTGGCCCCTCGGTAGGATTCCAAGAGGGCAGCTGAAGGCATATCCATGCCCGACCACCTGCAGCTTCCCTCCACGTCCGGGCACTACTGGAGAGGCTTCATGTCTATTTTTTTTTTTTTTTTTTTGGCAGCTCTTTCAGCACTCAGTTTTTATCACACAGATTGAGGGACCAGTGTATTACATTCTCAACTCTCTGTCATCTCCTATCACATTAATGTGATATCATTTTTGTCTATTAGAGTGCCATAACAAAAAAAAAAAAAAAAAGAGGTGTTAGAGCATGACAGCACCTGTCAGAAGGTTGCAAATACTCATTTGAAATATTGGATTAAACCAGTTTCGTGTGACATTAGTGGTGGCAACTTGTCCCTGTAGAGTGAGTTCATTTATTTGTACTATGTAAATGAAGGTGTTGCATGCAGGCTATCATTAAAGAAAATGTCCCGTCACAGAGTTATGGAATCAAACAATCAAAGCGTTGAGAAGAGCTTAGAGGCCATGCTACAGCATTCCTCTGCTCGGGTGGCTTGCTAGCTCCTCATTTTTCAGTGTTGACTTCACCAGTCACCTTGTCCATGAATACTTGCTAAGCTTCTCCAGCCAACTGGGTGAACATTGATAGTACTTTGGTTACCTTCAGATAGAGCTTTAGAAATACCATCTGGCTGCATGTGTATTTCTAATGTTTCCTTGACAATGGACTCCTCGAAAGAATAGGGATGATCTTGTCTGCATCCTCTTCAGTATAGCATCCAGGATCAGGCTTTCTTCATACCAAAATCATAGTTCTTATTGACTGATGATCTAGTGCAATCTTTTTTTTTTTTTTTTTAACTGAAACCAGTCAGTGAAAAAAGAATTATTCAACGGGGACAAATTATTTTGTCACATTCTTCAAAGCACACACGTCTTTACTGTACAGAGTAACAGTCTCATTCATGATTTATAAGGATGTATGCAGACTCTAAATTAAAAAATTTTAAATTAGGCCTTCAAAATCTAAAAATGGGATGTGAAGTTATCAATCTGGAATTTGAAGACTTTAGCTTACAGCCACATGATCTTACCAGGTGGTTGAACACATAATATTTACTTTCTTATGTCCCAACTATGATCTAAATCAGTGATGAAATGCTGGGAAGTATCTGCTCTTCCATCTAGTACTGGTGATTATCATGGTGGGGGTGCTGCCAAGGCAACACCAGCCACAGGAAGGCACAAGGGCCTAAGTCACTTTCAAAGCGGCCTGGGCCCTCAGTAGAATTACAGCCAGCTTCTAATGTTGATAACTGTGCCAGCCTCTTTTCCTGGTTTCCATCTTCTCTAACGTGGGATGCGAAAAGCGTAAAAGAAGGAAATTTGAGGTCAGCTCCATGCTCTGGGGTTCAATGAACAAAAATGACAAATTTAATAAAATCAAATAAATGTCATACAGTCTGATAAAGAAATAGAAACATTGCATTTCTTCAGAAGCTCCATTCTCCCCCCATCAAAGGAGACCACTACCCCAACTTGCATGGAAATCGCATCTTTGTTTTTCTTTGTACTTGTACCATATGAGCGTGCATATTGCTAAATACTCAGTTCAGTTTCACCTGCTCTGGAACTTCTTTTGCTCAGCCTTATGTTTGTGAAGTTCATCCATGTTTTGTTTCCAGCTGCAAGTTTGTTCATTTTCAATGATGTATATTATGCCACTATGTGAATATACACTGATTATCCATTTTACTGATGGTGGCAATGTGGGTTATTTTACTGTTCAATATTCATAGTGCTGTTAAAAACATTCTTATATATACATATATAAGAATAGCAATTGTAAAATAAAACAATATAGTTCCACAAAAAATAAGTTGACTTTCATCACAATTGCTTGGCATTCTAGATCGGTTTGGAAACAGTGACATATTTATGAAATTGGGCCTTGCAATTCACAAGCTTGCCCTAGCCCTTCATTCATTTAGGTCTTCTTTGATGGCTTTTTGTAAGATTTTATAGCTTTTTTTGTGTAGAGGTCTTGGACATCTTTCATTAGATGTATTTTTGGGGATAATCATCATATTTTAATTTCCTCATGATCTGTTGTTGGCAAATAAAATTGCAATTTATTTATGAATATTTTGTATATTATATAAATACACTGTATATTCATATATTTGTATGTTTTCTTTATTTTATTTTCTTTATTTATTTGAGAGAAAATGAGAGAGGGAATGAGCACAAGTGGAGGAGGGAAAGGGGGAGGGGCAGAGGGACAAGCAGACTCCTCCGCACCGAGCGGGGAGCCTGACCCGGGGCGGGATCCCAGGACCCTGAGATCACGATCCGTGCTGAAGGCCGACATGTAACTGCCTGAGCCACCCAGGCGCCCCTATTTGTATGTTTTATAGACTAAATGTTTATGTTCCCCTCAAGTTCATGTATTGAAGCCCTAACCTCCAATGTGCTGGCATTTGGAGGTGAGAACTTTGGGAGATAATTAGTTTAGATGAAGTCTCGAGGGTGGGACCTTCATGACGAGGTTAGTGCCCTTATAAGAAGAGGACTAAGAGAACTAGATTTCTCTCTCCCTTTCCCTCCTTCTCTCCTTTCTCTCTCTGTCTCTCAGTTTCTGTCCCTCTGTCTCTGTCTCTCTGTCTCTCTATCTCTGTATCTCTCCGTCTCTCCCTGTCTCGCTCTCTCTCTCTCTCTCTCTCTCTCATTCTGTCTCTCTGAGCTCACACGCCAAAGAAAGAAAGGCCACGTGAACACAGGCAGAAGGTGGCTGTATACAAGTCAGGAAGAGAGCCTTTGCCAAGAACCAAGTCTCCTGGCACCTTGATCTTGAACATCCCCGTCTCTAGAACTGTGAGAAATAAATGTCTGTTGTTTAACACCACCCTGTGGTATTTTGTTATAGCAGCCTAGATTGACTCAGTTACACTGGTCAGCCTTCTTGGTGAACGTATTAAGTATAATTTATCTACAGATTCTCCTAAAATCCCTACATATGTAATCATACTTATTTCGTATCATTGTGGCTTTTCTTAATGATTCCTTTCCAATTATTAGACTTATTTATTTTTCTTACCTGATTCTACTATTTGAGTACATCAAGTAAAAACTGAATGGAAATAGTGACAGCAAAACTCTTGTCATTTTCTGATCTCAAAGAGAAAGCTTTCACATTTCATCCTAAATATGGTGTTTGCTGTAGGCTTTTTATAGATCCTTTTCAAGTTAAGGAAGTTTTATTCTATTGCCAGTTTGCTGAGTTTTCCTAAAATTATAAATGCATGTCAAATTTTATTTTAAAATGTCTGCATCTCTGCAGATGATCATATGATTTTTCTCCTTTATGCTGTTAATATGATGAATTACATTGATTGATTTTCAAATAGTAAATCAACTTCACATTCCTGTAATATACCCAATTTGTCATAGTGGATTATCTGTTTTATAATTTGCAGGATTAGATTTGATATTATTCTGTTTAGAAGTTTTACATCTCTGAGTAAGAAAGACCTGTAATTTTCTTTTTTCATAGTGTCCTTGCCAAGTTTGATATCAAGGTTACATTGGCATCTTGAAATTAGCCCTGGAGTGTTCTCTCTTTTTCCCTCTATTCTCTGTAAGAATGTGTGAAATATTGGTAATATTTATTTCTCAAATGCTTGGTAAAATGCACTTTTTTTTTTTTTTAAGCAGACACCACACCCACCCAGTGTGGAGCCCAACATGGGGCTTGAACTCACGACCTTGAAATCAAGACCAGAGCTGATGACAAGAGTCTGATACTTAACCACCTGAGTCACCCAGGCACCACAGTAAAATGCATTCTTAAGCCATTTGGACCTGGAGTTTTATTTATGTGAAGGTTTATAATTACTCTTCAAATTCTTTTAAAGTGAAAGAATTATTAAGGTTTTAAATTTCTGCTTTAGTCGTTTTGGTAACTTGTGCTTTCCTACAAATTTAACCACTTCATAAAAACTTTCAAATTTATTGAAATAAATTTTTTTTATATTCTGCTCTGATATTTTTAATGATAATAGGATTTTTACTGGAGGATCCTTTGGTATTCTCGTGTTTGTTAATTGTGACTTCCCACTTTGTTTGTAGATCTACTTCACAGTTGTTTTTTAAAGTTCTAAACCCTTTCCAATTAGCTATCTATTATTATATATTACTACTTCAATTAATTATGAATTATTCTATTTTTGCTTTCTTTATATTTTCAGCTTGTTTCTTTCTCCCACTTTGAGTTTAATTTGTTATTCTTTTTCAAATGTTTGGCTTCAAAGTTTAGTTTGTGTATTTTTCAACTCTCTTCTTCTCTAACTGCTATAAATTTCAAAGTGTGACTTTAGTTCTATCGCACAAGCTTGATACGTACAGTAATTCTCTCACTCATTACCTAATTTTAATTGTGATTCCTTTGCTTTGATACACAGATTATTTTGGTTTTTTACTTCCAATTTAGGAGAACTTTGTGGGGCATTTTATTGTTGCTTTCTAGCCTAATGGTTGTGTGGTCAAAAATATACACTGCATGAATTTCAATCCCTTTAAATCTCTGGGCTTTGCTATGGAAACTGAATTGTTGTTTAGAACATGTACTGCTCCTTCCTCTGATGCTCCTCTCTGCAGTAAAATTACCCACCTGCTCCAACTGACATCAGTTTGAAGCCATATAACCTGATCTGTCCAACCATATGTAAGTGGAAGTGATGGGAGATACTTCTGAGATCGCTTTCTCCTCTGCCAAAAGATAGACAGAGACAGCTGTGCCAGCCTGAGTCATATAATGAAGACGTGGAGAAGAGCGAGAGGCATCTTCAATGATGTTTGGGGCCATTTGTGACTATAGCATAATCTAGAGTGGTAGGCCATGTGAGGAGAGCTTTCTATGACCTCTGCCTCCTGGAATGCATACTCTTGTGTAATGCCTCCCCTTGATAATTTAAGGACTTGTTTCCTGTAAACAGAATGCAGTGGGATGTCACTTCTGAGATTAGGTTACAAAAAAACAGTGGCCTCCACCTTGGCTACCTTCTCTTATCCTCTGGTTCTCTCTCTGTCTCTTTCTGTCTCTCTTTTTATCTCTTTCCTTCTTACTCTCTATCATTAGCTGCTGCCATATAATGAGGACACCCAGGCAGCCTATGCGGAGATCTGCATGGCAAGGAGCTGAGGCCTGCCAGCAACTCCATAAGTAAGTCTGGAAGCAGATCTGAGGTAAGCACACAAGTGAGCTAGGAAGTGGATTCTCTCTCTAGCCCCAGCTGAGACTTAAGACGATTGCAGCTCCAGGAAATATCTTGACTACAGCCTCCTAAGATTCTCTGAGCCAGAACCATCCGCTTAGCTCTCCCTGAACCCCTGACCCACAGAAAATATGAAATAATAAATGTTTATTGATTTAAGACACTACGTTTGGGGGTAATGTGTTATGTAGCAATAACTAAATAATACATATTTTGGTATCTGGAAATGGGATGCTGCCATAAAAAAAAAAATACCTTAAAATGTGGGAGTAGCTTTTGAACCAGACAGTTGGTGGAAGCTGGAAGGATTTTTAGGAACATGTTAGAGAAGCATAAATTTCCTTGAACAGACTGTTGGTAGCACCCTGGATTTTGAGGACACCGTGAGTGAGGACTTACAAGGAAATATGACAAACATATTTTTAGAAACTGGAGGAAGGGAGATCCTAGTTATATAGTGGTGGAAAGGTTTGCAACATTATCACCTGCAGTAACATGGAAAGTAGAACATATGTCAAATGAACTAAGGAGATTTCCAAGCAAGTTGTTGAAGGTACCAAATGGCTTCTTTTTGCTGCTTGAATGCAAAAGGAGAGAGATAAATTGTGGGAAGGACTGTTAATCACAAAGGAGCCAGGATTTGAAATTTCTCAGATCTTTAAGATGGCAAGTGATGCTAGAGTTAAGAAATGGCTTGCGAGTAAAGTTCAAATCCAGGGCACTGTTGGCAAAATATGGTCTAGAGATGAAGCTGAGTGTGGTATCATAAAATCTTCTGGTAAGACCTCAGAAAGATCAAAGTTGATGCCCTGGGGTAATATTTGGTCACACAAAAGGCCTTTTAAAAAGATTTAAGGGGTACCTCATAGATCCTCTCAACTGAACAACAGAACCTCTAAAAAGCTTAAGGTCTTATCTGAAAGGGATTTGGAGGTGTGGCTTTTGTTTAATGGAGTGACCCACGAAGAGATTCTAAGGGGGCCCACAAAGTTTTTGAGAGATATGTGTTAGGGAGAAATGTGAATAGCTTCGATCGTACAGTAAAGTCAGAGATGGTACAGAATAAAAAGACATTGCTCCCCACCCCCCAAATTCTATTGGCAGGAAGAAGCCGGAGAAACTACTCAGATGCAAACAAGTGCTACCATTCATGAAAAGGAAGAATGATTTCAAGGATGGAATCAAGAGCCATGAAGAATTTTTTCCAGGTTTGAGTCCTAATCAAGACACTTCCAATATTTTTCCCATCTAGATTTCAAAACTGCTATGGACCAACGACTTCTTTACAGCCTCAATTTTCCCCACTTTTAAACAAGAATATCTGTAGCAATTATCCTCTGCCTGTCTCACTACTGCATGTTGACTGTATGGGAGAACAGATAACTTTCATGCGTAGTTTCATAGATTTGCAAATAGAGAGGAGCTCAACTTGAGGAGTTGTACTTAAAGAACTAAATCTGAGGCACCTCACCTCACCACACCTGGACCTGATTCAGATAATGGCATTCTGAATTTTAAGCTGAGGTTATAATGGGGCAAGACTTTTGTGGGCTTGAGAGGGTGGGGATGTATTTTATAGGTTAGAGGGACAAGAATAATTGGGGGCCACAGGGAAGATTTATTAGGCATCCTATAAGACCTCCATTTCCTGGTAAGCATGCCCTTGTGTAATCCCTTCCCTTTGAGTGTGGGCTGGATTTAGTGACTTGCTCCTATTGCATAGAATGTGACAGAGCTGATGAGATGTCACTTCTGAAAGTACATTTCAGAAAAGATGGTGGCTTCTGTTTCGAACATGCTCTCTCATTCTCTTGGTTGTTGTTATGAGGATATGGGCTGCCATATATGAGATGTCCTATGGACAAGCCCATATAGTAAAGTATTTCTATCTGACCAAGAGCGAGAGAAGACCTGAGGCCCACCAATAACCAATGAGTGATTTTGGAAGTGGATCCTCCCCCAGTAAATTCTTGATATGATTGCAGCCCTGGCTGATACCTTGCTTGCAACCTTCTAAGAGACCTTGAGCCAAAAGCCCCCAGCTAAGCTACTCCCTGATTCTTGACCCACAGAAACCATATAGTAATAAGTATTTGTTATTTTAAGCCATTAAATTTTAGCACAATTTGTTATAGAACAGTAGATAACTAATACACCTAGGTCTAACTCAAGTTAAGTGATAACATTGTTTTATGACCTAGAGTATAGTAATTTTCATTAATGTTACATGCATGCTTAAAGCACACACACACACACACACACACACACACACAGTGCAGTTATTGAATGGCTTTTGAATTGGTAAAAAAAAAAAAAAACCTCTCAGTCATCCCTTTAAATTTTGCTCTGACCCATTTTCTCTTCCCTTTCCTATGGGATTCCAAATCCAACATTTATTAAAACTTCACAGTATAAACTCTATGTCTCTTACCCTCTAATTTTTCTAAAATTTGTCTTTCTGTGGTTGAATCTGCATGATTTCCTGTAAGTTATGACCCAGTTCATTTCTTCTCTCTTTAGCTGTTGTCTAATCCCTTCATAAAACCATCCACCAAGTTTTAAATTTCTGTTATTTTATTCTTTAATTCCAGAATGCCCACTGGTCACTGACAACTCCAATATCCTGACCCCTGGATAGTCTGTTTTTTTCCTTGGTTTCATGTTTGGGTTGTCTTATATCTCCAGGTCTCAATCAGATAAATTAATCAAATTTTTACTATTTCCTGGCTATTGTAGCTACAAAATTACATAGAGAAAGAAGTGTAGGCTTTCATAGATGTTTCATGTTTGCTTTTTCCAGATACCTGGGATTCATCCAGTTTCAGTGGTTGGGATGCTGTCCTCATAAGGATATTTCCCCTCAGTTGTAACAAGGGAGGGTCCAAACCCAAAGCTGAGGTAGTTTACTAGAGTGCTCCCTCTTCTAGCAAGTCCTGGATACCAATGTTGTTGTCTTAGTCCCAAGAGGTTATCAAAAGCAATGCTCAGTCTCTCCTGATTTCAGCCTCCCCCTTAATGAATCTTTATTTGTCCTTTGGAAGAAAGATGGCCAAAAGCCAATGTCAATGTTTTGGACTTCTCTCCTCCCTTTAATCCCAAATCACAATATAAATGATTACATCATTACCAAAACTAATAGGAAGCTCATTTGAATCACAGAGGCAAGGGGGAAAGGAACTAACATTTGTGATAAACTACTAGATGCCTCATGTTCATTTTATGACATCTCATTTATCACTTTTTACAGTGACCTGCAAGGTAATCCTCATCCTTATTTTTGTTATTGAAAAGCTGAGATTCATAGTGATAAATGAGTGGCCTAGGATTAGAGTCAGCCAATGGCAGAAACTAAACTTGTATACCAAGTTTGTCTGACTTCAAAGACCCAGTTTCTACTATGCTGTGATATTGTGAGTTACAAGAAATATATATTTGGTCTGGGGCGCCTGGGTGGCTCAGTCCATTAAGCGTTTGCCTTTGGCTCAGGTTATGGTCCCGTGGTCCTGGGGTCAAGTCCCTCATCAGGCTTCCTGCTCAGCGGGGAGTCTGCTTGTCTCTCTCCCTCTGCCCTCCCCCCCCCACCTGCCTCATGTTCTCTCTCTCTAATAGATAAACAGAACCTTTATTAAAAAAAGAAATATATATTTGGTCATTCAGATGACCAAAATATATCTCATATATTTGGTCTTTGCCCATGGTTCCTGGCTCACAGCAACTAAAACCGTTAGAATTTCCTGGGAGGTAAGAGTCCTAGGAGCATCTTTTGTTAGAATAATTGGTCTCTTGTCCTCAGTTCCTGAAATTGTTTCAGAGCCATAAAAGTGAAATGGGTGGGGGCGCCGGGGTGGCTCAGTCGGTTAAGCGACTGGGATCCAGCCCCACGTCGGGCTCCTTGCTGAGGGGGGAGCCCGCTTCTCCCCTGCCCGCCACTCTCCCTGCTCGTGCTTGTTCTCCCCCACTCTCTCCCTCTCTCTGTGTCAAATAAGTAAATAAAATCTTAAAAAAAAAAAGTGAAATGGGTGCCTTGTTATTCATAACAAGCCCCTTTCTACCATAACTGAGTTTATGTTAATAAGGTGCCTTGGTAAGCACCAGAAGGATGGGTGCTGATCACCAGGGGAACCACCCATGAATAGAGGTTGGAACTTTCAGTCCCACTCCCTGATTTCTGGGGAGTAGGGAGGCGCTGGAGGCTAATCGCTCCCCAGCGGCAAATGATTTAATCAATCATACCCATGTAATGAATCTCCATAAAAACCTCAAAGGAGGGGGCCTGGAAAGCTTCTGAGTTAGGGAGTCAGAAAACCTCCACTTGTCACCATGCTGGGCCTCAGGGTCCATGAGGACAAAAGCTCCTTTGCTCGGGACCTCACCCTATGCATCTTTTGATCTAACTGTTGACTTGCATCCTTTAATATTCTTTGTAATAGACCGGTAATCTCGTGAGTAAACCTGTTTGCTGAGTTCTGTGAGCAGCTCTAGCAAATTGATCAAACCCAAGAAGAGGGTGCAATTTATAACCAGTTGGTCGGAGTACAGGGGTGACAACCTGGACTTGACATTGGTATCTGAACGGGGGGTCAGTCTTGTGGGACTGAACACTTAGCCTGTGGAATCTGATGCTATCTCCAGGCAGACAGTGTGAGAATTGAGGTGAGCTGTAGGACACCCAGCTGAAGTCCAGAGAATTGTTCGTTGGTGTGAAAACGACCCCCCCACACACACATGTTGGAACTGGGTGCCGAGCCTCTATACGTTCTTTATGCTGACCTCTCATTAGGCTCCCATTAGTGTTAGAAAGGAGAGGTATTTTTAATATTTTAGATGCAAAGAACACAATAAGCCACAATCCATTCTGCTGGGACATACACTAGTTACGTGTCTTAGAGTTTGCAACTTTAAAAATCGTTCATTTCATAGCTCTACATCATATACTGTGCCAGTTACGCAGAGCCGCCAACAAGCGGTGGCTCAGTTGGTTAAGCGACTGCCTTCGGCTCAGGTCATGATCCCGGAGTCCCCGGATCGAGTCCCGCATCGGGCTCCCTGCTCGGCAGGGAGTCTGCTTCTCCCTCCGACCCTCCCGACCCTCTCATGTGCTCTCTCTCATTCTCTCTCTCAAATAAATAAATAAAATCTTTAAAAAAAAAATGATTTCATAATAAAGAGAAAGGCAAAGCCATAATTGTGGAATCTGGTCAAGAATAATCTCTGCTTGTGTTACTCAAAGACTGGTCTGCAGACAGCCTGGGCTGCTAGGTGTCTCCAGTGCCCTCTCTGTTGGAGCAGGGTCCACGCTCATCTGGCAGATGCCGAGCTCGTGCACTGAGTCACCTGGGGCCCCGAACCTACTGTCCTGGCACAGTAGGACACAGCAGGACGGGAGTCCATGAAACACGGGAAATTTCTAGAAAGTGTCTTTCATAGGAAATAATCCGAGAAGTGCCGATCATTTGCTAGTGTCGGTTTATGTGCTACTCCAGGTCGGTACCCCTGCCTTCCTCTCTGACTAGAGTCACCCTAGCAGTGGCTGAGTCTTGGACTGGTTATTCCTGCTGCAAGCCTAGAGCCCTAGGAGCCTATGCGTGGAGCCCCCTGGCACACCTGCCCTGGGGAAGCCTGATACCCACGGAGGCTGTCTTCTCCAGCGGCGACCTGAACAGGAAGCTGATTTGACCAGAAGTGGGGGGAACATCCCCGGGGGTAGCCGTAATAAATTGAAGATGAGAGACTAGAGAGAGCTGGTAGATAAATTTCTTTCCCTTTATCTCCCCAGGCAATAAGCTGAGATTGTTACAAAGTGAGGGCCAGCTCATCAGTAAATAGCACACATCCTCCCGTCTGTTTGCCCTCCGTTCCTCCTTTGTGTTTCTTTTTTCCCCTCACACCAGCTTCCCAGGGACCGCATACCCCAGTAAAGTATTAGCATGTAATTTTTTGTCTCAGGCTCTGTTTCTCCAGAAACTGGGCCAAGACATACATACTATGTAAAATAAACTCAAGAAACGCTTTTCTAATGCTTTACGACAATGGTTCTCAAAGTGTGGGCCTCAGACCAGCATCATTTGTGAAATTGTTAGAAATGCAAATTCTTGGGTCCCACATCAGAACGGATAAGTCAGAAACATTGGGGATGCGGCCCAGAGATCTGTTTTAGCAAGCCTTACAGATGATTCTCATGCATGCAAGTTTAAGAACCCCTGTTTCAAACTGGCACTTAGAACTGGAAAAAGTTTCTGCCTTTTAAAGTGTAACAGTATGCTAGAAGCTTAGCTCAAGGATAGATCCTTTCTTAGGTGATATTCATGATGTTAATTTGACAATATCATAATGGCATATAATCTAGTAACTAAAATGCAACATTTCTGTCATAGCAACAGCTCAGTGGAAAAAAGAAATTCTGCCTATCAAATTTGTCAAGACTTCTATTTTTTTTTAATCCCCACTTTCTTTTATGTTGTCTCTTCACTTCATAACTTAGACCAGCACAAAGAAAACACAGCCCTCTAGATCAATGCTCCTGCATTTTTAGAACAGGACCTCCCTTCAGTTGTGCAATTTATTATACCTTCCATTGCATCATTCATTCCTTCTTGCTCTCCCCTCTGAGATAGCTATCTACTATAAGAACAACTTTGTTTTAAATAAAGCATATTAAAACTAATTTTTAGACTTTCGCAACATTCCTGGAGAACCATAGAGTCCCCTGGGCTGTTGACAACATAGAGAACTCCTGCTCTGGGAACAGGGTAGAATCACCTGGGGAGTTTATAAACTTACTTGTGCATTGATCCCAGACCAAAGAAACTGATTTAATTGGTCTAGGGGTGGGACCTAGGTATTGTCTATTTCAAAAGCCCCGAGGGGGTATTCTAATATAAAAAAAGCTTTGAGGCCAATTCTTCTAACTTACAGTACACTTGCTTTTTGCTTCTTGACCCCATAAGCCCTGGGGCAAACACACTATTTTATGTGTTTCTTTCTGCCTTTCAAAGGCAATTTAAGAGGACAGCCCCCCACTACCAATACTGCATAATCATCAGGAGGAGTTCTAGTAAAATTACATTCTGGAAGTTGACGTCAAGGGACAAATCAGAGTCCATTTAAAATTACTCTCAAACTGCACCTCCCACAGATAGAGGATTTGTTAAAAAAAAAAAAAAAAAATCTTGTGGAATTGTTACTGCCCTGCTCCATGGTGGTGTCAGAGGAAACCTGTTCTCAAGAATCCCATCCCAGGGCCTGCAGCCTGGTTCTCTCCAAGGTAAACAGATGGCAGTGTGGGAGGGGTCTGCATGCTTGCCCTGAACAGGATGTAGTCGAAGCCGTAAAACTCCGGGTTCAGTCTCAGAGAGCTGGGGGCTAGCTCCTGGAAAGGTTTTGCAGACACAGGCACCCCTGAGCCGGCACCCCATATTCCACACCCCAGCCTTCGGGCTTCGCCTGCCAGTGGGTTTTTGTGGAAATGTTTGTGTTTGATTCTCACCTTCTATTCCCTTAGTGAAAATCCCATTATCTCTAACATCTGTGTGTCAAGAAAAGACATGAATTTTGTGTAACAACAGAAGGATACCATACTTGTTTTTCCAGGTAGCCTTAGGCAAAACCATTTCATCTCGCTTTCTTCGTTTATAATATAAAGACTTAAACTTGGTGCAGAAAGAAGGTAGATACTTTCGGGTGGGAAACTTTTGAAAGAAGATCTAAATCCCTATAGCACAGAAGGAAGCTTATGATGATATATTTAAAAAACAAAAACAAAAAACAGCCGGGGAGGGGGAAGGTACAAATTTGCCACTAAAATATTATTTGCAATTTATCATTTGTAGATAAATTCATGAAGTGAAAGAAAACCAGGAAGGTGACATACACGGCTTGTGTAAACCTTGAAATTGATTTCAGAGGCATCAGCGCTCACTACAAAAGAACTTCACAGTTTAATTAGGATGGCTCAAATCCAGCGTCTATATTTAGGATAAGCTGGAAATTACAGTGTAGAAATAAGAATCATCCAGCAACAGTTTAAATGGGAGGAGAAATCGATGGAAAAAGCAACACAGCTTTTCTCAGTTAACCATAAATTTCTTAACTTTTGTTTTTCATTGGACACAAATTGAATAATCTATAAGGATTTTACCTGATCAGCTGAGGAACGCATTTTTACTAAAATTCTCTAAATATGAACTTTTAAATCTGCACCTGCACATATTACCCCAATTCTCTTTAATACCTGTATGATCTGCTTAAGTACAGATCAATTTGGCATTTAACATATAACATATCAAAGGCATCTCATTAAAATTCCGAATGTATATAAACATATTTTATACCATTAATATTTTGGCTTCTTTTTTAAAGTGGTTGGCAGAGTTCTCATGGCACTATATCATTAATTCCTTAAATATTCCTGTTTTCTTCTCATCATTGGTATATCAGCAAATAAATTAGTTCAAACTCAAAATGTGACAGAAAGAACCATATGATTGATTTTTTTTATTTATTTATTTTTTTTACTTCAGGAAATGTTTGAACTGATTTTGTACAAGTTATATTGGCTTCACATCCAATAATTTATTAGAGGAGCACATGATTATTTATGACCATAATTATGGTTTTTGGATGTCGAACAGGGCGTTTTTCTTCTTCTTCTTTCTCTTCTTTACAGTGACCTGGGTCTGGGTTTAAATATGCTTGTCAGTAATTTCACTAAAAGCAATTTAAATGCTCTAAATAATACACTCAAAATTGTTAAGAAAATAAATCGCTTTAGTGAGCTGACCTCATCAACAAGGATGCTCTAATGCACAATGACTATAGAGCCAGGAAGACGCAGAAAGAAATTAGAATCACGGGAATAGAGTCTGAAATTCTTTCAAATTAAAGTTACTTGCCTTGGCTGAAGGTTTAATTTCAAATTACAAGGAAGAAAATACTCCAGGTAAAATAGCTCTTACTCACTTGTAACTAACAAATAAATTGCAGATAGCTGGTTTGGAGCTTGAGTGTGTACTCGTCACGTATTAGTGAATTACTTTCTCCTCATTTATTAATTTGCAATAGTTCAAACACTGCCCTACTCTCATTCCAATGTCAGGCGTCTTATTCAATACAATCACTCAAATTTAAAAATGGCCTGAACCTCACCAAACTGCAACTCTGAAGACCCAGGGTAATGAAGTTGAGTTTGCTTGCTTGTATGTTAATATGAATTGATGGCAACTATTTGGCAGGTACACCAATTAACTCATTTAATCCACATAGAGTCACTTAGGGATAGTCGTTCACATTCTCCGTATGAATAAACCGAGGTTAAATATGATTCAGCAATTTGGTGCCAAAGCCTTCATGTTGAACTCACATCCAGGTCAACATTATTGTTTCCTGTCCTGTGCCTGTCGCTGTTCTAGGCCTCTGATGAAGCAATTCTGGAAAGAGAGAGCTGATTGATCCAGGAGTTACCTGCTATTAGGATGAAAAAATGGGCACTTCTTATTTCCCTGAAACTCTCTTAGTAATTGAAGGTGAAACCAACAAAGCTGATTGTCCTCATTTGTGAGGAAAGCAGAAAGGGGAACTGGGTAAGGGGGATCAAGACTGAAATAAACATCTTGGGCTGCCATGATTTTCTATCAAATTAGCTAAAACATCCTGACTGTTTCATTGCTTATTTTAACTCAAACTGAGAATCTTCAGCCTCCAACCAAAAAACTTCCTTAGACTTTTTAACTAACTTTGGAGGAGAGATGGTGATTTCTATGACAGGGCAGGCAAACCAGACTGGTCAGATCTTGCCGGCCATCCTGACTGCAGGCACGGAGCCGACCCCAGGGACAGGGGCTGAGGACAAGATGAGCAGCCAGCTGGCTGGAAGCTATTCATTTCCATGTGTATGTGCTGCTGTGGCTGGCTGGCATCAGGAAAATGCAAAGAACACAAGGTAGAGGAGGGGCAAGGTCAGCGAAAACGTGGAGACTCACAGAGAAGAAAATGGGATGCCTAACACTGCCACCAGGTGGTCTTTCCTGGGAGAGGCTTATTACAATAAAAACAAAAACCTCCTCAGAGGTTTCCTTGCTAATGATCAGAGTCTAATCAAGTCTCAGATCTAACATCAGTTTTCATGTCAAATGGCACTGGGGGATTCAGTCAGCCAAAACCAGAATGCATGAATCTTTAGGACAAATAACCCATTTTCTTGAACAAATTAATGGGAAGGAAAAAAAGAGGGAAAGGGAGGTCCTGGGAAGGCAGGAAGAGAGGGAAAACTACTGCAAAAGATACTGAAGAGATACACCAATAAAATGCACTCAGTGTGTGCATCTCATTTGGATCCTGATTCAAACAAATCAACCATACATTTTTTTTAAGCCAGGTGAAAAGATGTGGACATAGCCTGGATATCAGATGATATTAAGGAATTAGTGTTAATTTTGCTGATACTAGTATTGAGGTTTATTTTTAAAAGAGGGGTGTATTAGGCAATAGATAGTAACCATTGGTGAAATAATATAGTATCGAGACTGTTTTAAAATATTTCCAAAAAAAAAAAGTGCGGCTGGGAACAGATGAAAGGAAATTGGAGGAATGTTGATTATCTGTGGAATCCAGGGAACAGACACGTGGGGGTTTGTTATATTGTTCTTTCTACTTGTGTGTTTGAAATTATCTTTAATAAAGAGGGTTTTTCTCCCAAAATATGCTAATTTACAGAGAAAATTATTGATCATTCTAAATTAAATATAATGCCATATAAAAATATACACTGTTTTTTTAATTCATACTGTGGCAAATTTTCTTGAGCTTATCACCATTCCCTTCACACACACATACGCTAATATCGCCCATGTTAGTTGCTACTCCATGTCACGTGTGTTGTTGTTAAATACTATACATCCAATCTTACAAAAGAAAGTTAGCTTTTGAATCAACAACTTAAGCAAAGCTTCCACAATTCCACTTTACAAATCTAACAGTATTGGGAGTCCATTTTGTCTTTTCCAGCCAAAGGCTTTTCTCAGTGAAACACTTTCAACTGCATAAGGTATATATTCCCCTCTTTACTCATGTCTATGACATGAAAAGATAGAAAACAAGCAAACGAGATGTCCATTTCTCTTTTTAAAATTCTCATTCCTTGAACACATCTTCATATACTTCTGGAGGGCTTGGGGAAAAGCAACTGTCTTTGGGGCGCATGGGTGGCTCAGTCGGTTAAGTGTCTGCCTTGGGCTCAGGTCATGGTCCCGGGGTCCTGGGATCGAGCCCTGCATTGGGCTCCCTGCTCCGCAGGAAGCCTGCTTCTCCCTCTCCCTCTGCTTGCGTTCCCTCTTTCACTGTCTCTCTCTCTCTCTCTCTGTCAGATAAATAAAATCTTTAAAAAAAAAAAAAGAAAGAAAAGCAACTGTCTTTGATAACAATAAAAGAGTATCTGAACTCTGAAAGTGAAATTAACATTTTGTAATTCACATTTTATTTTGTATTCAACTTTTTTGTTATACCCTTACAATACACCCTCATTTACATGTCAGGAAATGAAACAAACCAAAGCATTCTCACCAGATTGGGTACTAGTTCTGGTTTGAATTTCATAAGAATGAGAACTACAACCATAGTGCAATCACTGATTTACAAAAGGCTGTAAATATGAAGGACAAAGAGAATTTTCCAAACAGAGGTAAAAAGGGATTTTTTTTTTTACACTGAACTTTTAAAATTCTACTAAAAAAAAGTGCCTGCAAAAAATATTCTCTCCCTGCTTTATTTTGGTGGGCGGGCAGGGGGTTGGGAGGGGTAAACATAGGGAATATGATGAGTGCAATGGTAAGCCTCCTTGTTAAGAATGCTTTTTCTGTTTCTAAACCAAAAAGACCACTTCAGGTAGTTAAAGGTTGATAAGAAATCATTGGTTATATTTCAGTGTTCCCCAAATTGCCATTTCCCTCAAACCAAGAGAGGGCTTGTTCCTGCGTCCCAGCTGTCAGGAAGTCTCCTCCTCTGATCACAGACTTATGGAGAGGGACTTGCCAGCCCCTCTCTCTGTCTCTCCTTGAAGTGTGAAGCCGATCTATCCTCACCCAGAGGGCCAGGGCTCCTCACCACAGCCTGGGGGCAAATTCCAGCTTGGTCATCTACTAACTCGGTGAGCAGAGAAATTTCTTTTGTCTCCCATTTCCTGCTGCTCTAAAATGGACATAAATTATACCACTGTTGTGAGAATCCAGGAGACTCTACACCGCTAAAGTACTCACGGAAAATAACAGCTCGGAGAGCTCAGACAACCTGCCCACCCAGGCCGGCCCTGCGCACAAAGCAGTGACTATCGGGCTCCGCCTGGCGGCCACACGCCTTCCACCTGCCCTATTCCCACCGCGCCTTCTATTCCTTCTGCCTAGAAAACTTCTGCCTGCTTTGTGTCTTTTCCTGGCTTCACCATCAGCCCCTGGGAAGCTTCCCCTCCTCCCCACTTGCCCACGTAGAGTTAATCCCTGCTCCTGAGAAGGTGAAGTCGCCTTCAACATCTGACAATTCTTGAATTTTCGATTATGTATTGGTGGATGAGAATAGTTGATTGAAAACTAAATACCATGCGGGATTGACTGTAAATTTCAGCCGGGAAGGAAACTGTCTGCCCTGTTTCACTGCCACACTAGCGTGCTTGGCACACAGTAGGTCCTGAATAAACGTATAATAGGAATGTTTAGTCTCTGGAGAATATACCCAGTTTTAGAGAAATCTACTGGGAGGAAGTGCCTTCTTCGAAATTAGCAGCCAGTTGTAGATACTCATAGAGATGCAGAAAGATAAGGACAACACTGACTGCAATTTGTTGATCGCTTATCATGTCGTTTGGTCATCTTATGCTGCTTTTTCTAATCCTTAAAGCAACCCCAGAGAATTAGGAATTAACAATTATTCCCAGTTTACAGATGAGACCATTGAAATACAAGGAAGTTAAGTGAAGGTCCGAGGTCACACTGCTAGTGAGCGATGGAGCCATTCATGGACAAACTTGGGCAAATCGGGGACAGCTCTCCTTACCATGATGCCTGGCTGCCCATCTGGTACGTACAACAGTCTCCATCTACACCTCCATCTAGAGACATAAATCACAAGAGTCACATGGAGAAAAAAGTTCACATCTCCCAAACTATAACATAAGCACTTACTTTTGGGGGGTAATTCTTTCAGCTTGTAGAGCAGGACTATATGTTAATAGGTCCTTGATAAAAAATTGTTAAATGATCAAATAGAAGGCTTTTACCTAACATGCTGCCGAACGGGTTCCTAAAATATCACTGCCAGATTTATATAATTACTAGGAAAGAGTTCATTAGTATAGCATGCTTATAGGAGTACTCTTTTAAGAATTCTTACGATTCCTTTAAGAATACTTATAAAACTTAGAGCTGTGCAACTTTGGGCAAGTTACTTCACTTCTCTGTGCCTCAGTTTCTGCCGCTGAGAAATGGGATTAATAAGACTACCTGTTTTGTGTGGTTGTTGTGAAGGTGAAGTGAGAAAATCCATTGAATACATATGACCCTGAACAGCCATCACTCACTTCTGTACCATCATTTCTCACCCACTAATACTGTATTGAACACTAGGCGCTCAGGGACTGGGACACTGACTGCAAGGGATGAAGAAGAAGAACCCTCTGGATTTCCTAGCGAGCCCAGTCTTTGAATGTCACCTTTCAGAGCCACATTTTTCTGCTCCCAGAACACAGGCAACTTTCCCACCCTGGTCCACCTATTGCTGCTTTCTTCCTCAGGGAAGAGGGGCTGCGTTCTGTCAAGTGATCAGACCAGTTGTAGCCAAGAAAAACTGGAGGGGTCTCCGAAGAAGAGAAACAGAGCAGAATGAATGATGTCCCTGTTAGACTGGAAAGCCTTCTAGTGACTGGACCTTAGTTAAACGCCAGGGGAGTGGGGACCCCTCTCTTCCTCATCAGCTTCCACTCTCTTCCCCATCAGCTTCTGCACAGCCCCCCATCTCCCACCCCCCTGCCATGGCCAACTTTTGCCCTGCAAGACCAGAACAGAGATCCTCAGCCTGAGATGTCAGTCAGCAGCAGGCAAGGCAGGCCCACGCAGAAGACAGCCGGGAGGAAGAAAAGACATTTGGCCCAAGGCACTGGCCTGGCTCCAGCACTGAGTGACTGTCCCATCTCCCAGTCAGGACGGCCTGGTAAGCAAATCAGGCCTCCTGCCTGGATGCAATTAGCTATCGAGAGGCTCCTGGAATCTGTATGCAAATGTACCTATAATGCAACCTTAGTTATTTTCCAAAGCCATAATTTTGTTTTTAAAAAAAATCCTCATGCAGGGATAGAAATATCTGAGAAATGTGGCCTCTGCTGACCACCAGGTCACCATAGCGGTTCCTGGTCACAAACCACTATCCATTAATCACCCTGACAGGAGCAATTACAAAGCAGACGTTCTACAAAGGGAATGTCGCATTTCCCTGCTACAAGTGAACTGATGAGGGAATGGATAATTGGAAGCATTTCTGGAAAAACAAATACTATAACCCCCTGTTCCCTTTAATTATAAATATAAGCAGGTATGTATTTCTTCCATTCAGTCAATAAATATTTATAAGACATGGTATAGTAGGGGAGAAACATTTAAACAATAAGCACTTAGGAATAAGAGTAGCAGAGAAACATTTAAGCATAAGCATTTCAGAGAAAAACATTAAAAAACAAACTCAAGACTTGGGTTCTGCTTCCAAGTGGCTTGCAGCTAATTGGGAAGACGCATTACGTGCAAGCGAAAAGATAAATGGCCATCCAAACCCATATGTGATGAATGTTCAGTGAATAGTTTATACCAGCCGTGGTCTAAGAGCGTGGAGGAACGGGAGGTCCCTGAAGACCAGAGGAGTTTCAGGAAGGGGCTGGGACATCAGGGCTTTTGCAAGGCTTGAGTGACAGAGAGAAGAGGAAATTCCATGTAGAAAGGAGTGAAATTTATTAGGAGAGTCGCCTGGTTTTAGAGGAGAAATTTCTCAGGGAATTGTGAGCAGTAACGTGAATTAGGTAGGTTGGAACTATATCACGAACAGACTGAATCTCCAACAGTGTATCAGATTACGCTCTGTCATTTGCTAACAAGAGAGATTGATTCTGAGTGACTTGAATAAAAAGGAAAAGCAGACTATTTATTGGGGAATGTCAGGATTTCTTACGATGGAGTACACATGCGTAGTCAAGGCTCAGGATGGGCAGAACCAGGCTGCCTGGCAACCTCAGCATCGAGACTTTTTACCCTTTATGGGACTCAGTTTCCATACATCTGAACTCAAAGTCTCTCCATTTCAGATTTCAGATTCTTTGGAAATAGGATCTGTCTGCACACATTGGATCAGAAGCCCACACTCTTGTGCCAACAGCTGTGACCAAGGGGCAGTGCCAGTGACCCTTCTATATATCAGGACAGTCGAAGAAGGGGGCCAGGTCATGCTCCCGGCAACCAGCTAGAAGTGTTGATTGTAAGTGTGTACTAGATACCAGACATTTTGCTACGTAAGGTCATCACCTAATTATGAAACTAAGACCATTTTCTATGAAATGGGGAATCATGAAGATGTGCAGCAGAGAAGGAACAAAATACAAATATGGCTTTAAGAAGAGCATTCTATCAGTGAAGTGTGCTTTGGATTTAAAGACAGAACTGACTTGAGGTCTGAGATGTGTGAGTGATTCCCAACACACTCTGGGGTATACGTTCAAGCCATGTCATCCTGGGCCCCACACTCTGTAATTCTGATGGCATGGATCAAGGATGGGGCCATTTGTGTTTGGAGGGAAGTTCATGAGCATAGTCGGGAGCCAGGGAGAGAGGAAACCGGGCTAGTAATCCTGCCCACAAGCAATGGGAAAGCAGCAGGGGGAGGAGACAGGGTAGCATTCAAAAACGGCATTGCAGCTTCAGGAACCTATCAGGATCTGGCAGATGGCGACGACGGAGAAGTTGAGGTGAACCCAAAATTCAAAACTCAGGGAAAAGGACAGTACCATCAAACAGAATTTTAAAAGCAGAAAGGGGCCATGCAGATAATGATTCTGCATTCACGTCCTAGCAGGACACGTGAGCAGACGCAGTCGGGAGACATTGGGGCCCAAATGAGATAAGTGGGTTGTCTTTCTGGAGGTTATAACTCATACATGGGTAATAACGTATGAATGGAATCTATTCAAAATGAAATTAAAATATTAAGATAATAATGAATTCTAAACAGCATTTCAATGATGCATCTGGATTCAGATTTAACTAACCATACTAGGTGTTTTCATGAATATTATTTTATTTAACCTTCACAATTACCCTGTCATGGAACTGAGCCTCAGAGCTCTAAATTATGTAAATTGTTTGAGGTAACATACTGTGGGGATGGAGAAGCGAGAATCTGGACACCGATCTTTGGGTTCCTGAGTTCTTTCCATGACATCAAGTTACACCTCCCCCCAGTGAAGAAACAAACAAAATTACCTATCCAGACAACCAGCAGATAGGACAAAAATTGATGTTATTGGCACTGTGAAATGTACATATCTATCTTTTTAATATCCACATGGATAACTGTTCTGCTGCTTAAACTTGAAAATCCATGTGAACTACAAAGCTCAGAGACAACAGTCGGGACATAGTCATGGTGCTGCTGTCAGTGGGCGGGGGAGGGGGGCGGGGGGCGGGGAGTGTTTTTAATCCCTCTGTCTTTGCTTTGTGGCCTGTGTGTGATTTCGGTTCAAAGCCTTTCTTTTCTTTTTTTTTTTTTTAAGTATTCTTTTTTCTTAATGGAAGTATAGTGGACATATAATATAATGTTAGTTTCGGGGGTACCGCATAGTCATTTGACAATTACATGCTTTACAAAAGGCTCACCAGGTAAGTGTAGTTAGCATCTGTTGGTTCAAGGTCTTTGGCTTGAGGCTCAGCTCACTGAAATGCAGTTCCTTGCCTTTTTCCTATTTTAATAATTCCACAGTGACACCTGCTGGGGAGAAAGAACTGCTCAGCCCCGGGTCCCCCCACAGGAGAGCTCCATGGGGCTGCGGAGGGCGCTGTGCATGGTGTGGAGCAATGAGCTGCTGGTTCTCCCCGCCTGTCCTTCTCCGCAGAGCTGGTTGTGCCCCACATGAAAGTGCAGCTCTTCCAAGATTAATGCCCAGATTCCTGTTCCCCTCCAGCTGAGCCGGAGTTCTAGCCAGGTCCCCAAGCACTGAGACCGCCAAGGGCCTGGCAAGTGAGGGGGGCACCCTATATTCTATTCTAGCTCCTCTTTGCCTCTGCTTGTAACCCTGAGATCCACCCCAGCACCTGGCCCTCGCCACCACTGTTTGTTTCTCCATGGATCTCTGTGATACTGTTACTTAATAACAAAGCAAAATTGAAAAAAAAAAAGTCCCCTGGCATAACTGAGGAGACGCCTTCCCCAGAAAGTGCCAAAATGTTTTAGAAATAGAGGCAGACAACAGAATCGTCGCGTATTTCACTAGGCAGGATAGTAATTTATGTAATGTATTTTTAACTGTGAGAAGTGATGGGGGAAACCACTTAAATATAATGTGAATTGAAGATTTGTCAGTTATGTAGTTCATGCGGTGGCAGATCTGGAAAATGTTATAAAAATTGAAGGATTACCAACAGCGAATGCCTAAAATCGGAGCTCTTATTTGAGTTCTGACTCCCCCTATCGCTGGGAATTTTCTGCTTTCTGGGAATATTTTGCTTTCTGTGAAAGGAATTGCAGTTATATGCTGTCTGTCAAATGTTCTTTTTTTAAATCGCCTTTCTTCATTCTTGTTTTTATCCCTCAGTTCTGTCTCGGCCTGTCTGTGATACTTAGATGGCCTGACACTAGCTCAGTGCCCTGTTGTCTCTGAGTCACAACGTCATTGACCTGACCCCCACACATTCCCATATTTACTCTGGGTCCTGCCCTGTTTTCGGTGGATGGGGCCTTTGGAACTCAATGGGGCATTCATCCTAATCTGGATCCTCTGCACAGAAGAGTTAATTGGAATAAATAGTCTTTCATTTCTCCTCGAAATATGTGCCCTGTGTATCAAGGCCACAACAATCAGCAAAATACAGTCATCTTAAGCCCTGATGAGCTCACACTTGGGCACACACCTCCTTCCAAAGTCATCCAAAGATACAATCCCATCTCATGGCACTCACCACCACCCCCCCACCACCACCACCCCTCCCTCCCCCGCCATCCCCCAACCTTGAGATGTGCTCAAAAAAGCCCTTTGGAAAGTTCTTGGCTTTTCAACACAGACTTCTTTATAGATGAAATGAGCCCTCTAGTGGCGATTCTTCGAGTTCCAGCATCTCTTTTTAGGACTCTGAGGGTGCTGGTTCAGAATGTTTCTTCTTCCTTCTAAAGGTGCACCAGAGCCAGTTCTCACGATGAACTGATGTAAATCTTGCTCCTGGTTACTGCTTTTCCCCCAGCACCACTCTACATTCCTTTCCCCAGTTTGTGCATCCCTGAGAATCTTTCTTTTATCTGTTACAATCTGGGCAGTTCTGGTCACTGACAGGCTGCCAGAGGATCAGTCTCACTAAAGCTTGTTAAATTGTGGCCACGAGGACCCTCCGTCCCACGTTCCTGTGGTAGAATTGCTGGCTTCAGAAATCGCGTCCTGAGAATAATAGTGCCACACTGGCAATCCGTCAGTGGACTCACGAACACCTGTCTCTGAACAGAAATGTACTCAGACATGCGCCTGCTCACAGAGGATGTGAGTCATAGTTTGGCCACAAACTATAGCTACATTGCATTTGCGTTTCATGGTGTTTCAGTATTTCTAAAAAGTCATATAGTCTGCCATGTCAGTTACATCTACCACCCCCCTTTTTGCCTTTATGGTGCTCCAAACAAACTGGAAAGACACATTTTGACGGTTTAGGACAGGGTGCTAGCAAGTGAAGCCCTTCACAAGGGGTATGATGTGAAGTTGCTAAACGCAGAGAAATCAGAAATCAGTGCTAACTCAGATGTGTGCTGCAGTGGTTGTAAATTGCTCTGTCTCCTTCCAGTCTAAGTGTTTAAATCAATAGAGAAAATCCACACAGCCTTTTAAACAGCTTTGATGTTCTCTTGAATTCCTAATCAGTCAGAAAATGGTATGTATTTAGCACCCGCTGTTTATGCCCTATGAAACAAGCACAGTGACAAGAGCAAAAAGAAGAATATCCTAGTGACCAAAGTATTCATGGTCAAGTGAGAAAGAGAGCAAAGCAAACAGATGAACATCAACTGAGAACCTGTTTACCAGAAACATAAAAACACCCAAGCATATTTCCTACTGGTTACTCGATACTACATGGGGTATTACTAATCACGAATGCCTGGGATGCCTGGGTGGCTCAGTCAGTTAAGCGTCTGCCTTCGGCTTGTGTCATGATCCCAGGGTGCTGGGGTGGAGCCCCATGTCGGGCTCCCTGCTCAGCCGGGAGTCTGCTTCTCCCTCTGCCTGGTGCTCTCTCTCTCTCTCTCTCTCTGACAAATAAATAAATTAAATCTTAAAAAAAAAAAAACAACACTAATAATGAATGCCTGTTGTACTACCTTTGAGAAAAGAGTGGGTCCTTACCAGCTCTTGATTTTTCCCTTCCCTCCACTGTTTTGCATCCACAGTGTATCACAAATTCGTCCTCTCACCGCCCTTCCTCTGCCCACGGCTGGTTGCAGTCTCGTGGTCTCTCCACCTGAACAGCTGCAAGACCTCCCTGGGCTGGGATCCCTTACAGTCATGTTGCCCAGGTGCGATCATCCACAAAGCCCCAGAAGGGCTTCTAAAATGTGCATCTGCCTCATCCCTGCTTTAAAAGTCATCGCTGACTGCCTGGTGACCTCTTCCACAGTTTCCAAAGTGTTTTCAGGATTTTGGTTCCTTGAGATGTTACTACTGACAAACGAGAAGGAGTTGTCTACTTGGGGAATGGCAAATGTGCGCTGTGCATTACCAAGTCGGGCAGAGTGACAGTACGTGGGAGTTTCCACCCTGGAGTCCTCTGGAAAGCCTTCCCTTAATTCACCTGCAGCTGGATGAAGCCCCCTGCCCCCGCACATCCTTAACAGGTCAGACATACTCACCACATGGCATAACACTAAGGTAGTTATGAGATTTTATATCTTGTTAAATAGGAGCCCTTGAGAGAAAGAATCAGGTCCAATCACGGTTGTCATCCACTGCGCCAGGCAGTGGAACTAAGAACAATAAATAAATAAATAAATAAATAAATAAATAAATAAATAAATAAATAACACCTTTCTTGAATCAAGAAACTTAAACCCTAAGTTCACACTGCAGCTGTCAAAAGTGGTACCTGAGCTTCATAGTTTTCTGTTTTGAAACTTAAGACCTACAAAACCTAAATCATATGTGGGAAATGTAAACACAATGGCCCTCCATGGAGGCAGATTGGATAGTTAGGTTTATCAAGTCAAAATCTGTAAAAGGTGACTTGAAAATATTAATTAGTATTTTGTATTAATATTAATTTCACGGTGAAGTGAAATGTAGCCCACGAGCCCATGAAATTCTACTAGGAATTTCTTCCTACTGAAATATAAAGAGCCAGAACAATGCGTCTTGTTCATTTTCACTTAATTTTACCCTGATAAAATGAAGGTGTAAGTTAAGACAGAGGACTGTCTCCTACCTTATACAGATTTGGTACAAAAGTGAGAGAGAGGCTAACACTGGGGACAG
Organism: Eumetopias jubatus; assembly: GCF_037043125.1. Taxonomy (NCBI): domain Eukaryota; kingdom Metazoa; phylum Chordata; class Mammalia; order Carnivora; family Otariidae; genus Eumetopias; species Eumetopias jubatus. The sequence continues at coordinate 82,022,212 of NW_028274815.1, read as the reverse complement.
GGTCAGCTTTATGGGCGAGTAGCAGTTGCAATCAGACCTGGCCCCACACTTGGACTGTGCTTGGATTAGTGCTCTGCTCTTGAAATTCTTAATAATTTTTCAACAAGGAGCTCCTCTTTTCCTTTTGCCCTGGGCCCCACAGATTATGCAGCCAACCCTGAGTGGGGAGCTCTCAGAAGCCACCTGTTGCCTCCTTCAACTGGCAACTTCCCTGGAAGTCCCCTACCCAGAGAGACTATAATCAGCCAGCATCCTTGGGTTTCTAGAAAGCATGAGAGTGCAACTAGAACCAAATCCACAGGAGACACGAATAGCCAGCCCATCAGCCCCTTTTCTGCTGCCCAATCAAGTGTGCAGCTAACCCACTGCTCTGCCACAGCTCATCACGGGTCTTTTGCTTCAGCCTCTGCCATGGCCTTAGAAACCACATCCCACAGCGGGGACTGGTGGTCCATCAAAGTGGCATTACAGTGGCTCCAGAGTCCAACATAGCCATCTCAGGGTATCACTACAGAAAACAATTCTACAAGGCCTGCACTGGCCGTCGGTGGTAAGAGTCCTCGCATTTTCAAGAGCAGAATCTCCACCTTATTCACAGCAGCAAATCATTCCCCATCCAGAAGTTAGTCAACACTTTACTATTTGCATTTTTCTGTTCTCTAATTCCAGTTAAGAACAAATCATTTCTCCTCTTTGTCTTAATGAGCAACTTTATAATTCTTGACATTTTTGGAATTACAACCCCCTACATTGGAAAAAAACAAAATCCACACACTTCACCTTCTTATGCCGAACATTTGCTTTTAAAACTGAATTGGGTTGGAACTAATGTTCTAAGAATCCTCAATTTTGTATGAAAAAATTAGAAACACCACAGGGTATCATAGAACTGGGAATGGAAAGCCCCTACGAAGACAATTAACAGTGGAGGGAGGTAGAGCAATAGCACAGAGCTCTCAACTGTGGCTGGCGTTCGTGCACAGGGTAGGCAACATATTTCAACTAGATAGCAAGGCGATGCTAGTTTTATGTGTTGCACTCAAGAGAGGTCCTCTGTCTTTAATCTGAGCATGAAATTAAGTACATTTATAATAAGCACTAGATCTGAGAAGCTTGGAATAGCCATCATCTATCAGGATTCCTCAGTATAAACCCAAGGACTGCACACCTTCTACCAGAGGCCAAACCTGACATGATTGACAGCTGAGTTATGTGTGATGCAGCGGACCAGGCTGATAGAGATGGGATTCTCTTCGTACATCTTACTCTAAATGGCCGTGACTTCCAGCGAGTCGTTTCACAGATCTGGAACGAAGGTCCTCCTCTGTAAGGAGGGGGTGAACATGAGACCCAGCCTGTCACAGGAACACAGCTTCACCTTGTGAGGGACTGCCTCTGAACCCTTGGCTTTGTCCTTGTTATTTATGGGACCTTAGGCAAGTCATGTAACCTCTCTAAACTTCCCTTTACTTCTCTGTAGAATAGAAAGACAAAATCATAACACTTATCAGATTTTGTAAAGATTAAATGAGATCATTATAGTGCTTAGCCCAGCGTCTGACACATATTAAGCATACAACATAAAGAGAGCATAAAGAGATACCACTGCGCACGTATTAGAATGGCCCACACCCAGAAAACGGACAGCACCAAATGCCAGGAAGGATTAGAGCAACAGGAACTCTCATTCATTGCTGGTGGTACAGCAAGGCGGAAAACAGTACAGCCACTTTGGAAGACAGTTGGGGCAGTTTGGAGAAGTTTCTTACAAAGCCGAACATACTTTCACCATCTAATCCGGCAATCATGCTCCTTGGTATTTACCCAAAGGAGCTGAAAACTTATGTCCACGCAAAAACTTGCACCCAGATATTTATAGCAGCTTTATTCACAATTACCAAACCTTGGACCCAGCAAAGGTGTCCTTCAGTAGGTGAATGGATAAAACAAACTGCAACACACCCACACAATAGAATAATATTCAGTGCTAAAAAGAAACAAGCTATCAAGTCGTGAGAAGACATGAAGGAACCTCACATGCATGTGACTAAGTGAAAGCAGACAATCTGTGGGGCGCCTGGGTAGCTCAGTTGGTTAAGCAACTGTCTTCCGCTCGGGTCATAATCCTGGAGTCCCGGGATCGAGTGCCACGTCGGGCTCCCTGCTCAGCGGAGGGTCTGCTTCTCCCTCTGACCCTCTTCCCTCTCATGCTCTCTGTCTCTCATTCTCTCTCTCAAATAAATAAATAAAAATCTTTTAAAAAAAAAAGAAAGCAGCCAATCTGAAAAGGCTACATATTGTATGGTTCTGCTTTAATTTTTTAAAGATTTATTTATTTGAGAGAGAGAGAGAGAGAGAGAGAGAAAGCATGCCCAAGCAGGGGAAGGGGCACAGGGCAAGGGAGAGAGAGAATTTTCAAGCAGCCTTCCCACTGAGTGCAGAGCCCACCACGGGGCTTGATCCCAAGACTCCGAGATCATGACCTGAGCCAAAATCAAGAGTTGGAGGACGCTTAACAGACTGAAACACCTAGGCGCCCCTCACAATATGACATGCTGGAAAAGGCAAAACTATGGAGACAGTAAAAAGATCAGTAGTTGCCAAGGGTAAAGAGGGAAGGAGAAATGCATAGGTGGAGCACAGAGGAATTTTAGGACAGTGAACTACTTTGTATGATACTGTAGGGTGGATACATGTTATATATTTGTCCAAATCCACTGAATGTATAATAGTAAGAGTGAACCCTAATGTAAACCATGGACTCTGGGTGATAATGATGTGTCAGTGGAGGTTCATCAACTGCAACAAATGTACCACTCTGGTGGGGGATGCCGACAAGGGAGAGGCTGTGTGTGTGTGTGTGTGTGTGTGTGTGTGTGTGTGTGGTGGGTGGGAAAACAGGGGTTACATGGGAAATCTCTGTATCTCCAGCTTAATATTGCTGTGAACTTAAACTGCTCTAAAAAAATAAAATCTATCAAAAAATGTTTAGCTGGGGCTATTTTTATCAATGATCCTTTCTAACTTCGGATTCTGATGGTATATGTAGCCAATACATATTTGTTGAATGAAGCTAATGTTTACCCAGCATTTGTGTTATCCTGGCCTCTGGTGGTGAATTTGCAGAGATGTCATAATTCTCACTATTGCATTTATCATTTCCATAGCACTTTTCCCAGTTTTGGTTTTCCCTGAGCTGTTATAATTATTGAGCCTTTCCCATCCCCCACCCTCCACAACTGCTTTGTGTGCAGCTGATTACTATTATTATCCTGGATTTCCAAAGAAGGAAACAGGCACAATGGGTCCTTATCTAGGAGGTGTTATTTGAGCATAAATAACACTTCAGTGAAACAGGTGAGGCACAATTTGCATCTTGGCATTAAATTAGGGGTAAACCCCAGGAATATTTTATTCCTGAAATAACAACCACCAAGTGGAAAAGCCAGAGTGACTAAGTAATGTCCCTTGGCTTTTATAATAACTTGGTAATACATTCAGAGTTCGAGGCACCTGCTCATAGACTGGACTTCTCTGGACCTGCCAGGGCCCCGAGCCTCTTTTGCTGGGTGAACTGAGTGTCAAGGCAGCTCAGTGGACTGAGATTCGCAGAACCTGGATCCTCTAACTCTGCATTGCTGTAGCCATATAAAGCAAGTCCTTGAGCCTTCATCAGGGATTTCTTTTGGCAGGGGGATGTTTTTTAATTTATGGAGTAGTCTGACTTTTCTACCTCCCAGGGCTAAGGAGAAAAAAAAGATATATGTGGCATATGTAGATAAAAAAGACAACTCCTAAGATGGTGACTGGATCAGCGCTTTCTTTGTCATGCATAAAGCTCATAAATGGATAATCCTTCAGCCTTAGAGCTGGGGCCTAGGCAAAGTGGGGTCAGGAGTAGACTCACAGACAGCTACAAACAGCCACAGTACTACCAGAGATGCATTTAGACCTATATTTAGACCATGATGATCACAACTCATAGGGCAAGAAAATTAAAAATGCAAGCCCCATCAAGGATTCGAAGCATTGAATTCTTGCTCAGTGCACATGCATACCATTCCAACTACATGTCTATTAAATCGTTAGCATAAGGCTGGCTAGGTTCCTTTGCCAACTCAGGCCCTGTTCACAAAAATGGAATAAGTTATATGTCATTGACTTAGCAGACCCCACTTTGATTAAGGTTACCCTCACCGGTAACGGGGCAGATTAATATCCTGTGTCTCAATGATGCTCTGAGAAGGGTACATTATCTCTGTTCTTTCCCTAAATCCATAGCTCCAATCTGACAAAACATGAGACAAAACCAAAATGAGAGACACCTGACAAGGTACTTGACTGGTACTCTTCAAAAGTGCCAAGGTCATGAAAGACAAGGAAAAACTGAGGAAAGGTCACAGACTAGAGGAGGCTAAGGAGACAGAGCAACCAAATTCAACTAAGAGTCCTAGTTCAGATCCAGGACAGAAAAATACTGGCAGAGGGAAGACAGAGGGAAGACTGGCAATATCCAAAAAAGGTACATAGTTTTAGTTAGTGGTATCGTACCAAGGTTGACCTCTTAAAAGTTGTACTGTGGTTTCATGAGATGTTAACATCGGAGGAAGCTGGTGAAGGTGTGTGTGGGAGTTCTCTATCTTCCCAACTGCTCTGTAGGTTTACATTTATTTCAGATTAAAACTTTTTTTTTTTTTTTTTTTAAGCATGGTGCTTGATTGTCCAGTTCCCGTGCACAATTCCAGGGAGATGCCCAAGCCAGGCCTGGATGTAGTGAGGAAGAGAAAGGACAGCTAAGCTGTTTAAATTGATGCAAGGGGTCAAAACTCACATGGCTTATTTCTACAAAAAGTATGCCCATAACTGACTTATACTAGACTGTGAACGAATAACAGAATTAGTTTGATGAGCGCCTACCGGCACTCTCTGATCCTTAGACCACCACTCCTCCTCCAACCTTCCACCTGCCTGAGAAAGAGGAGCTCCTCTGTGAAAGCATCCCATGTTCCAATTCAACCACTGCAAAGGCACCAGCCTTTTTCTTCTTACATTGTTCTCATGAAGTGTGCCGTTAGGGGCTCAGAATAATAAAGACCGCTGTCATAATTAAGCTCTGGGATGTATTTCAAAGACTCACAGACATTCGAAACGAGAAGGACCCAGCAGGTCATCCAAGCCCGTCTTCCTGCCAGTGCAGGATGGCTGTGTGCAATTTGGCAGATCTGTTATCAGGCTATACAAATTCTAAACTATTCAAAAAATTACCACATCGTATAAATTATGATAAAAAGTTTACCTTATTCCTGGGGGATTCTTGAGGGTAGGGGGGAAAAAAGTAAGTCATGAACAGCTCCCTAAAAACAATTACTGTTCTATTTAGAAAATACTTTCCAAGGTGAAAATGTGGTGATTTTCTGTTCAATGTGACAGCCTATGCTTATTGTTATGCAAGAGTAGCCTCTCTGCATCTGACAATTCAGAATTTAGCACTGACCCCAGCTGTCCCTCAAATGATATTATAAATGTGGTTTGCAATAGTTCCAACTTCTGGCTTATATCTAAGTGCTGGACTTGAACACAGTTGTATGTGATCATGTCTTTGGTTCTCACCTCTTTGTCCCAATGTCTCCATTCCTTGAGAATGAATTCTAGAACGAAACCCTCTAAAGACCTTCTGCACCTCATCAACTTGGGTGAGGCCTTTTCCAAACAGAATCATGAACTGACGGTGATGCACGTTCTGACTTATAAATCCAGTAGAAAAAAAGGCAACAAAAACTAAAATAATTATAAAAGAAGGAAGTATTTTCAATGCATGGAACTTGGGAGACTGAGGAGAATCATTGAAATGGCAGTGTTAATTCATAGCCCAAAAATACATCCTCAATATATGTTTTGATTATGTACAAAGTGGAAACTTGCCAGAATGAATATGCAGGCAAATACAGTCCAGTGAAAAATGTGACCACTGTATCTATCAAGACCAGATGTTTGTCTGTCATTCTTCCATGCGGGGCATAGGGAAATCGGGGCATGCCGACATGAAGTATGCCAATATTTTCCATTTTTCTTGAGTTTTCTCTTAGTATACACAATTCACCTTTGTATAATACATAAGAAAATGTAGTTCTGTGTCCTCTGAAATAAAAGGAGCATAGTATCAAAAACTTTGCCTAGTCCTTCTTTATAAGCACCATATTGTTTGGGCACATCATGTCTATAAGTCATGGCAGAAACTTATGTTTAGAAGCATATCCAAAGAACCAGAAGTTCTACATTTGAAACCCTTCTTCACTCTCCTTTTAACATGACTGCATGGGAAATGTATGCAGATAGGATCCTGTTGATAAGTGATTTGTGTTCCAAAAATTCATTTGTTGATTGGTTAAAACTTAGAATGCACTCTCCCAAAGCTCTAGTGTTGTAAACAATAGCTTACTTCACAGGGCAGCTCACAAAAGATCTTGAACTCATTATTAGAGCTGGTGTCCTGGCCTTGACCACCTCTACGTACAGAAATGCTTAAAAGTTAAGTGCTAAAAGCCCCATTAGTTTACACACCATCGGGGCTTAATGCCAGCAATCCAGCGCTTTTGAATCTGGAGTTCCTAGGCTATAGGGTACAATTGGTCATTTGTATGAAATGGTTGTCAAAAAATTGATGGTTCTTTAAGTCTGAGGATTGTGATGTTGAAAATAATGGGTAGAGGATCAGACACATGAAATTAGCAATAGCCATAAGACACCTACATCACTAATACAATGGCGGGGACAGATTAGAAATCAAATATTCTGTGAGACATAAACGCTTAGATGGAACTGGGTAAATAGGAAACCCTCAGCTGCTATGGCTTTCTTGATTCCCTCCGTGGTAGACAAGCAATATGAACATAATTCCTGTTACCCTTCAACTGTTCTCTCACAAGTAAAATGAACATTGACCTACTGGATGAGAAAAATGCTTCTAAGTTTTCCTTTCCTATTTTGGTTGGCTCTCTGAGTCACTGGAATAGGGACACTCCAGGCTAGTTTAAGTGGAGGAAGGGAGTGTTCAAGCAAAATGCATGGTGCAAGAAAGGAAAATCTTAGCAAAACAGCCAAGAACAGGACACATAACGAGCTAGGCTGCCTGGAGCCTAGAGTCTGGAGCAGGAAGGCAGGAGGCTCAGAGGGCCACAGCAGTAAAAGCCTCTAGATCTCATGGAAACCATCTGGTATTTTTTTTTTTTTTTAAGATTTTATTTATTCATTTGAGAGGAAAAGGATAAGCAGAGGGAGAGGGAGAAGCAGACTCCCCACTGAACAGGGAGCCTGACATGGGGCTCAATCCCAGAACCCCAAGATCATGACCCGAGCCAAAGGCAGACAGTTTACCATCTGAGCCACCCGGGCATCCCGGAAACCATCTGGTATTAATGAAACTCCTCTATGCTCTCCATGTGGATGGCTTTCTGACCTGGTGGCAAAAATCATCATGTACTTTCTGATGGTCTCTGTCCCCCTAAGCCTTCTGACTGAGTATGGCCCATCATTGTCTCCACTGTTCCCATTAACAGCTATTCAGGGGTGCCCGGGTGGCTCAGTCAGTGTCTGCCTTTGGCTCAGGTCATGATCCCAGGGTCCTGGGATCAAGTCCCACATCAGGCTCCCTGCTCAGCTTGGAGTCTGCTTCTCCCTCTACCCTTCCCTCTCTGCTCGTGATCTCTCTCTCTCTCAAATAAATAAAATATTAAACAAAACAAAACAACTGCTCATGTATCTTCCAGGCTTCTGCCCCTACTTCTTCCAAACACCTTTTGATATGTCCCAGTATAAAATTACTGGGAAGGCAACGGTTGGGAGATTAAAGGGAGGAGGGAAAGGAGAGAAAGAAGAATCCAACTGACCAACTTTTGCCCTGGGCTACAAGTCATTCGTCCTGAGCAGGGGGATAGGCTCTGGACTGGCTGTCCCTGGGCCAGGAGCCCCACCTCGACACAATTAGCTGTTCTGGTCCTGTGGCAAAAACCAGGGACCTGCTTCCTAGAAAGTATAAGAGGAGCCAGCTCTGTGACCTTATTGGCACCTTTTTTATGAAGTGTATTTCAACAAAGTCCTCCAAATAAATAAGAAATTCTTAATCCAGTGATGCTCAGTGTAGGTGAAGGAACTAACATTACCTGGTGAGAAACTTCAGCTACCCCATAACCTCAGCCCTTCACTTCAACTTCTCCTGCTGGGAACTGAAGGAATAACCTGCTAATTAGTATACATTAAAAGAGAAAGACAGAACCCAGTTAACTTCTGCTCTGTCCTAACTCTTTAAAGGAATGACTTTTATTTTTCTAAAGGACTATAAATGGGCCACAAAATATTTGCTTAATATAAATATTTACATGCTGCTTCAGTTTCTCCTAAGTGATCAGTCAAAGTGACCTTGCTCTGGGCCAAAATTTCACAACAGCTTGATCCATTCATTCACTTAGCCATTCAGCCATTGTTTATTGTTTATTGTTTATTGAGTACTGTGGACACTCTGTCAGGGAGGAGTTAGCAACACTCCTTACCTTGGGGATCACTCCCAGAATTAACTACCATGACCAACAGGTCACCAATCTGAGAAATGAGCCGGCTGACTTGTTTTTCCAGCTCTCTCAATGACTATTTATATTTTGCCGATAGAATAAAGAAGTAATACCTTTCCTAAGATTATGACGTGTATCAGCCATGAGTAGAAGCAGTGTCCTCATCCCCAATTTCCTATAAACACTAGCAATACTATTGGTTTCCTCCACCAAGGATAACTCTATGTGACCTGGGACAAATGTGACCCTCTCTGATCATTCCTCGGGTAGGCATTTTGATTTCTCTGGTTAACAGCTGTACAGAGCCTTCTCTCTTAACCAAGTCACATTCCAAAACATTTTTATTTCTCTAATCCTAAAACCACAAGTCACTGTTATCCAGTGTATGTACTAGTCAAATCATTTTGGAAGTTGCTTGTTTGTCTTTCTTGAGTATTATGTGAAATATAAATGTTGTATGATAATGAAGGTGAAGCTTGAATCTGCTCTTCTAATACTGAACACTCAGCCGCACTTCCAAATCTTATCTGAGGCTGCTTAGGCAGGGACAAAATGGTTTCTTTTCACGAAACGATCTTCAAAGATCAATGATGCACGAAGTACTTCGGTTCGAAAAGAAAAGAGAGGAAAGCAAAGAAAAAGGCAGCTCAGGATGGAGGGCCTTGAAGCTGGGGAATTTTTTGAAGTTGTTCACAAATGTGGTATCTACCCTTGACAGGTCATTTCATTCCATTTAGCACTTTGTATTCTCCACGTTTAGAAGCTCTTAGGCAAATGTAGAAGGGAGGAAAAGCTCACATATCTGATAATACAGTGTATCAGACTGACAACCCAACTGATTTTCCCCTGTGGTGCAAGCACGACACCGTTCCAAAAAGAAGTAACGCAAAAGAAAGAAAAAAGGATCCTAGAGATCACGCCTTCACATTTAATTTCAGAGAAGGAGACCTGAAGTTGATTTCTGTTTAGATCAGTTGTGTACCAGTTGGAACATGGGTGCCTAGCACTGCAGTGCAGTAATATGATCTGTGCTTTAAATAGCTGCCAAATAGCCATGTGGTGGCTGGCAGCATGCTACATGTTGCAAGGAGAGCGATCTGTTTCAAAGTGAAGTCACATAACAAGGGGACAAGTAAAGCCAATGTGCAGGAGAGCCGTTTTTCATTATCTTTCTGTGTTTTCCTTTTATAGATATTTAAATGTATTCCCCATTTTAAAGGGGCACTAATTCAATTTGGACTTTTTGGGGGGAGCATGGGTGGAGAGGGGTTGGCCGACCACATATGGAAACCCACCCAAGTGATTTCTGAGCTAACTTCTCTTCTTTGGTGGTCCGTTTTCTCTAAAGGGAACGTATTATTACAATTGTCACCCCTTCCCCCAAGTTTTTCTGGCTCTCATCACACTCCTAGGAAATCTTATACAAGGAGAGGCAGTGAAAAGGAAGATGTTCATAAGATGAATATATAGGAATAAGGTGGGGGGAAGGGTCCTTGAAAAACTGTATCCACTGACCCTTGAAAAGTAAAGTTAAGAAATCCTGGATCAGAAATTAGAGAAACATGGTAACTCAAAACTATGATAACAGCAACAATATCAAGAGTAGATAACATTTATTTAGCACCTATTCTGGTTCAGGCACTGTTCTAAACACCTTACACAAACATTTTACTGTCCTTACTTTGTGGGTAAGGAGACCGAGGCATAGAGAAGTCTATAATTGCTCAAGATCGTGCTACTCAGAGTGGAACTCGGATTCCAACCCTGGCCATCTTTCTCTGTCTCTCCAGAGACCTCTTGCTTACCTGGAAGGCCTCCATCCCTGCTCCCCTAATTGGCATTGAGTGGGAACTCTGTTAAAATTCCAGCTGCAGACTGGACATTGCCCTGGGGGCTTTGCCCAATTATATTGTTTGGAGAAAAATAAAGAGGCTCAGTAACTTGCTTGAGGGTACACAGATAGGTTTTAGACTCAGAATTCCACTATCTTTCCTCTGTCACATAGCTGGGTGTTTTCTCCAACACTGTGAGTGATAGCTTTCAATAACAAAACCAGGAAGCCATTTCTGCAAGGCAATATCAGCTCTCCACGTAGCGGTCTTTCTATTTTGTCCCCAGAATGGCATAAGCCTAATTAAAGTGGCTTCAGACTCCTACGGCCTCATACCAGATTGTAGGTCGCTGAGGTCATTGGGCATGTCACAGGGACCCTGACATAGATACTGTAACCATCCCATTTAATTCTTGAAGCCCAAGGACTACAACAAAGTGAGTGGTCAGTGGAGGATTTTAAAGTAGCTCACTTTGTGCGATTTGGTTTATCATTCATGAAACTAATCCAACATGTACCCATTCACAGAAATCTTTCTGTTTTTATTCAGATATGTTCAAAAACATTTTCCAACCGCTATTAGGGAGAAGCCAACTGGTATTACAGAAAGAACCTGGAGAATCCCAAACACCTAAAAACACATCTCCAACCCTTCTTAGCTGTGGGGCATTGGGCAAGTTACATACCCTTTCTGTTACCTTTCCTTCAACTCCCCAGGGGAATGACATCACAGACAATGTACAAAAAGCTACTGGCACATAAGAAATGCTCAAAAATCAGAGTAATCATCGTTCTTAATCTTGTCTTGATTTTCATTCAGTGGAAATTTAGAGAGCACTCGTTATTTTCCTGATACGATTTTCAGTTGTCCACCATTATTTAATTCATGAAAACCCAGGCGGATGGTCCCTACTAGTCCTCCTTTTTAAACTGTGTCCACATAGACAACAAGCAAAGTGACTCCAAAAACACTGACTGGGTTGGCATGCTTTTGAGTTGCACTGGCTTGGCTGTAATTGAAAGAGTGTAGTAATCTTTGAAATATTTAAAGACACAAACCTGTTCCAGCTATAGTATTAAGTAAAAAACTAAGTTTACAGAACTTTATTCTGTATGACCCTCTTCTGGCTACCTATCATAACCACCTATACCACTTGACTCTTCCGGTGGAATTATGGGTGAAATTTGTGTCTTTCTTTCTGCTTATTTACACTTTCTGAATTACCTAATGAATATGTATTACTTTTGTAAAGGAAAACAGCTTGGAGAATTAAAAGATTTCTTTAACGACTTTTTTTTTCCTGTCCTATTGTGTCTGTGAATAGGCAGTAACAGACCTTGGAAACTATTTTTCTGAAAGCTTGATAGGTGGTGAAATTGTAGGCTTTGGGGTTCACCATTTTATGATTAAGATGACAACATTATAAAACAACCAGATCAGTTTGGAAAATCTTGCTATCTATAAAAAATAATGTGGACAGATAAAAGTACTGGAAATCATGAACTATATTGATATTACTCTTGATCAATCAAAAACAACATCTACCAGCGTTAAGATGGAGCCCCTCTTCCTGGGTGCTAGTGGTCAGTCAGGCCAATTACAAAAGAGTAGAAACATACTCCCCTTAGAAAATAAACTCCTCTAATGTTACTACCAATGAATTAAGAAACACAAGAATCTCTTAGAATCCAAACAGAGTCAATTTTAAAAATCTTCATTCTGAACATTTTATCAATCTTCCTTCATATACTATACTTTTCCTTTTTATCTTAGGGTATTGTCCCAGATCAGAAATGGACAACCTAAAACAAATAATGTGGAATCCAGATCCAGGGTTCTAATGCAATATCCAGTATGTGTGTTGATTATTCTTAAAGCAGGAGGCTGAGGATTTCCCATCATGCCAGCAGACGGCTTTCTAACAGTCACGGGGATTCTTCTAGATTGGAACAAAACTAAGGCCATCAGATATAAACAAGAAATCTCCTTCTCAAATACTTATCTAGGGAAGCAAGTCAGGAAGCACCTAACTTCACTAGCGTGATGGAATCTTCTGGATAGGCAGCAACATCCTGACATACTGATTCTGCTGTCATTTTCTATTCCTACTCAAAATACTAACAGATCTATCTTTCAACTGTGTTCACTCCCTGGGGTCTCATTCATATGCTTGGCTGATAAGCAATGAAGAGTATTACATTTGACCTATACAAGGTGATTTGCTCAACTTTCTGTAACCCTGACACCTAACATTGGGACTAGTACATGGTAAACGTACAACAGGATTTTTTTGTGTGTTTGTGGGGTTTTTTTGCCAAGTGTAATATAGTGAGTGCGTTCTCCATCCTGGGTAACTTCAAATACATGACCTCCTTTAAGGGGAGGCAGGTACACTGTCCCTGCACACATTCATCAGCATGCCTCATGACCCCACTCTCATCATGATCCTTTCCCACAGCATCGCCCTCTATGCTGGACAGAATGATTTGCAAAATAGCCAAACTGGCTCTCATTTTCCCAGGTCTTAAGAATGCTTCCTCTGGACTTCATACTCCCTTCTCCCGAAGTTCATGACCCTTTGCTCTCCTTGAGGACAGTCTTCTAGAAGCTGCCCAGCATGTGTTCACATTCTCACCTCTCATCAGCTCCTCACACCAGTCAGATCCAGCTTCTGTCCCCACCACTATGCCAAGACTTCTGTCGTCATTGTCAAAAACAACCTCCAAGCTTCCATAGCCAGAGGTCCCCTTTCTTTCCCTGTCTCAGCCATCTTCTCAGCAGTGTTGGTAAAGTTCAAAACTCAGTCCCTTCTCAAAACATTCTCCCCCCCCCAGGTATTCCCCCACCACATTTCCTATTAATGCTTCCATGTCTCTTTCCGGCCTCTCTTCAGGCTCCACCTTCTCTTCACCCTATAAATGTTGGGTTCTCCAGTGCAAAGAGTTCTTTCTCTCACTAGCCATCTGCCCTCGCCGCCTCATCTTTCCCATGGCTTTAAATGTGGTGACTCCCAAATGTGAGTCTCCAGCTCAGATTGCTCCTCCGAGCTCCTGACTGCCATATACTAATGTTTCAACTTGGATATTTCATAACACCTCAAACATTACATCATCAAAATGGCCCACGGATTCTATTCCTTTCTCCCTCACACATATTCCCCCCTGACTTTCCTATTCCAGACTTCTCCATCTATCCATTGGCTTAGGTTAGAAATCTGAGTGATTTCTGGCTTGTCCCTCTCCTCATCCCATATCTGCTCCACCAGCAAGTTCTTTCAATTTTCTGCTTCAAGATATACTATAACAGCCACAAGGGGTCTAAATGATTGGGCCTTTACTTCTCCAACTTCATAACGGAACTCTCCCCTTCAATGTCCAGCCACACGAGCCAGCTTGCTGTTCTTAGAACACGTCAAGCTCTTTCCACGCTCAGACCTTATGCCACTAGTTTCCCTCCCTGAAAACCTCTCAGGCCACCATTCACCCCGATGGCCCCTTCCTCTCTTTTATGTATCGGAATACTCAGTGTTCTCTCCAATTCAGAATTCTCTCCTGACAAAGACCCTCCCTGACTACAATCATGGTTTTATGTCATTATGTCCTATGTATTATTCATTAGAGGACTTACAATTTATAAATCACAGTGGGGTTTTTTTTTGTTGTTGTTCATTTGCTTGTTATCTATATTGTTTCCTTGAATCCTAGCGTGAAGAATGAAAATACCACATCTGTCTTGTTTAGTAATATACACCCAATATTCAGCACCGTTTGTGACACATAGTATGCACACAATTATTATTTGCTGAGTAAACTAGTAAATATTTTAGATGAATATACTGAGCCAAAGTAAGGTGGAATAACTTGTCAAATTGTAAGTTTAAAATCCAGGGATTGGATTGCAGGTCTTCAGATGTAGATTTAAAAACCTTTCCCACCACACCAGAGGATCCTCCCTATAAGTGACCCAAATAAGGAGTTCATGAGGCATCCAGGTGGCTTACCCTTCTGCAGGAGGATTCAAAAAATTCAACCAAGGCATGCTGCTTTAGAAAGGAATTCTTTTATCTGGCAAAATTTACTACTATTAAGTAAATATTAATTAACAACTAGATATCAGTTGTTAGAAGGTGTTCAAAGACAGGGTCATTGCCATTAGGCATGCATAGGGTCAGACACAACCAATCCACCTGCATCATCACATATGCCCTGGATCCAAGGAAGAGAGGCTGTGATAGCATTCACTAAGTCTTCCCTGTATCCCTCACTCACCACTGGGATAGGCTTGCATTACCATAAAGATAAAATGTGCCCTCCCCTTCAGCAAGCCTTAAGAGTTCAGGAATGCCTGAGACAGATATTTGCGATATGCACATATAATATAAAATAAATATAGGTATTTATTATATATAAACATATATATTACATATACAAAATATTTTTATAAACACACATGTATTATATATATGTGTGTGTGTGTGTTTGTGTGCACATTCACACCTGTCTATTGACAAATACATATGTATTGTTATCTAAATCCATATATACACATGCATAAATATAAACATACATATAGGTATGTGGGTATTACAACACACACAGAGGTTAATCCAACTTTCTGTCTGACATTTCTCCAAGCATTTACATATACCCATAAAATTCTTGAGAAAAAAAGTCTTGTATTTTGGGAGAGTAAAGACGATATGTCAATACTGCATATAGTGTCTATATATGCCACACCAAAATATGAGGCAACAAGCATTATTCTTTATATATCATTCTTCTTAAAGCTGTATTGATCAAATACCTATTTGTTTAGCTAGCTTTCAATGACAATTCAATCTGTAAGCATTGGTAAATTTTTTAACAGTGGCAGTTTTTGTTTAGAATAAATGGAAAAAGAAATGCTAAGAAAAATAAAACCAATTGCCACATAAAGGGGGAACTATTTACATTTTTAGTGCATTATGTCACAATAACTTCTGGACTCCCAGAAGAATGGGAATATTAAAATTTTTGCGGCCTGTGTACTTATTTTATCCCAGTGAGACTTCTCTCCCCTAAATTATCTTCATAATAACTCAGCATCAGTACAGGATGCCAATTACTCCAACCACACCTATTTCATAAAGCCAATTTAGACTATCTCTGTCATTTGCGTAAACCAGAAAAACCATTACTTGAATTCAAAATCATTCTAATTTATTCACTTATAGAGGCCTTACAAATAGAACAGAATGGTTAGACATACCATATGATTCTCTATATCCAAAGGCACATCATTTTATAAAGCTCAACCAGCCAATTGCCCTTTCAATTGTTCGCAATCACAGCAACACACTAGTGGGAAACATGACCCTTCAGAAGCCAGAGCGGGACCCTTAGTACTCCCCCCGCTGTCATTTCCGACTTATTCTCTCCAATACTTCCCACCCCTACAGACTGGTCCAGGCTGATCTTAATGTTCCTGGAGACAGAGGTCCTAGCACCTCAGAAACTCTAAGCTCTAGTTGGATGTTCGTTCTTTCTTTCCTCTTACCCTGCTAACCGGGTTAAATGTTCCTGTGCTTGCTTTATGCTCATTATAATACATATGATGTTTAATATTTCCCCACCCTCCTTGGCTTTTAACATCTAATAAACCATCTTCTTAAGTTTTTGTTGGAATTTTTGTACCTACACTAGGTCATCACTGAGGAAATGTCTCTATGTATTTAATGCTTTCAGACAATCAGCAAAAATGTAGTTTCTATTTCGTCTCTGCTGTATGAGCTCCCCCTCATTCCTGGTGGCATCCCACCAAAATCAAATTGGGGACTCATCCTCTTAATATATTTCTTTCCATATAATCCCAGCACTATGGGTCTTTCCCCACAATGCTACCCCCATGAAGATGTATGTACAGCCTATTTTTACCAGCATCCCCTATCTGTCTAATCCTTAATGACATTCTAAGCCTCTTTGTAAGCCTAATTTGGTTTCTTTCATGAAAATATAAGTCAAATTATGTGTTGAACTGAATTGACCATCATCAATTGAGTAAAACAGTTTAAGTAGTACTCAGGGACATAAGCTCTGTTACTGTCCCCTGAAACTGATTTTTTAATTTTTATTTCTCTCAATTACATTGATTTCTTTTTTTATCTTTTTTATTGTTATGTTAATCACCATACATTACATCATTAGTTTTTGATGTAGTGTTCCATGATTCATTGTTTGTGCATAACCCCCAGTGCTCTACGCAGAACGTGCCCTCTTTAATACCCATCACCAGGCTAACCCATCCCCCCACCCCTCCCCTCTAGAACCTTTAGTTTGTTTTTCAGAGTCCATCGTCTCTCATGGTTCGTCTCCCCCTCCGATTTACTCCCCTTCATTCTAATTATATTGATTTCTATCATTCACTTTATCTCTTTCTATCCAAATTTATAATCCTGGGTAGATACACACACACACACACACACACACACACACACACGTACGTATGTACATATGAGTTGACAGATACATAGGTAAGAACCAAATACTGACACCTCATCCATCATATGCCTTTATAAGTGGATTTAATATTCAAATTCAATAAATACATTTCATACTTTAGTCATAAAAGTGACTAAAATGGCCAGTAATAGCATACTAGTAGAATTTTTTTTTTTTTTAGAAAAAATTTTTTAAGTCCTACTGTCAACCTCTAAATTGAACACTATTATTCAGCTTCTCTCTATGGTTTTTCCAGCTAGTCCCAGTGTAATGTTACCTGCTGCCCAACTGACTGAACCCCTAAACAAATACAGTATGGAAAGATCACAGCTTTCCCCAAAGTCCAAGGGCATGCCTCACCACCCTCTTACTTCACTCTTTCCAGAATATCACCAAAAAGGTATCTTATTTGTTACACTGGAACTTTATGATGCAAAATCAACACTCTTCAAAAAGGTTTTGGAAGCGCCTGAAAATTAGTCAATACACAGAATAGAGACACACATACTATCCTAAATCAGACATAAGGCTGTTACAAGAATATACTGCATATTTCTGCTATTTTCAAGTATATCACTTATTGACACAGCACATACAACTCACCTTCCTTCCTTCCACGGATTGCTGGTAAGTAGATCAGGAAATGCATCTGAATTAATGTGACTGATGAATTACAACTATGAAATACTTCCAAAGTATGTATCTGTGTAAAAGTGTCGTACACATCAGATATTCAGCCAATTGCCTTATGATAAATATATGGTAGCCACATAAATGCATTAGAAAATGAGGATAACCATCTGAAATTTATAAATATTCAAACCTTTACTGAAAGCAGCTTGTATGTGAAATTTAAATGACATATAATACACCAGAAAAAAGGCTCCATTCCAAAGTTCTACAAAAAGGAATTATATTTACAGATGACATGAACTAATCAAATACAGCTAGTGTTGTCGGGAAAACTTAATGGCATGCCATAACTTAATATCACAGTAAATATGCATAACAGAACCCATAATTATTTTTCTAATAATCAAGCCAAAAGCAAAGAAGTAAATGGAGCAATATAAAAATGAAAACAGAAAAAGACAAAGGCAAGTACCACAAAAAACATTTATAACTCAGATGGCTTGAGAAACCAGTTAAACCCCTGAAGCTTTTGGTTTTTTGTCTATTTTTGTGTTTTGCTTTTATCACATGCTAGTCTTCTCTGCCCCTAAATGCTAAAATGCCCTCATGATTCTGTAGATACCTCAGAGTATGGCCATTCCTCCAGAAATTCCTCCCACTGAAAAAGGTTAATGGAAAGTACAGATGTGTGGGGAAGACAGGCAATCTCTCCATCAGGGGAATGGCTGAATGGAAAGCAATAGCCCCCCTTCCCCCAGCATCTTCTAGGTGGTCACTCTTAATTTGCATCTGAGTCCTGCCTCAGATAATCACAACAGCTGCAGAGTAAAACACTGTGCCCAGAACAAAGCTCGCATACCATGAGGGTTCTCTGTTCCCTCACCAACACCAAACTGCTCCTTGGTGGAGGTTTCCAAAATGCCAATGCAACGTGGGCTTCTCAGATGGATTTGATTTCAATCACAATTAGTGCCAAACATCTTTGATATGCAAAATGTCTGCATGTCTACACTAGCAAATAAGAAGTATCCACCAACCAGCACCAAGTTTTCTTCCAAGATGTTAAAGTAATTAGCATATCTATAAATGTTAAAATACCTGTTGTAAAGATGAAGAAACTGAGAGTCAATAATTAAGGGAATCAAATGATCAGAAGAACTACAACCCATAAAACCTTGGGAAAAGTTAATATTTCATAGTCTTTAATAAAGCAAGGCTATTATCATTTCATATGGAAATATTTTGAAAGTTTATAGCTAGTGCATATTAAAAGCACATTTTATCAATAAATTTTCACATGCTGAACATATTAGCATATAATTTTAAGGAGGAATTTTAAAATATCAAACAGAACTAAGTACTAAGCTAAGGTGCCTGGTTTTTACATATTTTCAGCCATATTACATATAATTAATCCACTGAGCTCCTAAAAATCCAGTCTGCATTATATGTAATTTGGTGAACAGATTTGCCACTTTTAAACATAGTTTAAGGTTATGTAAGCATGCACAATTAAGGGAATAGAATTAAGTGACCAAACTCCTGTTGGTAAGAGAGTGGAGTAAGTACATGTCCTCAGTCAGGTTGTGGTCCATTTGAACTGATGGGTTTGCCTGGCTCTTGCCACAAGCACACTGTTATTTATTTTTAAGTCATAAATAATTATCTTACAGGAGTCAGTAATGTGTATGTGGAGATGCATGTGTGTGGAGAAGAAATGGGGTAAGTTCTCTGACAACATTTGTTTTCTGTTCTTAATTATTCCCCAAAGATTTTTTTTTTTTTAATAACAGAAGTGAATGCCAAGAAGGAAGCTTTAAATCAAATCTTCACTAGCCCAGGTGGTGGTGTCATGCCATTATCAGGCCTTTGTAACCTGTGTGAGCTCTAACAGTTGCAATGAGAGGGAAGCCCATGTTACCTGCTCCTTAGAGACCTAGGTTCTTGATAGCACCTACAGAGGATGGAAACGTGGATGTCTGGAAAGATTCTAAGACTTTCCTATTAGCAGAAATCACAAGTAAAATGTAAAAGCAAAATTCAAATACTAACTAAAGAGCTCATCTAATAATTCTACACTGGGATCACCAGAACAAAATGGAAAAAAAAAAAAAAGTGCTGTTTTAAAACCTCTCAAAAAAACGGTGGTGGCAACGGTTTGATTAGTGATGTGTCTGTATATGCCGTCCAATAACTAGAAACAGTAATCCAGCTAATAAAGAAAAAAATATCCCCGCTGGGGCCAGGAAAAATGACCAGCCATACAGAATAGAAGGGGTGAACTCCAAGCAGTCTCTCATTTTCATATTTTTGTAGCCTTCCATGTCAGCCACTGCCTGGACCCAGACGACATACAGCATCACCACCAGGGAGAACAGGATGCCTGAGAAGGACAAAACAAAAGACCTTTAGTCTTTCTGAAGATGTGTCCCAAGAACACTAACCAATCATTTGCCTGATGATATGTCTATAAAAATACCATTCTAGCCAAATCACCTACTTTGTGTCACACCCTTTATTATGTGTTTTATATGCACACTGCTTAGCTTTAATTTTAAAGCATTGTGATGGCAACATAAGAACAATGGCAACAGCTGACATGCCTTCATTGAGTACTACTCTATGCCAGGCTCTGTATTAGGTGTTTATGAACATAAGAGTCAAAGATCCGGCCTAGTGGAATTTCTCCTAACATTTCCCATCTGTACTATATGCCTGGTTTGGAGTGAGCACTGTAATACATTATTTATTTCAATTTGTACAATGAATTGATAAAATAGGTACTATTGACCCTCGGTTTTAAGGATATGCAAAAACAACCAGTAGTTTTCAGAGCCGCTTTTTAGCTCAGGTCTTTCCAACTATTATTATATTATTATAATACAGCCTAACTAGTGCTATGGGTAATTTTGTCAACGAAAACCAAAGCCAAAGTAAGTATCAGACAAAAACAGAGATGAAAGCACTGAACTAATTTAAAAGAATAGACATGATTCTTTCAAATTGAAATACAGATGCTGAAGATTGATTATAGCATAAAGGCAACATTGCCTGGAAAGAATGAGGAAAAAATTAATGAAAAAATTCTGTGGAATGTAAAACCACAGGTATAAGACCAAGAGCCTTATTAGACAAGAGAAAGGAACAGAAGAAGAATGGAGGGATGCAGGGAGGGAGCAATGTGACCAAAGAGCTTCATGAATGCTAAAACTTGAGAATACTGCAAAGCATATACTTTTCCACGTGGTGGTCACTGAAATAACAGAAGGGAGCAGCCCCACTGTGCTGAGCTGCAAACCCAGGAGAGTCAGCCAAGCTGATACACGGGTGAGTGAGTGACAGGTCCCACACACAAACCACGCAGCCTGAGGGATTCAAATTTGTCCCTGAGCAAAATATACTTGAGGTCATTTGCTAGTTTCCAAAAGTTCAATCCAAACATGTCAAGGACCTATTATAGTCTTGAATTAATGAACGAAACCATCAGGCATAAAATCTCCATATTCTAATTGCGAGTCAGTCTGAAAGGTAAACATAACCCTGTGACTAGGAGCAGAGAGGGAGGCATATTGGCAGGACAGAGTAGCTTTTAAGAGCCTAGCCATTAATCACCCTTCTCCAGTTAATTGTGCTCCCACAGTATTTAGGATGTCTTCTCTCTCTTGGGCCATCCACTGTGTAAAGAATCCTGAGAAGTACACACAAAAGAAGACGGGCTCATAAATATGCCAAGGTGAGTCTTAAACTTTCTCATAATCGTGATACAAACACAAAGCAATGAAGAATCAACATAGATGCTTCACTAATAAGAAACATCCTTCACACTGTGGTCTGTAATGTAAATGCAAATACTGGAGCACAGAAGAGTGCAATTTAACCACTGAACAACAGCTATGTCAGAGAGAAATAGTAAAGTCATAGCCGGCGAGCAAACTCCTTGCAAAACCGTACCTCAGATGCTGACAACAATATGGCAATGCCATGTGTTGTCGAGCAACTCTGTGCATTTCAATACATTTTTCTGCAAATATATAGACACTGCTCTCCCCTAATGTAAAGGTTTGGCTTAGTTATTTGCATACTATTTCCCTTATGCAAACACACTGCAAATCTTTGTTATTATTTGTTGATATGTTTCTTATCTCTCTTGCATCATGTGACTCTCTTGTGCTTTCAGATAGTTTTATAAAAACAGAAAATTGCCTTTGTGAGAACCAGTAGCCTTATGCATATTTTCTTTCAAAAGTTGCAAAACCCATTACTGAATTTAGAGTATTTAAAAAAAAATGTATTGTGGGGCGCCTGGGTGGCTCAGTCCTTAAGCGTCTGCCTTCGGCTCAGGTCATGGTCCCAGGGTCCTGGGATGGTGTCCCACATGGGGCTCCCTGCTCAGTGCGAAGCCTGCTTCTCCCTCTCCCACTCCCCCTGCTTGTGTTCCTGCTCTCGCTATCTCTCTCTCTGTCAAATAAATAAATAAAATCTTTTTAAAAAAATGTATCACAAGTAACCATGTGGATGATTCTTAATAAGGAAGAATGAACTTATATTTTAAAATTGCTGTTATCTGAAGAGCATTTACATCCTGAAAGCAATGAAAATAGGCGTTTCTATCACTACAATCTTTAACTTGTTCACTAATTGAAGATACTGCCATTTAATTCATATCATATCTGTTTATAATTACATCTTCCCATGGGGTAAAAGAGTGTTTCCCTACCTATTAAATTGCCAGTGTTTTATACCAGTGTGTATATGTGTGCATGTGCGCACTCACATGGAAAGAGACAAACAGAAAGTAAATGAACTAACAGACATTGGTAAGTATTTACACCAAAGGCCAATGGTTTAGCTGACATGACAGCAAGAATTTATGATGGGGGTTTTACATAATGCATCTGGCCAACAGAAGAGTCAGGAGACTATTACCTAGAGGTAGACTGATCAAACAAATAAATATATTGAGGTTAATTGGAGTCATGTTCTTCACTGCCTGAAAAGGGAGTTACAAATTTGAAAAGGGGGAAAGCTAAAATAAAGTCTATGGTGTTTGTTTGGAATTAAATGTATCAGTGTGAATTTATGACTCTAGATAGATACATAGATATAGAAGTAAAAGTGTGTGTGTGTGTTAAGATACACCCGTGTGTATACACCTACATATATTTCCTGGCTCTGTGTCCTGGGAGGATCTGGGAGCAATAACACCTCAGTAGCATGGAGCACACCAAGTATCTGGATACTTGGCTTCTAAATATCAGGAACCAGGCATCTCAAAGAAATAGGTGAATCCAGGCTGGGACAGAAAGTACAAGATAAGTCTGGAATGTCAGATATGCTCTCAGAATGGTGGGGGTGTTTCAGAAGCTAGCTCGAGAGGTTCCCCCTAGCCAGCTCTGAGGCAATCAGACTATCAGACCAATAATGATAATGGCACATGATACCTCACTGAATAAAAGAGAAATCCATGAGCCCACAGTGATATAAATAAATGAATGAATACATTAGGCAGGGAGAAGGGAAAGCTTTTCCTTAGAGAATGCTAACTTATAAATGTAGAAGGAATAGTTCAATTAGAAATCACCATTTGGCAATCATTTAAGTAATAATACAGGCAAGGGAAAAAAATGGATGCTAAAACTAGTAGATGAAATTTAGATGAGAAATAAATATTTACACAGGCTCAAAAATCTCTTCCCACAAAACACTTACCAATTGTAAAGGGGAAAACAGTAATTTCATACTGAAGAAACCTGGCAAATAGCACCTTACTCAAATGATCAGAGGGCATGTCCCCGGTGGCATGGCATGCTGATGTCACTAACCACCTTGTAAGATACAATGAGAATAACACAGCATCACTGCTATGATACAGCCAAAAATGAAGAGCCTAAATCCAATCAGAAGGAAACATCAAACACACCAACTCAGGAACATTCTAGAAAATCACAGGCCTGTACTCTTGTAGAGTCGAGGTCATGAAGGTCTAAGTAGGACTTATTCTGGTCTGATGGAGATTCAGATAACATTACTACTAAATGCAAAGCATGTTCCAGGACTGGAGGCTTTTGCTAGAAAAGACACTGAGATAGTTAGTGAAAGGTGAATGGAGTCTCTGGGTGAAGGGATTTTTCAATTTCTATGTACATCTGAAAATATTTCAAAACAAAAGACAAAATGAATGAATTAAAAAACACAAAAAAGCATGGTGGGAATCTGTGGTTATGTGCGTTAGAAAGGACATATACTGGCGGGAATGGGAGGAGAGTATGTGTGTTCATACACCCAGAAAGACACATTTTCTTTTGGTGGGCTATTGTGATGATTAATGAACAGTAATATTGCTGATTTGGTTCACCTACCAAGTGGAGAGTATCATTTGGGGGAACACTAATGGAAAAATACTATGTTAAAATCTTAATTATTATCCCTTGATTTCTTAAAGGACTCTCTCTCATTCGTGAAAACATAAGTAATAACTGTCCCTGAGTAACAAGTGAGTTACATGTCAAACCCACTTGCCACTGTGATTTTAGCAGGAATAGAAAATATTGCTAATATTCAGGTAATAATTTATTTTTAAATTGTTATATTTAAATTTGGTCATATTTTGAAAGCATAATTTATTTCCAATTAAATTTAAAAATACCTAATTGTTTGAAGACCAAAAAAATTCATAAAACAGCTCACTGCAGGCATAAAGTAAGATAGCAAATCCCAAGAAGATTTGTGATAATAAAACCATGGACAAATAATTAAGTCACAAGAAGAATGCATTGGTTCTCTTACTAATTAGCAATGTGTGGAAGAGCCACTCACGATTTTACAACTCTTACGAAGTTGGAAACTTCTCCTTCTAAATATCATGAATTCAATTTGGAAAGCATTTTATCTGAAACAAAGGTCACGTAGTCACAAAGGGCCATTAGGAATGCAATTGCTAATGATAAACAATATGGAAATGTTCACAATGTGGAAAAAAATACCAAAGAATTTCACCAACATCAAGTCACAGACTAAAAGTAAAACTGCATGTCCTCAATATTTTATGGAAGCAAGTATGGAAAAATAAACCAGATTTAAAAACACATTCTTAAGAAAATAAAATAAAATAATAAAAAAACATTCCTAGAGAAAAGTTAGCCACAGAAATGGAAACTTTTCAAAAAGACAGGCGAATATCCGGGGCAGAGCAAGATGGTGGAGGAGTAGGAGACCTGGATTTCATCTGGTCTCAGGAATTCAGCTGAATAGGGATCAAACCATCCTGAACACCTACAAACTCAACAGGAGATCGAACAGGAGAGTAGCAACAACTCTCTGAACAGAGAAGCGACCACTTACTGGAAGGTAGGACGTGCAGAGAAGTGAATCCGAGGCAATATTCGGGAGGATAGACGGCGGGGGAGGGGGCTGCCGTCAGCCACTTCTGGCAAGCGATAGAGCCCCGGAGAACAAAATCGGAACTTTTAGAAGTAGGTTCCGCTGAGGGACATCACCCCAGTGGCTAAGCGGGAGGTGGAAACCTTGCGGGACAGTGTGGACTCAGGACCCTCGGGGTCACAGAAAGACTGGGGCTGCCTGTGTGCGGCAGAGCTCCCAGGTATCAGAGCGGGGAAGCCGGCTGCAGAGACGGAGCCGAGGCGCGGGCTCTCAGCTTGGGGTTGCCATAAACTGTGATCCGCGGCCCAGTTGGGACCCTGAGCCTCCAGCAGGGACCCAACAAGCAGCAGAGCCGGGGAGACTCCCCTTCCTCCCCCAGGAGGAGCGGCGGGGGAGCAGCACCGCAGGGGTCTGCTGGGTTTAGAGACTCCACACGGGGTCAGGTGCCACAGATAGAAATGCTCGGTCACAGGCCGGGTGAGCACGGAGTGCGGCCAGAGACCAGGGAGACGGGAGTGATTGACTGCTGTTCTCTGGGGGCGCACTGAGGAGCGGGGCCCTGAGTTCTCAGCTCCTCCAGGCAGAGAGTGGGAGGCCACCATTTTCACCCTGGTCCTCCAAAGCTGTACCGAGAGCTTCCAGGGAACAAAATCTCCTGAGAGCAAACCCGAGCAGCTTGCTTAGCCTGGACCGACAAAGGGCGGGGCAATTCTGCCTCCGGCAAAGACATCTGGGAACCACAGCAACAGGCCCCTCCCCCAGAAGATCAGCACGAAGAGCCAGCAAGCCAAGACCAAGTTTACCGATCAAGAAGAACGGGAGAACTCCAGCGCTAGGGGAATAGTGCACATAGAATTCATGGCTATTTTACCATGATTCATTAGTTTTTCAAAGTTAATTTTTTAACCGTTTTTTGTTTTTTTTTTAATTTTTCTTTTTCCCTTTTTCAACCAACATCTTATCAATCCCTTTTTTAAAAAAACATTTTTTATTTTTCATTTTTAGAGTCATATTTTATCCCTTCATAGTAGTTACCCTTATTTTTGGCATATATATATAAGTTGTTCTTTCTTTAAAATTTTGATATAAGTTTCTTCTAACAGATCAAAATATACCCTAAATCACTAGTGTATGGCTTTGTTCTAGTGTCCTGACTGATCACAGTCTCTCCGATTTTTTTTCATTTCTTTTTTTGTTTTTAAATCTTCTTTCTACTTTCAAACAACTTCTTATCTTATCAATTCCGTTTATAAAACCTTTTATAAGTTTCATCTTTACAGTCATCTTCCATCCCTTCATTGTATCAACCCTTATTTTGTACATATATGTCTTTCTTCTTTCAAAATTTTAGGAGGCACTTTCTTCTAACAGACCAAAATACACCCAAAATCTAGTGTGTGGCACTGATCTATGCACTAGCCTGATCATTTTTGATCATATTCTGTTTTCTTTGTTTTGTTCTGTTTCTGTTTGTTTTTATCTTTTTCTTTTTCTTTTTTTTTTCTCTTTCTTTTACCTTTCTTTCCCTTTCTTTTCCCCTGGTTTCAAGTCTTTTCTGATGTGTATAGAGTATATTTGCTGGGGACGTTGTTAACCTGTTAGCATTTTGTTCTCTCATTCATCTATTCTCCTCTGGACAAAATGACAAGACGAAAAAAATCACCTCAACAAAAAGAACAAGAGGTAGTACCATCTGCCAAGGACCTACTCAATACAGACATTAGTACGATGTTGGACCTAGAGTTCAGAATCATGACTTTAAAGATACTAGCTGGGATTAAATAAAGCATGGAAGTTATTAGAGAAACCCTTTCTGGAGAAATAAAAGAACTAAAATCCAACCAGGTTGAAATCAAAAAGTCTATTAATGAGGTGCAATCAAAAATGGGGGCACAAACTGCTAGGATAAATGAGGCAGAAGAGAGAATCAGCGATATAGAAGACCAAATGATGGAAAATAAAGAGGCTGAGAAAAAGAGACAGAAACGACAGGATCACGAGGGCAGAATTCGAGAGATAAGCGATACGATAAGATGAAACAACATTAGAATAAATGGGATCCCAGAAGAAGAAGAAAGAGAGAGAGGGGCAGAGGGTATATTGGAGCAAATGATAGCAGAAAACTTCCCTAATGTGGGGAAGGAAACAGGCATCAAAATCCAGGAGGCACAGAGAACCCCTCTCAAAATCAATAATAATAGGTCAACATCCCGACATCTAATAATAAAACTTACAAGTCTCAGAGACAAAGAGAAAATCCTGAAAGCAGCTCGGGAGAAGAGATATGTAACCTACAATGGGAGAAACATTAGATTGGTAACAGACCTATCCACAGAGACCTGGCAGGCCAGAAAGGACTGGCAAGATATCTTCAGAGCACTAAACGAGAAAAATATGCAGCCAAGAATACTATAACCAGCTAGGCTGTCATTGAAAATAGAAGGAGAGGTAAAAAGCTTCCAGGACAAACAAAAACTAAAGGAATTTGCAAACACAAAACCAGCCCTACAAGAAATATTGAAAGGGGTCCTCTAAGCAAAGAGAGAGCCTAAAAGCAGCATAGATCAGAAAGGAACACAGACAATATACAGTCACAGTTACCTTACAGGCAATACAATGGCACTAAATTCCTATCGTTCAATAGTTACCCTGAATGTAAATAGGCTAAATGCCCCAATCAAAAGACACAGGCTATCAGATTGGATTAAAAAACAAGATCCATCGATATGCTGTCTGCAAGAGACTCATTTTAGACCCAAAGACACCCCCAGATTGAAAGTGAGGGCGTGGAAAACCATTTACCATGCTAATGGACACCAAAAGAGAGATGGGGTGGCAATTCTTATATCAGACAACTTAGATTTTAAAACAAAGACTGTAATAAGAGATGAAGAAGGACACTATATCTTACTTAAAGGGTCTATCAAACAAGAAGATCTAACAATTGTAAAAATCTATGCCCTTAACATGGGAGCAGCCAATTCTATAAGGCAATTAATAACAAAAGCAAAGAAACATATTGACAACAAGACAATAATAGTGGAGGACTTTAACACCCCCCTGACTGAAATGGACAGATCATCTAAGCAAAAGATCAACAAGGAAATAAAGACTTTAAATGACACATGGGACCAAATGGACTTCACAGACATATTCGGAACATTCCATCCCAAAGCAACAGAATACGCATTCTTCTCTAGTGCCCATGGAACATTCTCTAGAACTGATCACATCCTAGGTCACAAATCAGGTCTCAACTGACACCAAAAGACTGGGATCATTCCCTGCATATTTTCAGACCACAATGCTTTGAAACTAGAACTCAATCACAAGAGGAAAGTCGGAAAGTACTCAAATACATGGAGGCTAAAGAGCATCCTACTAAAGAATGAATGGGTCAACCAGGAAATTAAAGAAGAATTAAAGAAATTCGTGGAAACCAATGAAAATGAAAACAAAACTGTTCAAAATCTTTCGGATACAGCAAAGGCAGTCCTGAGAGGAAAGTATATAGCAATACAAGCCTTTCTCAAGAAACAAGAAAGGTCTCAAATACACAACCTAACCCTACACCTAAAGGAGCTGGAGAAAGAACAGCAAATAAAGCCTAAACCCAGCAGGAGAAGAGAAATAATAAAGATCAGAGCAGAAATCAATGAACTAGAAACCAAAAGAACGGGAGAACAGATCAACGAAACTAGGAGCTGGTTCTTTGAAAGAATTAACAAGATTGATAAACCGCTGGCCAGACTTATCAAAAAGAAAAGAGAAAGGACCCAAATCAACAAAATCATGAATGAAAGAGGAGAGATCACAACCAACACCAAAGAAATACAAACAATTAGAAGAACATATTATGAGCAACTCTATGCCAGCAAATTAGATAACCTGGAAGAAATGGGTGCATTCCTGGAGATGTATCAACTACCAAAACTGAACCAGGAAGAAATAGAAAACCTAAACAGACCTATAACCACTAAGGAAATGGAAGCAGTCATCAAAAATCTCCCAACAAACAAAAGCCCAGGGCCAGATAGCTTCCCAGGGGAATTCTATCAGACGTTTAAAGAAGAATTAATACCTATTCTCCTGAAACTGTTCCAAAATATAGAAATGGAAGGAAAACTTCCAAACTCATTTTATGAGGCCACCATTACCTTGATCCCCAAACCAGACAAAGACGTCATCAAAAAGGAGAATTACACAAGAATATCCTTGATGAACATGGATGCAAAAATTCTCACCAAAATACTAGCCAATAGGATCCAACAGTACATTAAAAGGATTATTCACCATGACCAAGTGGGATTTATCCCTGGGCTGCAAGGTTGGTTCAACATCCGCAAATCAATCAACGTGATACAATACATTAACAAAAGAAAGAACAAGAGTCATATGATCCTCTCAATAGATGTAGAAAAAGCATTTGACAAAGTACAGCATCCTTTCTTAATCAAAACTCTTCAGTGTATAGGGATAGAGTGTACATACCTCAATATCATAAAAGCCATCTATGAAAAACCGACAGCAAATATCATTCTCAATGGGGAATGCTGAGAGCTTTTCCCCTAAGGTCAGGAACGCGGCAGGGATGTCCACTATCACCACTGCTATTCAACATAGTATTAGAAGTCCTAGCCACAGCAATCAGACAACAAAAAGAAATCAAAGGCATCCAAATCGGCAAAGAAGAAGTCAAACTCTCACTCTTTGCAGATGATACGATACTGTATGTGGAAAACCCAAAAGACTCCACCCCAAAACTGCTAGAACTCATACAGGAATTCAGTAAAGTGGCAGGATATAAAATCAATGCACAGAAATCAGTGGCATTCCTATACACCAACAACAAGACAGAAGAGAGACAAGTTAAGGAGTCGATCCCATTTACTAACTGCACCCAAAACCATAAGATACCTAGGAATAAATTTAACCAAAGAGGCAAAAGATCTGTACTCAGAAAACTAGAAAATACTCATGAAAGAAATTGAGGAAGACACAAAGAAATGGAAAAACGTTCCATGCTCATGGATTGGAAGAACAAACATTGTGAAGATGTCAATGCTACCTAGAGCAATCTACACATTCAATGCAATCCCCATCAAAATACCATCCACTTTTTTCAAAGAACTGGAACAAATAATCCTAAAATTTGTATGGAACCGGAAGAGACCCTGAATAGCCAGACGAATGTTGAAAAAGAAAAGCAAAGCTGGCGGCAACACAATTCCGGGCTTCCAGCTCTATTACAAAGCTGTCATCATCAAGACAGTATGGTACTGGCACAAAAACAGACACATAGATCAATGGAACAGAAGATAGAGCCCAGAAATGGACTGTCAACTCTATGGTCAACTAATCTTTGACAAAGCAGGAAAGAATGTCCAATGGCAAAAAGACAGTCTCTTCAACAAATGGTGTTGGGAAAATTGGAAAGCCACATGCAGAAGAATGAAACTGACCATTTCCTTACATCACACACAAAAATAGGCTCCAAATTGTTGAAAGACCTAAACGTGAGACAGGAGTCCATCAAAATCCTAAAGGAGAACACAGTCAACAACCTCTTCCACCTCAGCCACAGCAACTTCTTCCTAGAAACATTGCCAAAGGCAAGGGAAGCAAGGGCAAAAATGAACTATTGGGATTTCATCAAGATAAAAAGCTTTTGCACAGCAAAAGAAACAGTCCACAAAACCAAGACAACCGACAGAATGGGAGAAAATATTTGCAAATGACATATCAGATAAAGGGCTAGTATCCAAAATCTATAAAGAGCTTATCAAACTCAACACCCAAAGAACAAATACTCCAATCAAGAAATGGGCAGAAGACATGAACAGACATTTTTCCAAAGAAGACATCCAAATGGCCAGCAGACACATGAAAAAGTGCTCAACATCGCTCGGCATCAGGGAAATCCAAATCAAAACCTCAATGAGATACCACCTCACACCAGTCAGAATGGCTAGAATTAACAAGTCAGGAAACGACAGATGTTGGCGAGGTTGCGGAGAAAGGGGAACCCTCCTACACTGTTGGTGGGAATGCAAGCTGGTGCAACCAGTCTGGAAAGCAGTATGGAGGTTCCTCAAACAGTTGAAAATAGAGCTACCATACGATCCAGCAGTTGCACTACTGGGTATTTACCCCAAAGATACAAAGGTAAGGATCCGAAGGGGTACATGCACCCCGATGTTTATAGCAGCAATGTCCACAATAGCCAAACTGTGGAAAGAGCCAAGATGTCCATCGACAGATGACTGGATAAAGAAGAAGTGGTATATATACACAATGGAATATTATGCAGCCATCCAAAGGAATGAGATCTTGCCATTTGCAACGACGTGGATGGAACTGGAGGGTGTTATGCTGAGTGAAATAAGTCAATCAGAGAAAGACATCTATCATATGACCTCGCTGATATGAGGAATTTTTAACCTCAGGAAACAAACTGAGGGTTGCTGGAGTGGTGGGGGGTGGGAGAGTTGGAGTGGCTGGGTTATAGACATTGGGGAGGGTATGTGCTATGGTGAGCGCTGTGAATTGTGCAAGACTGTTGAATCACAGATCTGTACTTCTGAAACAAATAATGCAATATATGTTAAGAAAAAAAAAAGAGGAAGAAGATAGCAGGAGGGGAAGAATGAA
The DNA here is from genome assembly GCF_037043125.1 of Eumetopias jubatus. NCBI lineage: Eukaryota > Metazoa > Chordata > Mammalia > Carnivora > Otariidae > Eumetopias > Eumetopias jubatus. The sequence goes on along the minus strand of NW_028274815.1, from coordinate 81,990,676 downwards.
GGGGAGTAAGTCGGAGGGGGAGATGAACCATGAGAGACGAAGGACTCTGAAAAACAAACTGAGGTTTCTAGAGGGGAGGGGGGTGGGGGGATGTGTTAGCCCGATAATGGGTATTAAAGGGGGCACGTTCTGCGTGGAGCACTGGGTGTTATGCACAAACAATGAATGATGGAACACTACATCAAAAACTAATGATGTAATGTATGGTGATTAACATAACAATAAAAAAGTTAAAAAAATACAGGCAAATGTCAAACCTCTATATTCTTGCCTGAAATATATATACCTGTATTAAAAAACAAAAGCCTTTTGGAGTTACTGAAAAACAATAACCTTGATATTTAACTGCTTAGATATAACTGAACTGCCTTTGAAATGTGTTTTAACAACTTCAGTCATGGGCAGCTATTGGTTACTTGGGGAAGAATCATAAATTCAAGATGATTCCATTGGCCTCTTTTAGTCATGCTTGCACACAAATTCAGGGACAACTCATTTCAGCTTTCTACGGGCACAGGAAAGACCATGAATTCCATAGTCAAAAAAATGCATAATGAATGAAGTTAAAGTGAACAGTGAACAGTGAATTAGAATCAGAAAAATATTGCCTTTTCTCTAACTGGAGGCTGCATGCACTCTAGAGACAGGGCAATATTCAGCAAGAGCATGTAGAGAAACAGAGCTAGAATGTCAGCTTCATAAAATCTTAGGGATGATAGCAGCAGCTTACTCCTTCTGTCTATTTTCAGAGGATGAAATGAGGTCTGCAGTCACAAGGTCAAAGTAGCCTGTGGCATAACTCAAACGGACACCCTGATAGCAGATACAACACATTAGGATGAAGACATTCACAGACACCCTACAGTGGGGAAAAATTCCAAGGAGGTGGCAGGCAACGAGATTACTTTTGCAGGTGGAGCTCCCAGGAAGGTACACAGAGGGTTCACGCTAACTATAGAAATGAGGAAAAAACCTGGAGTGTGGGTAAGGGTACAAAGGACAACTGTGTTAACGGAATGGTGAACCTGGATCTGACATGCCCAGAAGAAAGAACAAAAAGGAAACTTGATAAGCTATGTATTTACTATCATTTTTGAAAAGGAAACATAGCAATTCATTAAGAAATACATAACGAATGCCTTCTCAGACCTGCAGAGGAGCACTGAGCAGCATAAGTGACCACGTCCCCACAGGGGGCCTTGGCAGAAGATCGGTAAACGGTCTTCATATAAACATTTCTGAAATTAGTCCATACTAATATTTGAAGGTATTATATTAAGCTCCAATAGTTTGAAGGTTGTTCTAATGGGTAAAAAGCATTGCAGGTTCATTGTTTCTCTTTCTCATTTTTTTAACTGAGGTATAATTTACATAGAGCAAAATGGATGAGTTTTAAGTATATGGTTTGATGAGTTTTGATAAATGTAAACATCAGTATACCCACAATCCATTAAAAATAGAACATATCCATCCCTGTCACTCCAGAGAGGTTCTTCAGGTCTCCTCACACCCCTCCCCCAAAGCATCTATAGCAGAGCTTTGCCCTTAGAACCTTGTAGAAATGAAATCATGACCATGTGCAGTCTTTTGTCTCTGGCTGTTCATACTCAACATGATGACAGAGAATTCACCCAGGTTGTGCATGTATTAGTAGTCCCTCTTTTTTACTGCTGAGCACCATTCCCATTGTATGAGCAGACCACAATTTGTTTATCCGTTTATCTCTTGATGATCATCTGGGTTCTTTCTAGGTTTTGGCTATAATGAATTAAGCCACAATGAATATTTTGGTTTGTGATGTTCTAACTCAAACAAAGAGTCTTGAAATGACCGATACATTTCCTTAGACAAATGGTTTTAAAAAAGGAAATAGGCAACAGTATCTTTTCTCAAATTTTATTTTATTATGTTATGTTAATCACCATATATTACACCATTAGTTTTTGATGTAGTGGTCCATGATTCATTGTTTGCGTATAACACCCAGTGCTCCATGCAGAACGTGACCTCTTTAATACCCATCACCAGGCTAACCCATCCCCCACCCCCCTCCCCTCTAGAACCCTCAGTTTGTTTCTCAGAGTCCATAGTCTCTCATAGTTTGTCTCCCCCTCCAATTCGCCCCCTTCATTTTTGCCTTCCTACTATCTTTTTTTTTTTAACATAGAATGTATTATTTGTTTCAGAGGCACAGGCCTGTGACTCAACAGTCTTACACAATTCACAGCACTCACCATAGCCCATACCTTCCCCAGTGTCTATCACCCAGCCACCCCATCCCTCCCAACCCCCACCACTACAGCAACCCTCAGTTTGTTTCCTGAGATTAAGAATTCCTCATATCAGTGAGATCATATGATATGTCTTTCTCTGATTGACTTATTTCGCTTAGCATAATACCCTTTAGTTCTATCCACATCACTGCAAATGGCAAGATTTTGTTTTTTGATGGCTGCATAATATTCCAGTGTGTGTGTGTGTGTGTGTGTGTGTGTGTGTGTGTGTGTGTGTGTATACACACACCACATCTTCTTTATCCAGTCATCTGTCGATGGACATCTTGGTTCTTTCCACAGTTTGGCTATTGTGGACATTGCTGCTATAAACATTGGTGTGCACATACCCCTTCGGATCACTACATTTGTATCTTTGGGGTAAATACCCAGTAGTGCAATTGCTGGATCGTATGGTAGCTCTATTTCCAACTGTTTGAGGAACCTCCATACTGTTTTCCAGAGTGATTGCACCAGCTTGCATTCTCACCAACAGTGTAGGAGGGTTCCCCTTTCTCCGCATCTTCGCCAACATCTGTCATTTCCTGACTTGTTAATTCTAGCCATTCTGACTGGTGTGAGGTGGTATCTCATTGAGGTTTTGATTTGGATTTCCCTGATGCCGAGCAATGTTGAACACTTTTTCATGTGTCGCATCAGCATATTTTTATGAAACATGATCTTATGCCAAACTGATAAAAGAGATGCTGGGCTTCCAGAGGCTGTGGCAGTGACCTGCAGTGCACCTGCTCAGACTCTCCCCCACCCCCCTTAAGAATACAGTCTTCCCTTCCTCAAGCATCAGTTTTGTCAACAAAACTTTTGACAGCTCTTGAATTTTGTTCACTGTGCAATTAAACTCTCCAAATGCTTGGAGCACCGGGATGTTTTGTGACTGTTTTCTGAGTCAGAGTTTTGTTTTTTGTTTTTTTTTTAAACTGCATTTTTGTATCATTTGAAATACACAAAATATGATGTATAAATGAATGTTATGAAGCTTCATTATAAAATGAAACCCTGCGAATTGGTCCCCAAAGTAGGAACCAGAATGCCACCCTGCATCGTTATTTTCTGAGACGTCTTTAGAAAGGCAGTTGCCCCTCAGGTATGTAGGGAGCATCTCTAGCCTTTAATTTAGAGGATATAAAAGCACAACCAAGGAGAAAGAGCTAGACCCTTTCTCAGAATGGGCAAGGGTTTAACCTCTTGGGATGGAATAACAGTGCTCCTTCATGATATGGATGACACTGGAGTCTATAAGCAGTATGCTTTTGAGGCCCAAATCCATAAAAGACTTTGGATAATGTCTGCAAATGACTTTATATATAGGGTCATTACATTTATGTATGTGTTTTAAAAACATAGAGTATTAACTTTTAAAAAAGTAAGCGCTTAGTGCCACAGTATTTGCAAATGAGTTTGGCATATGTTAACTTTTAATACAGTAGGAATCTTAAAAATTGCAGTGTTTGAGACCTTTCTCAAATTTTAAGAAAGCTTATGTGTCAGGCTAAAGGAGGAAATGTGGCCATTAGTGTAGGCTATTCTCACAGATCCATTCCAGAATCTAAAATGCATACTTATTTTTCTAAACATTACATGGGGAAAGGAAAATTTGCTAATTCTACATTTTCTCAAAAGTAAGACTTACTGCACCATAACATACTTTCAAAGTAGTTATGTATCTGTTAGTTCATTCACTAAAGTTTTTTTCGGGAAATACACTAGAAGTTCTTAAAAATAATTGTACTTTTGTAATAGTCCTTCTTTACATTAAAATGCTATTCCTTTCTCTTTCAATTATATTATGTTCATTTTTACATATCATTTCGCAGAAATTTTAAAACTGCTAATGCATAATGATCAACCATAAACAATTTTCACTCTTTATTTTCTCAGACTCACTTTCCACAGATTTTTCTCCAATTTCCTGAGATAGCCTGAATACCTTATATAGTTATAATTTCATGCCTGTATCTTCTCATTACATCTCTCTGACTTCCAAATATTCATAACTGCTCACACTTCACCACACTACTGTCCAAATATATTAACTGCCTCTTCCCTTTCATTTTCTGGCCTCATGTTTTTATTTAGTCAACCAAACCTATATAATGTCTATTGGATTTCTCAAATACTTATTACTTTCTTAGGTTGGCATAATCTTGGTAGGCATTCAACATCCTGCCTATCCCATACTCTGCACTCCCTTGAGAAACAGTTATTGACAGAAAATGATCAGGAGGGTTTATCCATCTGTACACATCATTAGGGACTGCATCTGGAAAGCGGATTTTCATTTAACACCAAGGAAGTGTTTACTCACAGTAGATGAATTTCACAAAGCAGGAGGTGGCTGAAGGGCACAGGACTGGCTTCTGACTGCCCTGGTTTAAATCTTACCTCAAAGGTGTACTGGCTGGAAAGCTTTACACTTGACGAGCTGAGTAACTTTGAACAAGTTCTGTACTTCTCCGTGTCTCAGCATCTTTGTTGGTAAAATAGAGGTCATGCAGGTGCCTACTGCAGAGAGCAGTCATAAGGAATTAATGGAGATAACGCACTTAGCAAGGTGCCTGGAACAGGGCAAGCGCAGAATAAGCATTGGCTAGTTTTGTTATTATCATTATTTTTATTGAGCTTTGGCATGAACTACTGCTAATGGCTAGCAAATATTATTCTCTGAAATCTTTTAAAGCATCAGAGCTTCTCATAGGACTGGGCTATTTTAGAGCTAGTCAAGAGGCAAGGGGATAAACTGCCACAGTGCCTTCCAGTTCCGAGATTCCGTGAGAAGTGAGGGAGATTGTCTGTCCATGTCTTACTAGAATCTTCCACCAGGTGGCACCAGTCACCCCACAGGCCCATCACTGAACATTTCAGAAAGGGTAACAGGTGAATCCAGACTTGCGCTCACTTATATATTTTAAGGACATTTTCTGTCTTAAGTGTCCAGTGAGCAAACTTCCTGTCCTTCCCCAACAATCTTTTAGTTACAGGAAGTAAAAATTCTTTCTAGGACAGACTTAACATATGTCAATCTGGTCATTCAGGGGAGTCTATTACTAATGTGTTTCTCTTTTGTACAAGTAAGTATAATGGGTGGGGGGAAAGGCCTCCGAAAATGCATAAAAATTTCAGTTAAAAAAGCAGTGTGCCTTATCCATTCACTACTAGTTATTTCTGAGCAAATTGACTATTTGGGGGAAGGGTGTGGAATAAAACAGAATATTTGCAAAGAAATTAAATGCCTTCTGGAACTAAGTTAATAGTAGATGTTAATGATACACATACTTTAAAGAAGGAGAGTGAAGCAGATGAAAATTCATTCTGCCTTTCCACCATACTAAACCCTAACCCCAAACCAGGGATGCTATTTATAAAGTGGAAAGCATCTTGTCACCCTACACATCTGAAAACTCCCTTTCAGTGTGGTGGTTAATTATATCCCATAATAAAATACCATGTGAGTAAAAGCATTCATTTGCCAGGACCTATAGATCTAGTTCTCCAAAAGAACCACACAGATACATTTGTAAAAGGGGGTGGGGGCCATTTACTCACGTTTCTAGTTCAAGGTTTTCCAGAAAGTTCCACTAAAGCTATTACTGAGCTGACCTCTCATACCCTAGATTCATCTGGGCAGGGGCTGGACCATCACCCAGAATGTCTCCAATGAGAACACATGTGCACACCAAGACCAGATAGGGGTAGAGACTCAGGAGCACACCAGCTCTCTCCAGAGAAACCACTCTGTGTCTCTTCATACTCCTCAGCCCTTCCCCAGCCTTCACCTGGCTGGGCTGTTGGAGGCTCACAGGACTGGGTCTCACTTGTCCCTTCTGAATTCTTCCTCTGGGGACCTGTCTCTTCACTGGAGCATCATACCTCTATCATACTGGTGCCCCATTCCAAACTGAGTGGGGATAAGTCTGATCCAACAGCCTGTTATGCACATTCTAACTGATAAGCAATGTGGGGAAAAATACTTTGAAGAACTGAGAAAGAAAAGTTATAGGATTTAAAGTATTTTTGTAAATAAAAATTCGTCAGAACTCTTTCCTCTTGAATACTGACCAATGTTGACTAATTTTAGCACTTGACATTTTGATGAAACGACATATGGAGGAAACTAAAATTCCACATCAGAATTTGAAGAGAGGCCTTCGACATTATTATGGTATCAATATCCAAAACAATACTTTTCCTGAACAAATTCCCAAATATGACAACTGAAGGCACAAAGCCAGGGTACAAAGCAAGTACTTCTAGAAACATAAGGGTAACTGGTTCTTCCAGAACTACTCAGAAAGCAGATCTAGTGTACAAAGCTTCTGGACTGAGCAAAAGAGAAATCCAAACTGCTGTTTTGTGTTTCATAAAAATCAGAGACAGTCACTACATTAAAAACTAATGATGTAATGTATGGTGATTAACATAACATAATAAAATTTAAAAACAAAAATCAGACAGGAATTCTACTACAACAAGCACATCTGGCTAATGTATCAGTAACCTACAGTTCTCATGAGTCACCCTTTTGTCTCCATGCACGCCTCCAACAGAACAGACCTGTGAATAAAAATGTGAAGTCCTAGACTTTGGTGAAATACTCTGTTCCCCACTAGGAGGTCATGCTTGTGATTTTCTCCTGAAAGCCTCCTTCAGGTGCACTAAGAAAGACACAGAAGCTTTAGAAAAGCCGTTCTGGCAAGAATTCACTGACCTTCCAGGCCTGTCCTGCTAGCACAGAGGCCCCTTTGCTTGTCCAGGGTAAGTGGCTGTTTATAGTCTGGATCTCTCATGATACAGACATGGAGACAGCAGGTGCAAGCAGGGAGATGCGTGTGCCTGTAAGTTTAGAACGCCTGCCTCTAGGCTGTCAGCAATTCTTCCCTAATCCCTTCCTGCTCATGGTCTTCTGTTTCCTCCACATACTCTTCTCTTGCTTTGCTTTATCTAGAGACGTAAGGAGCAAGGTATGATACTGAGTGCTTCCTGGAAGCCACGTGTTCAGTCTCAGCCAAAAAAAAAAAAAAAAAAAGGAACATCTGAAATATGTCCCTTGGCTTCTGTGACTGATTTTTTCTAGGATTTAGGTGAAAAAGTATCTTGCAGTTTGCATCCATCACATCTATCTTATTTCATATAGAAATAAATGTGGTTTGCTGATGAGCTACTACAAATTCCATTGCTCTTTTGAAAGAAAAAGGAAAACAAACCACAAGTCCAATTTTCCGATTCAGTAGTTTATATGATATTTTGTACTCAGAATTTTATATTCCCTTCATCTCCTCCCACCTTTCCTATGCCACTTTTTTAAGAGGGTTCACATCACTACACTTTTAGAAAGCATTGTCCTCCAGATCCAAAGGGAACAGGGATGAGCTGTGGAAGGATGTGCTTCCAGCAGTTTGTCCCACATGGCAGAGGATTTATAAAATTCACCCCAACTCACTCAGCTTATATCCCTGGTTACCAGTAACGGCTTGAGCAACAGCTGTCTGGGCAAGGAGCATCCTCTGTGGTCACAGAACGGGGCAGGAGTCAAATCACTACTTTGCCCCCAAAGGACAAATTGTTCCAAAGGACCAATTACACTGCAGAGGTACCCTTGGCTCCCATTAATACCTCCTGGGTCTAGAATTAAGAGCAATGGAATTTGTAGTAGCTCATCAGCAAACCACATTTATTTCTATATGAAATAAGACAGATGTGATGGATGCAAACTTCAAGATACTTTTTCGCCTAAATCCTAGAAAAAATCAGTCACAGAAGCCAAGGGACATATTTCAGATGTTCCTTTTTTTTTCCTTTGGCTGAGACTGAACTGCTATATTCCTCTGACTTACAAGATGTCCATGTAGTCTCACCAACATGAGGGTCCCACAAAGGATTTAGCCAAGATCCAGAAACTTTTCAGGCACCTCCACACAGGAGGGACTCTGTCTAGCTCTACATTCAGCTGAAAAACGTAAACCCACTTTGTCACTCAGGAAAAAGTGATTTCAATTACAAAAGAAAAACCTTTGCACCATAATATCTTGGTAAAATGCCAATTTTAAGTTTTATGGCTTACTACCCAGTGATGTCAGTATCCCAGAATTTCCAGATCACGTCATTATTCTTTCCAGTACATTTAGAAGTCTTACTCATGCACAGCAATTCCTGTCTTGACCTCGCTTTGCCCAGACACTAGGAAGTTTCAGCTATATAATAATTTCCTCCATATACTTTAAAAGTTTTGTAATGCTATGCCTACCCATTTTAATTTCTGCATCTTTCCTGTCATCTCTAACATCACAGGGATAGGAGAAGACAAGCGTCAGCCCCTTTGGATCTGAAAGTTCTCTGGGAGTCCACATTAAAACAAATTTCAGCATTTGTTTAGGCTTTGTAGAGTGTGTGATGAAACCCGTTGCAAAAGGGTCGGCGTTATAACATCCTGACAATTACCATATTCATGTATGTACCGTATGAGTACATACCAAATGCTTGTTCCAGAACTGAACCTCATCGGAGAACACACGGCCTAGCCTGCCTGAAGAGGAACTTGCCCAACTGCAAGGAGTGGCAACATATGCCCTCCACACTTTGCTCTGAGCCTGTTGACAGAGCAAGAGGAATACCCTGGACCCCGCCCCTTATTCACACGGACAACTGTGACATCAGCATGACTCAGCCATGCATGGAATGCTCAAAAACAGTCTTACTGCTAATGCCAAAGAGTCTTTGTGCATGCACATACCCAGCATTGGCCATTTGGAATTTGGCTATTCCCCGTTCTAAAGCCATCTGTCCAAATAAAGAGAGAGTGTACAATCTTGTTTGTGGCATTGATAAAGCTGCCACAGCAACCCCAGGCCCAAGCTGCACCTGTTCCTAGCTGACCAGCAGAGCACAGAGCGTTGGCACAGGGCAGCACGGGAGGCTCAGTGAGGCAGGGAATGACGAGGCAAGCCATAAAAAACAAAGAGATTCTAGAATACTAGGCCTATAGAATGGGATCTCTTCATTTTGAAAATATAAAATCTAACCAAAGAAAGCATTATAAATTCAATTCAGTTTAACTCAGTAGATGACTATATGCATGGTTCCATATTAAATGTGGCACACAAAAATTTGGCTGGCCGAAAAACCTAGCGTTTGCTACATATTTGCCAAGTGTTCATATAGCATAGCATGTAAGTTTCCACCTTCGACTCTGAAAGGCTAAGTTGCCTATTAACATTACCTGAGAATTTTGGTAATAAACAATGAAGAGACTTTAAAAATTCTTCTATCAAGAAGTACTGAAGCTGAAGGATGATTTATTGGCCCCATAACTGCCTTACAGAATTGTGTTTCATTGTGGAAATTGACACTAGACTATAAACTTCAATTATTCCTGAGAACATCACTTTTTCTGCCCAAGCTAATTTTGTCTCATCCAACAGAATCTCTCTCTGTGTTCTGTGGGAACAAATGGTCCTATACAAACAATAAAGAATTCTGCCATGAAGGAAATTAAAAGTCAAGTTTGAAAGGAAGTGTCCTCATAATTGTCCAGGTGGTTGTTTGCAGAATGGGTCCCAGAATACCATGGACACCTCTCAGTTCCCAGGGGGCTTTAGAAGAAGATCTGAGCAAGGGGAACCCCAGCCCCATTCCCACACACAGCAAAGATTCATCACAAAAAGAAAACCCACTGGTCACTGGCCTATGAGTACATACCAAATGCTTTTACCTTCCTACAGAGTTCTCAGCCAAATGTAATTCTTTGGATATACTACCTTCTTGCACAATTTAAAAATGACCAACTTTTGGGGCACGCGGTGGCTCAGTCGTTAAGCGTCTGCCTTTGGCTCAGGTCATGATCCCAGGACCCTGGGATCGAGCCCCGCATTGGGCTCCCTGCTCAGCGGGAAGCCTGCTTCTCCCTCTCCCACTCCCCCTGCTTGTGTTCCCTCTCTTGCTGTGTCTCTCCCTGTCAAATAAATAAAATCTTTAAAAATAAATAAATAAAAAATAAAAAGATAAAAATGACCAACTTTTTTTTTTTCAAAAGCATGAGACATACACACAGACACACAATTCTTTGATCAGACTAAACCAAGGATCAGAGCATTTCTGAGTTTGAAACAACCATGCTGTCCATGATTTGTACTAAACTCATGGTATTACAGTTGACACTTGAACACTGTGGGGTTAGGAGTGCCGACCTTTGTGCAGTTGAAAATCTGCCTGTAAATTTTAACTCTCCCAAAACTGAACCACAGTTGAAAATTTGCCTATAACTTCTTTTTTGCCTATAACTTTTGACACCACAAAAACTTAACTGTAGTTGAAAATTTGCCTATAGCTTTGACTCCCCTAAGATTTCATGACAGCCCACTGTTGACCAGAAAAGTCTTACTGATAACATAATCAATTAACATATACTTTGTAAATGTATTATACACTGTATTCTTACAATAAAGTAAGCTAAGAAAAGAAACATAAGAAAAACATAAAGAAAAAATAGATTTACAGGACTATACTGTAAATTTACAGGACTGTACTGGAAAAACATAAAAAAGAAAAAACAGATTTACAGGACTGTACTGTATTTATCAAAAAAAAAAAAGTCCGTGTATAAATAAATGGACCCACACAGTTCAAACCCATATTGTTCAAGGGTTAACTATACATATTTCCTTTATTGGAAAAGATTTAAAAAGAAAGGTAAGGAATGAGAAGAAACAAATATTTATACACTCTAGCAGACAGCTGTTATTTCTTGGAAGACCATGGAAAAATATGCACCTTCACAAGACCTTGGAACAAAGCAAAGGTAGAATGTGGTTTGGAGAAGGTAAAAACAGTCAGCTCAGAAAACGCTCAGTTTTCTGACATATAAGGGATTTGGTCTTATGGAATTATGAATTAAAGAAGAGAGATTATAAACTGAGATTAAAGTGAAAGAAGCCTGACACAAAAGGCCACACACTGTCTGAATCCACTGATATGAAATATCCAGAATAGGCAAACCCACAGAGATAGAAAGTAGATGAGTGTTAACTCAGGGTCGGGGGGAGGGAAGGAGGGGAGACAATAAGGTCCCTTTGTGAGGTGATAAAAATATTCTGGAATTAAGGGCACCTGGGTGGCTCAGTGGATTAAGCATCTGCCTTCAGCTCAGGTCATGATCTCAGGGTCCGGGGCTAGAGCCCCACATGGGGATCCCTGCTCAGTGGGAAGCCTGCTTCTCCCTTTCCCTCTGCCTGACGCTCACTCTGCTCACTCTGTCTCTCTCTCAAATAAATAAATAAAATCTTTAAAAAATAAATTCTGGAATCAGAGAGTGGTAATATTTGCACAACTCTGGAAATGTACTAAAAAACATTGCACTGGGTGTTATACGCAAAAAATGAATCATGGAACACTACATCAAAAAATATGATGAAATGTAAGTGATTAACATAACATAATAAAAAAATCCTTTAAAAAAAAACCACTGCATTATGTACTTTAAAATGGTGAATTTTGTAGGTAAATCCAGGCCCTTGAAAACAAGGTCCTTGAAAAAACCAGTGAGGAAAGGAATTGAATAAAAGACAAAAGAATGACAGAATAGGTTAAATAGGACTCTCATTCACAGAATGGGTTTTGGTTTTAGTGGGTTGTTTCTTTTTCTTTTTTCTTTTTTGAACTCTTTGAACAGAGGATACATATCTGATTATTCTTTTTATTCCCTCTACAGAATTAAGCACAATATTATGTAATAAGTGTGCTTAAAGGAACTGTTAATTGGTCATTTTATTAAATGATGATGGACAACATCAGGAGCTGTCTCTGCAATGATTTAGAGATGACAAAGCTATCCATTCTGTTTCTTTACTATCACTACCATTTCATACAGAAACACTTTGTCCTTCCGATTTGATGTTACAATATAGCATAGCCATGTACAATTTGGTCTTGGTCATAGTGATGTTTGTCTCATTTTCTAGAACTGTTATCTTTACAAATCACCTGTGCTTATATGTTTTCAGATTAATGTTCTGGCTTTTATTTTCCAATTAAACGAAAAACACTTGATATTCCTAAGACATAGCTAGTCAATTATTTTTCTATTTATACTATGATCACTGTAAAGGCATTAAAAAGACTAGTTGGAAAACTGACTAAAACAAACGCAGGTTTTGCCAAGGAGAGAATGTGTTTATATAATGCACATGAACCACAATTAAGAAAAGTGAGTGGTGACATTGTAGAAAGAGATGTTTTTTACCTGTAATAAATAAATCATGCCAGTTGGTAATATCATCTTGAGGCTATCTCTTTAAGAGTGCACAGAAAAGGTCTGGTCTCAGGAATTCAGCTGGATAGGGATCGTTCTGAACACCTACGAACTCAACAGGAGCTCGAAGGAAAGAATAGCAACAACTCTAAGCAGAAAAGCAACCACTTTCTGGAAGGTAGGCCTTGTAGTAAAGTGAATCCGAGGCATTATTCAGGAGGATAGATGGTGGGGGAGGGGGCCTCCGTTGGCCGCTTCTGGCAAGTACTAGAACCGTGGAGCACAAAATCGGAACTTTTAGAAGTCGGCTCCACTGAAGGACGTCACTCCAGTGGCTAAGCGGTGGATGAAACCCTCGCGGGACAGTGTGGTCTCAGGACCCTCGGGGTCACAGAAAGGCCGGGGGTGCCTGAGTGCAGCAGAGCTCCCAGGTATCAGAGCGGGGAAGCTGGCTGCAGAGATGGAGCGAAGAGGCAAGCCCCTCAGCTCAGGGTTGCCATAAACTGTGATCAGTGACAGTCGGGCCACTGCTCCTCCAGCAGGGACCCAACAAGCACCAGATCCGGAGAGACTCCCCTCCCTCCCCCCGGGAGGAGCGGCGCGGGAGCGCACCGCAGGGATCTGCTGGGTTTGGAGACTCCGCACGGGGTCAGGTGCCAGAGATAGAAATGCTCGGTCACAGGCCGGATGAGCACGGAGTGCTGCCGGGGACCAGGGAGATGGGAGTGACCAACTGCTTTTCTCTGGGGGCACACTGAGGAGTGGGGCCCTGAGCTCTTGGCTCCTCCAGGGCAGAGATTGGGAGGCCGCCATTTTCACTCGCGTCCTCCAAAACTGTACCGAGAGCTCGGAGGGAACAAAAGCTCCTGAGAGCAAACCCGAGCAGATAACTTAGCCGGGACCCAGCAAGGGTGGGGCAATTCCGCCTCCGGAAAAGACATTTAGGAACCACGGTAACAGGCCCCTCCCCCAAAAGATCAGCATGAACAGCCAGCCAAGACCAAGTTTACCGCTGAATGAGAACGGGAGAACTCCAGCGCTAGGGGAATACTGCACATAAAATTCATGGCTTTTTTACCATGATTCATTAGTCTTTCAAAGTTAATTTTTTTAACTTTTTTTTATTTTACTTTTTCCCTTTTCAAACCAAATTCTTATCAATCCCTTTTTTTAAAAAAAATTTTATTTTTCATCTTTAGAGTCACAGTCTATCCCTTCATAGTAGTTACCTTTACTTTGGCAAATATATATAAGTTGTTCTCTCTTTAAAATTTTGAGATACAGTTTCTTCTAATATATCAAAATATACCCTAAATCTCTAGTGTATGGCTTTGTTCTAGTCTCCTGCCTGATCACATTCTCTCCCCTTTTCTTTTCTTTCTTTCATTCCTTTTTTTTAAAACCTCTTCTTTATTTTTTCAAACACCTTCTGATCAATTCCTTTTTTAAAATTTTTTATAATTTTCATTTTTACAGTCATATTCCATCCCTTCATTGTATCAACCCTTATTTTGTACATATATAAGTCTTTCTTTCTTTAAAATTTTAGGAGGCACTTTCTTCTAACAGACCAAAATACACCCAAAATCTAGTGTGTGGCACTGATCTATGCACCAGCCTGATCATATTTGATCATATTCTGTTTTTTTTTTGTTTTGTTCTGTTTTTGTTTGTTTTGATCTTTTTCTTTTGCTTTTTTATTCCTCTCTTTCTTTTTTCTTTCTTTCCCTTTCTTTTCCCCTGGTATCAGATCTTTTCTGATTTGTTTAGAGTATATTTTCTGGGGACGTTGTTAACCTGTTAGCATTTTGTTCTCTCATTCATCTATTCTCCTCTGAACAAAATGACAAGATGAAAAAAATCACCTCAACAAAAAGAACAAGAGGTAGTACCATCTGCCAGGGACCTACTCATTACGGACATTAGTGTGATATCGGACCAGGAGCTCAGAATCAAGATTTTAAAGATACTAGCTGGGCTTAAATAAAACATGGAAGTTATTAGAGAAACCCTTTCTGGAGAAATAAAAGAACTAAAATCCAACCAAGTCAAAATCAAAAAGGCTATTAATGAGGTGCAATCAAAAATGGGGGCACTAACTGCTACGATAAATGAGGCAGAAGAGAGAATCAGCGATATAGAAGACCAAATGATGGATAATAAAGAAGCTGAGAAAAACAGAGATAAACAACTACTGGATCACGAGGGCAGAATTTGAGAGATAAGCGATACGATAAGACGAAACAACATTAGAATAATTGGGATCCCAGAAGAAGAAAGAGAGAGAGGGGCAGAAGGTATATTGGAGCAAATGATAGCAGAGAATTTCCCTAATGTGGGGGAAGGAAACAGGCATTAAAATCCAGGAGGCACAGAGAACCCCTCTCAAAATCTATAAAAATGGGTCAACACCCCAACATCTAATAGTAAAATTTACGAGTCTCAGTGACAAAGAGAAAATCTTGAAAGCATCTCAGGAGAAGAGATATGTAACCTATAATGGTAGAAACATTAGATCGGCAACAGACCTATCCACAGAGACCTGGCAGGCCAGAAATGACAGGTTGGATATCTTCAGAGCACTAAACGGCAAAAATATGCAGCCAAGAATACTATATCCATCTAGGCTGTCATTGAAAATAGGAGAGATCAAAAGTTTCCAGAACAAACAAAAACTAAAAGAATTTGCAAACACGAAGCAAGCCCTACCAGAAATATTGAAAGGGGTCCTCTAAGCAAAGAGAGAGCCTAAAAGTGACATAGACCAGAAAGGAACAGAGACAATATACAGTAACAGTCACCTTACAGGCAATACAATGGCACTAAATTCCTATCTTTCAATAGTTACCCTGAATGTAAATGGGCTAAATGCCCCAATCAAAAGACACAGGCTATCAGATTGGATTAAAAAACAAGATTCATTGATATGCTGTCTGCAAGAGTCTCATTTTAGACCCAAAGACACCCCCAGATTGAAAGTGAGGGCGTGGAAAACCATTTACCATGCTAATGGACACCAAAAGAAAGATGGGGTGGCAATTCTTATATCAGACAACTTAGATTTTAAAACAAAGACTGTAATAAGAGATGAAGAAGGACACCATATCTTACTTAAAGGGTCTACCCAACAAGAAGATCTAACAATTGTAAATATCTATGCCCGTAACATGGGAGCAGCCAATTATATAAGGCAATTAATAACAAAAGCAAAGAAACACATTGACAACAATACAATAATAGTGGGGACTTTAACATCCCCCTGACTGAAATGGACAGATCATCTAAGCAAAAGATCAACAAGGAAATAAAGACTTTAAATGACACACGGGACCAAATGGACTTCACAGACATATCCAAAGCAATGGAATACACATTCTTCTCTAGTGCCCATGGAACATTCTTCAGAATAGATCACATCCTATGTCACAAATCAGGTCTCACCGGGTACAAAAGATTGGGATTATTCCGTGCATATTTTCAGACCACAATGCTTTGGAAACTAGAACTCAATCCCAAGAGGAAAGTCAGAAAGAACTCAAATACATGGAGACTAAAGAGCATCCTAGTAAAGAATGAATGGGTTAACCAGGAAATTAAAGAAGAATTAAAAACAATTCATGGAAACCAATGAAAATGAAATCACAACTGTTCAAAATCTTTGGGATGCAGCAAAGGCAGTCCTGAGAGGAAAGTATATAGCAATACAAGCCTTTCTCAAGAAACAAGAAAGGTCTCAAATACACAACCTAACCCTACACCTAAAGGAGCTGGAGAAAAAACAGCAAATAAAGCCTAAACCCAGCAGGAGAAGAGAAATAATAAAAGTCAGGGGAGAAATCAATGAAATAGAAACCAAAAGAACAATAGAACAGATCAATAAAACTAGGAGCTGTTTCTTTGAAAGAATTAACAAGATTGATAAACCCCTGGCCAGACTGATCAAAAAGAAGAGGGAAATGACCCAAATCAACAAAATCATGAATGAAAGAAGAGAGATCACAACCAACACCAAAGAAATACAAACAGTTATAAGAACACATTATGAGCAACTCTATGCCAGCAAATTAGATAACCTGGAAGAAATGGATGCATTCCTAGAGATGCATCAACTACCAAAATTGAACCAGGAAGAAATAGAAAACCTAAACAGACCTATAACCCCTAAGGAAATGGAAGCAGTCATCCAAAATCTCCCAACAAACAAAAGCCCAGGGCCAGATGGCTTCCCAGGGGAATTCTACCAAACATAAAGAAGAATTAATACCTATTCTCCTAAAACTGTTCCAAAAAATAGAAATGGAAGGAAAACTTCCAAACTCATTTTATGAGGCCACCATTACCTTGATCCCCAAACCAGACAAATACCCCATCAAAAAGGAGAATTACAGACCGATATCCTTGATGAACATGGATGCAAAAATTCTCACCAAAATACTAGCCAATAGGATCCAACAGTACATTAAAAGGATTATTCACCTTGACCAAGTGGGATTTATCCCTGGGCTGCAAGGTTGGTTCAACATCCGCAAATCAATCAATGTGATACAATGCATTAACAAAAGAAAGAACAAGAATCATATGATCCTCTCAATAGATGCAGAAAAAGCATTTGACAAAGTACAGCATCCTTTCTTGATCAAAACTCTTCAGAGTATAGGGATAGAGGATACATACCTCAATATCATAAAAGCCATCTATGAAAAACCTACAGCGAATATCATTCTCAATGGGCAAAAACTGAGAGCTTTCCCCCTAAGGTCAGGAACGCAGCAGGGATGTCCACTATCACCACTGCTATTCAACATAATATTAGAAGTCCTAGCCACAACAGTCAGACAACAAAAAGAAATCAAAGGCATCCAAATCGGCAAGGAGGAAGTCAAACTCTCACTCTTTACAGATGATATGATACTTTATGTGGAAAACCCAAAAGATTCCATCCCAAAACTGCTAGAACTCATACAGGAATTCAGTAAATTGGTAGGATATAAAATCAATGCACAGAAATCCGTGGCATTCCTATACACCAACAACAAGACAGAAGAGAGAGAAATTACGGAGTCGATCCCATTTACAATTGCACCCAAAACAATAAGATACCCAGGAATACATCTAACCAAAGAGGCAAAGGATCTGTACTCAGAAAACTAGAAAATACTCATGAAAGAAATTGAGGAAGACACAAAGAAATGGAAAAACGTTCCATGCTCATGGATTGGAAGAACAAACATTGTGAAGATGTCAATGCTACTGAGAGCAATCTACACATTCAATGCAATCCCCATCAAAATACCATCCACTTTTTTCAAAGAACTGGAACAAATAATCCTAAAATTTGTATGGAACCAGAAAAGACCTCGAATAGCCAGAGGAATGTTGAAAAAGAAAAGCAAAGCTGGCGGCAACACAATTCCGGACTTCCAGCTCTATTACAAAGCTGTCATCATCAAGACAGTATGGCACTGGCACAAAAACAGACACATAGATCAATGGAACAGAATAGAGAGCCCAGAAATGGAACCTCAAGTCTATGGTCAACTAATCTTTGACAAAGCAGGAAAGAATGTCCAATGGAATAAAGACAGTCTCTTCAACAAATGGTGTTGGGAAAATTGGACAGCCACATGCAGAAGAATGAAATTGGACCATTTCCTTACACCACACACAAAAATAGACTCCAAATGGTTGAAAGACCTAAATGTGAGACAGGAGTCCATCAAAATCCTAAAGGAGAACACAGTCAACAACCTCTTCCACCTCAGCCACAGCAACTTCTTCCTAGAAACATCGCCAAAGGCAAGGGAAGCAAGGGCAAAAATGAACTCTTGGGACTTCATCGAGATAAAAAGCTTTTGCACAGCAGAAGAAACAGTCCACAAAACCAAAAGACAACCGACAGAATGGAAGAAAATATTTGCAAATGACATATCAGATAAAGGGCTAGTATCCAAAATCTATAAAGAACTTATCAAACTCAACACCCAAAGAACAAATACTCCAATCAAGAAATGGGCAGAAGACATGAACAGATATTTTTCCAAAGAAGACATCCAAATGGCCAACAGACACATGAAAAAGTGCTCAACATCACTCAGCATCAGGGAAATCCAAATCAAAACCTCAATGAGATACCACCTCACACCAGTCAGAATGGCTAAAATTAGCAAGTCAGGAAATGACGGATGTTGGCGGGGATGTGGAGAAAGGGGAACCCTCCTACACTGTTGGTGGAAATGCAAGCTGGTGCAACCCCTCTGGAAAACAGTATGGAGGTTCCTCAAACAGTTGAAAATAGAGCTACCATAGGATCCAGCAATTGCACTACTGGGTATTTACCCCAAAGATACAAATGTAGGGATCCGAAGGGGTACGTGCACCCCAATGTTTATAGCAGCAATGTCCACAATAGCCAAACTGTGGAAAGAGCCAAGATGTCCATCAACCGATCAATGGATAAAGAAGAAGTGGTATATATACACAATGTGAGTGAAATAAGTCAATCAGGGAAAGACATGTATCATATGACCTCGCTGATATGAGGAATTTTTAACCTCAGGAAACAAACTGAGGGTTGCTGGAGTGGTCGGGGGTGGGAGGGATGGGGTGGCTGGGTGATAGACATTGGGGAGGGTATGTGCTATGGTGAGTGCTGTGAATTGTGCAAGACTGTTGAATCACAGATCTGTACCTCTGAAACAAATAATGCAATATATGTTAAGAAAAAAAAGAAGAAGAAGAAGAAGATAGCAGGAGGGGAAGAATGAACGGGATAAATCAGAGGAGGAGACGAACCATGAGAGACGATGGACTCTGAAAAACAAACTGAGGGTTCTAGAGAGGAGGGGGTGGGGGGATCGGTCAGCCTGGTGATGGGTATTAAAGAGGGCACGTTCTGCATGGAGCGCTGGGTGTTATGCACAAACAATGAATCATGAAACACTACATCAAAAACTAATGATATAATGTATGGTGATTAATATAACAATAAAATAATTACAAAAAAAAAAGAGTGCAGAGAAAAGTTCACCCATATCCTGATGTTACAGAGAGACGTGCTATGAACCCATTTTACAGATAGAAAATAAATAGGTTAAAAGAGGCTAAAGAACAGAGCTTTCCCTTCTAGTGCCCTCTTCATACAATGTGGATACAGTGAGCAAATGCTGTGGAGCACGTGGAAAATGCAAATTCCCTGGGAAGGGTCTGCATATAATGGGCACTCAAGCAAAACTGCATATGAATTCATTGTATTACTACTACTAGAGGCCTGAAACCTGAAACTAGAAAAGGAAAATATGTGGCTATCGAGAAAAACCATGGCTGGAAATCATACCCTTTTCCTTGCACATACCTGCAGCAATGTACCCGCCTCCACCGGCTTTATAGAGAACGTGGCTTGCGAAGGGGGCTGCACAGATGATCAGAAAGCTCGCAGTCACCACGGCGACGACCCCCAGAAGCATCAGGACTGCCCAGAAACCACGGTAAACTGGAGACCCCACAGGGAAAAGGAGAAACGAAAGCCACATTTAGATTGTGAACCCCACTTAGATTGTACCACACAGTCAGTTTCTTTCCTCTTTATTGTTCTAATTTCAGTCATGGCACAGCTAGGCAGAATCCCAAGCCATGGGTCCTGAATGACGATCCAAAGGAAACCTTACTAGATAATTTTGTACTTAGTGATGTCAACCTTCAACTAACTCATGCTTGTTATTTGCACCACACACATGCTCAGTACACTCTTGGAGCTCATTTTCCTGACCATGTTTTCCATTTTAGAAGTGGAAATGTTCTAAAGTTTTGGAAAGAGTTCCCTTGAGTAAGTACCTAGTTGGGTCACAGCTAGGTGTTTCATACCAAACACACAAAGACATGAAAAGGCATTCACGTTTACAAACATTGCTTCTTACTACCACTGTCATCCCCTAGAAACTAATAATCACCTCAATCCCCTAACAAAAAAGTATACTTCTATTTAGATTGCGACTCTATTGGAAAATAGTCTTCAGGTAAGAAAAATGGCAAACAAAACCAAAATGAAAGGTTTGTATAGACTGAGATTTTAAATCAGATATATTTAAGGCACACTACTTTCTACCAATATTTTTCTTAGAAAGACTCGAAATGAGGGCACCTGGGTGGCTCAGTTGGTTGAGCGACTGCCTTCGGCTCAGGTCATGATCCTGGAGTCCCAGGATCAAGTCCCGCATCAGGCTCCCTGCTGAGCGGGGAGTCTGCTTCTCCCTCTGACCCTCCCCCCTTCATGCTCTCTCTATCTCATTCTCGCTCGAAAGAAAGAAAGAAAGAAAGAAAGAAAGAAAGAAAGAAAGAAAGAAAGAAAGAAAGAAAGAAAGAAAGAAAGAAAAGAAAGAAAGAAAGACTCGAAATGAGAAGTTAGAGTAGTCTCTTATGCATGGACCAGCATGGCTGAATTAATGGATGCAGCTGGTGACAAATGGATTGTGGGTTTGGTGATACATAGTAATCAAATAAAGAGGAATTCTAATGATCATTTTTGAGCGGGATAAGTACTGATCTATTAAACAAATTCATCATTTCCCAAGGGCTAAAACACTAACATAAGTTCCTTTTGGTGTAAATGAAGGAAAGCCCCATAAAGCATATTAGTCAAATTATATTTTTTAATGAAAACATAGAACTTTATATAAGAAAGCAAAAAAAATGATTTTTTTCCACAAGCCCACCTGGCAAAGAAAAAACTGTGTCCATCAGCTGGAATCTTAGAGCAAAGAGTATAGGAAGGTGGAAATTTGTGAGGAGGAGGCATTGCATTTAAATTGGAAATGAAGGCTGGCAAATGTGTGGACACATGTGAAAGACAGGGGTAAAAGGCCAGCTCATACCCCACATCCCATGCTGTTTGCCTGACAGTGGTTTCCAGGTTTGGGGTGCTGGGAATATTCTGTGGCTGCATTCAGGCTCCACAGGGAGCCAAGCAGTGGAGAAGTACTGATCACCTTTGAGTGTGGGAAGAGTGGCAAACAGTGAGCCAAACACATGCCATCCGGGTCATATAAGAATTTGCTGGAGAATTGGCAAGCGTCACATTTTACATCTTCATTCACACACACACAAAGATTTTCTTCACATTGGTGAGCCTCACATTTTACACTTGTATTCCCTTCATTTACTTAATTGTCTATCCATGTGGTAGGCTCTGTGGCAAGTACTAGGGGTGAAAACATGATTAAGAGGCAGTCCACAGAAAAAGAAGCCCATTCTGTGGCTCCCCTGACTTCAGCTAAAACGTGGGCACACTTGGCAAACAACTATCTGAGGAGTCTGAAAAGTAAATAGCAAGTGGATTAAGGAGAGAAGTCAAACCCTACGGAAAGATAAAACAGGCTACAAAGAGTTTTCTGAGTTTTTCCTTTTTTTCTCCTCCTGGATTTGGCCTGAAGGCAAGCCAAATTGGGAACTTTATAAAAGGTGCAAACAGCAAAACACAAAAACCAAAACAAAAAACCTGGACTTAAGATCATCATTCCGGATAGATCAGCAGGAAAAGCTGTCCCTCTAAGCCAGAGTCTGGGGAAAGTCCCCGTGTTAAATTTTCTCTTTTTATTCTCCCAGTCCTGCCTCGAGGCCTGAAAAGTAGATCTGCACTGCTACCCCAGGGGAGGCATGGACACCTAAGATCCCAAAAGACGATTCAACCTTTTGGCTATTTGAAGCAGAAAAATGGGGTGCCTGGGTGTTTCAATGGGTTGAGTGACCAACTCTTGGTTTTGGCTCATGGGATGGAGCCCCACATCGAGCCCCCCTGCATTAGGCTCTGTGCTCAGCAGGGAATCTGCTTGAAGATTCTCTTCCTCTGCCCCTCCCCCATCCACATTTTCTCTCTCTCTCTCTCTCTCTCTCTCTCAAATAAAAAAATAAACCTTTAAAAAAAAAAAATAGAAGCAGAAAAAGGGACGTCCAGCTTGCAAAGAGTGAAGGAACCACTGCTCTGGGGGTTTTCCTCTTTTTTTCACTGCTTTGTACTATGGTACAATTGCATGAAACTGGGCCATGGCCCAGGAGGCCAACTCTGAGAAACTAATCTTTCCAGCCAGGAAAACTGGAAAAGTGGGCTCTGGAAGCCTGAGGATGTGGAAGAAACCCCACAGATGAGAGAGAACCAGAGAAGAGAATCTTTAATTCTGTGTTTGAAACTACACAAGTGATGAGCTCACCCTCCAAATTGTACCTGCACAGAAAATGTCCAAAGAAGTACAATGAAGGCTTTGAGAACGGAATTACAGTATAAACATCACCCAAGTACCAGAGCAAGCCCTGAGTGATATACATGCCCCAACAGACCCAAACAGCACCTCAAAGTCTTTGAAAACTGAACTAACCTTGAAGGACAAATCATGCAGGTGGATTCCTTGTTCAAACAACAAATCAATATTCTCCAGAGAAGTTTCACAGTGTGCAAGGTCTAACAACATAATATTCAAAATGTCCAGGCTATAATCCAAAATTACGTGATATACTAACAACCATGAAAATCTGACCAAATCTCAAAGGAATGAGCAATCAGCAGTTGTCAAGACAGTTCAGATGTGTGAATTATTACACAGACTTTAAAGCAAATACTAGAATCATTTTCTATGAACTAAGGTGAACACTCTTGAAATGAAAGACAGAAATTCTTAAAAGAGAAATCGAGTCTATAAAAAAAAGAACTAAATTGCAGTGAAAAATATAGTATCTGAAACTTAAAATCCATGAAATGAGCTCAATAGCAGAATGGAGATGAGAAAGAACAAGTGAATTTGAGAGAGCAGAAGTTATCCAATTTGGGGCGCCTGGGTGGCTCAGTCGGTTAAGCATCTGCCTTCGGCTCAGGTTGATCCCAGGGTCCTGGGATCGAGTCCCACATTGGGCTCCCTGCTCCGCGAGAGGCCTGCTTCTCCCTCTCCCACTCCCCCTGCTTGTTTTCCCTCTCTCGCTGTGTCTCTCTGTCAAATAAATAAATCTTAAAAAAAAAAAAAAGAAAATATCCAATCTGAACAGAAAGAAAAGAAATTGAAATAAAAAATGACCAGAGTTAGGGATGGCCGGGTGGCTCAGTCGGTTAAGTGTCTGCCTTCGGCTCAGGTCATGATCTCAGGGTCCTGGGATCGAGTCCTGCATCGGGCTCCCTGCTCTGTGGGAAGCCTGCTTCTCCCTCTGCCTCTGCCTCTCCCTTTGCTCATGCACTCTCTCTTTCTTTCACTCACTCTCTCTCTCAAAGAAATAAATAAAACATTTTAAAAAATGGCTAGAGTCTCAGAGACTTGAGAGAAAATATCAAAAGATGTCACAATTGTGTCACTGGAGTCCCTAAGGCAGAGGCAGACCATATTGGTGCCAAATGAACATTCATAGAAATTATGCCTGAAAAATTCCCAGATTTGGTGAAAGATAAATTTATAGATACAAGAAACTCGACAAACTCCAAAGAACAAAAGTTGGGGGTAAAAAATCAGCCTAGACACATAATAATAAAATTACTGAAAACCTTAGATAAAGTTTTGAAAGTAGTCACAGGCAGGTAGGGGGGAAAACATATTGAATACAGGGGAACAGCAATCCCAAGGACCACATTTTCTCATCAGATACGTTGGAAGCCAGGAGAGAGGAGAACAACATCTTTAAGGCAACAAAAGAACTATCAATCTCAAATTCTCCTTCTAGTGAAAATATCTTTGAGGAATAAAGATGGGGAAAAAAGCCATTTCTCAAGGAGGAAGACAATTTATCAAAGCAGATTTGTTCTATAAAGACATAGGAAAAGGAATTTCTTTAGGTTGAAAGAAATGACACCAGGGTTCACTTGAAACTTGAGGAATAAAGGAAGAGAAACAGAAAAGGTGAATATCTGCATAAATATTACCTAGTATTTTTCTCATCTTAATTTCTTTAAAATATTCTTGACTGTTGAAATACAAAACTATATTGTCAGCACAATATGGTATAGACATGAAGGTTTTCAAATCAGAGTAACCTCAGTTAATTAGCACTTACATGTGATGTTACCTTGGGCCAGTTACTTAAGCTTCCCGAACAACTATCTCTTCTGTAAAATGCAGATGTTTGTATCCATCCTTCAGGGTTACTGGAAGAATTATTAATAATGTATGTGAAGTGTGTGACATAAAATAAGAAATCAATGAATGGCATTTATTTTGTGGTTGCTTTTATTTACATTATTATTTAAATTGCATGAACACTACACAGCAGGTGGTACTGTGTTCAGTAATAGGAAAGTGAATTATTTCCCTCAGAGAGCCTTGTATGCTGCTTTTATGCACCATCGACATTTGGAAATCCCTTTAGATTCCTGCACAAAGCGCAGTAGAGAAGTTGTGTTTGACACACTATCTTCCATGGGAAGTTTCCTTGTCCACTAACCTCTAAGAAGGCGTTGGCCATGTTTTAGAACATGCGACTCTACTCCTAAATACCCAAAATACAAACAAATGGGGTCAGATACCTAACACAAAGACAGCTCCAACACAGTGACCTCTGATCCATGTCTTATGACCTACGTTTTGTAAAGATGAGTTGGGCTAATCATTGTGATCCCTGGAGAATTGGAAAACTGGAAACATGAGGTGATTGGTAGCAAGGTTGAAGTTAAAAAGAAGCACTGGTCGCTGGGTCCAGAAGAGCCATACGCAGACAAGAGGGCAGGCATTATGAAGCAGGCCACAGAGAGGACAAAAACAGCAGGACACGCCTCTACACAGAGAAAAGAAAGACAGACTGAAAGAAGGAGAGAAAGCACCTGATGAGGGAAAGAGTAAAAGAGAGAAAACAGAAATGTGGATGGATGCTCCTCAGAGATGCTGTTGTTCCTGACAGCTGCCAGTTCCTGTCCTGTCCTTTGCTCTAACAAAATAGGCTGACTTTCAATTCTGAGTCCCTGGAAAAGGTAAGAGCAACAGATCTGCATTTAAGGGAAGGGGGAACCTCGCTGCCTGAGAGTTGTGACCATACAGAAATTGCTTCCAAGAGAGACTCCTTATTGCAGATACTGTGTGCTTTATTTTTCTGCTTGTGCTTCAGCATTCAAAAGTGCATAACTTCAAGCCTATTTCAAAATTTTGTGGAACTTCCTGTTCCTTAGCTAATTTTGTTACCTAGTTTGCATATGTGGCACACTTTGATTCCAGAATTAAAGTGCTCACTTGTAATTCAGAATCGTCCTGTGGAATTGGGTAGAGTTCTTCTCTGCCTCAGTAATTAGGCAATCAGAGATTCTTCAACATAAAGTTAATGAAGTATATGTGTTTTGAGAGTCAAACATGATACTGGGGTCCTTCCACTAATTGTGTGACTCTGACAGACCACAGTTTTCTAAAAGGAAAACGATACACTTCACATAAGCTTATAGAAAGAATTGAGAAAATACAAGGAAAGTAGCTGCATACAGTAAGTACTCACATATATTTGCTATTACTATTACTAATTTGTACTCACTCTGTAACAAAATGTCCTTGTCAACAATGTAGTTAACACATAAAACGTATCTATTAATCTCATGGATCTAGGAATCTAGGATGGGGACAAGTTTTAGTTCTAATATATCTACACCTTTGAAATTTTGGCAGGGAGGATGTTTGTGTTTGGTTAGTGGTTTGTACTGTTTAAGACCCCTAGATCATGAATATATCTCAGAGAATACTTCATTCATTTTCTTGTTCCTTATAGGAGCCGTAAAAACTGTGAAGTTTTGTCTTTGAAACCTTTGGACTGTGCCAAGTGAAAACATCTCTAAAAACCCATTTGTACCACTAAGTACAATTCAATTAACTTAAACAATATTGGATTTCTATTAATTCCTTCTAGAACAGGAAGCAAGATTTACAACGTAAATAGATTTACATGTAATCTATATCATCACAATTTGGGTTAATTAAAAGAAAGCATCATCTGAATCTGTGAAAGGCCAGAATTAATGACTACTTTCAAAGCATTGAAGTTCTGTTGATTCTAAATAAATTGGTGAATTGACCTAACAAAGTGCTCCTTGCTCGGGTGTTGTAATGAGGATGAGTAGTAATTACTCTAACAACAGATGTTATAGAAGTGGTTCTTCTAGAGCATCCAGTTCATTTTCCTAAATAGATTAAGCTTTTACCCTTACAGTATTTCTTTCACTACCAACTTACAGTATTTCTTTCACTACCAACTAACTTCATCCTTATAGATCTAGATTAAAAACCATCAGCCCAGGGTATCCTGAAATGTCCTCTCAGTATATTCCATATATGTCACTTCATATTTTTATAATGTTTTCACTAACATACAGTATTTTTCTAGTTTTCATTTGAGGACTATCCTTTTGCTTTTTCATGAAGCAAAGACACATCAAGTCATTAGAGATTGTCTAGTTTATTAAATAAGAGTGTATATGGAATGCAAAACTTTGTCCACAATGTGTTTTACTCATAAAAAGTATCTAACATAAAGAATATTAATGGCACTGCAAATTCAAATTTCAGATTGAAACATACATCAAAAGGAGTTCATAACTTGGATATACCTAAAAGATCAAATTCCAAAGTGACATAATTAGGAAGTGTAGGGAGACATCTATTAAGCATCCTTCAGGGAGGAAACATAAAAATCATCCCAAACTGTAGGACAATGACGGCCATGAAATAAAGCAGACTATTAATTGCATACATCAATATGTGTGCACAGGTATGCGTGTGTGTGTGTGTGTGTGAGTGCACGCACACACATTTTTGCATGTGTGCAGATTACCATGGACCACAAACGGGAAGCTAATGGCAGAATTATTATTTCCTCCAAAATCCATCTACAAGGTTAGAAAATAAAACCCTACGGTATTTCTTTTTCCACTAAGAATGTAATAAACGTGCCCTAAAACACATTAATTTTGATGATGCATAGAAGCAGCCTGAAGTTTTAACTCTGGATTATTTTATAAGAAGTTCCATTCCCAGCCATTCACACCCATCCAGCAATTCAAGCCAGTGTCTCCCAAGGGACCACAAAGAGAGACCCTGCCAGGCTTGCTTGGCAAATAGGTGTGTGGTTGACAACCATAAGTCACTTAACTTAGCAAACATACTTCAATGGCTCTCTAAGCACCAAAGACTGCTAGAGTAAGACATAAGCCTTGTCCTCACAAGTTCAGTCCAGTGAGGGAAAAACAAGTAAGTTTAACACTGGGTGATAGGTGCCCCAGCAAAGGCATGCACAGCACTTCACAGAGCCAGATGGACAACTGTCCTGAGAAGCCACTATTTCAGAGCCGAATGGTCATGAGTAAAGCCCTACTACAGTTCTGATTATAGTTGAACTGGCAGAAGGCAGGAGGAAGTTCAACCCAATCGGAGTAGGAAAGAGTTCCATGGATTGGGAAATAGAAAACAGCTCCCTGCAGCTGCCGCCCGTGTGGATGAAGGGACCAGGAAGCGCGGGACAGAAAGGTAGTCATGGTCTCATGCGCCACTTAGAAAGAGTTGGTCCTTATCATACTGGTCCTACGGAGCACCTGAAGGTCAGTTATCAGCAATGATAGCCATATTGGTATCCGAATACCACTCCTGTCGCTGTCCAGAGAATAAACTGGCAGGAAAAAGAACAGAACACAGAAAACTAGTTAGGTAGTTACTCTAGTTACCCAAGTGGGGCCTAAAGCCGGGAAGTCGGGATAGAGATGAAATCAACTTTAGTGATAAGCTCTTGTTACAGGAGGTGAGAAACCAGCAAGAATAAACCCTGTTTTCATGGATATTTTCATTTGTATGCCAGAACAGTTTGTTCTGTTAAGATATTGACAAATCTCCTCTTGATTCTGTAATATTATAATGTACACAACCAACCTTCCATACAGAGTATAGAGGGAAAAAGTCAACCCAAATGATCACAATTCCAAATTCGTAGTGTTTTGATAAATTATTTTATTGTGTATATAAAAATGTAAATATTGTATTTGCAGTTTAAAGATAAACTTAAGTGTTATTCATTTTTCAAAACTTGCTATCTTGCCTCAGACACCTCACAAAGCTAGTTCATAAAGCTAATCCTATGTTTCGACACATCCTCGAGCACACAGTGTGAAGTGCTATAAAATGTTTTATAAGAAGCCAAAACAAAACACGCCACCCCCCTCCACCATCCTCAGCAGCAAATGAGAACCTCCAGCATATGTTGCCGTAGCTTTAGGCAAGACGCTTCTGTTACACAGGCCAGCAAGCCTGTCCTGCATCTCCATACACTACTTGTCTTGGCAGCGTTGGGCAGGTCTAAAAATACAGTCATGCCTTCACCAAAGCAGAAGGACAGGCTGTATAGTGTGTCCGCATCTGAGCTTCACAACTGTGGACGTGCCAAGCCAAGTCACGTGCTCTCCATGGTCCATTGATTTTTTTTTTTTTTTCAGAACAAAAAGAACATTGAAAGGCCTGATGGAATTTATTTACCTCCCTACTGCAAACGCGGGCAGTGAAGGAATAGCTGAGAGGAAGGAGTGTCTTGGCTAGGTGGGGCAGAGGCTTCACCTCCCATGCTGGCTGTGACCTTGGCAAAGTCCCTGCAGCAGGAGAAGCGTGGGTTTCTTCACATGGTTTCAAGATCTTTCCAGGCTTGAGAGTGCATCCATGGTCACTATCTCATTTCTCCTAACGATCTTGGGGGGTAAGGAGGGGAGGCTTGCTGGCTGCAGGACTTTGCAGTATTAGAGGCAGAAGGGGTGGTGGCCATGGTAACAGCAGCATTCATACAGTGCAGCCTGATCATAGGAGCAGCTGGCCAGCTCAAGTTCACAGGAGTGAGGAACTAGAGGCACTCCAAAGTGAGGTGAAGGGGATCAGAATGTGTCACCCCAAAATATGCCACTTTGGGTAGATTATTTTGAGCTAGAAGCAAATGAGAATTAGTGAATGCAGAAAGAAACCTGTGGGGAGTTTTCCTTTTCTGACTAAAAGCAGAAATTCTTGAGAAATGAGGACTGCCACAAGTCTACTCTTCTGGGGGGAGTTTGATGGCCGCAAAGAAGAGAGCAAGTTGGGACCAAGGTGTGTCTGCAAACAAATCTACCAAAGTACCCTTATTGCCCCCAACATCCCCCATATATTTCCTAGTCACTTTCCTACTTTGCCACCCCATGCCGAAACCCCTTTCTCTTCTGTCTTGTCACATCACCACATTCATCATTCTTTGTCAAAAAGGCGTATAAGCTCTCAGGCCTATCTGCTTCTTTGGCTCTTCATTTCTCTATGAAGACTTCCATGTACCTTCATACTAATAAACCTTTTCTCATCTTCCTCTGTCTTTTTATAGTCTATTTTGCAGGGTCACAGTCACTGAACCTAAGGGGATAGAATAAAGTGTTTTCCTTCCCTACAGAGATATTATATACAAAGACACTCAGATCCTAATACAGGGGATCAGATTAGCCTCCAGCTCCAAGGTCTTCTTCTGACCCCTGCTGCCTCAGAGGGCCTAGATTGGCAGCCTCCATCCCTGCCTGAGCATCAGAGTTGCCTGGAGGATTTTAACATCATACCCAAGCCAGGATTCTAACCCAGTCCATCTAGGTGAGAATCTCTCAGGGTGGGCACATGTAATCATATTTTTTAAAGCCCCCTAGGAGAAAGGAATGTGCAGCCAGGTTGAGTTAAAGTTAAAATTAAATAAAGTTAAATAAAGTTAAAGTTAAAATTCCTCCTTATGGAGGAATTAGAATTTGGTACTAGGGGAAACACTCCAAAGATAGCTTTGAAGAAATTGTGATGGTGTCCCTGAGAAATTTATGGCTCTGGACTCTTGGGTCTCTCTGGAACTGTCAACTTGACTGTGAAGGTGCCGTACGCTATGCAGTGGCTCAGCCTTTCCACAGGTTTCCTCTGTCATCACAGCAATCCCTACTCTGTAGTTTACCCATAAGGCTGGAGAGGCTAAGGAAAGTTCCAAAAATTAAGTAGCCAGTAAATGACAAGGTCAAGATTTGAACTCAGGGCTGTCTGAGCTCAGTCTCAAACACCATTAGTTTCTGTATTCATTGTGGTATTTTTTTGTTGTTGTTTTTTCCAAATAAACTGGCATTCCTGCATCGAAGCCCTCCAGGCTGAAATCCCTCCCACTCTGGCTCCTCTCACCTGATCCTCCAGAAATGCTGAAATTTTACCAAAGTTTCCTGGGGGGAAATGCTCTTATGCCTCTAGGCTTTGATAGTCCTGTTTCCCCTCACTAGAATGAATAAGGCTTCCTACTTGTCACTTGAGATCCAGTCAACCTCTCTCCCTCCTTGAAGGGACATAGTGGAGTTACATCCTCATCTCCACCAAAAGGCAGGAGAGCGTAGAACCACTAGCAGTGTAGCTAGACTCGAGAGGTGGAATACCCTATACTGGGTGTGTGACCTTGAGCAAGTTATTAGCCTCTCCATGCCTTAGTTTCCTTCCCCAACAGATGATAATAACAATACCTATCTTATGGTGGAGGAAAAGCAGGTGTGTGCAAGGAGCTTAGTGTGAAGGCACAGAGAGAAACTTTGGTGGCAGGGGAAGTGGCTAGAGAAAGAAAGGAGGTAGATCACAATGGTCCATGTATGATACAGTCATTTTCCAGTGGAACATTTTTGGCCTATGTTATGTGAAACTTCCCCTACAAATGATATGAAAAATCACTGATTAAGTTAAATCAAATAGGCTTTTTGTCCACATGAAGCTTCTATCTATTAATAATCCAACCACTGGCAAGAGATTTGCAGTCTGGTTTGTGGGGGCAGTGTTTTCAGTGAGAAAGACAGACAAAGAGAAAAAGAGAAAAACACATACTCCATTTTCTTTCTTATAGAAATTTGTATTTTCCTGATTTTTTTTTCCCCTGAAGGAATAAAATATTATGATAAAGCCACCAAAAAAATCTGATGATACCTCATGGAAACCACCCTGCCCTGTGGGGAAAATGAAATGGACAAGGAAACCTTATGGAGGAATTAGAATAAAAAAGAAATGAAGCTGCAAAGTTTCTAGGAAGAAAATAAAGGTATTGAGATGAGAGCAATCACCAGCTGCTGAGGTGAAAGGGATGTGCAGGCAAGTAGTGGCCTGTCCCTGCTAGCAAATGCCTGGGAAAAATACATGGTCAGCTGAGGAGAAGGACCTGCACAGTCTGGGATGGGAACCACGCATGCGAGGAGTGCTAACTAGCACAGCCAGTGAAGAGGAGAGTCGCGTGGGGACAGACAAGATAGCTGGGACACAGCTGGCATCTCCGGCAGGGCAAAGCCTCATTTTACTCCAGAACAAACGTTCACACTTAGCTTGTTCATGAACAGACTGCCAGTCATATTTCCTCCACTTAGCAGGAAACATGCCCTTTGGTGTTCAAAGTCGGCATTCACCAAGTATAGTACATAAAACCCTCCTGGGCATCTTTCCCTGACTTGGCCTCTTCTAGCAGTCAATCTGAAGGAATGTGGCAGAAATGCCTACTGGCAGCCTTGAGTTCTCACCGACCTACCAACTATTTGCTGTGTGTTCCTTAGAAGCGAGTTACTTAACCAGCCTCCCTAATTTGCTGTTTGATTCTTGATAAAAAGGCAGTAGTCTCAGAAGTCACTTCCAGCTCTTCTGGTTAGAGTCCCAGTAAGTAGATGGTCAATATTTCCCTTTGATAATGAACTGCACAGATTGAACTTCCAAGTCTCCGCTTGAAAGGACCACATTCCAAAACTGCCCATTTTAAGCAGAAAATCATTGAAAAGATCAAACATAGCATCCCCATAGCTACTCTGTACATGATCTAGTGGGGGATTTGGTTTTATTTATTTATTTGCAGTGATGGGATCCATCTTTGGAAAACTTCCCTCTCTAGCTACTTAACACAGCAAACTGTTAAGCAAATACCGTCCATATTGCATAACAACAGCTGTTGCTCTGGAAACAAGTTAACACTTTGTTTTCCATAAATGTATCACTTCACTTAAGGATACTAAATCAATGCTTCTGGATGTGAAGAATAGCCTTGGCCATTCATAAACCTGATGTAATGAATTTGGTACTAGGGGAAACACTCCAAAGATCAATCATATTTTTAAATAATTACATTTAAAAGTCACTTTGATTTTACTTCTATACCCCTAAACTTGTTTGTAAAGAGTAATAAGTAGTAAAAGAAAAACTGACATTGACTCGCCATACCGAAACTAAAAAGTGAAATGATAGAACTTACCAATTCTTCTCTAATTAACCAATGGATTTTGCTTTAAGGTATATATATTGAAACATAATTTCCCCTACAATATTATCAGGAAGGTGGTTATGGAAATGCAAGCAGCTCATCGCAGAGCATGATCTTTGGATTGAGAAACCTAAACACTCACAGTTTCCTTGGCTTTGAAATGGCAGAAATAAATCCTACCTCAGTGCTGTCACCCGATCTAAGGGACCAATATATGTAATATCAAGTAAGGTGGGCTAGCACAAAGATGGCACATAGTAGGGGCTCCACATATGCTCCCCTCAATCCATTTAACTTGTAATAAGAAATGAAGTAAGCCATTCTGTTGTGATATCTTTGATTTTTAATAAGATAAATAAAATGTTGGGGCACCTGGGTGGCTCAGTCATTTAAGCATCTGACTCTTGATTTCGGCTCAGTTCATGATCTCAGGATTGTGAGATCCAGCCCCGCATTGGGCTCCACCCAACGTGGAGCCTACTTAAGATTATCTCTCTCTTTCTCCCTCTGTCCCTCCCACCTTTCTCTCCCTCTCTAAAAAAAAAAAAAAAGTAAAATGTTTCTTTTTTATACACCTGTTAATAGATTAGTAGGTTTAAATAAGCAAAAAAAAGAAATAACGATAGAAAAAAATAGCTTTGAAGAAATTGTGATGGTGTCTCTGAGAAATTTATGGTTCCAGTTACTGATAAATTCATTGGTTCTAATTCCTCATGCCAGCAGTGGAATTTATCAAGCAATATTTGTGCTTATCATTTACATATTATGACTTACAGATGGAAGAAAGAAAGAAGGGAGTGCAAAAACTGTAATCTGTTTAAAGGGAAATAAGAGTAGTGAGTCTTCGAGGAAGGAAACCCAGCTTGGGAAATGGGAGGTAAAGTTCTGGGGGCAGACCATTCAGCCCAGTGGTCAGACCACAGGCCATACCTCACACTGCCTCTTGGCAGCACTTGACCAAACTTACCACTCTCTCCTCTGAGAAGAATTTAACCATAGAGCATCCCTGGGCTCAGTCTGTGGACTGACCCCCTCACTCCCCAAATGGTCTCACCTTGTCCCATAGTTTTAAATATATCTCCACACAATGACTCCCTAAGGTGCAATGCCTGCCCAGACCTCCACCTTTAACACTAGATTCTGTGATCCAAGAGCCTACAAAACATCTGCACTGTGCAGCCTCAACTTGACATGTCCAAAACCCACCAAATCTTCCTCTTAAAAACCAGCTCTACCTCGGCCTTCTGCATCTCTAATAATAGCAGCAGCATTCCTCTGGTTGGTAAAGACAAAAAAGGGTCACCATTGACCTTGCTCTTTCCCCTCACACCCCACACCCAATCCATTAGCAAACCTGGTCAGCTTTTCCTTCAGTATATAATTAGATATAGTGAACTTCTGCTTTCTTCAATCACAACTAAAATCCCTGGAGATTATCTATGAAATAAACAGAAGCAGCTTCAGAAAGATAAATAGAAGAGGCAGACCAACTAGGGAGCTTGGATCCCAAGTAATGGCACAGTGGGGAGTTCTCTGAGTTTTCTTTTCACCTCATTCATCTTATACTTGATGCTAGAGATTAACCAGAAAATGGCAACAAACACAGGTCAATCTAGACAAAGTGCCAGGAAAGGAATAGTCCATCATGACAGAAAATGTTTAGACAAACACCACAGAAGAAGATTTCAACAAAGTCTGAGTGAGGAGCCTAGATTCCCTTCACCAGACTCCATGGACCACTCCAGCACCCATGCTAGGTGGTGTCTGGGAAGAAAGGGAGGTAAGACTTTCATTACCACCAGATGGTACCATTCAGCCCCCATCCTGTGGTGTCCATGGAGATAGAAAAGCCAGTAACCTGGAAATGACAACAATCACAGACAAGAAGAGCCCCAACAACAATGGTTTATCTAAAGGACAAGGTGAGGGGCTGCCTAGAAACTTTTAGGAAATATGCACTACTACACTAGTAAAACACCACAGAGTAAGACTTTTGCTCTCAACTCTACTCTCATCAGCAAGGACCAAGAAAGGAGTCTAGAATTTGACCCTTGACAGGCTATAACAAGGTGCCCCAAACCCTCCCCTTTACAAACACACACACACACATACACACACACACAAACACATACACACAAGGATGAAGGATGTGTTGGAAAAGGCTAAATAAGTAATCAGAACTTTCATCTCTGCAAGGATAATGAGGTGACCAATAACAGTGACAGGAGAGACCATGTGTGGAGCCTGGACTTTCACCCCTCTAAGGTGAAAATGAGACACTTCTTCCACCTACGGTGCTATCAGAGGAGGCCTAGCAGAGAGTCAGGACCTAAACCAACACCAAGTAGTAAGGAGAACCCCCCTGCATACTCCTTATGTCAGTGGAAGTCATGGAAGAGGCTGTAATGATTCAATCCTACCCCTTCTGGCCAGGATTACATGGATGGAAGCATAGTGGAAAGCCAGAACTCTCACTGCTGCCCAGCAGGACCACAGCCTCTCCTCATGTCAACACATACTAAGTGGGGAACCTGGAATTCCACTCCTACCTGATTTTTATTGAGGCAGTACCCATGCCTTCTCCTGCAGAAGCAGTGTGAAAAAGCCAACCAAAACAGAAGATCCAGAGTGTCATAACACAATAACCCCAAATGTCAGATTTTAATTGAAAAAAAAAATGACTAGTCATACTGAGAACCAGGAAAATCTCAACTTCAATGAAGATCACTCAGTAGATCCAGCAATGGCACTATACTAGGTATCTATCCAAAGGATACAAACATAGTGATTTGAAGGGGCCCCTGCACCCCAATGTTTATAGCAGCAAGGTCCACAATAGCCAAAATATGGAAAGAGCCCAGAGGTCCATTGACAAATGAATGGATAAAGAAAATGTGGTGTGTATACACACACACACACACACACACACACACACACACAATGGAATATTACTCAGTCATCAAAAAAAAATGAAATCTTACCATTTGCAATGACATGGATGGAGCTAGAGGGTATTATGCTAAGTGAAATAAGTCAATCAGAGAAAGACAACTATACTATGATTTCACTCATACGTGGAATTTAAGAAACAGAACAGATGAACATAGGGGAAGGGAGGGAAAAATATAAGATAAAATCAGAGAGGGAGACAAACCATAAGAGACTCTTAACTATAGGAAAGAAACTGAGGGTTGCTGGAGGGGAGGTGGGTTGGGGGTGGGTGACAGGCATTAAGAACTTGATGTAATGAGGAGTGGGTGTGATATGCAACTGGAGAATCACTAAAATCTACCTCTGAAACTAATAATACACTATGTTAATTAATTGATTTTTATATAAAATAAATTTTTTAAAAAAGATCACTCAGTAGATGCCAACAGACAGAGTTAATATTAGCTAACAAAGATTTTTAATGAGCCATGATAAAAATGTCCCAAAGAGAAATTATGGACATGCTTGAATTAAGTTGAAAAGAAAAAAAATCTTGGCAAAGAAATAGAAGATAAGAGCCAAAAGAAAATTTTAAGAATGAAAAAATATAATAGCCAAAAATAAAAACTCAATGGATGGTCTGGAAAGTGGAATGAAGTAGAAAAAGGAGATATATTCAAAAACACTAAAGATAAATCAAAATGGATTGGAATTCTAAGAAAATTCAAGTGGCCCACAGTAAGGCAGGAAAAAGAAAACAGAAATAAAAAACAGAACAAAGAGAAAATAAACATCTAAATGGCAGGGTTAATCCCTAACATATCAATAATGGCATTAAATACAAATAGCATAAATACACTAATTAAAGGACAGCTTTGCCTTAATGTATATATGCCTAACAAGACAGTGTAAAACTACTTGAGGCAGAAACTGATAGAACTGAAGGGCGCCTGAGTGGCTCAGTTGGTTAAGCGACTGCCTTCGGCTCAGGTCATGATCCTGGAGTCCTGGGATCGAGTCCCGCATCAGGCTCCCTGCTCAGCGGGGAGTCGGCTTCTCCCTCGGACCCTCCCCCCTCTCATGCTCTCTCTCTCTATCTCATTCTCTCTCTCAAATAAATAAATAAAATCTTAAAAAAAAAAAGAAAGAAAGAAACTGATAGAACTGAAAAGAGAAAAACTCCACTATTACAGTTGGAGACTTTAACTCCTCTCTATAAGAAATGGACAGATCCAGCAGGTAGAAAATCAGTAAGGTCATATCTGGGTTCAGCAACACCCTCAATTAACTGGATATAATTGACATCTATCTACAGACTACTTCACCAAACAACAGCAGAATACACAGTTTTCTCAAGCTCATATGGAACACTCACTAATATAGACCATATTCGGGACCGTAAATTACACTTCAACAAATTTAAAATAGAGATCAAACAATATCTGCTTTCAGACCACAACAGAGTTAAATTAGAAATCAATAACAGAAAGATAACTGGAAAATCCCAGTTATCTTTAACTGAGATTTAAAAACACACTTTTAAATAACACAGGGGTCAAAGAAGAAATCTCAGGAGAAATTTAAAATATTTTTAAACTAAATGAAATGAAAACACAACTTATCAAAATATGTGGAATTCAGGAAAAGCAGTGTCTCATGGGAAATTTACAGTACTAAATGCATATACTAGAAAAGAAGAAATATCTAACATCAATTACCTGAGTTTAACCTTAAGAAACTAGAAAAATGTTGAGTGAATTAAATCCAAAGGAAGCAGAAGCAAAGAAATAATATGAATTAGAATAAAAAATCAATGAATTTGAAAACAGAAAATCAACAAAACAAAAAGATTGTCTTTGAAATGATTAACAAAATTGATAAGCCTCTAACCAAGCTATCTAAGAAAAAAAAAGAGAACACAAATTACGAATATCAGAAATGAAAGAGGGAACATCACTACATTTTTGCATGTATATTAAAAGGGCAATAAAAGATAGCTAGATTTATCATGGTGATCACTTCATAATGTTGAATCACTAAGTTGTACACCTGAAATTAATATAATATTGTATGTTAAATATACTGCAATAAAAAATCAATAAGCAGCCAAAAATGGGATAATAAAGGAATACTATGAAATATTCTATGCCTACAAATTTGATAATGTTGATGAAACGAACTAATTCCTTGAAAGACACAATCTGCCAAAACTCAATAAAGGCCAATATCTATTAAAGAAATGGTATTTACAATTAATAATCTTCCTAAACAGAAAGCACCAGGCCCAGATGGGTTCACTGGTGAATTCTACCAAATATTTAAGGAAAAATTCTAACAATTCTCTACAATATC
Source organism: Eumetopias jubatus (assembly GCF_037043125.1). Lineage (NCBI taxonomy): Eukaryota > Metazoa > Chordata > Mammalia > Carnivora > Otariidae > Eumetopias > Eumetopias jubatus. Next base: position 81,952,639 of record NW_028274815.1, on the reverse strand, counting down.
TCAGATAGAAACAGAGGTAATACCTCCAAAATCATTCTAGGAGACCAGCATTATTCTAACACCAAAATCAGACAAGAAAACTAAAGACCAATATCTCTCATGAACACAGATGCAAAAATCATCAACAAAATATTAGCTAATTGAATCCAACAATGTGTATAAAGAATTATGCATCATGATCCAGTGGGATTTATTCTAGATATGCAAGGCTGATTCAACATTTAAAAAATCAATTAATAAAATCCATCACATCAGCAAGTTAATAAAGAAAAAAATCACATGATCATATCAATAGATGCAGAAAAAGCATTTGACAAAATCCAATATCAATTCATGATTAAAAAAAAAAAAGACAATCTCAAGAAACTAGGAAGAGGGCACCTGGGTGGCTCAGTCAGTTAAGCATCTGCCTTCGGCTCAGGTCATGATCCCAGGGTCCTGGGATCGAGTCCCACATCGGGCTCCCCACTCAGCAGGGAGTCTACTTCTTTCTCTGCCCCTCCCCCCCGACTCATGCTCTCTCTCTCTCTCTCTCTCTCTCTCTCTCTCAAAAATAAATAAAATCTTTAAAAAATAAACTAGGAATAGAGGGGAAATTCCTCAAATTGATAATGCATATGTACAAAAATCCTACATCTAATGTTTAATAGTGAGAAACTTGCTATTCCACTAATACTCAAGGATGTCCCCTCTCACCACCCCTTTCCAACATCACACTGGAAGTCCTTGCTAATACAATGAGATGAGAAAATAAAATAAAAGGTATATAGATTGGGAAGGAAGAAAGAAAAGTATCTTTGTTCATGGATGACATGATATAGAAAATCTATATAGAAAATCTAAGATTCTAAAAAAAAAAAACCTCAGGTACTAATAATAGAAAGGTTGTAGTAAGATTCGTACAAAAAGTCAACTGATTTATTATATACCAACAATGAACAAATAAAATTTGAAATTAAAACCAAAACACCATTTATGTTAACACCTCTAAAATTAAATAGTTAGGTATAAATTGAACAAAATATGTACAAGATCTATATGAGGAAAACCAAAAAATGCTAATGAACAAAATCAAAGTACAAAATAAATGGAGAGATGTTCCATGTTCATTGGTAGGAAGACTCAGTATAGTCAAGATGTCACTTCTTCCTTACTTGATCTATGGATTCTATGCAATCCCAATAAAAATCCCAGCAAATTATTCAGTGGATATCAAGAAACTGATTCTAAAGTTTATACAGAGAGGCAAAAGACCCAGAATAGCCAGCGCAATATTGAAGCACAGCAACAAGGTTGGAGGACTGACACTATTTGACTTAAGATTTACTAAGAAGCTATAGTAATGAAGACAGTGTGGTACTGACAAAATAATTGACATATATAGATCAATGGAACATAATATACAGCCCAGAAACAGATGCATATAAAAATAGTCAACTGATCTTTGATAAAGGAGCAAAGACTATAAAACAGAGCCAAGGAAAATACTACTGAAACAACTGGACATCTGTATGCAATAAAATGAATATAGATACAAAACTTACACCCTTCATGAAAATTAACTCAGAATGGATCATATACCTAAAAGTAAAACACTAAAACTATAAAACTCCTAGAAGATAATATAGGAGAAACCCTAGATGTCCTTAGGTATGGCGATGACTTTTTGGATACAACACAAAGGCACAATCCAAATAACTGATAAACTCAACTTCATTAAAATTAAAAATTCTTTCACAAAAAAGTTAAGAGAATGAGAAGACAAGTCACAGAGTGGTAGAAAATACTTGCAAAAGATACATCCAATAAAGGACTGGGATTAATACACAAAGAACTCTTAAAAATTAGAAAACAAAAAAATCCAATTAAAAAGTAGACAAAGATCTTAACAGAAACAAAGAAGATATAAAGATGGCCAATGAACTTATGAAAAGATGCAACACATTATTTGGAATCAGGGAAATGCAAATTAAAGCAATGAGATACCACTACACACCTATTAAAATTGCCAAAGTCCAGAACATTGACAACATTAAGTTCTAGAGGATTAAAGCAGTAAGAAATCTCAACACTAGTGAGAATGCAAAATGGTTCAGCCACTGTGCAGGAGGGTTTAGCAGTATTTTATAATATGAAAGAAACCCGGGGGCGGAGGAAGATGGTGGAGGAGTAGGAGACGTGGGTTTCATCTGGTCTCAGGAATTCAGCTGGATAGGGATCAAACCATTCTGAACACCTACAAACTTAACAGGAGATCAAAGAAAAGAATAGCAACAACTCTCTGAACAGAGAAGCGACCACTTACTGGAAGGTAGGATGGGCAGAGAAGTGAATCCGAGGCGATATTCGGGAGGATAGACGGCGGGGGAGGGGGCCTCCGTGGGCCGCTTCTGGCAAGTGATAGAGCCGCGGAGCACAAAATCGGAACTTTTAGAAGTTGGCTCCTCGGAGGTACGTTGCTCCAGTGGCTAAGCGGGGTGTGGAACCCTCACGGGACAGTGTGGTCTCAGGACCCTTGGGGGTCACAGAAAGACCGGGGGTGCCTCAGTGCAGCAGAGCTCCCAGGTATCAGAGCGGGAAAGCCGGCTACAGAGACGGCGGCGAAGCGTGGGCTCTCAGCTCGGGGTTGCCATAAATTGTGATCGGTGACAGTCGGGCCACTGCTCCTCCAGCAGGGACCCAACAAGCGGCAGATCCGGGGAGACTCACCTTCCTCCCCCAGGAGGAGTGGTGCGGGAGCGCACCGCAGGGATCTGCTGGGTTTGGAGACTCCACACGGGGTCGGGTGCCAGAGATAGAAACGCTCGGTCACAGGCCGGGTGAGCACGCAGTACAGCCAGAAACCGGGGAGACGGGAGTGACTGACTGCTCTTCTCCAGGGGCACACTTAGGAGCAGGGCCCCGAGTTCTCAACTCCTCCAGGGCGGAGATTGGGAGGCCACCATTTTCCCTCTCGTCCGCCAAAGCTGTACAGAAAGCTTGCAGGGAACAAAAGCTCCCGAGAGCAAACCCGAGCAGATTGCTTAGCCCGGACCCAGCAAGGGCGGGGCAATCCCGCCTCCGGCAAAGACATTTGGGAACCACGACAACAGGCCCCTCCCCCAAAAGATCAGCAAGAACAGCCGGCCAAGACCAAGTTTACCGATGAATGAGAACGGGAGAACTCCAGCGCTAGGGGAATACTGCATATAGAATTCATGGCTTTTTTACCATGATTCATTAGTCTTTAAAAGTTAATTTTTTTAACTGTTTTTTTCTCGAATTTTTCTTTTTCCCTTTTTCAAACAACATCTTATCAATCCCTTTTTTAAAAAAACATTTTTATTTTTCATTTTTAGAGTCATATTCTATCCCTTCATAGTAGTTACCCTTATTTTTGGCATAAATATATAAGTAATTCTCTCTTTAAAATTTTGAGATAGTTTCCTCTAACAGATCAAAATATACCCTAAATCTCTAGTGTGTGGCTTTGTTCTAGTCTCCTGCCAGATCACATTCTCTCCCCCTTTTTTTTCTCTCTTTCTTTCCTTTTTTTTAATCCTCTTCTTTCTTTGTTTCAAACATCTTCTTATCAATTCCTTTTTTAAATAAATTTTTTATAATTTTCATCATTACAGTTATATTCCATCCCTTCATTGTATCAACCCGTATTTTGTACATATACATCTTTCCTTCTTTAAAATTTTAGGAGGTACTTTCTTCTAACAGACCAAAATACACCCAAAATCTAGTGTGTGGCACTGATCAATGCACCACCCTGACCATCTTTGATCATATTCTGTTTTTTTCGTTTTGTTCTGTTTTGATTGTTTTTATCTTTCTTTTTTCTCTCTCTCTTTTTTCTTTCTTTCCCTTTCTTTTTCCCTGGTTTCAAGTATTTTCTGATTTGATTAGAGTATATTTTCTGGGGACGTTGTTAAACTGTTAGCATTTTGTTCTCTCATTCATCTATTCTCCTCTGGACAAAATGACGAGACAAAAAAAAATCACCTCAACAAATAGAATAAGAGGTAGCACCGTCTGCCAGGGACCTACTCAATATGGACATTAGTGTGATGTCGGACCTAGAGTTCAGAATCATGACTTTAAAGATACTAGCTGGGCTTGAAAAAAGCATGGAACTTATTAGAGAAACCCTTTCTGGAGAAATAAAATAACTAAAATCTAACCAAGTCAAAATCAAAAAGGCTATTAATGAGGTGCAATCAAAAATGGGGGCACTAACTGCTAGGATAAGTGAGGCAGAAGAGAGAATCAGCGATATACAAGACCAAATGATGGATAATAAAGAAGCTGAGAAAAAGAGAGATAAACAACTACTGGATCACGAGGGCAGAATTCGGGAGATAAGCGATACAATAAAACGAAACAACATTAGAATAATTGGGATCCCAGAAGAAGAAGAAAGAGAGAGAGAGGCAGGAGGTATATTGGAGCAAAGGATAGCAGAGAACTTCCCTAATGTGGGGAAGGAAACAGGCTTCAAAATCCAGGAGGCACAGAGAACCCCTCTCATATCAATAAAAATAGGTCAACACCCCGACATCTAATAGTAAAACTTACGAGTCTCAGTGACAAAGAGAAAATCCTGAAAGCAGCTCGGGAGAAGAGATATGTAACCTACAATGGGAGAAACATTAGATTGGCAACAGACCTATCCACAGAGACCTGGCAGGCCAGAAAGGACTGGCAGGATATATTCAGAGCACTAAACGAGAAAAATATGTAGCCAAGAATACTATATCCAGCTAGGCTGTCATTGAAAATAGAAGGAGAGATAAAAAGCTTCCAGGACAAACAAAAACTAAAGGAATTTGCAAACACGAAACCAGCCCTACCAGAAATATTGAAAGGGGTCCTCTAAGCAAAGAGAGAGCCTAAAAGCAGCATAGACCAGAAAGGAACACAGACAATATAGTGTAACAGTCACCTTACAGGCAATAAATGGCATTAAATTCATATCTTTCAATAGTTACCCTGAATCTAAATGGGCTAAATGCACCAATCAAAAGACACAGGCTCAGATTGAATGAAAAAATAAGACCCATCGATATGCTGTCTGCAAGAGACTCATTTTAGACCCAAAGACACCCCCAGATTGAAAGTGAGGGGGTGGAAAACCATTTACCATGCTAATGGACACCAAAAGAAAGCTGGGGTGGCAATCCTTATATCAGACAAATTAGATTTTAAAACAAAGACTGTAATAAGAGATAAAGAAGGACACTATATCCTAATTAAAGGGTTTATCCAACCAGAAGATCTAACAATTGTAAATATCTATGCCCCTAATATGGGAGCAGCCAATTATATAAAGCAATTAATAACAAAAGCAAAGAAACACATTGACAATACAATAATAGTAGGGGACTTTAACAACCCCTCACTGAAATGGACAGATCATCTATGCAAAAGATCAACAAGGAAATAAAGACTTTAAATGACACACTGGACCAAATGGACTTCACAGACATATTCAGAACATTCCATCCCAAAGCAACGGAATACACATTCTTCTCTAGTGCCCATGGAACATTCTCCAGAAATGATCACATCCTAGGTCACAAATCCGGTCTCAATGGGTACCAAAAGATTGGGATCATTCCCCGCATATTTTCAGACCACAATGCTTTGAAACTAGAACTCAATCACAAGAGGAAAGTCAGAAAGAACTCAAATACATGGAGGCTAAAGAGCATCCACTAAAGAATGAATGGGTCAACCAGGAAATTAAAGAAGAATTAAAAAAATTCACGGAAACCAAAGAAAATGAAAACACAACTGTTCAAAATCTTTGGGATGCAGCAAAGGCAGTCCTGAGAGGAAAGTATATAGCAATACAAGCCTTTCTCAAGAAACAAGAAAGGTCTCAAATACACAACCTAACCCTACACCTAAAGGAGCCAGAGAAAAAACAGCAAATAAAGCCTAAACCCAGCAGGAGAAGAGAAATAATAAAGATCAGAGGAGAAATCAATGAACTAGAAACCAAAAGAACAGTAGAACAGATCAACGAAACTAGGAGCTGGTTCTTTGAAGGAATTAACAAGATTGATAAACCGCTGGCCAGACTTATCAAAAAGAAAAGAGAAATGACCCAAATCAACAAAATCATGAAGGAAAGAGGAGAGATCACAACCAACACCAAAAAAATACAAACAATTATAAGAACATATTATGAGCAACTCTATGCCAGCAAATTAGATAACCTGGAAGAAATGGATGCATTCCTTGAGATGCATCAACTACCAAAATTGAACCAGGAAGAAATAGAAAACCTGAACAGACCTATAACCACTAAGGAAACTGAAGCAGTCATCCAAAATCTCCCAACAAACAAAAGCCCAGGGCCAGATGGCTTCCCAGGGGAATTCTACCAAACATTTAAAGAAGAATTAATACCTATTTTCCTGAAACTGTTCCAAAAAATAGAAATGGAAGGAAAACTTCCAAACCCATTTTATGAGGCCACCATTACCTTGATCCCCAAACCAGACAAAGACCCCATTAAAAAGGAGAATTACAAACCGATATCCTTGATGAACATGGATGCAAAAATTCTCACCAAAATACTAGGCAATAGGATCCAGCAGTACATTAAAAGGATTATTCACCATGACCAAGTGGGATTTATCCCTGAGCTGCAAGGTTGGTTCAACATCCACAAATCAATCAATGTGATATAATATATTAACAAAAGAAAGAACAAGAATCATATGATCCTCTCAATAGATGCAGAAAAACCATTTGACAAAGTACAGCATCTTCTTCGTCAAGAAGTATAGGGAGTGTAGGGAAAGAGGGTACATACCTCAATATAAAAGCCATCTATGAAAAAACCTACAGCGAATATCATTCTCAATGGGGAAAAACTGAGAGCTTTCCCCCTAAAGTCAGGAACGCAGCAGGGATGTCCACTATCACCACTGCTATTCAACATAGTATTAGAAGTCCTAGCCACAGCAGTCAGACAACAAAAAGAAATCAAAGGTATAGAAATCGGCAAAGAGGAAGTCAAACTCTCACTCTTTGCAAATGATATGATACTTTATGTGGAAAACCTAAAAGACTTCACCCCAAAACTGCTAGAACTCATACAGGAATTCAGTAAAGTGGCAGGATATAAAATCAATGCACAGAAATCAGTGGCATTCCTATACACCAACAACAAGACAGAAGAGAGACAAGTTAAGGAGTCGATCCCATTTACAATTGCACCCAAAACCATAAGATACCTAGGAATACATCTAACCAAAGAGGCAAAGGATCTGCACTCAGAAAACTAGAAAATACTCATGAAAGAAATTGAGGAAGACACAAAGAAATGGAAAAACGTTCCATGCTCATCGACTGGAAGAACAAACATTGTGAAGATGTCAATGCTACCAAGAGCAATCTACACATTCAATGCAATCCCCATCAAAATACCATCTACTTTTTTCAAAGAACTGGAACAAATAATCCTAAAATTTGTATGGAACCAGAAAAGACCTCGAATAGCCAGAGGAATGTTGAAAAAGAAAAGCAAAGCTGGTGGCATCACAATTCTGGACTTCCAGCTCTATTACAAAGCTGTCATCATCAAGACAGTGTGGTACTGGCACAAAAACAGACACATAGATCAATGGAACAGAATAGAGAGCCCAGAAATGGACCCTCAACTCTATGGTCAGCTCATCTTTGACAAAGCAGGAAAAAATGTCCAATGGAAAAAAGACAGTCTCTTCAACAAATGGTGTTGGGAAAATTGGAAAGCCACATGCAGAAGAATGAAACTGGACCATTTCCTTACATCACACACAAAAATAGACTCCAAATGGTTGAAAGACCTAAATGTGAGACAGGAGCCCATCAAAATCCTAAAGGAGAACACAGGCAGCAACCTCTTCAACCTCCGCCACAGCAACTTCTTCCTAGAAACATCGCCAACAGCAAGGGAAGCAAAGGCAAAAATGAACTCTTGGGACTTCATCGAGATAAAAAGCTTTTGCACAGCAAAAGAAACAGTCCACAAAACCAAAAGACAACCGACAGAATGGGAGAAAATATTTGCAAATGACATATCAGATAAAGGGCTAGTATCCAAAATCTATAAAGAACTTATCAAACTCAACACCCAAAGAACAAATACTCCAATCAAGAAATGGGCAGAAGACATGAACAGACATTTTTCCAAAGAAGACATCCAAATGGCCAACAGACACATGAAAAAGTGCTCAACGTCGCTCGGCATCAGGGAAATCCAAATCAAAACCTCAATGAGATACCACCTCACACCAGTCAGAATGGTTAAAATTAACAAGTCAGGAAATGACAGATGTTGGCGAGGTTGCGGAGAAAGGGGAACCCTCCTACACTGTTGGGGGAATGCAACCTGGTGCAACCACTCTGGAAAACATATGGAGGTTCCTCAAACAGTTGAAAATAGAGCTACCATACGATTCAGCAATTGCACTACTGGCTATTTACCACATAATGCAAATGTAGGGATCCGAAGGGGTAAGTGCACCCCGATGTTTATAGCAGTAATATCCACAATAGCCAAACTGTGGAAAGAGCCAAGATGTCCATCGACAGATGAATGGATAAAGAAGAAGTGGTATATATACACAATGGAATATTTTGCAGCCATCAAAAGGAATGAGATCTTGCCATTTGCATTGACATGGGTGGAACTGGAGGGTGTTATGCTGAGTGAAATAAGTCAATCAGAGAAAAACATGTATCATATGAGCTCACTGATATGAGGATTTTTTAATCTCAGGAAACAAACTGAGGGTTGCTGGAGTGTGGGGGTTGGGAGGAAGGGGGTGGTTGGGTGATAGACATTAGGGAGGGTATATGCTATGGTGAGCGCTGTGAATTGTGCAAGACTGTTGAATCACAGGTCTGTACCTCTGAAACAAATAATGCAATATATATTAAGAAAAAAAAAGAAGAAGATAGCAGGAGGGGAAGAAGGAAGGGGGGGAAATCGAAGGGGAAGACGAACTATGAGAGATGATGGACTCTGAAAATCAAACTGAGGTTTCTAGAGGGGAGGGGTTGGGGGGATGGGTTAGCCTGGTGATGGGTATTAAAGAGGGCACATTCTACGTGGAGCACTGGGTGTTATGTGGAAACAATGAATCATGGAACACTACATCCAAAACTAATGATGTAATGTATGGTGATTAACATAACAATAAAAAAATTAAAGAATGAAACCCTTGCCATTCTAACCAGCAATCATCCTCCTTGGTATTCACCCAAGGGATCTGAAAGGTTGTGCCCACATAAAAACCTGAACGCAGATGATTATAGCAGCTTTACTCATAATGGCTCAAACCTGGAAGCAACCGAATTGTCCTTCAATACGTAAATGGATAAATAAACTGTGGTACAACCAACAAATGGAATATTCAGTGCTAACAAGAAATGAACTACCAGGCCATGAAAAGACATGGGAAAAAATTTAAATGCATATTACTAAGTGAAAGAAACCAATCTGAAAAGGCAGCATACTTTATGATTCCTACAATATGACATTCTAGAAAAGGTAAAACCATGAAGAGAGTAAAAAGATCAGTGGTTGCCAGGTGTTGGGGTGGAGCAGAGGTGAATAGGCAGAGCACAGAGGATTTTTTTTTTAAAGATTTTATTTATTTATTTGAGAAAGGGAGAGCAAGCATGAGAGGGGCAAGAGACAGAGGGAGAAGTAGACTCCCTGCTGAGCAGAGAGCCTGATGTGGGGCTCGATCCCAGGACCCTGAGATCATGAACCGATCCCAAGGCAGATGCTTAACTGACTGAGCTACCCAGGTGCCCCAGCACAGAGGATTTTTAGGGCAGTGAAATTATGTTCTATGATAATGTACTGATGGATACAATACATGTCATTATACATTTGTCTAAACCCATAAAATATATAACATCAAGAGTAAGCCCTAAGGTAAGTTATGGACTTCTGGTAATTATCAGGTGTCAATGTAGCTTCATCAGTTGTAACAAATGTACCACTCTGGTGGGGGATGTTGATAATAGGGACAGCCTGCATGTGTTGGAACAGTGGGTATATAAAAAAAATCTCTGTACCGTCTCTCAATTTTGCTGTGAACCTAAAATTGCTCTAAAAAATTGTCTTTAAATAGAAAGAGATAGCTTAGCAGACTTGATAAAAAAAAAATCTTGCAACTATATGCTCTTTTAACTCACTTCAAATATAATAATTTAGAAATATTGAAAACAAAAAAGTGAAAAAATATATACCACATAAATATCAATTCAAAGAATGAAGGAGTGGCCATATTAATATGAGATAAAATAGATTTTAGAATAAAGAAAATTACTGGCAACATTAAATAATGATAAAAGGAAGATTCTACCAAAAAGACATAGCAACACTAAATGTGCATGTATCTGACAAAAAAGCAACAAAATATGTGAAGCAAAAACTGATAGAAATGAAAAGAGAAGCAGATAAACCTACAGTTATAGCTGGGGACATCTATATCCCCTCTCACCAATTACTAGAAGAGCTAGACAGGAAATCAGCCAGAATACAGAAGAACTCAATAATGCCACCAACCAATAGCCCCTAACTTTCACAGCACATTCCACTCAACAACAATACATTTTTTCAAATGTCATGAAATACACAGAAAAATAGACCATATCCTAGGTCACAAACCTTATTAAATTTAAAATAATTTAAATTGTACAGAGTATGGTCTTTGATCACAAGGGAATCAAACTAAATATTAATAACAGAAAGGTTGAAAGGAAATCTTCAAACTCTTGGAAACTAAACAATACACTTCTAAATACTCTGAGTCAAACAATCAGTCTCAAGGGAAATTAAACAACACACTGAGTTGAATGAAAATAAAAATAAAACGTATCAAAAGTGTGGGAAGCAGTGGCACCTGGGTGGTACAGTCTGTTAAGCATCCAACTCTTGGTTTCTGCTCAGGTCATGATCTCAGGGTGGTGAGATCAATCCCCACATCAGGCTCCATGCTCAGTGAGGAGTGTGCTTAAGTTTCTCTCTCCTTCTCCCTCTGCCCCTCCCTCCCCTCACTAAAATGAATCGATAAATCTTAAAAAAAAAAAAAAGTGTGGGAAACAGCAGAAGCAGTGCTGAGAGTGAAATCTATACCCATAAGTTCTTATATTAAAAAAGAGGATAAAATATCAATAATCTAATCTTTCATCTCAAGAAAGTATAAAAAGAAGAGCAAGACAAATCCAAAGCAATCATAAAGAAGGAAATAAGAAAGGGCATAGGTCAATGAAATTTAAAACAGAATACTAATCGAAAAAAATAATGAAAAAAAAGCAGGATCTTTGAAAAGTTCAACAAAATTAACAATCTTCTAACAATACTGATGAAATAAAAATAAGAACAAATTCCCAATATCAGGAATGAAACATGGGACATCGCCATAGATACTGCATACATAAAATATAAAATGGGAATTTTTTTTTCATATTTATTTATTTTTTTTTACAGTCTCTCAACTAGTTCATTCTAATGTTGTAACTGGTTGGTATTTTTTTTTTTTTGATGTAGTGTTCCATGATTCATTGTTTGCACATAACACCCAGTGCTCCATGCAGAATGTGCCCTCTTTAATACCCATCACCAGGCTAACCCATCCTCCCACCGCCCCTCCCCTCTAGAACCTTCAGTGTGTTTTTCAGAATCCATAGTCTCTCATGGTTCGTCTCCCCTTCTGATTTCCCCCCCTTCATTCTTCCCCTCCTGCTATCTTCTTCTTTTTTTTTTTTTACATATAGTGTATTATTTGCTTCAGAGGTACAGATCTGTGATTCAACAGTCTTGCACATTTCACGATGCTCACCATAGCATATACCCACCCCAATGTCTATCACCCAGCTACCCCATCCCTCCAGCAACCCTCAGTTTGTTTCCTGAGATTAAGAATTCCTCCTATCAGTGAGGTCATATGATACATATCTTTCTCTGATTGACTTATTTTGCTCAGCATAATACCCTCCAGTTCCATCCACGTCATTGCAATAGCAAGATTTCCTTTTTTTGATGGCTACATAATATTCCATTGTATATGTATACCACATCTTCTTTATCCACTCATCTGTTGATGAACATCTTGGCTCTTTCCACAGTTTGGCTATTGTGGACATGGCTGCTATAAACATCGGGGTGCATGTACCCCTTCGGATCCCTACGTTTGTATCTTTGGGGTAAATACCCAGTAGTGCAATTGCTGGATCATATGGTAGCTCTATTTTCAACAAAAAGGGAATATTTTGAACTATACATGTAAATTTTACAACTTAGATGAAACGGACCAGTTCCTAGAAAAACACAAACTATCACAAATCACTTGTTAAATACATAATCTGAATAGCCCTGTAACTATTGAGGAAATTGAATTTATAATTCTAAATTCCCTGAAAGTTAAATCTCCTGATCCAGATGATTTCATTAGTAAATTCTATCAAATATATACATTTAAAGAGAATTAACACCAATTCTCCACAATCTCTTCTTGAATACAGAAAAAGAAAAGACACTTCCCAATTTACTTTATGAAATCATTATTACAGATACTTAACCTAGATAAGCAGTAAAAAAACTACAGACCAATATCCTTCATAAATACAGATGCAAAAATCCTTAATAAAATATTAACATAGAATTCAGCAATGTATAAAAAGAATTATTTATCATGAACATATGGGGTTTATTCCTATGACAAGAGGCTGGTTCAGTATTTGAAAATCAATAAATGTAATATACAATATTAATATGATAAAGAAGAATAGTATTGTGACCATATCAATTGATGCAGAAGAAAACATTTAACAAAATTCAACACCCATTTATGACAAAAAAAAACTCTCAGGAAATAAGGAGTAGAGGGGAACATCCTCAAGTCAATAAAGAACATCTGCACAAAGAAATCTATAGCAACATCATACTTAACGAAAAAATACTGAATTGTTTCTCCTGAAGACTAGAAATGAGGCAAGACTGTCTGCTCTCACTGTTGATATTCACCAGTTACAGCCTATGCAATAAGGCAAGAAAAGGAAATAAAAGGCATACAAAAAAGCAAGGAAGAAATAAGACTGTATATGCCAACGACATGACTCTTTATGTAGAAAATCCCAAATAATCTACAAAAAATAAAAAATAAAACAAAACAAAACCTCCTAAAACTACTAAGTAAATTCAGCAAAGAAGGTCTCAGAATACAATGTAAACATTAAAAAATCAATTAGATTTCTATTATTAATAAACACATAGAAACCACAATTTAAAATATAATAGCAGTTATAATTGCTCAAAAAATTGAAATACTTAGATGTAAATCCAATAGTGCACATTCAGGATTTGTAAGCTGAAAACTACAAAATGCTGGTGAAAGAAATTAAAGATCTAAATAGATGGAAAGATATATTGCATTCACAGATCGGATGACTCAACATAATAAAGATACAACATAATAAAATTAATTCTTCCCAAATTGATATAGGCAATTCTATCATCCAAGAAAGATTTTTTTATAGATATAGAAAAGACTATCCTAAATGTCATAATGAAATGCAAAGGATCTAGAATAGCTAAAATAATTTTGAAAAAGAACCTAGTAGGATGAATCATTCACTCTAACTTCAAGATATAGCTAAAGTAATCAGGATGGTGTGGCACTGGCAGAGAGACAGACATATATACATCAATAGGACAGGACACATAGTCCAGAAACAGTCCCACACAAGTATAACCAATTATATTTTAACATGTGTACAAAAGCAATTCAATGGGGGAAAGAGAGTCTTTCCAACAAATGGTGCTAAAGCAGTGGAACACACATTTGAAAAACTGTAAATCATACACCTTACACAAAAGTAACTCAAACTGGATCATAGATTTAAATGTAAAACATAAAACTAAAAATTTTAGAAGAAAAGAGGAGAAAAATCTTCAGAACCTGGGGCTTGGCAAATATGACACCAGAAGTATGATCCATAAAAGAAAAACTCCATAAATTGAACTTCACCAAATTCACAACTTTTACTCTAAAAATTTTAGAAGAAAAGAGGAGAAAAATCTTCAGAACCTGGGGCTTGGCAAATATGACACCAGAAGTATGATCCATAAAAGAAAAACTCCATAAATTGAACTTCACCAAATTCACAACTTTTACTCTGTGAAAGACCTTGTTAAGGTGATGAAAAGATAAGCTACAGATTGGGAAGAAATTGTTTGGAAAACACATATTCAGTAAAAGACTCATCTAGAATATATAAAGAACTTTCAAAATTCACAGTAATAATCATTTGATTAGAAAATGTGTTGATAATTATTGTGCTCACTTTGGCAGCACATATACTAGAAAATATGTTGATAATTATTGTAAATGTTTGGAAATTTCTACAATGAAATACTTTTTAAAAACTATGAAAAGGGGGCACCTGGGTGGCTCTGTCATTAAGCATCTGCCTTCGGCTCAGGTCATGATCCCAGGGTCCTGGGATCAAGCCCCACATCAGGCTCCCTGCTCCATGAGAAGCCTGCTTCTCCCTCTCCCACTCCCTCTGCTTGTGTTCCCTCTCTCACTGTGTCTCTCTCTGTCAAATAAATAAATAATCTTAAAAAAAAAAAAACTACAAAAAGGGAAAACTGATATTTTAAGGTACGTAGCAATCTGGACTAAGAGTTTTGTTTTGTTGTGTTGTGTTACTGGTATTGTCCACTTTGTAGATTTCTTACTGGTTGTTAAATAATTTTAAAAGGACCGTGCCAGATTCAGACAAATCTTTACTTCCTAATATCTTTGTGTTAGCCATCTGGAATACAGCAAACCTCCTAATCGGTCCACCTGATTCCACATTTGACTTTCTACAGTCCATTAACAATGCAATAACTGGAGGAATTCTTTTACAACACAAATCAGGTCAAAACCATCCATTAACCCCCTTTTCCTCTCATTCAGAACATGAGCCAAGGTCCTTACACTGGCCCAGCCTCCCCCTACACCCTCACCTCCCTCACCATCTCCTCTACTCTACCCACTCCATCTCTTCCTGCTGTGCTGACTACTTTTGTGTTCTTTGCACACATCAGGCATGTTCTAGCCTCTGGACTTTACATCTCATGTTCCCTCTACCTGGAACACTCTTCTGGATATCACATGGCTCACTCCCTCACTTCCTACAAGTCTCCACTCCATATCATTTTCTCAGAGCCAAGCTTCCCTCTGACCACATTACAGAGTTTTTATTACCCTCACTTCTGTCAGCCCCTCATCTCCAGCCTCTTTCCCTGTTTTGTTTTTCCAGGGCACTGTCATCTTCCAATATGCTATATAATTGACTTTTTTTATCTTGCCTTATGTGTATGCCCTCTCCAGAATGTCAGCCCTACAAGGACAGAGATTTCCATCTGTTTTGTACCCTGCTGCTCCCCAGAACCTAGAACAGTGCCTGGTACATAGTATGTGCTCAATAAATATCTGTTGAATGAATTTTAATCAAAATTACTAGATAAACAGTGGCAAAGCTTGGCTGATACAGATGTTAATATTAACTATCTTGTACCAGGATGATGGTGATCATGATAATGATAATGATAATGAACACTACTTTTGAAGTCCTTATTCTTTACCAGAAAATCTATCAAGGACTTGATGTGACTGCACACACACATACACACATGTACACACTTCCACTTCAGAGAGCAGGAAGCATTTCACTGGGGAGAAGCTATGATGAATTCACATGTCCTCATGAGGACTTATTTCCAGTGCTCTAAATTGGTATATTGCTATAAAAATAGCTGACATTTATTGAACACCAACTACAGGGCAACTACTCTGCTAAGCATCTGTATTATTATCTCTTCTCATTTTAACAACTGTGTGAGTTAATACTATACTAATCTCCCCTTTACCAACAAGTACAGTGAGCTTTGTGGAGGTAAAGAAGCCAGAGCCAGGAAGCACTGGTTCCAGGTAGTGAACACAGACATACTGGCTGAAAGTTCAACTTGTAACTCCCATAGAACCCTTACCACAAGCCAGCCCCTGTGCTAAGTACTCTCTGTACAGCATCCATCTAGTCCTCAAAACAGGGATCAAGGAACCATGGCAAGTTAGCTGGATGACACAGCCCCATTCAGTCAGGGCTGGCAAACTCAAAACAGACATCACCTCTGTGGTCACCTTATTTAATATTGAGATTGCCTCCACACACACACTATCCTCTTTTATTTCCCTCCAACTACTTGACTGACTTATTTTGTCTATCACCTGCCTCCGCCCCCCTACAATGAAAGCTTCATAAGGGCAAGAATTTAGGGCTGACACTAAAGCACCCAGGACAGTGCCCAGGATACAGTAGTTCTTCAATATTCTTCCCCACTGGATTGAGTAAATATCTTTCCTAAGAACAGACCCACAACTTGGAGCAGAAGCAGTAATATTTAAAGATGAGAGAGACCCAGATCAGCTCCATGCTCCTTTTTTGTCTGCATATTCTGCATGGAAGAAGGAAATAATCATTATTTATGTGCTTTTGAGCCTTGGAGACATGGAGCTGGGCACAGAATGAGTCTAATTCTGAAGAAGAGCTTGGGTCCTCAGAAGTGTTAGCAATGCATATCTAGAGTGTCCCACAAAATCACCACAAATCAGAGGTGATTTTGTGCCCACCCAGCCCAGAAAATTTGGCTATGTTAAGAGACGTTTTTGATTAGCACAACTGAGGGGTGCTAATGGCATCTAGTGGGTAAAGGCCAGGGGTACTGCTAAACATCCTCCAATGCACGAGACAGTTCCACAACAAAGAATTATCTGGCCCCAAATGTCAATACTGTTAAGGCTGAGATAGCCTGGCACCAAGAGGTTCTCTATGATTGGAGGAGATTTCTACTTCTGAGTGTGACTGACATTTTAAGAGATATCACCAAAAGCCTCTGTAGAGTCTGGAGCCTGTCCTCTGTGAAGGGAAGCCAAGCCACAAACACACAGTCTTGTTTACAGAAGGTAATCTCCCCCATTAGTGCAGGGATGTTACATAAGCTGTCAATCAATCCTTAGATGTACATGAATAAATTGTAGGGAACACAAAATAACACCCACTGAAAAAGTGATTTTTAATTACAGCTTTGATATTGGGCCCTGGAACTGGAAAGCCAACTGTATCCTCATGAGCTACAGCTTTGGAAGGCTGAGTGAGCTGCCCTATGAGTGCCCTCCAACCTGAATGCAATAGAGCCTTCCCTGGGTAACAGATAAAAAGTCAGCCAGAAATCGGAAACTGCGGGCACCCTGTAATATCACACTGTTTCTGTCGCCATGGCTGTGTAATCCCAAATGTCTGAATGAATAGTAGGACATTGAGTGGATGTTAAGGTATCTCTCAATATCTAGGTACTTGACATTTATGACCAAAAAAAAGAGGGACTGTATTTTCCATCATATTTTGCAGTGTAGGTTTTTTACTATATAACTAAAGCAGAATGGAAGGAAGTTTGGTAAATTTAAGACAATGTCCAGATTCACCATATTTGAACATGAGAAAATTGGTAAATACGACCCAGCTACACCAGCATTATTGATCAGGAAGCAGGAGGTCATCCCAATGAAGTAAGATACCTAGGACATGTTGCTATGTCTTCTTAGTTATTTAAGTGTTTACATTAACTTTAGACTCAAATCCTAATTCATTTCTGTGCTATTTAAAATTGTCAAATATAAGGGTATTTATATTTTATTTTGCCTTGTATAGTAAAGCAAGATGGTGTGCCTGTGTGTGTGTGTGTGTGTGTGTGTGTGTGTATGCGTGTGTGTGCATGTGATTGTTTTTATAAGGACTTTGTATTCTCTGTAAATCCTGTGCTCTTTTGGTAGCTACTCCAAGTTCAAGTGCTGGCTAAGCACAAAGGTCTCAACTTCCTTGCTGCCCATTCCCTAAACATCCCGTATGAGGGTTCACACCCCCATCATTCTGTTGCTCTGCCGCCTTTATGAGCATCTCTGCTTTCTGACCTCTCCTTTTGGGAGAGGAGAAGGAGGAGGAAGCCTGGGGTAGGGTTATCGTCAGGTGACAGAATGTGCAGGAAAACAGAATGGTTCCCTGGGGGAGGAAGGGCATTGCCAGGCAAAGGGCAGGGCCCTCAGGTCCAATCCAAAGGAACAGGCAGTAAGCAGGAGTGGGGTACAGAGCAGCAGGCCTACAAGTCTCAGGCCAAACCAGCAGGGCATGTGGGTTTAGGTTTAGAAAGAGATGCCTCTGTAGCTGAGTCTTCGGTGGGGACAGCTATCAGTGACCACCAGAACTCTTGCATTATCCCATCTTTCCAATTGCTTTGTGCCCCTCTCTTTCCCACTCACTCTGCATTTGTCACTGAGGGCTACCACCTCCTTCCCAAGAATCTCTCCATCACCAAACCCTCTGACTGAGTGGACAGCCTGCTGCTCATCAGCTTGCTTCTCAAGGCTTCTTTTCCTTTCAACTTTGTGGACTGTCTTTGCTTCTTTCCTTCTCCGCCTAAGTATAATTGATATTTTACCACCTCCTTTTCTATGACTTTTTTCTTAAAGATTATATCTGATATCAAAAACCACCTCTGTAATTCCTCAACAGTATCTGCTGTTCTAATTAATGTCTTTTAGGGAAGTCAGTTTTGCACAGCAAGCTACATGCTGAAATATTTCGCAATGGTGTTTTACCATCAACCCAACTTTAAAATGTTGAAATCCAAACTAAATCCCCATCCTCCACTTTCAAATGTGACCCCTTCCTCCTAGTGCTCATATTTCTGTCCTCCTTACCAAATGTTCTTAGCTGAAATAATTCACAGTTCATTACTGGTTGGCAAGCAATGTGGTACAATGGCATGATATAACAAAGAAAACCTATTCCTACCTTCTGATTCACCATTCACACTTATGTAAATATAATCCAAAGAGTTAATGCAAATTATGAAACATGTTACACGCCTAAAATTATTTTTATTTTTAAAGTTTTTTCACGTTTATTTTTTTCACAAAATTAGTTTTAATGTGGAGGTAGCAACTAACATTTAAAATTTAAGAAATCATTAGGTAAAAATGTGGAGATATGCTTGCTAACTTAGCAAAGATACATGTTTATAATAATTAAAACTATGTACAATATGCATATAAAAGGATTGGCAAGAAATACCCTAAAATAGTATTTATCATTGGGATGGAGGTGATTATCTTACACTTTATTGCACATTGTTTAAATTATGAATTATGCCTTCTTCAAAAGGGAATTTCTTCATCATCCTAGATTCCTCCAGCTTTCTTTTGTTTGGCTACCAAGTTTTACACATTAACTCTTTTTTTAATTTTTTTTTAAAGATTTTATTTATTTCTTTGAGAGAAAGAGCACAAGCAGGGAAGCAGAAGGCAGAGGGAGAGGGAGAAGCTCCCTCCCGAGCAAGGAGCCCTGATGCAGGGCTCAATCTCAGGACCCTGGGATCATGAACTGAGCCAAAGGCAGCCGCTTAACCCACTGAGCCACCCAGGCGTCCCTACACATTAACACTTTAAATATCATCTATTTCCCTTATTCCCTTTTCATCCTTGCTGCCCTGTCCTCATTCAAGCCCTGAGGATTTGTTGATCTTTCAAGGGATCAACACTCGTTCCCAGCCCTTCTCCCTTCTCCTCCTCTAACAGAGAGCCAGCAACTCCAGGTCCCAGCCTACAGTGGCCACATGACACTGTCCTGATGACTAGAGCATTGGCAGAAATCTACTGGAGAATTCTAGGGACACTCTGCTCTTCTGAAGATGGAAGACCATGGCGGCAATTGTGCACCTCCCAAGGATGGTGGGAGGAAAGCCTGAAAGCTCCCGGGGACCTGACAGCATCATTGTGGCCCCTGCTTCTGACCTTGTTGTGGAAGGAAAACTGTCCTTATTTTTTAGCTCATTAGTTTTCTGTCACTTACAACCTAACACATGGCTGACTAGTGTGCCTACCTGCCTCCTTCCTGTTCTAGTCTTCCATAATCTGCTTTACCCTACAATTTTGCATTAAGGGTGAAAAAAAAGAAGACCAGAAAATAATACAAAATAAATAAACATTGAAAATAAAAGCAAAGAACAGCTGACATGTGACAGCAGTGTTGAAGACCTAAAAATTATTTTTAAAAGTATGAAAAACAATTTAAGAGTAATCTAAGTCCATTTTGTAAAGGTTTGAAAAATTCCTACATGTACCAACAGTTCCTTAGGGCATCAGTATTAGTACCACAGCATAGGGTAGCAAGGAGACTCTCCCAAAGTATTCATTTAGCATTCAGTCTATAGTGGGTACACCAGTGAGCCAAACACACAAGATATCACTGCCATGGAGTTTAGAGTTGAACTGGGAAGGAAATTCAAAATTACACAAGTAAACAAAATCTGTGCTATGGATAGTCAAATTAAAGAATGGCTCAGTCAGTAAAGCATGCAACTCTTGATCTCAGGGTTGTGAGTTCTAGCTCCAGGTTGGACATGGAGAGTACTCAAAAAAAAAAAAAAAAATGGTCTTGATAAAGGAGAACCTGGTCCAGCCCCATGTACTAGTGGAGCAGAGGGCTGGAAAGGAAGTCTTCCTTAGAAAACTGAAGTATGTACTAGCTTGGAGGATGAGCCTGCTTGTTAGAGAAATGAAGGGGGGAGTGGTGGGGAAGAAGGAAAAGCATTTGGAGAGGAGGGACGCCATGTACAAAGGCCCTAAAGCATGAGGGCAAACACTGATTCTGAGAAACTCAAGGAAGGTCATGGTGTGTGTGTTTGTTCCAACTCACCAAGAAAAGGAGAAATTATGTTCAATATATTCTGCTTAAGAGGAAAGCCAAAGAGTTTTTGCACTAAGTCATTCCATAGAGATATGTAAGCATTTACTAAGTACCATGCACGATACTAGGTTCTGGTTCTGGGATATAAATATGAGTAAGATACATTCTGTGCCTTTAGGGAGTTCCAACAAATAAAGAAACTAAGGTAAACAATTACAGTTACTTATAATGAGTACTTTGATATAGATGTGGCCAAAGCCTATGGGACACCAACAAAATGACTAATTCACTCAGGGGCTCAATTATCTAGAAAATCAATCTATGTTCTGTACATCATTCCAAATGATACGGAATACACGAACTGTGATTGAGTTTAATCATGAAACAAACCAGAAAATCTAAATTCTGACAGATATCAAAAGGTAATGGAATTGTTTAAAGGACTTCGATATACACAATCCTACTTTAACAACCTCTCTAGGCTTGGGCAACCATTCAAATAACTAGATTTGAGCATAACCAAATTTTAGAATATGTATTTGAGGCAAAAATAAATAAAGGAAACACTAAATTAGACCTTATCAGGATCAGATAGAAAAGTAGAAAAAGCCAACATAACGTTAGAATTGTTCTTTTGCTGAGATCCAATGAAAAGACTTATACTTAAAAAGATTTAACGGCAAACACTAAAATTTGCCTTTTCATTCACTGTAGTTTATAAGATTATCAATAAACAAAATCCAGAGACTTGGGCCTTTGCATTAGTTCTGCCAATGATCAGCTGTGTGAAAACAGTGCCACGTGGTTTATCTGAGTCTCAGTCTCCATGTTATGAAATAGAATAATTTCATCAGTAGCACCCAATGATTGCAAAATAGTCTTTCCAGAAAAATTATATACCACTGTATTATTTTCACTGATTTCAATACTGGCTAACTGCCCCTGCAAAAACTCAGGAGAATACAAAGCCATTTTACCAATTATTTGCCAGGCTGGAATGCACCAGATTTTACAAACAATACTTTGAATTTAGCCAAGATAAATTAGCAAATGTATAATGCCTGATCATTATAAGGCTACATGAAGCCAAAGAGTGGCTATGGAGTCTATTAAAGACTAGATGGCCTCACTAACTAGGAAATACTCACTTTCAATCAGGTAAAACTCTTCTAACGATATCTATGTCCCTTCTCTTGGATAAAGGAAACCATAAGAAAAAATCACCCAAATATAATGTTAGATATCGCTGTACATTAGTATGAAGGTAAATGAAATATAGTATATGATATTTCTGTTGTAGGACATACTTCTTCCCATCTCAGTTATTTTTGCTAAAGTGTTTGATAAAGTTGCTTAAAGTGAATAGGGAGTTACAATATGTGAGCCAAAGAGGAGTCTGATAATTTAAAACAAAAAAAAATTGGAATATGTTTTTGTCATCAGATCCAAAAAATGACACAGTAATTATATGCAGTGCTACATAATAATTCTAAGCATAATTGCAGTATAATTTTTGTGACACGCACTTACTATCCATCTCCATCATAATTATTATGCTTAGATCATGTCACCTTGTTTTTCAAGTTCTCTTCTATTTCCTTGAGGTGCAGACTTTTCAAATATGTAGATTCATTTTAAAATATATATTGTCCATGATACCTATCTCATCATAGGACCTGAACATATGAGTATCAACAACAATCCTAATTATGCAAATGCCTAATGCTGTGGAAAGTCAACCCTGTACCATTTCTTAGTCCATTTTACAAAAATAAGAATGTCAGGGGAATACTTTTTTTGCAACTTTTTGTAATACAAAATGGTTTCTCCTACTCTTTGCTATGCCATCTCTTCTCTTATCAGTGACAAGGTCCATGTCACACAGGATGCAAAGGGCTTTGACAAATGGGAACTGCCTTGTGCAGTTTTCAATGGGAAAGAGCATCCACACTGCACATTCTCAAGGCCAAAAGCCATAGCCATTTGAAGCACAAGCAATTTTGATGGACAGGCATGGCTGTGTGTCAGCTCACCTATTTTCCTATCCAGACCCCATATCCACTCCATAATATGTTGTGTTAATCATGTGATATAAGCAGATGTTATTGCCTTCAGCGAACTTAGAATTATAAGGTATAGAAATACATATTTTTATAAAAAGATGAAAAAAATTATGCATGCTGTAAAGATTTATTAAGTTTTGTGATGGTTAATCTTATGCATTAATTTGGTTAGACTTCCCATAATGGGGGTGAGCCTCGTCCAATCAGTTGAAGCCTTAGAACAAAGACTGAGATTTCCTAAAGAAGACATTCTACCAGAGTTTCCAGCCTTCAGAGTCAAGACCGCAGTAGCAACTCTTATCCAGTCTGCAGCCTTATCCTACAGATTGTAGACTTGCCAGCCTCCACAATGGCATAAGCTGATTCCTTAAAATCTCTCCATCAATCCAATAAATCAATCATTTTCGCTCCCCAACCCCCACCCCCACCTGTATACCTTTTACTGGTTCTCTGGAGAATACTGACTAATACAACTTTATTCAGAACATTAAATACATTACTTATTATCTTTGAAAAAAAAAGTATTTTTGTCCCTGTTTATGACGTTGGTAAATTCTGAACCAACTCTTAATGTTAAGATTATGTTAAACACCCTTTATTAAGAACTTCATGAAACCAGCTGAGAATAAAGCTGACACACTGAGCTCAAATACTTTCTATAAAACTAGATTTAAGCATATATTATGTATTTTCTGTACAAACTAAGTTTGTGTACTTTCCCTAGAACAAACAGTATGAAAATATAAAAGAAACTAGGTAATCATGACTCTCAGTTAATGATATTTGACTATTCTTCTTCTATGAGTTATCACATATAACAAAGTTCAGCCATTTTGTAGAAAAACGGTAGTATAATCATATTTGTATGTGCAATAGCTGCAAAAACAATGTTGTAAAGGTAGGGTGTATATTACAATTATTTTTCATTGTAAGACTAGTTTCAGGTCAGTTAAACCCATAAGAAGAAGTTGTTCCTAATAAACATCATTATTTCCACATCAGAAAACACATGTAAAAAATTATCTTTATAAGTAGCAAGTAAATTAAAATGGCTTTCCTTTTTTTTTAAAAGATTTTATTTATTTATTTGATACAGAGAGAGAGAGCGAGAGCAGGAACACAAGCAGGGGGAGTGGGAGAGGGAAAAGCAGGCTTCCCACCGAGCAGGGAGCCCGATGCGGGGCTTGATCCCAGGACCCTGGGATCATGACCTGAGCCAAAGGCAGACGCTTAATGACTGAGCCACCCAGGCACCCCTCAATGGCTTTACTTTTAAACCTAAATTATATTCAATAAGAATTATAAATGGTGTATTAAAAATGGCATCCTATTATTTTATATACAACAGATTGATACAAGAGAAAATGTTGAAATGATACATGTTAAATTATTTTTTTCAGAAAAACAAGTCCCTCTCAGAGGCATTCTATGGACAGAGGTACTTACTAATAGCAGAATCATAGGAAGTTGAGTTGTGCTCGCCCCTCATGAAGGGATATGGTGACAGGTAAGCATGTGCGCAGTTCTTGGATGGTGGCTGATTGGCTAGAAAGGCGACCAAACAAAGGTAGTTATTATTGAGAGAATGAGTGAAGACTCATTCCTAACAGAAGAGAAATGTGGAATCTGTATCACACAAGCTAAACAAACTGCAGGTTAGATCAATAGGTTCAAAGAACTGTTAAATGAAGGGGAAAAACATCAAGCAGCTCAGGGGACCTGGAAAGTGGATTCATCCAAAACATCTAGCTCATTACATAGTTCAGTGCAGAGAATGCCCCTAATATCACCTTAAAATTAAAGGCACTACACTTCATTTATTTTCACAACCATATCCTCCAGTTCCTAACATGATGCCTAGTGCATAGTAAGTATTCAAAAACTAATTGTTTTAAAAATCTAATAAACTTAGATTTAACCTTGATCAGTTCTGATTAACATAAAAAGTATTCTATATTCTATTTTTAGGGAACAAATGGAAATGATAGGTCATACAAGTTAATAATTCAAATGCATTTTTAGTATTTGGAGAAAATACAAGAAAAAACTTTTATGTTGTGAAAACTTGAAGATTCACTGTGTACCCTTTAAGGAGGAGTGAAATTCTTCCTTTCTCTAAGTCCTTGGCAAAGTCTTCGTCTTGCACAGTCTGACTCACTCTATCAAAGTCTAAATACTTTTTATTGGCAGATTGCATGCTTTTTCTCTTCCCCAAAATGACTATAAGAAACCTGTCAACTATTTCTTGCAAAATTCCATTTCATCATTACTTGGTTACTTTTACACATGCCAACTTGCTGTCAGCTTGCTTGTCTTCTAAGATCTCATATTTTTATTATATATTATTATATGAGTAAATGCCATATTTTGATATATCACAGGAGTATTTGATAAGGAGACTAATAATTTCAACCTACAATAACCTTCAGGGTAATAAGCAGTTCTTTTATTGTTGAATGCAATAAGATAAAAGCTAGTGATTTTCAGTGAATTGATTTTCAAAGATTAATATAATATAGGAAATACAGTGAAAAGAATGAATCATATTTTTAAGAGGTTATTCTACTTCAAAAGAGAACTTTCAAGTTTCTATAAGAGAATGCAAACATCAAAAGCCAGGCATTTCTTGATATTGCCTACAAATTTGGTTAAAGCCCAAAGAGAGTGAGCTTTCATCCACTGTTGCTGGTAATTAAGTTTCATTATACAAGGATTTTTGTTGTTGTTGTTGTTAGTGTATTTTAAATAAGAGCAAGGAAACAGCATATAATTTGGTTTTGCCATAAATATTCAGACTCCTACTTTAAGTTAGAAAATAAAATAATTATTCATATAGCCATTTCTACTTACTGAAAAAGAATCACTTCATGAGTCTTTTGAAGATGTCCTATCAAGATTCTACAGTTAAGAATCCAATCCTATCTTGTAAGTGATCTGTACTAAATAAGAAGCTGTTCATTCTTATTTTAATGACAAGGGGGAAAATAAAGCTAAATTGCACTTACTGTACCAGAACTTCCAGATACTGGAATCATTCTCTTCAGCAATCCCATTAAACCAACATCTCCAGAAGAATCCTTCGTGGTGGAAAGTGACGTTCTCTATCTACACAGAACACAAATGAATTAACTTGCTGTCAACACAAAGTACATAACCTAAATTATCACATCCAGGAAAATGTTAAAGCAATGTATTTTATCCCAAACAATAATGGTCAGTAGCTTTCTACCTATTTCTTCTGTGAAGAAATAGGCACTCCACTACTATTCTCTGATTTCAAGAGGATACATAAGGCTATCTTCATCCCTACCAAGTATATCAGTATTTGGAAGAAGAAACGCACATTCTGTTCACCTGAACACTTCCCCACTTCAGTTGCAAGAAGCCAATAATCCGATCCAAAAGCCACCAAAAAGAGTAAAACCCCCAAAGCACCGAAGAGAGCCCCAAAGAAGATGGCAATATTTAGTCTCATTTTCAAGTCACTAGTTTCTCTTTAAATAAAATAAGAAATTAAAAAATGGCAGACACCTAGCTTCTCAATTAAAAAAAAAAAGAAGAAGAAGAAGAAAGATTTTTTGAGTAAGTCTTCTTGAGAAGCCTCTCCTAGCTCATGTTGTGGTGGCTTCTCATGTAAGTGGGTGGATTTGTGTTCCCTTTGCTCTCCCCTGGAGGGACTCCAGCCCAGCAGCTGAGAATGGCCAGCTATTTTAGGATACTGATTGAGAAGCTGTCTCTCTCCCATGGGAATCAAAAAATAGCTGACCTTCCCTTGACTGTAGAGAGGAGTATCAGGAGCTGGCTAGAATGACCATTATTGCTGTTGGGTGATCCATAGAAGTGGAAAGAAGATGGGAGTGGTGTGAAGTCATTGGCAGTACTGGTCCAAAGTCTTAAGTGTCTGAACAAGCTCCTCTTAGTCTAGAATGACCATTACAACCCCAAAGCCAGACACTTAAGACTCTCTTTGAAGACAGATAAATAACAGCTATAAGAAACCACAAAGAGTTCTCTTGAATACAACTGAAGTTATAATTAATTTCTTAATTCCTTTTGGATATTTTTGAGATACAAAATAATCTATGGGTCAAGTGGTCTAATGTAACACATAACACAAAGTAGAGTCCAGGTTTATAAACTAGACGTTCAGATGTATACTTAAAAGATCAAGAATAAAGTAACAAACTATTTAAAGTACAAAAAAATACTTTCATGCTACATATGCCATTTACATAAAAACAGCACTTTCTATAGCAGCTCCCAGATCTTGTACAAGTTACTTCAAATAACCATCCCCAAAGTGGATGGGTTAAAAAAGTCTCAAAATATGTCACTTTATGGATTAAGATGAAAGAATCTAGTCTACTCTTTCTTTTGTTCCCTTCATTTTAAATAGCCAACTTCCTCATGAGTCGTACTTAATTCTTACACAAACCACCTAATGAATCAACACTTTCTTCATGCCTTGTCTTCTACAGTTGTTCTCTTTTCATGTCTGAATATGCCAGAGAGTATTTTTAAGTATTTTTGTAGTATTTTAAAATTTGTACTATCTCTATGACTACTGTTTTCTTTTAAATATATATTTTCTTTTTTTTTTAAAGATTTTATTTATTTATTTATTAGAGAGTGAGAGAGAGAGAAACAGCATGAGAGGGGAGAGGGTCAGAGGGAGAAGCAGGCCCCCCACCGAGCCGGGAGCCTGATGCGGGGCTCGATCCCAGGACTCCGGGATCATGACCTGAGCCGAAGGCAGTCGCCCAACCAACTGAGCCACCCAGGCGCCCCTAAATATATATTTTCAACAATAATATGAGTTACTGCATCTTCTGAAGAGGCATCAGCTCTACCAGCTTCCTTCACCACTTCTTCTGCTTGGTATGGGACACATCCTTAAATACAGATTCGGTGAGGGCAAGAAATGACTCTTCAGTAAGGATGTAAGGCCTTGGCCAGTTCTAGCTACACACAGTCAGAGGTGTCTGAAGGTCATGAATGGTATTCTACGTCACAGAATTGGTGTCTGTAAGGCTTAAAAGGAATTTGACAGTCCACCTGAGCTGTACTAATGCTCAAATCTCTTTTGTAAGACCCCCACGTCATTGAGCCATGCCATTTCTAGCCTGCTATATTGAAGGACATCATTAATGTCCATACAACCCTGCCTTAATTTCTTCCAAGAGTTGCTTCCCTGAAGTTTCCGAGATTAATCCTATTCAGTCCTCTGAGATTGCACAGCACAAGTGTGCAATCCTGTTAGGCGGCAGAATTTTCTGATATTTTGAAGAAGCGGTCATTTCGTGCCTCCTCAAACCACAACTGCCACAGGACCCCGAAATGTAGGTCTTCTCTTTGCTAAGCTAAGTTTCCTATTCCTTTAAACATCCCTTAGATTGGCACAATTCCAAATCTCCCTGCTGTTCTGGTTCTTTGCTATAATTTTCAAGTATTTGATTGAAGTGAGACATAGTAAAATATTCGGGGTAGAGTCTAATATCTTATTACTACCACCTTTCTGATTTGGAGGCTGTGATAAGCAGAGTAATGGTCCCCCAAAGATGTCCACACCCTAGTCCTAACTGCAATCACATAATCTGTGAATAGGTTACTCTTTATGGCAATATCTTGGATGATACAGGTAGGTCCAATCTAACCACATGAATCTTTAAAAGAAGAGAATCTTTTCTAACAGAGTGGTCAGAGAAAGAAATGTGACAAGAAAAAGGGTCAGAGAGTTGCTGGTTTGAAGGGGCCACAAGCCAAGTAATGTGGGTGGTTTCTAGTTCCTGGAAGAGGAAAGAACACAGATTCTCCAGAAAGCCTCCCTGAGGAAGAAATATAGCTTTACCAACACTGATTTTGGGGATTGCTGACTTCTGGAACTGTAATGACAGTAAATTAGTATTGTGTTAAGCCACTAACTTTTTATCATTTGTTACAGCAACAATGAGAAACTAATACAGATGCTCTTCCATAATTAATGCAATATCAGATCAAAGGAAGGGTTTTTTTTTTGGGGGGGGTGTTGAGGAAGGAAATACATCTTGAAGAAGTACTTATTGAGAACTTGTGAGGGTCCAGGCATTTTGCCAGATATTAAAGTTACAGTACACAGGCCCTCACCTAGAGGAGTTCATGCCCTAGTGGGAAAAAATGATTCATTAGAATGAAGCACATAGAGGGGCACCTGGGTGGCTCAGTCGTTAAGCGGCTGCCTTCGGCTCAGGTCATGATCCCAGGATCCTGGGATGGAGCCCTGCATCAGGCTCCCTGCTCTGTGGGAAGCCTGCTTCTCCCTCTCCCACTCCCCCTGCTTGTGTTCCCTCTCTTGCTGTGTCTCTCTCTGTCGAATAAATAAATAAAATCTTTAAAAAAAAAAAAGAATGAAGCACATAGAGGTTGTAATAATGAGCTTCTGGACAACCTAGACATATTCTACTGCTCCCCACCCACCCCTCTCCCAGCATTGGTGTGGTTGTGTAGTTGTAGGTACCAACACTGTTCTTTGGAGAGAAGGAGGAATTTTTTCAGGAAGGTTTTATTTTATTTATATCACAAAAGTTTATAGTAAAGATCCATGCATTAACACTAAATCTTTAACATACACATTCACAAACATACAGACATACAAGCAATTAAATTTTTAAAATAAGCAGAAAGGAGTGTAGGACTTTGTTATTGTTAAAATTTATCTCAATTTTGGTCTTTGTCACACACAAAAAATCACCTTTCTGGATTAGGTCCATCAATAAATAACATTTTCTCAGCATTCGTGGTTTATCCAAAAATGTATAAGCATCATTATAAAATGTGTCTTTATTAAATCAATTATTAGTAACCAAACTAATTATTTCCACCATTCACTTATACACATCTATTTGTTATCACAGAGTACTTCTGACATCATGAAACTGAACTACTTTAGCTCCATTATCCCCAGTGCTTGTCACAGTGCTTGACACACAACAAGCACTAAAATAAAATAAAAATCAATTTGTATTAAGACTCTTGGCTGAGATGCAAATACATGACCTTCTGAGCTATCCAACTGGCAATCCATCTCAGAAGAAATGGCCCTTATCTGGCATGGCCTGTTCTTTGTGAAACTTGGAAGAATGGATTTTAGCGGGGAGTGTGCTTCCTCTGCAGATGCTCACAAACCACCTTTTTGAGAATTTCCATCAGACTCTTACTGAGAAATGAAATGGAACTTACCATCCAGGGGTCAAAATGTGTCTCTCTTCTTTAGAAAATCAGACCATTTGCCTGTCATTTGCAACTCCTCTAATTTTGCATGATTCCTAAAATATTTCTAACAGCTATTCAGCATCTCTTCCTCGGGTTCTCTTGGCAGCCTGAAAAATTACCCACGCACCAGGAAGATGGCTAAAAAGCTGCTGGGTTCTCATCATCTCTACGGATTTGGGCAGAAGGTCTTTTTTCCCTTCACACTTCTTTCTAGTGAAAGGCCAGGAGATGAAGAGAGACACACTCACGCACCAACTCTAACTCATAATAATCCTATAATAAAACAACTTCATTGCCTATACTTTATGTGAATATCGAATCTACTTTTATGTTGCTATGATTGTCACACTGAATCTGCAAGGCCACAAGCATAAGTATGGTGTTTCAGGTTTGATCCCCTGAGAGAGCTTAATTGTCAAAAATATGAACTGAGGTGAATAATAAAGCTGATATTCATGAGCATCTACCATGTGGCAGACACAAACTTAAGCATATTAAATACCTTGAATACAAGTCAGTCTTCAGTAGACAAAATATGAAACAACCCCTTTCTCTGTGGGCATTCACTCTCTTGGGCAGGGATCTTAGCCTCTAAAAGTCTTCTTGATGGTAGGAACTAAAGATGTTATTGCTCACATGAAGATGGCCAGAGGTAAGCCAAGAAAAATCTGCATGGGGTCTCACCGCCAAAGGCAATTCACAATAAACAATGGGTTTTATGTTTATACCCTACACATTACCCCATAGCTTTGTTACAGCTTTCAATTGTTCTCTGTGTCCCCAAGGCTAAATGAGGAGGCAAGGTGGCTGAGTGCAGACTTGGGACTGGTTCTCCAGAATACAATGAACCTGGGCACAAGGACAAGATCTGCTGGTACCAGCTCCCTTCCCCAAGTTCTCCCCCATTTTTAGAATGAAGAGTTCACTGAATTAAGAAGAGTAAGAATTTTCTTTCATAGACAGTGATCTTGGGCGAATCATTCAAATCTCTGAACTTCAGTTTCTTATATGGAAAATAAGAAAAATACTTGAGAGGATAATGGGGGTGATAGGTAAGAGGATGTGTGTCAGGGCGCCTGGGCGGCTCAGGTCATGATCCTGGGGTCCTGGGATTGAGCCCCACACTGGGCTCCCTGCCCAGCGGGGAGCCTGCTTCTCCCTCTCCCTCTGCCACTCCCCCTGCTTGTGCTCTCCTGCTTTCTCTAAAATAAATAAATAAAATCTTAAAAAAAAAAAAAAAAAGGATGTGTGTCAAGAGTTCTTTCCTTTCGGTGCTGTGGCCCCAGCCATGAGTATGCTCAGGCTTCAGAAGAGGCTTGCCTCCAGTGTCCTCCACTGTGGCAAAAAGAAGGTCTGGTTGGACCCCAACGAGACAAGTGAAATCGCCAATGCCAACTCCCGTCAGCAGATCCGAAAACTGATCAAAGATGGGCTGATCATCTGGAAGCCTGTGACTGTCCATTCCCGGGCTTGGTGCCGTAAAAACACTTTGGCCCACCGGAAGGGCAGACATATGGGCATTGGTAAGAGAAAAGGTACTGCCAATGCTCGAATGCCTGAGAAGGTCACCTGGATGAGGAGGATGAGAATTCTGCACCGACTCCTCAGAAGGTACCGTGAATCTAAGAAGATCGACTGCCACATGTATCACAGCCTCTACCTGAAAGTGAAGGGGAACGTGTTGAAGAACAAGCAGATTCTCATGGAACACATCCACAAGCTGAAGGCCGACAAGGCTCGCAAGAAGCTTCTGGCTGACCAGGCTGAGGCCCGCAGATCTAAGACCGGGGGGCTCGCAAGCACCGTAAAGAGTGGCTCCAGCCCAAGAAGGAGGAAATCATCAAGACTCTGTCCAAGGAGGAAGAGACAAAGAAATAAAACTCCCTCTCTTTTGTCTGTACATAGTGGCCTCGGCAGTAACACAGATCAGTTACTCAATAAAACCAACCTTTATCTGCTAAGAAAAAAAAAAAAAAGATGTGTGTCAAATGAGTTGGTGCATCACACATATTCGGTTTCTCTTCTATCTTGCCTTTAGCTGAAGATCAGTTTTTGATGAAAAAATTAACAAACGATCATAATACTAAATAAAATTCCCTGTGCTAGCATTCCAGATAGGACTCAGGTTTATTTTAACAGACTAACGTCTCACCAAGTGCCCCCAGTGCTCGCCACATCCACACATATCATCCTCCTTCCTGGGCCACCAGCAGCATTTCCCCCAGTCCTTTCCTATTTTGCCCCCTTCTGATTAGAAGGCTCTTCTTTTCCATCTGTCTGATGAACTTTTCCTAAATCCACTCAGCAAATAGGTACCAAGTCACTACTATGTGCTACATGTTCTTCTAAGGGTTGAGTACCAGCAGCACTCCACAAGGAGACTATATTATACAACCTATAACACTTTCCCGTATTTGTTTAATTACACTCTTGCTCTTCTGTAGACACTTTTTGAATCCCTGTGTCTTGGGAAAACTTGGATCAAGAAATGTATGCTCGATGAACAAATTAATAAAATATAAACAAATAAATGAAAGCTCCACATAAAATTTGCCCCATTATTCTTCAAAATGTTACCAAGAATGTTGGTCCCTGCATCTACAGTGTCTTCTCATGAAGACCAGGAGGAAATTTCTGAATGCTAAAAGAAGTTGTGTTTCCACAGACCAATATTATTTTTAATCTTACAGACACTATAAATCTTTATTCATTTAATACATATTTATCACATGCCTGTTCTAATACATATTGCTGTGTCGCAGAATGGTGACAGTGAGTCAACTGTGCTCTCCAACTTCGATGAGCTTATATTCTCATGGCACTAAAACTGCTTCTCTTCTAACCTGGGCACCTGGAAGGCTCAGAGGCAAAATGTACAAAGGTGATGTCCCAGCTTCCCACCCCTTTCCCTCCCTTCCTTCCTTAGTTTTCTTCCTGTGTGACCCTGATTTTCTCTTCAACACATACTTGTTTAACCTGTTATTTTATATATGTTTATGTAAGCTGCCTCAAGTACTTTTGAGAATAACATAAAGACTTAACAATGAAGCAAACAAACATGGACACGTTCTGAAATCAGATATTAGAAGGCACAATGCACCCAGCTAAGAAAGCTGGTCTGGTTTTGTTGTTCCATTCTGAAAGCTCTATGAACTCTTTGGTCATCCCTGCCATTTTCCTCTCATCCTGATCATTTCTACTATCATAATTTCATTTGGAGATCCGCCTTACTTCCTGGAAATAACTTCCCTTTTAGAGTCTTTTGTCACTTAGAGAAATTGTGACAAAAATATTTTTTTTAATTAAAAAAAGCTTAAAAATCAATCTTCTAAAACCTAGAGTATATGAAGAGCATTAGCACTACATTACCACCAAGATACTGTGGTAAATTTCCTTCATGTTTTCTACAAGTTAAATAAAACTTGACAACCAAAGGCTTGATGACCAAAAACAATGGAAGGCTTTGATTATTTTGATCCAGTGTCTTTTTTTTTTTAGTTAACTGTGTTTTTTAATTGGTAAGTATACTGAAACTTAGCAGAAATCCCAAGTCATGTTTAATTTATGAGTGATAATGAGCAAAACATTCATTTTTCCAAGGTCATAATTTCCAATCCTGATATTATAATAGTCTTAATTATCTCAAAATATCTAATTAAATTAAACATTCTCAAAATGAAATTAATTCTGATTCACTTAAGTTTAAAAAAATTCAAGGACAATACCCAGGACCTAACAATACTGAACAAATTTGTAAACAAACACAGGCATATGTCAGAGATACTGTAAGTTTAGTTCCAGAGCACAGCAATGAAGCAAACAAATATCACAATAAAGCGAGTCAAATGAACTTTCAGGTTTCCCAATGCATACAAAAGTTATGAGCTTATATTCGCACAGCACTGAGAGTGCTTCTCTTTTACACCATACTGTATGTAGTCTTGTAAGTGTGCAAGAGCACCATGTCTAAAAATGTAATGCATATGCCTTAATTAAAAAATGTGAATCATTATCTGAGCTTTCAGTGAGTGGTTATCTTTTTAGTAGTTGGAGGGTCTTGCCTCCATGTTGATGGCTACAGACTGATCAGGGTGGTGGTTGCTAAAGGCAATTTCTTAAAATAAGATAACAGTGAAGTTTGCAACATGGATTGATTCTTCCTCTCACAAATGATTTCTCTGTAGCAAATGATGCCCTTTGATACTATTTTACCCACTGTAGAACTTCTTTCAAAATTGGAGTCCATCTTCTCCAACTGAGGCTGTTGCTTTATTAGCTAAGTTTATGTCATATTCTAAATCCTTTGCTGTCATTTCAACAATCTTCACAGCATCTTGACCAGGAGTAGATTCCATCTCAAAAAACCACTTTCTTTGCTCATTCATAGGAAGCAACTCCTCATCCATCAAAGTTTTTCATGAGATTACAGCAATTCAAGTATAATAATAATGAAAAACTTCAAAATATTGTGAGAATTACCAAAATCTGACACAGAGACAAGAGTAAACAAATACTCTTGGAAAAATGGCACTAACAAATTTGCCCGATGTAGGGCTGCCACAAAGCGCCAATTTGTAAAAAAAAAAAAAAAAAACACAGTATCTCTGAAACACTATAAAGTGTTCTGCAATAAAACAAGGTATGTATAGAAATTAAACTCTCACAAGCTTCTAGAGACTGAGAATCCATTTTCCAGAAAACTGGAATGGTTTCTTGGAGATTTTTGGGTTGGATTCATTTTTGTCATAGAATAATTATTATAGATCCACAATAGTTACCTGCCATCCCAAAATCTCTGAAAATAAAAACCTATTGGCAAAACAGACCTAATTGGCATAGGGATGTATATAAATTATAGTATGAACTTTCATGTATTTTATTGACTAAGTATGAATGTATTTGATTACCGGGTTTCCCCAGGTTACATTGGGGGTGTTAGGTAATATATAATATATTGCTTTTCCAAAATCCCCCAAATTCTGACTTCTAAACACATCTGGGGTTACAGGTGAGGGACTCTGATCCCACAGTCCTAAACATAAGACAATAGACTGCGTGATGACCCTAAATATCAGTTGCTTACCTATGATTATTATTGAAGCAGATTTTTACTGCCAGTGAAACACTGTCATCTATCTCTGTGACTCTACTGACTTTTTGTGGGGGGTAGAAAGAGATAGAGAGAGCGCAGCGGGTGAAGGATAGAGGAAGAGAGAGAATCTTAAGCAGCGTGGAGCCTGACATGGGGCTCAATCTCAGGATGCTGAGATCATGACCTGAGCAGAAATTAAGAGTTGGACGCTTAATGGACTAAGCCAGCTAGGCACCCCTCTACTAACCTTTTCAAATTTTGTTTTTTATGCTGGTTCTTGGTTCTTGTGTGTGTTCCTCCCCACTACCTCCCCCATCCACCAGTATGACAACAGGACCACATCCTGAAGTTTTAAGAGATTATTTAAAGGCCTTCTCATCTTACAAGTAGTATGGAACAACAAATAAACTCTATAGGGGTGATTAGTGGTTCTGTTTTTGTTTACTGCCACATCCCTAACACCAACCAGCTCTTGAGGTAGGTGCGCAGAAAAAATTTAGCTGACCAAATAAGCAATCTTAGGGAGTTGAACTGAATTGGGTTGAACACTGCCATCTGCTGGCCACAAGTAAAATTTGCATAATATGGTACACTATGGTCAGTTGTCTGGATTTTTATATAACACAAATACTGTAGTGCAAAGATTTGCTATTTTCACAGGATTTGATGCTGAGCAGCAACTAAGACGACACCACCAAAGTATCAAGGCCCTTATGAATAGCTCACACTGCAGTAAGATCCACTGGCTCATTCACCTCATTAATTTAGCAGTTTATACTCCATTAAATTGAGAGCTATTTACACAAGTAACTCACACAAAGGGAGTTTTATTACATTAATATCCTTTACTTTGAAAAAGAGTTCACTATCTAGCTCCAGATTAAATTCCATAAAGAACTCAATTAGTGAACTTATTGTGCATCAACTCCTGAGAGAGGTAAAAAACTTAGAATTTGTTTTAAAAAATCTGCCCTCAATTACAATCAAAACACGACAAAACATTTCAGTAACAAAAACTGGGGACCAAAGGGGACATTTTTTGATACATAAAACTAGAACTCAAACTGATGTAACTTAGCAGAAGGTATCTATTATACAAATACACATCTTAAAGGTTTGCTATTTTGATTTAATTCACTCACCCCTTTGCTCAGTAGTAATTCTCTCTTGAAGGTACATGCTACCCTCCCTCCATGTGCCAGAAACCTATGAATGAAAACGTTCCCCTCTCCTGTCCCTTGGTTGTGAAAGTGTTTTCCATGAATCGTGTGTTCCATGACCTGAATTTTAATATAAAGAAAGACATTTTTACTCTTGGCTCTGGGGTGTGTTGCCTTTTCCTTACATACCTTTGCCACTGGGTCTTTTTTATCACTAAAGATGAAGATGGACTTTTAATTCCCACCTCAGATGACTTTTCCAAAGCAAGAGGCTCAAATGTGCTCGGTGTCTACAAGCCAGTTCTGGTTATGTACCCCAAAGGAGAGACAATCCAATCCATGGGTCAGAGTGCAAGGCAGGAGACACATCCATGTGACCTTCATGCTACCATGTCTCCAAGAGGAGAAAATAGTTGGTGTTGCACTGGTTTGAAAATCCAGTCAGAAGCTGTCCAGAAAGAGGCCATTGTCTGTAGGACTGTTGAATGTGCTGGTAGTTACTGCATAGAGAGC
Source organism: Eumetopias jubatus (assembly GCF_037043125.1). Taxonomy (NCBI): domain Eukaryota; kingdom Metazoa; phylum Chordata; class Mammalia; order Carnivora; family Otariidae; genus Eumetopias; species Eumetopias jubatus. The sequence continues at coordinate 81,915,770 of NW_028274815.1, read as the reverse complement.
TCCACAGACTTCTCTTCATGCTTTCCTCAGCCAAGTCTATTAGGTTCTAAGTTCTGTTAATTTAATTACATATGCAGTATGGAGTAAGCACTTGAAAATCAGGACTTATCAGGATACTCAAATAACACAACAGCTAAATAACAAAAATGACAACAGTAACAAAATAATAACACCCAGCAGTACATAGCACTCACTTTGTTCTAAGCACTATTCTAAGTGCTTTGGGCTTATTCACCCTCCCTTCACAATAACACACTACAATAAGTGCTATGATTTTCCCTATTTTATCAGTAAGGAAACCGAGGCAACTCTGCATCTCTCTGTGGCATGGTTTCTTATTATGCTGATTTGTGTGCCCCCCGCCAAATTCATATGTTGAATCCCTAACCCCCAGTGTGACTATATTTGGACACAGTGCCTATTAAGAGATAATTAAGATAAAATGAGGTCATAAGCTTAGGTGGGACCCTAATGTGTTACCCCAGAACACAGAACTAAAGCCAGGAGTTAGATGCTCTATGGAGATTTCAGTTCAACATCAATTGTTAAAGAATTATAGCAATATAAAATAACTTCCATTTTCATCTTAGAAGTGTAGAGCACTGGAAAGAACATTCTATCCACATTTCCTCAAACAAAAGGTTAGACAAACTTCACATGAATGACTTTTCTTGAACCCATGAGAGAACTGAGGTCTAAGGTAAATAACCCTACTTGTGCCCTCTCTATCTCTCTGTCAAATAAATAAGGTAAATAACCAACCAATTTGTATCTCTGGGGAAAAGCAAGTGCCCATAGGAAGAAAAAGGACCCAAGTATTTGCTAACCTACTGTGGATGAGGCTGAGTGGCATACAAGCTCCTAAGAATATTCAACTAAAAATTTGTGAATTGCTATAGGCCAAATGTGGCAGGCTACAAACCCTACAGGTCCCATACACAGAGGGATTTGCATCTACTTATTCACATCGACAAACCCTACCAGATATTTAAAAAGACTGGGGGGAATCTTGACCATCCTCTCAGTCTCAGTATTGCCTGAGTGCATAGAAAAGTAGCCACTGTGAAACTCAACTGACCTGCCTCCCCTCTGGAACAAAAGCCTTAATCTGCATGGAGAAGAGCAACAAAATTGTCACATTAGGGCACTGGTGAAAACTCTGTAGCTGACCAAGACAAAAGGTTTTTTTTTTTTTTAAAAAAAAAAAAAAAGCAAGAAAGAAAGGGAGGGGAAAAGAAAGGAAGAAAGGAACTTTTACCCAAGAGAGAAGCAGGAATAAGCACACAGTATGAGAATTGTTAGACTGGCAAGGCTATTCTGTATGAAACTATAATGGTGGACACATGCCATTATGTACTCGTCCAAACCCATCAACTGTACAACACAAAATGAAACCATGGACTTTGTGTGACAGTGATGGGTCAATTTAAGTTCGCTGATTATAACAAATATACCACTATGGCACAGAATATTGACAATCAGGGAAGCTGTGCATGTATGGAGGCAGGGGATATATAGGAGCTCTCTGCTTTCCACTTATTTTTTTCTGTGAACCTAAAACCAATCTGAAAAAATAAAATCTACTCATGAAAATCTCTCTTTTGGGGTATCTGGGTGGCTCAATAAGTTAAGTGCCCAACTCTTGATTTCAGCTCAGGTCATGATCTCAGGGTCATGAGATCAAGTCCCACATTGGGCTCTACACTAGACATGGAGCTTGCTTAAGATTCTCTCTCTCTTTCTCTCTGCCCCTCCCATTCCTGTTCATGTGCCTTCTCCCTCTCTCTCTCTCTCTCTCTCAAAAAAAAAAAAAATCTTTCTTCCTAAGTTGAGAAGTAGAACATGTGGTGCCAGGCCCAATACTACAACTGAATGAGAATATGAACACTTGTGAAGGCCATACCCCCAAGCCTCAGATTCATAGTACCTGGCTAAGACATACTCTGATCATTAGAGAATGCTCCCCTCCCCTGCCAACCACCAATATATTAACATGAGTCAAGTAGAAATAACAGTGAAATATACCTAGGAACTGCAAGAGAAAGACTATCTCTGAGGGACAGTGTGAAGTCAGCCAAGAGGGAAGCAGACAGAATGGAAAACACTCTAGCAAACTACCTGAAACATAAGGTAGCACTAGAGCAGTGTTTCCTAACTTTGGTACTATTGACATTACGTACTGGATAATTCTCTTGTGGATGCTATCCTGTGAGTTGTAGGGTGTTTAGCAGTATCTCTGTTCTCTACTCACCAGAGATGCTAGTAGCACACTCCCAACTGTGGCATTCAGAATTGTCCAAGGCAAAATCACCCTCAGCTGAGAACCCCTGCACTCTAGAAACATCAAGCCTATGGTGCACTGAGAATAACCATCAGGGCAAACACTGAGGGTAACAGGGCAACAACAAATTTCAAGCTCAGTCCAACTCTTTACTAGATTAACACACACACCCTCATGCTGAAGGATCAGCAGAAGGAAAGTTAGGCTCACCTCTAAGTATATAAGCAAAATGTACATATATATTTATATTTATCTCATTAACTAGTGTCCTATAGAATATGCCAAGTTTTCAAAAAATATTACAGAACATGTGAAAAGCAGGAAAAAAACAGAGCCCGAGTTCTACTTCAAGAATGGCAGCTTGCAGAACTTCATGGATACATTCCCTAATAACACAAGCATAACTAGTAAAAGCTATTTAAAACACCCAACGATTTAAAGTCTAAGGAAATTGTCCTAAAGGCATACACCAAATGTAGAAACATTTAGCCAAAAAGTCTACTAAAAATTTGATAAAAACAGCAGGAATCCTTGACATTTAAGCTATGGCCCACTCCCTCCCCCCTGCTTCTCAAAATATATACAAAAATTTAATTTGATCAAAGACCAAAATTTAAGAGCTAAACTATAAAATTTTCAGAAAAAAAATGGGCATAAATATTCATGACTATGGATTAGGTAATGTATTTTTAGATATCACAACAAAAGCACAAGCAACAAGAGAAAAAATAGACTGGACATCCTCAAAGTTAAAACTATTGTTCATCAAAGCACACCGTCAGAAAGTGAAAAGATAACCTGCAGAATGGGAGAGTTATTAGTAATCCACATACCTGATTAGAGATTTGCATCTAGAATATATAAAGAACTTTTATAATTCAATAACAAAAAGACAACTCAATTTAAAAATGGGCAAAGTATCTGAATAGACATTTCTCCGAAGAAGATATCCATTGCAAATGGCAAACAAGCACATAAAAAGATACTCAATAGTATTAGCCATCAGCAAATGTAAATCCACACAACTACCATTGGATAATAAGTGTTGATGAGGATGTGGAGAAACTAGAAGCATTTTCTTTTTTTAAGATTTTATTTATTTGACAGAGAGACAGAGAGAGCCAGAGGGCACAAGCGGGGGGAATGGCAGAGGGAGAAGAAGCAGGCTCCCTGCTCATGAGGGGCTCAATCCCAAGACCCCGGGACCATGACCTGAGCCGAAGGCAGATGCTTAACCAACTGAGCCACCCAGGCACCCCAGAAACCATCTGGTATTAATGGAACTCCTCTATGCTCTCCATGTGGATGGCTTTCTGACCTGCTGGCAAAAATCTTCATGTGCTTTCTGATGGTTTCTGTCCCCTAAGCCTTCTGAGTATGGCCCATCACTGTCTCTACTGTTCCCATTAACAACTATTCAGGGGCGCCTGGGTGGCTCAGTCGGTTAAGCATCTGCCTTCGGCTCAGGTCATGATCCTGGGGTCTTGGGATTAAGCCCTGCATTGGGCTCCCTGCTCAGCAGGGAGCCTGCTTCTCCCTCTCCCCCCAGCTCATGCTCTCTCTCTCTCGCTATCTCTCTCTCTCAAATAAATAAATTAAATCTTAAAAAAAAGAAGAATGGAAAAATATACCTACACAAAAATTTGTACACAAATGTTCATAGCAGTATTATATCCACAATATCCCCAAATTGGAAATAACCCAAATGTCTATTAACCAATGAATGAATGGATAAATAAAATGTGGTATATTCACACAATGAATGTTATTGGCATCCATGCTACAATAGGATGAACCTTGAAATTAATATGGCAATAGAAGCTGGTCACAAAGGAAAACATATTGTATAATTCCATTTACTATGAAATGTCCAGAATAGGCAATTATGTAGAGACAGAAAGGAAATTTCCCCTCCTAGGGTCTAGGAGGTTTGGGGGTTTGCCACGTGATATCTAAGATGTATAGGTTATCTTTTTGGAGTGAATAAAATATTCTAAATTGATTGTGGTGATGAGTATTCTAAAAGCTCTTGAACTGTACATGTTAAATAAGTGAATGGTATAATATGTAAATCACACCTCAATAATGTTGTTTTAAAAAGAGGGGTGCCTGGCTGGCTCAGTGGAAGAGCATGTGACTCTTGATCTTGGGATTATGAGTTTGAACCCCACATTAGGGGTAGAGATTACTTAATTAAATAAAACTTGAAAAAATAAAAGAGAAAAAAGCACAGTTTAAAGAGACAAAACAATCATCACAACCAAGCCCAGACATGACCCAAGTATTGAAACTATCATAATATGGAGTTAAAATAACTATGATGGGACACCCAGGTGGCTCAGTCGGTTAAGTGGCCACCTTTGGCTCAGATCATGATCCCTGGGTCCTGGGATCAAGCCTAGCATCGGGCTCCCGGCTCAGCAGAGAGCCTGCTTCTCCCTCCCCCTCTGCCTGCCGTTTTGCCTACTTGTGCTCTCTCTCTATCTCTCTGGCAAATAAATAAATAAAATCTTAAAAAAAATAGCTATGATAAATGTTAAAGCATGTAATGGAAAAGGAAGACAACATTTAAGATTTGATATGTATCTTTAACAGAGATATGTTAAATATAAGAATCAAATGCAAATTCTAGACATCAAAACACAGTAAGAGATGAAGACTGCCTTTATCAAATTCACCAGCAAACTAAACAAAGCCAAGGAAAGAATCAGTGAACTTGAAGATAGATCAATAGAGGTTACCCAGGCTGAAATGCAAAAAGAAAAAAAGAGGAAAAAAATAAACAGAACACATCATTCAAAATCTGATGGGCAATAATAAATCGTTTAATGTATGTACACTGGAGTCCCTGCAGAAGACAGAAAATGAGGAAGAAATACTTGAAGAGATAATGGCTGAGAATTTTCCTAAATTAGAGATATACCAAACAGATCAAAGAAACACAGAGAATATTGAGTAATATTAATACCAAAATAGGAAGGAAAAAAAGTAGGTCTATCATATGCAAACTGCTGAAAACTAAAGACAAAGATAAAAATCTTAAAGGCAGCCAGGGAAAAGAAGTCAAATTACCATAGAGGAATAAGAGTTACAGCAAGACTTTTCATTAGAAAACATGCCGGATGAAAACGATGGAGTGAAATCTTTTAAGTGCTGGAAAAAGTAAAACTCACATGCCATTCCAGAATTCTATACCCTTTAAAGTGAAGGAAAATCAAGCCTAGTCATACAATAAAAAGAGAATTCACCGCCAGCAGATCTACTCTATAAGAAATGTTAAAGGAAGTTCTTTGGGAAGAAGGAATGTGATATGTATTAGAAAAAACTTGGTCCCAAAGAAAGAAATTAAAATTTTCTTCCTTTAGTTTCCTAAAACATAGGCTTAGATTACTGATTTTACATCTTTCTTCTTTCTGATATGTGCATTCAATGTAATAAATTTCCCTCCGAGTGCCACAGTTGTTGCATTTGACAATTCTGCTTAAGTTGCATTTTCATTTTCATTTAGTTGAAAATATTTTTTTTAATTTATTTTAGAGAGAGAGACCACGAGCAGGGGAAGGGTAGGGGGAGAGGGAGAATCTTTGAGCAGACTCCCGGATGAGTGGGGAGTCCATTGCCAGGCTCAGTCGATCCCAGGACCCTGAGATCATGACCTGAGCCAAAACCAAGAGTTGGACTGCTTAACTGCCTGAGCCACCCAGGTGCCCCAAAAATATTTTTTAAATTTCTTGTAAGACTTCCTCTTTGAGCCATGTGCTATTTCGATGTGTGTTGTTAATCTTCAAGGGTGTTGAAAATCTGATAATTTTCTGTTATCAATTTCTATTTTTTCCATTATGCATTCTTTTTCTAGTTTCCTAAATTTGTTAAGGTCTATTTTAAGGCCCAGAATGTGGCCTCTCTCGGTGAATGTCAATGTGAACTTGAGATGAATGGATATTCTGCTGATGCTAGATGAAGTATTTCATAAATGTCAATTAGATCCAGTTGAATATTGGTGATGTTCTTTGGTTTTCTGCATTTTGAATATACAGCTCATGTAGGGTTTTTGGTATTTATCCTTCTTGGTATTCTCTGAGCTTCCTAAAGTATGGTTTCTGTCATTAATTTTGGGAAATTCTAGGCCATTGTTACTTCAATTAATAATTCTCTTTCTTCTTCTGGTATTTCAATTATGCATATCACATACTTTTGGAAATTGTCCACAGGTCTTCAATATTCTGATATTTTTTTAAAAATTCATTATAGTTTATCTTTGCTTTTCACTTTGGGAATTTTCTTCTGACCTATCTTCAAACTCAATGATTCTTTCCTGGACTGAGTCAAGTTTACTGATAAGCACATCAAAGGCAATCTTCATTTCTATTACAATGTTCTTGATTTCTATCATTTCCTTTTGATTACTTCTTAGAGTTTTCATCCCTGCTTGCATTGTCTCTCTGTTCTTGCATGTTGTCTACTTTCCATAAGAGCCCTTAACGTATTAATCATAGTTACTTTAAATCCTTTTGGGGGGGGCGGAGCAAGATGGCGGAGGAGTAGGAGACCTGGATTTCGTCGGGTCTCAGGAATTCAGCTGAATAGGGATCAAACCATTCTGAACACCTACGAACTCAACAGGAGATCGAAGAAGAGAGTAGCAATGACTCTCTGAACAGAGAAGCGACCACTTACTAGAAGGTAGGACGTGCGGAGAAGTGAATCCGAGGCGATATTCCGGAGGATAGATGGCGGGGGAGGGGGCCTCCGTCGGCCGCTTCTGGCAAGTGCTAGAGCCGTGGAGCACAAAATTGGAAAATTTAGAAGTCGGTTCCGCTGAGGAACGTCACTCCAGTGGCTAAGCGGGAGGTGGAAACCTCGCCGGACAATGTGGACTCAGGACCCTCGGGGTCACAGAAATGGGGGTGCCTGAGAGCAGCAGAGCTCCCAGGTATCAGAGCGGGAAAGCCGCCTGCAGAGACGGAACCGAGGCGCGGGCTCGCAGCTCGGGGTGGCCATAAACTGTGATCCGTGGCCCACTTGGGCCACTGCGCCTCCAGCAGGGGCCCAACAAGCAGGAGAGCCGGGGAGACTCCCCTCCCTCCCCCAGGAAGAGTGGTGCGGGAGTGCACCGCAGGGATATGCTGGGTTTGGAGACTCCACACGGGGTCGGGTGCCAGAGATAGAAATGCTCAGTCACAGGCCAGGTGAGCACGGAGTGCGGCCAGAGACCGGGGAGACGGGATTGATTGCTTTTCTCTGGGGGCACACTGAGGAGCGGGGTCCCGAGTTCTCAGCTCCTCCGGGCAGAGAGTGGGAGGCCACCATTTTCACCCTGGTCCTCCAAAGCTGTACCGAGAGGTTGCAGGGAACAAAAGCTCCTGAGAGCAAACCCAAGCAGCTTTCTTAGCCCGGACAGACAAGGGTGGGACAATTCTGCCTCCAGCAAAGACATTTGGGAACCACGGCAACAGGCCCCTCCCCCAGAAGATCAGCACGAACAGCCAGCAAGCCAAGACCAAGTTTACCGATCAAGGAGAATGGGAGAACTCCAGTGCTAGGGGAATACTGCACATACAATTCATGGCTTTTTTACCATAATTCATTAGTTTTTCAAAGTTAGTTTTTTTAACTGTTTTTTGTTTTTTTTTGAATTTTTCTTTTTCCCTTTTTCAAACAACATATTATCAATCCCTTTTTTAAAAAAACATTTTTTATTTTTCATTTTTAGAGTCATATTTTATCCCTTCATAGTAGTTACCCTTATTTTTGGCATATATATATATAAGTTCTTCTCTCTTTAAAATTTTGATATACAGTTTCTTCTAACAGATCAAAATATACCCTAAATCACTAGTGTATGGCTTTGTTCTAGTCTCCAGCCTGATCACAGTCTCTCCCATTTTTTTTCTTTTCTTTTTTCTTTTTTTAAAATCTTCTTCTTTCTTCTTTCAAACAACTTCTTATCAATTCAGTTTATAAAACCTTTTGTAAGTTTCATCTTTACAGTCATCTTCCATCCCTTCATTGTATCAACCCTCATTTTGTACATATATGTCTTTCTTCCTTTAAAATTTTAGGAGGCACTTTCTTCTAACAGACCAAAATACACCCAGAATCTAGTGTGTGGCAATGATCTATGCACTAGCCTGATCATATTTGATCATATTCTGTTTTTTTTGTTTTGTTGTGTTCTGTTTTTGTTTGTTTTTATCTTTATCTTTTCTTTTTCTTTTTTTTTCTCTTTCTTTTTTCTTTCTTTCCCTTTCTTTTCCCCTGGTTTCAGGTCTTTTCTGATTTGTATAGAGTATATTTGCTGGGGACATTGTTAACCTGGTAGCATATTGTTCTCTCATTTATCTGTTCTCCTCTGGACAAAATGACAAGACGAAAAAAATCACCTCAGCAAAAAGAACAAGAGGTATACCGTCTGCCAGGGACCTACTCAATACTGACATTAGTATGATGTTGGACCTAGAGTTCAGAATCATGACTTTAAAGATACTAGCTGGGCTTGAAAAAAGCGTGGAAGTTATTAGAGAAACCCTTTCTGGAGAAATAAAAGGACTAAAATCTAACCAAGTTGAAATCAAAAAGGCTATTAATGAGGTGCAATCAAAAATGGGGGCACTAACTGCTAAGATAAATGAGGCAGAAGAGAGAATCAGCGATATAGAAGACCAAATGATGGAAAATAAAGAGGCTGAGAAAAAGAAACAACTACAGGATCATGAGGGCAGAATTCGAGAGATAAGCGATACGATAAGACAAAACAACATTAGAATAAATGGGATCCCAGAAGAAGAAGAGAGAGAGGGGCAGAAGGTATATTGGAGCAAATGATAGCGGAGAACTTCCCTAATGTGGGGAAGGAAACAGGCATTAAAATCCAGGAGGCACAGAGAACCCCTCTCAAAATCTATAAAAATAGGCTAACACCCCGACATCTAATAAAAACTTACGAATCTCAGAGACAAAGAGAAAATCCTGAAAGCAGCTCAGGAGAAGAGATCTGTAACCTACAATGGTAGAAACATTAGATTGGCAACAGACCTATCCACAGAGACCTGGCAGGCCAGAAAGGACAGGCATGATATCTTTAGAGCACTAAACGAGAAAAATATGCAGACAAAAATACTATATCCAGCAAGGCTGTCATTGAAAATAGAAGGAGAGGTAAAAAGCTTCCAGGACAAACAAAAACTAAAGGAATTTGCAAACACAAAACCAGCCCTACAAGAAATATTGAAAGGGGTCCTCTAAGCAAAGAGAGAGCCTAAAAGCAACATAGATCAGAAAGGAACACAGACAATATACAGTAACAGTCACCTTACAGGCAATACAATGGCACTAAATTCCTATCTTTCAATAGTTACCCTGAATGTAAATGGGCTAAATGCCCCAATCAAAAGACACAGGCTATCAGATTGGATTAAAAAACAAGATCCATCGATATGCTGTCTGCAAGAGACTCATTTTAGACCCAAAGACACCCCCAGATTGAAAGTGAGGGAGTAGAAAACCATTTATCATGCTAATGGACACCAAAAGAAAGATGGGGTGGCAATTCTTATATCAGACAACTTAGATTTTAAAACAAAGACTGTAATAAGAGATGAAGAAGGACACAATATTTTACTTAAAGGGTCTACCCAACAAGAAGATCTAACAATTGTAAATATCTACGCCCCTAACATGGGAGCAGCCAATTATATAAGGCAATTAATAACAAAAGCAAAGAAACACATTGACAACAATACAATAATAGTGGGGGACTTTAACACCCCCCTGACTGAAATGGACAGATCATCTAAGCAAAAGATCAACAAGGAAATAAAGACTTTAAATGACACACTGGACCAAATGGACTTCACAGACATATTCAGAACATTCCATCGCAAAACAACAGAATACACATTCTTCTCTAGTGCCCATGGAACATTCTCCAGAATTGATCACATCCTAGGTCACAAATCAGGTCTCAACCAATACCAAAAGATTGGGATTATTCCCTGCATATTTTCAGACCACAGTGCTTTGAAACTAGAACTCAATCACAAGAGGAAAGTCGGAAAGAACTCAAATACATGGAGGCTAAAGAGCATCCTACTAAAGAATGAATGGGTCAACCAGGAAATTAAAGAAGAATTTAAAAAATTCATGGAAACCAATGAAAATGAAAACACAACTCTTCAAAATCTTTGGGATACAGCAAAGGCAGTCTTAAGAGGAAAGTATATAGCAATACAAGCCTTTCTCAAGAAACAAGAAAGGTCTCAAATACACAACCTAACCCTACACCTAAAGGAGCTAGAGAAAGTACAGCAAACAAAGCCTAAACCCAGCAGGAGAAGAGAATAATAAAGATCAGGGCAGAAATCAATGAACTAGAAACCAAAAGAACAGTAGAACAGATCAACAAAACTAGGAGCTGGTTCTTTGAAAGAATTAACAAGATTGATAAACCGCGGGCCAGACTTATCAAAAAGAAAAGAGAAAGGACCCAAATCAACAAAATTATGAATGAAAGAGGAGAGATCACAACCAACACCAAAGAAATACAAACAAGTATAAAAACATATTATGAGTAACTCTATGCCAGCAAATTAGATAACCTGGAAGAAATGGGTGCATTCCTAGAGATGTATCAACTACCAAAACTGAACCAGGAAGAAATAGAAAACCTGAACAGACCTATAGCCACCAAGAAAATTGAAGCAGTCATCAAAAATCTCCCAACAGCAACATATTTTAAGAAAAAAGAAAAAGAAGAAAATAACAGGAGAGGAAGAATGAAGGGGAGTAAGTCAGAGGGGGAGACGAACCATGAGAGATGATGGACTCTGAAAAACAAACTGAGGGTTCTAGAGGGGAGGAGGGTAGGGGGATGGGTTAGCCTGGTGATGGGTATTGAGGACGGCACATTCTGCATGGAGCACTGGGTGTTATGAACAAACAATGAATCATGGAACACACTGCATCAAAAACTAATGATGTAATATATGGTGATTAACATAACAATAAAAAATTAAAAAAAAAAATCTCCCAACAAACAAAAGCCCAGGGCCAGATGGCTTCCCAGGGGAATTCTATCAAACATTTAAAGAAGAATTAATACCTATTCTCCTGAAACTGTTCCAAAAAATAGAAATGGAAGGAAAACTTCCAAACTCATTTTATGAGGCCACCATTACCTTGATCCCAAAACCAGACAAAGACCCCATCAAAAGGAGAATTACAGACCAATATCCTTGATGAACATGGATGCAAAAATTCTCACCAAAATACTAGCCAATAGGATCCAACAGTACATTAAAAGGATTATTCACCATGATCAATTGGGATTTATCCCTGGGCTGCAAGGTTGGTTCAATATCTGCAAATCGATCAACGTGATACAATATATTAACAAAAGAAAGAACAAGAGTCATATGATCCTCTCAATAGAAAAAAAAAGCATTTGACAAAGTACAGCATCCTTTCTTGATCAAAACTCTTCAGAGTATAGGGATAGAGGGTACATACCTCAATATCATAAAAGCCAACTATGAAAAACTGACAGAGAATATCACTCTCAATGGGGAAAAGCTGAGAGCTTTTCCCCTAAGGTCAGGAACGCGGCAGGGATGTCCACTATCACCACTGCTATTCAACATAGTATTAGAAGTCCTAGCCACAGCAATCAGACAACAAAAAGAAATCAAAGGCATCCAAATCGGCAAAGAGGAAGTCAAACTCTCACTCTTTGCAGATGATAGGATACTGTATGTGGAAAACCCAAAAGACTCCACCACAAAACTGCTAGAACTCATACAGGAATTCAGTAAAGTGGCAGGATATAAAATCAATGCACAGAAATCAGTGGCATTCCTATACACCAACAACAAGACAGAAGAGAGACAAGTTAAGGAGTCGATCCCATTTACAATTGCACCCAAAACGATAAGATACCTAGGAATAAGTTTAACCAAAGAGGCAAAGGATCTGCACTCAGAAAACTAGAAAATACTCATGAAAGAAATTGAGGAAGACACAAAGAAATGGAAAAACGTTCCATGCTCATGGATTGGAAGAACAAACATTGTGAAGATGTCAATGCTACCGAGAGCAATCTACACATTCAATGCAATCCCCATCAAAATACCATCCACTTTTTTCAAAGAACTGGAACAAATAATCCTAAAATTTTTATGGAACCAGAAGAGACCCCGAATAGCCAGAGGAATATTGAAAAAGAAAAGCAAAGCTGGCAGTATCACAATTCCAGACTTCCAGCTCTATTACAAAGCTGTCATCATCAAGACAGTATGGTACTGGCACAAAAACAGACACATAGATCAATGGAACAGAATAGAGAGCCCAGAAATGGACCCTCAACTCTATGGTCAACTCATCTTTGACAAAGCAGGAAAGAATGTCCAATGGAATGAAGACAGTCTCTTCAACAAATGGTGTTGGGAAAATTGGACAGCCACATGCAGAAGAATGAAACTGGACCATTTCCTTACACCACACACAAAAATAGACTCCAAATGGTTGAAAGACCTAAATGTGAGACAGGAGTCCATCAAAATCCTAAAGGAGAACACAGGTAGCAACCTCTTCGCCCTCAGCCGCAGCAACTTCTTCCTAGAAACATTGCCAAAGGCAAGGGAAGCAAGGGCAAAAATGAACTATTGGGACTTCATCCAGATAAAAAGGTTTTGCACAGCAAAAGAAACAGCCCACAAAACCAAAAGACAACCGACAGAATGGGAGAAGATATTTGCAAATGACATATCAGATAAAGGGCCAGTATCCAAAATCTATAAAGAACTTATCAAACTCAACACCCAAAGAACAAATGATCCAATCAAGAAATGGGCAGAAGACATGAACAGACATTTTTCCAAAGAAGACATCCAAATGGTCAAGAGACACATGAAAAAGTGCTCAACATTGCTTGGCATCAGGGAAATCCAAATCAAAACCTCAATGAGATACCACCTCACACCCGTCAGAATGGCTAAAATTAACAAGTCAAGAAACGACAGATGTTGGCGGGGATGCGGAGAAAGGGGAACCCTCCTACACTGTTGGTGGGAATGCAAGCTGGTGCAACCCCTCTGGAAAACAGTATGGAGGTTCCTCAAACAGTTGAAAATAGAGCTACCATCTGATCCAGCAATTGCACTACTGGGTATTTGCCACAAAGATACAAATGTAGGGGTACGTGCACCCCAATGTTTATAGCAGCAATGTCCACAATAGCCAAACTGTGGAAAGAGCAAGACGTCCATCGACAGATGAATGGATAAAGAAGAAGTGGTATATATACACACAATGAAATATTATGCAGCCATCAAAAGAAATGAGATCTTGCCATTTGCAAGAGGTGGATGGAACTGGAGGGTGTTATGCTGAGTGAAATAAGTCAATCAGAGAAAGACATGTATCGTGTTCTTCTTCTCTTGTGTACTGCCTGTTTATTATTTAACATACCATGTTTATTTACTGTGTGTTTATTATTATTACCCCAGGAAACCGTAACCTCCCCTCCGGCTCAGGAAACATTTGCAGTATTCTCACAGCTCCCCGACATTAGTCTACCTTATTTCTGCCTGCTTTTCCAACAGACAGACTGAAGTTTGAAGGGGCCATAGGCACCTACTCCAGGTCACTCAGAGCCAACTACAGCCTAAATCTGTGGATCTCCCAGGTGGGGCTGGCTGCCACCTCAGGCGGCCCCATATTGTAAGGAGAGGGTCAGCACAGTTTCCTCCCGCCTTCCAATACCAGAAGACAGTCTTCCCTCCAAGGAAATGTAGAGCATTACCGTTACCATCACAAAACCGGCGCGTCTCTCACACACCGCTGGCGCGGGCTGTCTCCTCCCTCCCTGGAACCCGCCACGCCCAGAGACAGCCACCGCCCCGCAGCCTGGCCGCGCTCCCCTGTGCGCAGGCGCACGCCGCTCACTTCCGCTCGGGGCGGGGCTAGCGCGCGGGGGCCGGTCCCCGCAGCGGGTGCGGGTAGCGGCGCCCCTCCCCCCTGCCGTCCGCATGGAATCGGGGGGTCGCCGCGGCCTGGCCTCGGCGGGGGGGCCGGTCTCGGCGACTCCGAAGCTAAGGCAGGATTCGGGGACCGGGGCTGAGGCGCGGGTTCGCGGCCCCGGTGCCGTCAGAGCCCGTCGCTTCCTGCTCTGTCTTTACCTGGTGGGCTTCTTGGTGAGTGCTGGGGCTGGGGGCGAAGGGCGACTGCGCCCTGGACCTGGAACCCGATTAGGGGTGGGGTTTTTTTCTTTTGAAGACGGGGTGGTCGTAAGGCTCACTCAGGGCTGGGAACCTGCGATCTGCCTGGTGGTGCCTTCTTACCTTTCAAGCTTCTTTTTGCCCCCAAACCCCTTCCACTCTGCACCAGGCCACATTGCTTTATTGCCCCTCGCGGGCCCAATCCGCAGCTCCTCTACTCCTGCCCTTTAAGGCGCCCCCAGCACCAGCCTTTAGTGTGATTAAGCCGGGCTCGGGGGTGACCCCAGGTGTTAGATGCTGTGAAAGTTACAGAGCACGCAGGGTGGACAGCAGGGCTCCTGGGCAAGTTTGGGAAAGCCCAGCTGTTCTGACATCAGTAGGTGTGGTATGAATACACAGGCCTTTGTGCCAGGCCCGGTCGGGGCAGTCACTGTTGATGACCCCACGTGGGCAGAATTAGGCACATTTTCATTAAGGTTCCTGGTAAACTGGAATGTTTAAAAATGCAAACCGCAGTGAATTATACACATCTGCCTTTCAACAAACTGTTTATTGGATAAGGCAGGTTTGGTTTTTTCATGATGTGTGTGTGTGTCCTGGTTTAATGAGGACAATTATTATCAATTTCCCACGTAGAATGGAAAGCTTAGAAAGATGAGTGTATGAGAGGGGAAGTCATCCGTACCTCCATCCACTTATTATTCATAGAATTTCTGAAAACCTTTTATGTGGTCGGGACTGTAGAGCTCCAGTTACACAGTCCCTGCCAGGAACAACTTAAAATCTTACAGAAAGCTTGTGTTGGTAGTTCGTGGGCCATTGTCGGCAGGAACCCTAGATCCAACGCCTTACTCCTCTCCTTCCAAGTCTAGCCCTGGTTTAGTTGCCCTGGTTGTGAGCTGGTCCAGATTAGGAAGAGAAAAGACAAGGACAGAGAGGATTTCTTTTTTGCTGAGACTGAGACTGTATTTGAGGACAAAAGGAACTGGTCAGGCGAAGTGTCACTGGGCGAAGACAGCCTTCGGAGGCTTTGAATAGTCCCCAAAGGCACTAGGTCCTGGCAAAGAGGAATTACTGTTTTCTGCCCAGATGCAGGTTAAGACCACTAATCCCCAGTATGTTAGCCTCACTAGAGTTTGGATACTGAGCCATGCTCAGCTAGGAGAGGAGTAGGGAGGCAGCCGCCCTATTCCCCTCCGCAATGCAATATTCATCAGTCTGTAAAGGTTTAATGTTGACTGAATAGTTAAGAGAATGAGGAAAGCATCTTCCACATCGCTGAAAACACACCACCAGGAGGCACTCAGGAGGGCTGTGGTTTACACAGAATCTCTGCCTGCAGTTAACCTTATCTACCCTGCCCCCCGGCTCATGCTTTCAGTTCAGAGCCGAGCCTTCCTTAATCTTAGATTAGCCTCAGGGTGCAGTTACCTCTTCCACCTTCCATTTCAGCCACCCCCAATTCAAAACTATTGATGGTGAGTGGTCCTTGACATTTCATAAGGGAGTTGGCTGCCATCCACCCTCTGGTCGGAGCTGGGGACTGACTCTTGGCTATTGCAGCCCTCCCTCAGACAGTACTAATATCTGGTCCTGCCAGATGAAAAGAATTTGGGCCCTCACCTGGAAAGTCCGGATCGGGAGTTCGGAGAAACCAACATGACCTAAAATTCCAAATAGTTTGAATGTTTTAAATGAATTCACAGATCATACGTTATAGTTGGCCTTCCAGTACAGGTTTGAATATTCAGAGCTTCTCCTGTGTTGTCTACGCGCTGTTCACACAGCGAGTCTAATTTAGGCAAGCCTGATGTAAAATTTTAAATAATTTGTTCAAAAGAGTCATTAGTTCTCTAATATGTTCAGGGGAAAATGTAAGATTTCCCAAAAGTTAAAAGTAGGGATTTTTTTAAATGGAAAATGTTGTAAGCAATAAAAATATGTGCAACTTTGGATATCCTTGAAGATCTAAAGGCTCTTTGGTAGGTAACATCCAAGGAATATTATACATAACTTAGTTATTACTTTTAATATATTTAGAGATGTAAAGACCTCTAAGACTTTTGGGGAAATGGTTTCAGATTAATAAGAGAGGAAGGGAACAGGATTAAAGAAGTCATTTGCCAAAGTGTTCTGTTTTTAGTTCTCATCTGGGCTTCCAGGTTTTAATTTGTTTAAGAAGGAAGATGAAGATGGCCCTCTAGGCCGCTTTTGGTTAGCATTGAAAGACGGTGCTAAGATCTGTGATTTCAATACCCTCTTTCCTCCAGATACACAGTGAGATTCGTATTTTATTTCATCGGCTGTAGTCAGGTCTTTTATTCATTCTTACTGAGGCAATTTGCTAATCAAGAAATATTTAGGTTCCTACCCTGAAAAAGATCTTGATACGTGTTAGTGTATTCATCAGTTTTTGTTGAGAGATGTAGATGTTCCATGAAAGGTTTAAATGGTCCCCTCTTGCCTGATTTCCTTATAAATGGTTATTAAGCACATGACCAGTTGCCACAGAGTGCATTCAAAGCCAGTGGTTTTGGAGAAACTGCGGATTCACAGGAAGAGAGGAGTTGCCTTTTCTAGTAAAGGGGAAGACAATTTTAGTGCACAACTTCCTGAAAGACAGTTTTAGAGCACCAGCATCCTTGGAAATAGATAATATTTTTCAGGCTCACAAAAACGTTAAAATAATACTGATCATCAGTTACTACTTATGAATCTGTTTTCGTATAACCTGCCATAAATTTCAGCCTACTTAATTATTTCTCTCCCATTCTTTATTTGAATGTTAAATGACAAGTGGTACTGGGAATTTTTTGGAAAAAAAATATTTTTGGACAATTGAGTTTCCTTTTCTGAAAGATTCAGAAAACTCAATAGGTAACTGATGTATTTGGGGTCTTTTAAGTGATATCATACATCAGCAGGCTGATGAAACAAAGCTGACAGCAAAGCCCAAAAGACATTGGGCTTAGACCCAAAAGAAATTTTAAGTAGTCTTAAAATCAAAATAATAAACTGTAGTTCTGGTAGTATAAATTTATGAGCTATTTAAGAACACTAGATAGTAAATATATGGCCATCTAAAGATGTAACCATGGAAAAGGGCCACTGAAAAGTACGTTTAGAGGTTCATGTTTCTAAAATTAGGTGAATGCACAGCCACCAGGATAAGGGATAAGCAAAAGATTAATTGTGGGCCCAAAGAAATATTTTTCGTGCATTTCTTTCTATTTAACCAGGATTATAAGAAAAGGAATTCCAGTTGAATATAAAGAAAACCGTGTGTGTGCAATGTGGTTTCCTTCCTCTAAACCAGTTGTTGAAAGTACCCAAGTGAAGTAGGAATGAGAACGAAATTTAAAGGAAAAATTAACAGTCTTTCTGTTAACTCGGAATACCTAGCAAAAAGGGTCAGTTCTTATCCCCAGGACAGAAGAAAAGAGAAAATACGTTTGAACTTCTGTTGTGTGTTAGACCTTTCTCAACCATTACGTCTCTATATGTACATCATGTGTCTACCAGACAGGTGTTATTATCCCTATTTTTTGCAGATGACAGCACTGATGCTTGGTGACATTAAATAACTTTCTAAGCACGCATGCTTAGTAAGGAACAGAGCTGGAACTTAGAACTGTCTGCCTAACCCCAAATCCCATGCACTTTCATTGACTTAGCTGCAGAACACTGTCTTTCCCCACTACCCCATCCTTCTCTCCTTGCTTTGCTGAGACTTTCTTTTCAGATATTATTTTTAAGGCTATAAGCCACAGATTAGTCACCTTCCCTAATTCTAGGAGGAAATTCATATATGAAGCAAGTGCTTTGCAAAGAAATATGCATTCTCCCTGCCTTCTTTCCCACTTCATCACACACAAACATTTTTTTGGTTTTTTATTTGAATAACTTCTATAGCACATCCTCCTTGAGTATTAAGGATCAATCACAAAGAAGCTAAGGTTGAAATGATTCCGGGTCATGGTGATCAGGCATTTAGAGGGAGCAACGGTTATAACACATTATATTTTGATTCTTTGATAATTTGAACCTGATGGGCATAGCATACTGTAGAATACAATTATGATTTCTTGTTGGCTCAAAATTTAGATACTGGTTTTATTTTTTTAATCAGTTTGTTATTAGGATTACCACTTTTAAGAACGCCTAAGTGTCAGTTTCTAATTTGAGTTAATCAGTGTTTTGTTGTTTAGGATTTGTTTGGTGTCAGCATGGTCATCCCTCTATTGAGCCTTCATGTCAAGTCTCTTGGAGCAAGTCCAACAGTTGCTGGAATAGTAGGTGAGTGGTTAATATCGTACATTCTCAGAGCACTGAATTTTCAATCCTCTGGACTAAACCTAAAAACAAATCAGTCTTATAGCTAAATATTATACAAAGGTAAATTGAAAGTGGGATAAAAGGAATTTTTAGAATACTTAAAAATGTTACCCTGGGGGCGCCTGAGTGGCTCAGTCGTTAAGCGTTTGCCTTCGGCTCAGGTCATGATCCCAGGGTCCTGGGATCGCGCCCCACTTCTGGATCCCTGCTCGGCGGGAAGCCTGCTTCTCCCTCTTGCACTCCCCCTGCTTGTGTTCCCTCTCTCACTGTGTCTCTGTCAAATAAATAAATAAAATCTTTAAAAAAAAAAATGTTACCCTGGAGGGAATGTAATTCATCTTTTCCTAGACTACCTGTGGTCAGAGAGGTTTTGAGGTTTAGCCTCATTCCCTTCCCCTCACCACCAGTGACATCACGGTTACTTACTGAGCCTCTCCAAGGAGCTGGCTGCATGTGTTAAAGGGCAGGTACAGACCCCTGCCTGCAGGAACCAGAGAAACATAATCTACAGGAATCAAGTCACACAGCAGGGGATTTAGGGTGAGCCTTGACAAATTGGTCACAAGCTTCCTGCACCACCGCAAGCACATCTTACGGAGTTGTAGGGCTTCTCTGCCTGTGCAGCATAGAACCTCCATCTCAGTCACTGATTTACCAAAGAGACAAGGTATAGCAGGGCTTAGGACTGTGCTAATTAACAAGAAATTGTTAAAAGACTGACAGCCCTTGACTATTCACAGGCTGGATAAGCAAATGTTCAGGGACAGTGGTGGACACAATATTTGGTAAGTCCTCCATGCCATGATTTGTATTTCCCTTGGAAAGTAGAATTATACTGGCCCACACAACAGCATGAAGGTTTCTGTGAAGAACAGAAGGGACATGTTATTTGATATAATGGAGGTAAAAGCACTCTGTAAAACTTTGTCAGTTCTTTATAAAACTAAGGCATTTTATAAAACTGGAATGTTAGAGGGATATAAGATGATACAAAAATTTTCAGACTGAGTAGAATTTTTGTAGGATTTGGATTTCTACTCCCCGAGTACTCTCTATTCGGTCTTCTCAGTCAGGGGTATGCATCCTCAAGAGCGGGAGAAGCCTCTCTCAGAGACCGTGGGTGGCCCTTGCCTTAGTCTCTCTTCTGCTTCCTTCATTTTTATTTTGAAGTTTTTGTTTGTTTGTTTTTCTTTATTTATTTATTTGAGAGAGAGGAGAGAGAGCACAAGCAGGTGGAGCGGCAGGCAGAGGGAGAAGCAGGCTTCCCGCTGAGCAGGGAGCCCGATGCGGGGCTCAATCCCAGGACCCTGAGATCTTGACCTGAGCTGAAGGTACTTGATACCTTCCTGATACTTAACCGACTGAGCCACCCAGGCACCCCTGAAGGTCTTTTAATAAAAATTGTATTGCTTTACTCTTCCAACTGAAAAAACGGAGGGGGGGGGAATCTCATTTTTAAAAATAGTCTTTTTTTCCCCCCTGTTTTTCTGTTAATTTCTATGTAATTGTTACCATGTTGATCCATTTTTGTGATGGGTCCCGCTGATTTTCTTGATGTTACTGATTTTTTTTGTAGGCTCCTCCTATGGCATTTTGCAGCTCTTTTCCAGCACATTGGTGGTAAGTTGTCTCCCATCTGGCAACACATCTTGGTCACATTTGGGGGGCATTTCCATGGTGGGGGTGGTTAAAGGTGGTGAGTCAGAGGACTTTCTGTGTTCCTTGCTTTCCTCAGGGCTGCTGGAGTGATGTGGTTGGAAGACGGTCTTCCTTGCTGGTGTGCATTCTTTTCAGCGCCCTGGGTTATCTGATTCTTGGAGCATCCACCAATGTGTTCCTGTTTGCCCTTGCTAGAGTTCCTGTGGGTAAGTTTCTTTCCTTGGGTGTGTTTCATTCCAAATAAATCAGTTGTATGTAAATGTATAAAGAGCGACTGTTGTACATGTCAGTGCCTTCTTTTTTATTTTTTTTTAAGATTTTATTTATTTATTTTAGAGAGAGAGAGAGCCTGTGTGAGCAGGGGGAGGAGCAGAGGGAGAAGGAGATAATTTCCAGCAGACTCCGCACTGAGCGCAGAGCCCCATGCGGGGCTCAATCCCAGGGCCCTGAGATCATGACCTGAGCTGAAACCAAGAGTCAGACACTTACCCGACTGAACCACCCAGGCGCCCCTGTCGGTTCCTTCTTCTTTTTTTTTTTTTTAAAGATTTTATTTATTTATTTGACAGAGAGAGAGAGAGAAGAGCAGGGGGAGAGGGAGAAACAGGCCCCCCGCAGAGCAGAGAGCCCGATTCGGGACTTGATCCCAGGACCCTGAGATCACAACCCGAGCCGAAGGCAGACGCTCAACCGACTGAGCCGCCCAGGCACCCCGTGGGTGCCTTCTTGATTAGAGCTTATGCCAAGACAAAATAAGGACAAGAGCAATTATAACTGGAACACCAGCTGCTGCTGTTGATCGAGCACTTAGTATCAATCAGGCTCTGCTCACTTGTGCAGATCCCCAAAGCTTGTACGTGACAGGGCCCGGAGCCCTCCCTGTCAGTGTGAATCATTATGCTGCCGCACAGACCTGTCTCCTTCGCATTGATCTCTCTACGTTCAGGCAGTAAGAATTTGTTAAATGTCTTTGGCCAGCACTGTGCTTACTATTCTCTTGTTTGGCCAGCTTACAGTTTTAAAATTGGGCCTCCTGACTTCAAATTGAGATTTCCCACTGTAGCTTTCCTGCAGCCTCCTGTAAATCTGGCTGTTGGTCGGGGGAGATCCTAGGATAATGACGAGTTTCTCTTTCCAAAGTGATCTTGAATGTTTCTGACATTTTCGAAATAGCTTCTATTTTGTCCATTCACCAAAACACTTTGTCCAGTCTTTGAGCCACCGCTTGTGAATGCCGTCCTCGTGTGGCAGGTAGGCAGCTCCTGTGGAAGCTCTTTATTCTCTTTGCCTTTCTTAGTTGCTAGAGCCCTGGAGTTTCAGTGTTTCTTTCTCCCCTGACAGACTGTGCTGCCCCAGTGGACAAGTTTACAGCCCTGGACCTCTGCCCATACTCAGTTAAGCTGCTCCTTTTTACCTAATGCCCCAAAGGAACAGAGCATAAAATATGTCCTTCTAACATAGTTTTGATGATCGGCTTATTTGGGATTTTCACACCCATTTCTGTGACGTACATACTTACTCTCCCAGTCTTTTGAGTTCACCTTCCAAAACTCATGCTGTGCCTCTCTGTTGATTCAGAAAACAAAAAATGCTTATGAAGGTCTTTGCTTTAAAAATGAGCAGTCATCCTAACTTGCCCACCTACCACACAAAATCCAGCCGATGGCTGCTCTGTGTGCATCCGGAGTCAAAGTTATTGTACATGCTTGGTTTGGGTTGCAGTGTGTAAATATAATACACTCCACCATTCAGCAGTAAGGCTGTTCATAATTCCAAAGAAATATATGAGATTAATGGACCCTGTATACAATAGGTAGAAATTTATAGAGAAGATTAAAATGTTTTTATTTAATATGAAATGAGCCTGCTTTGAGTAGTGATAGTTCTATTAATATACATCATACTCTTGACCAACAGGAGAGCTATACATAAAATTCTTTCCTGCTATGGGAACCTCTACAGTGTTTGATTGGCCCGGGAATATGAGGGAGCCCTGGGGAGCCTTGCCAGGGTTGTGCTGTACAATGTCACGTGTAGGTTCAGGTCCTTGTATCCTGAAGATGAGCCTGAGGGAGGTTGAAGTACCAGAAGTAGACACACAGTTTGCCCCTTCTCTCTCTGTCCACTAGCCCAACCTCTAGAAGGTAACAGGAGGCTAGTCTGCGTTACCCTCCCCACAGTCCTCCTTCCCTGGGTATGTAAGGTGAATCCAACATCGGTATCATTTCAGAAATAATCACAGGATTCCTATCAGGCCTCTTAGGAATCATCTTCCAGCCCGGTCCTTTCTCCCATTTAAGAAAGTAGATCTAGAGAGAGTCTCTCTACCTAATTCCAAAAGAGATTTCTAAGTTTGTTTCCCAAAGAGGCTGGTTATCAGGCCAATGCCCACTCTAATATTTAGACACAGCTGGGTATAGAACCCAGGATCAGTGTGCCGGCAGAGTGATGTACAGTGATACTTCTTTCAAGGAAATCACTAGAAACCATTGTGTTGCATCACAGTTAGGAGCACTTCAGGCCGACCCACCAGCAACACTGATTGAGTTCCTGCCATGTATTGATCAACATGGTGGGCAACCTACGTTACCAGAACCTATCAGTCTGTTTATTCAGCATATGGATGTATGGGTGCAGACAAGTCAAATACATCAGCAGACGTATGAGGAATATAAAGCTGCTATATACATTTTAATCTCTTATTAAGTCATGTCCCACCTTTCAGTTTGTTTAGTAAACCAATTCACAAACCTCTTGCTAGTAGAAAATCAGTTGGTCAGGCGCAGGAGGGGACTGCAATTTGCTCTTTAGTGTTTATATTATTACTCACTCCCTATCCTTCCCTCCTCTGTTCCTCTCTAGCAGTTATCACCTTTATACACACACACACACACACACACGCATGCACGCACGCACAGGCTCTGTGAAGATAGGTACATTTGTGTCTTTTTTGCACTCTGTTCCTTGCATTATCCTCAGGGTCAGGGTCAAGGTTAATGCTGGACATATAGTAGGCATGCAGTGAATGTTTACTCACTGAGTGAATGAATAAAGAATGACATATCTCGGGTCGCCTGGGTGGCTCATTTGGTTACACAGCTGCCTTCGGCTCTGGTCATGATCTCAGGGTCCTGAGATGGAGCCCCCGTGTCGGGCTCCCTGCTCAGTGGGGAGCCCGCTTCTCCCTCTGCCTCTGCTCCACCCCCTGCTTGTGCTCGCTCTCTCTGACAAATAAATACGTAAATAAATAAAATCTTAAAAAAAAAAAAAAGAATGACGCATCTCTGTAGAGAAGCCACCATGAATTGCACTGGCTAACAAAAAACTGGAGATTCTGGGATGTCAGGGTGGAAGGTGGGAAAGCAGAGGATGCAGGGCTTGGCTACCAGGAAGAAGGTGGCCAACTAGGACTGTGGGCTAGATCAGGAGTCCAGTCGTGGCGGGATGAAACTGCAGACGTTAGAGGTTCAAAGAGAATGGAGACCAGAACTCCTTCAGTGATAAGAGATGAAATGCAAGATCACATGCAAGATTCTTTTGGTCTGAAAAATGTTACAGAGCGTGTTTCTTATCCCCTTGCAGGTATTTTTAAACATACCCTCTCCATTTCAAGGGCTCTGCTTTCTGATCTGGTTGCAGAGAAAGAACGGCCATTAGTAATTGGACAATTCAACGCAGCATCTAGTGTGGGCTTCATCTTGGGCCCCATGGTTGGTGGATATCTTACTGAGCTAGATGGTGGATTTTATCTGACAGCCTTCATCTGTTTTTCTGTCTTCATTCTCAATGCTGGTAAGTTGACATTTCATCATAAGACTGGTGTATGCATTCATGATGACCAATCTACCTGCTTTACTTTTATCACCTTAACACTTCGTTGTTCTTAAAACAGGCAGACTTTTTGTTGTTGTTTCACTATAGTTCACATGCAGTGCTATATTAGTTTCAGGTGTGCAATAGAGTGATTCAGCAATTCTGTACATCACTCAGGGCTCATCCTGATAAGTGTACTTTTAATCCCCTTCACCTCAGAATAGGCAGACTTATTTTTCAAAGTTGGACCACCTCATCCCCTGCTGTAGACTGCCTGCCCATGTCGTCCTATCATGCTAAAGCACGGATGTGTCTCACACAGCATGGTGGTGTGCAGGCCCTGCCCTCGCCCCCTCCCCCACCTCTCTCCTTCCACGTGCACCAGCCACACTGGCTTTCTGGTTAGGCGCGCGCAGGAGGGGACTGCAATTTGCTCTTTCCTCCACTTAACAGCATTCTTCCCACATATCTTTACTGGGTCTTTCTTATTCAGGTGTCAAATATTTACTTTCTTGGAAAGGCCTTTCCTGATGATTCTGTTTCAAATAATTCAGGTTTCTTCATAGCATTTCTGAAATTATATTATCAATTTGTTTTCTTGCTTATATTCTCTCCTCCCTACCTCCCCACACATACCGTTAGAAACTAAATGCCACAGGGTAGAGATTTTCTCGCTGTTGTCACTCCTGCCCAGAACTGGCCAGACATAAAGCCAATGTTCAGTAACATTTGATGAATAAAAGAACACTTCTGGCCTATGAGCTCCTTGGATGCAGGGCCAGTCGCCTAAAGCAAAGAGGATAAACCTCTTTGCCCAGAGACTGATACCTTACTGAGCCTTAGATAAACACCTTCATAAACAAGAGGATTGGTTCATGTTACTCAGTTTTCGTTAAATTTAATGACAGTCTACTGCATCTTTTTTAGTCTTTGTATTGAAGGCTCCAGGTTGAGTGATGGATTCCATGTTGAGCTAGGATATCACACTCAGAAAACAGAGTTCAGGAGTTCAATGTCAATCCTCATAGGTATATTTTATGATTTCCTGCCAGAAGTTTAACCTGTAACCTCGGCCAGGAGGTGAGGTCTGATGGATTAGTGTAAATCTTGATAAAATACTTGAGCACATGACCGGCTGGTGTGGCCAGGTACCTTCCCCTACGAAGGAATGTGATGAATGTGATGGCTCCCGAAGTCAGAAGTCAGTGTATGAACGAAGGCCATGATTATGGAGTTCTGTTTCGGATTCTCCAGCAATGATGCTGTTTAATATCATGCCCTAACCTAAGCCTGTGAATGGATCCGAGTCAGTCAGGGATAGTTCAGCCACAAGTGTTCTCAACCACAATGGCTAAAAATAGTAATAGGGATTTCCTGTGCATTCTTAAGAAATGTGGAGGTCAGTAGGCCAAGCTGATGCAGGGAATAGCAGAGGAGAGCGAGGGGGGCAGGCCAGCAGACAGTGTCTCACGCCGGGCTTTGCCTTCCAGCACAGTGAACACAGCGTATTGCGTTTTTTTCCCTCAGTGACTTCGGCTGTTTTCCTCAACCCCTTTTACCCCTTCAGCTTCTCGTATCCTCATTCTGATCGGCCACTTTGCCTGAGAAAGGCCTCTTACATCTTTTTTTCCGTGATTTCTGTTTTCATGGTTAAGAACTCAGACTCTGGAGTCTGACAGACTTGGATTCAGATTCCTGCTTTGCCACTTTTTAGTGTGGGCCTTGGGCGAGTTGCCTCAGTTTACTCATCCCTAAAACGGGGTAACAACACTCCCGGTCTTACTAAGACGAGCACCGGAGGTCTTGCACACGAGCAGTTCACCCCACTGTGTCAAGTATGCTGAGCATACTCAGTAAACCTCAGTGGCTGTCAACATTATCATTTTTATTATTTTAATGATACTCTTCCTCTCAGTCCACCAGCAATAGTCCTTTCATAGTTTTATCAAGATTCTATAAAGTGCCCAAGGGGCATTTTAAAGATAAGAAGGGGTAGAAAGTCCAGGCCTGCATTCTTGCGTGGTTAAGTTTTCTGTCATAAATTAGTCCCTGGTGAATAGTCCACCTAGACTGTGGAGAAACCACATACAGGTCGGTGGTTGCTGAAAACAGCATGAAGCAGTCTGAATGGCCACTGGTCCGCGTTGAATTGAAGTGTGGAAGGACTGAAAACCCCACAGGATGAGTCTGGAAAAGATGTCCTAGAATGGCAAGCTGGAATTCAGTTTCAAGAAATTTGGGGGCATGGATTGGCAATAGGTCATTCTACTTGGGTGGCGTGGGATACATAAAACGACCGAGGGTGGAGGTGGGATTATCTGAATAGGAATTGAGCTGCTCCATAATGGCCCATGAGAATGGCACCCCCAAGATTTTGAGGTGTGGCTTGTAAAAGCACATGGTGGCCCTGAAGGGGGGGCAAATCCAAGCAGGTGCTTCCTGACAGGTCATTGGTATCAAGCTGCCCTTCCCCTCTCCACAAACGAAGGCTGGCTGTCTCTGTTCATAGCATCCTGTGCTTCCCCTAACATAGCACTTACCCTGTAATCTAACTGCTAGGTTTTACTTGTCCAAACCCCCTTTTAGACTTAAATTCCTCGAGGGCAGGGATTTTATAGGCCTTGTGTTGTCAAGTTAATATATTCCTACTGTTTAGCACAGGACTTAGCATTTAGGAAGCATAAATATTCAGTGTTTAGATGAAGGATGGGTGGTGAATGGATGAGTGGGTGGTTGGATGCGTGGGCAAGATGGTGGATAGGCATGGAATTAGGTAATGAATTTAAACATAGGCATGAGAATTTCAATATCCCATGATACAGCAAACGGTCATGGGCTCTTGAGCTTTAGAAAAAAGTGAACATCTTGGAGGTATAGATTTTTTTTTGAGGTGACTAGCAGAATTCTGCTATCAAAATGGAGTAGAAGTAGCTGTGGGAATAGTTAAAAACTGGATTCAAAACCACGGATTAGTAACCGGTCCAAATACAAAACTACAGAATGGTGATCTCCTGCACGTACTTGCCCCTGCCCCACGGGGGCGCCGTGGGAGCCGGGGCGTGCAGCCTGCTTTGACAGGTCCTGTGCCGCCCTACCAGGTCTGGTTTGGCTGTTTCCCTGGTGCGAAGCGAAGCTCTCCAGTGCAGAGAAAGGCCTGCCAGCGAGGGAGGACTCTGCACCCTGGGGGAGGACAGACGGTCACGGGCAGGCAACAGCCACCCCCCGCCGGAGCACGGCCAGTGCCCGGCCTGCCAGGCCGCCCTGGCTGGAGGTCGCGTCCACCCTGCGCGACATGAAGAGCCTGGTATTTTCCGAGATGTGGGACATCTTCGCGGTGCGCTTGCTGATGGCCGTGGCGGTCATGCTGTACTACAGTAACTTTGTGCTGGCCCTGGAGGAGCGCTTCGGGGTGCGGCCGCGGGCGGCGGGCTACCTCATCAGCTACAGCGGCGCGCTGGGCGCCCTGGCCGGCCCGGCGCTGGGGCCCCTGCTGCGGCTGTACAGGCACGACGGCCGCGCCATCCTGCTGCACTCGAGCGCGCTCACCTGCCTGCTGCTGGTGCTGCACGCCGCCGCCCGCTCCGTGGCCGTGGCCGTGCTCTGCTCCTCGCTGCTGGCCGTGTCCACCGCCGTGGGCAGGACCTGCATCACCGACCTGCAGCTGGCGGCGGGCGGGGCGCGGGCCAGCGGCGCGGTCATCGGCGTGGGGCAGTCGGTGACGGCCGTGGGCCGGATCATCGCCCCACTCCTCTCGGGGCTCGCGCAGGAGGTGAGCCCGTGCGGGCCCCCCAGCCTGGGGGCTGCGCTGGCCCTCGTGGCGATTTTCCTGATGTCCCTCAACAGAGCCCGCTATGGCGGTGACGGCGGCGGCGGTGGTGGTGGGAGTGACAAATTAAAACGTGCATAGAATGGAAGTGGGTGGAGGATACCAACTCTGAGGCCCGGAAGGGTGGTTTCCCAGCAGGTGTGCTTCTGGGGCAGACGCCCAGGGCCGGCCTGCGGGCTGATCAGGAGTCAGAACCTTGTCAAAGGGGAAGGTATTAAACCGTATGTAAAAGTCTCCTCTTCCAACCGGCCAGTGGGGTTAAAACTTTCCAGGGGGGGAGCCCTACCAGCTTCAGCACAGGAAGAGGGTGGTGGGATTACAGAAGGTGATGTGCTCCCCTGCTAAGTTAAAAATAGGGTAACACATTAATAACACGATCCGCTGGGACAGAGTCTTCATATCACGGTGTATAATTAAACTAAGGGGGTTTTTCTGCTATCAGAATCCTAGAGATTAAATAAGCTACTTTATTGAAATTAGCCTGTCCCTTTCTCAAGTGTAACAAGGTTCCATCTGGGAAGTGCAGGGAAAATCACGTGGCTGGCCTCACCTCCAGACATTGATTCTGTGGGCCTAGGGGAGGCCCAGAAACCTGTACTTAATAAGCAACACTTGCACTTTCGCATGGAGGCAGAAAAAAGGGTCATTCGGAGACATACTGGTTTTGAGTCAAGTCAAAGCCAGAGACTTGGTTGTGTTTATTGATGGCTAACTCAGTTTGAACTATTAAGATTATGTGATCCCGTTGTGTTACCTTCTCCCCAGCTCTTGGCAGTCACGCTCCATAACAGGAGAAACAGGTTCGTGGAGTCTGTCCCTTGGGTCCACTGCCTTCGAGGTCCCATGCTCTGCAGAGAGCTGAGGTTGTCAGTCTGGCTAGTTCTCCCCGGATACCATGCATGAACTGCTTCCAGAAGCCGGTGCTCCATTGGGCTGCATCGGTTGGATGATGGTAGAGCCCAGTGGAGAAGACAAAGCACAGGAATGCCTTTAAGATGAACGTCTTGTGCAGTGTAAGAGTCTGGTGTCATGCCTCATCAGATGGACTTAACTCTACAGTGTCTTATGTTGAAAGTCATTTCTTTCCTCTCATTTTAATATCCTACCTGAGAATGAAAGAGCTACACTGATCTATAGGGAAATGCCTTTTCCTAGGCCTAGGCTAAACGGTCATTCCAAAAGTAGCACCCCAGGGTCCAGCTGAGAGGCTCAGAGTGAGGGTTAGCACAAACTCACAGGGAAGCATCTGTGTGGTTCTTGCTACTTGGATGATGTCACCTATTAATAATAATTATATTGGAGCCCCCTCTCTTTTCCTCGCGCAAACTACCGAAGTTCACATTCCTTTCATTCTTTTTGATTGGTCCACTAGGAAATTATTCCTGTTCTCAACCTAACACATGTATAATTACAAATGTATTGTATGTAAAGCAGAAAAAAAAAATGTTTCTCTGGTTTTAGAAGTTGTGTATGGGGTAAACTCAAATATTTATGATAAAGAATTATTTGGATGTTTGAAGATTGTCCTTTCTTCTCTCTAGCTACAAGGAAAATGTTAACTTTTCATTGTGTTGTAATTGTGAACTTTTATACAAGCGCTAAGCGCTTTTGAGGAAAGCAAAATACAATATAAAACGGCGTGGCCCTTCAGGAGCACACCAAATCGTCACGGAGGTTGGACTCCGTGGACAAGAAGTAATCAAGGGTTTATGCAATGAAGTAGAATTTCTCCGGAGATTATCTTTTCTGTGAACTCAGAAACAGAGAAGTTTCTTAGACATTCTTTAATGTAGTCATTATTAAATTTTTGAAATCCTTGCACTTTATTTTTGAAGTTAAATAAAGCCTATAAATTTATTAAGGCTTTACAGTTAATCAGATACATGGAAATACTGAAAACCAGGGTTGATCTTCATAGAGAGAGTAGAGAAACATTTTTGTTATTCTCCATGCTCGTGGGTTTTTTAAAGGTAAATGTTATACAGGCATACCTCGTTCTATGGCACTTCCTTTTGTGCATCACAGATACTGCGTTTTTTTACCAGTTGAAGGTTCGTGGCAACCGTGTGTTGAGAAGTTTATCAGCAGCATTTTTCCACCAGCATTTGCTCTGTATTTGGTATGGGGATGTGTGATCAGTGATCTTTGATGTTACTGTTGTAATTGTTTTGAGGTGCCATGAACCACGCCCATACAAGGGGGTGAATTTAATCGATAAATGTACGTGTTCCAACGGCTCCACCAACTGGCTGGTCACCCGTCTCTTGCCCTCTCCTCGGGCCTCCCTATTTCTTGAGTTGCAACAATATTGAATATTGAAATCAGGCCAATTAACAACCCTACAGTGGCCTTAAAGTGAAAGGAAGTGTCAGCTAATGTGGCAAACTTCCTCGCTGTCTTACTTTAAAAATTGCCACAGGCCATCCCAGCCTTCAGCAACCACCACCCTGCTCAACATTGAGAAAAGACCCTCCACCAGCAAAAAGATTGCCACTTTCTGAAAACTCAGATGATGGTTGGCATTTTTTAGCAATAAAGTCTTTTTAATTAAGGTATGTACGTTGTTTTTTAGACATAATGCTACTGTAAATTTAATAGACTACAGTATAGTATAAACATAATTTTTTGTGTATGCTGGGAAACCAAAAAATTCATTTGACTCACTTTATTGTAATATTTACTTTATTGTGGTGGTCGGGCACCAAGCCCACAGTATCTCTGATGTATGCCTGTAGTTCCTCTTAAAAAGTCTGATGTATGAATATTGAGAAATGTGTTCCAGAACCAGCAGCGCCCACATTCCCCTGGAGCTTGTTAAACATGCAGACACTCACACCCCAGCCCGGACGTGCTGGGAACCATTCTCACAAGATCCCCACCTGCTCTGTGTGCACAGTAAACTTTGAAAGCCAGTGGTCTGTAGACGGTATTTGTATAATTTATGGAATGTGGTCTCAGGGAAATTAAATCTGCTCAACTAAAGTTTGTGTTGTTTTGTTTTTGAGTTCTTGAGCAACTTCTATAATAATTTCCCAAGTATTTAGGTTGAGCCACACAAAATTGCTGTTTCCCTGAGTCAAGATTACCTGCAGTTTCACATGGTTCAACTTAATGGTATATGGAATCTTATTTTAGGGGCATTGAACTTGCCTGAGAAGTTTATAAAGGATATGGCACCCTCCAGGCATTATGCCAGCCCCAACTGCTAAGTTCTGTGAATCAGCCTCAGGGTTTTGGGTTCTAGAAGACTTTGGCCTTCTCCACAGAGTGAAGGTATACCTCTCTGCCCTCATGTCCAGAGAGATGAGCAGAAATCAGAAAGGGGGTGGGGCATGCCTAGCCAGGGCAGTAACATGGGCAAGGCTCCAAAGCCCAGGCGTGTGGGTCAAGAGAGATGCCTGCAGCAAACAGAGAGGGGAGAATCAGTGGTTCTGGCTGCATAGTAGAATCACCTGATGCCCTAGACCTCTAGAACCAGACTCCAGAGTGCCCCAGAGTTGAGAGTCCCTGGGTTGGATCATGAAGGGGCTCATGGACCATGCTCAGGACTGAGCTTCTGTTCTCACAGGTGTGGAGGGAAGCCACTGAAGAATGCATGCTGGAGAGGGCTCTGTGGACCTCCCGTTAAAGACTCCTTGAGGGCAGTCATCCAAGAGGAATGGGAGGGAGAAGTCATGTGCGCTGAGGGAATCAGGTGGGGCACAAAATCTGAAAGGCCTGGGGACTGGCAGCTTGTGACCTCCGGGGAGACACTGGACAGGCTGTGGGTGACGCCCAGGTGTCTGGTCCGGGCAGAGCTCAGGCAAGGTTAGCTGGTAATGAGTGTTGAGGCCTCCTTCCCCGTTCTGTTAGCTGGCAGAGAACATGTGTGGGCATTTATGAGAGTTCGTTCTCTGCATGTTCTGAATATTAAGAAAACGTCTTTTCCCAAGGACACTTCTATAAGAGATGTAGACACCTGTGGGGGCGGGGGAGTCAAGCCCCTTAAGGGAAATTTCAGGCTTTTGGGCACCTGCTATAAGAGGATAGCTTTTTATTTAGAATGTATAGCAAAAGCCAGCATGGTGATTCCCCGTGCCCTCTATCCCCAGGAAACCTTAGCCTCTCAGAAGTTTCTGAAGTAAGATTCCCACAGATCTAGCCAGGATGATGTATAAGGTAGCTCTTCTCAGAACAGGGTGATGGACTGAAAAAATTGTTTTTCTGTCCTAAAATTTAATTTTTCCCGAAGAACTTGCCAGCTACATGGTAATAATTTTCTTTAATAATACAATCCCTTTAAAAATTGTAGCAAAGTGTTATTTATTCTGGTAATTTTTAGGAGCTATTGCTGTATCCTGATTTAAGTCCTGATCCTGACGTTAAGTCAGGGTCCAGAATCTCTTGAAAATGTTAACCTCCAGTTATGCTAAAATACGTCTTAATAGTAAGAACAAGCTTTTGGCTTTTAAAACCATATGCTAATACCAAATGTATACATAATCTGAAATTTACTGCACATCTTTGGCAAGCAAATTGTTTTAATTTGACATCTCATCAGTAGGATTTATTTTTTACTTAATCAGGTACACAAATACTAACTTATTTTAACACAATATTTTACTTTAGGTTTCTCATTTTTCCCAAACAGATCATTCTAAACTCACCACTTTACAGACAGCTTGTGCGAAGACAATACAGACAACTTCTGTTTTCCTGATTAAGTACATTTTAAGAAATAATGCTGATTTTAATTTGGAATTGGATAGTCTCAAACAGCTTGCGCTGTTCCTCGAAGGGAAAAGATAATTATAAACATTAAGGAAGGAGGTGTTAATTATTCCCCATAATTATATAGCATAAACTATAGCATAAAAGTGGACTAAGGACGTTGTTAGAATAAAAAAATGTATTTTGATCAGCCTTGATTTAAACTATACTGATAAATAAAAATCCTTTTTTCCAAAGCATACGCTGTGGAGGGAAAAATAGTTGAAATACCTGTTAATAGTTGCAGTTTACAACATTGAATAGGAGATGACCTTTCTTTAGGCTTATCAAAGAATCTCTCCCATTTTGAATCGCTGGGACTCAGGTGCTTACCCAGACTGAGAATTTCTTTTTTCGTGTGATAGCTTACCCAGTTAAACCTATCCTGAGTTTGCCTAAAGAAACTGAAACCACGTGAACTATCCAGAATGAACCTGATGTAATAAATGCATTTGCCGCTATGGGGCCTGGCCCTTGGATCTGAGGGCACGTGAATGGGTGCATGCTCCAGGCTTGCCTTGGTCTGTGAGGTGGGCTGAAACATAGGCCCGGGAATCATAAGCCAATTTCTGACAGTGCCAGGTGGTCATGACCCAGAGAAGGGTGAGCGTTTTCTCCTGGTCACCTTCAGAGCATCTTCACTGTGCCATCTTTTTGGAATGAACAAAATGATAAAGTATGTCAAGTTGTAACACCTTCAAACTAACTTTCCAGCTAAAGGTAAGGACTTGAACTGGATGCCCAACAGTCAGAGGTACATAATTGTGGTAGCAAGTACAGTAAACGGTGTTGAGCAGGTGCCAAAAACTATGTTAGTGAAAACCTAAAAATTTGATATGTTGGTCCAGAACCCTGCATAATCTTTGCAGACCATTTGGTAAGACAGTGGATGGCATTCACCTAACTTGTCTTGCTTGAGTTGGCTTGGGAAGGCAGCATTTAATATTCCAGAGCATGCATGATCTTTGAAGCCTTTACAAGGATCTGTTTACATAGAGAAAATTAATGGACCAGTTATAATCTTCATTACACTTCTTTAATACAGTTAACAATGTTAGCCCTGTTTGAGATATTATGTGTATTTGAAACTAAAGCAACTGAAATTTGTAATACTCTTAAATTCTTACCTTTCACAAATTCCAGCTATCATGACCCCATTTTAGCACACATGAGAATGGTTTTGATATACAAATGTAAAAATCGGAAATGGGGGGGCTGTACTGGTTTCTTGTGATGCATTATTTTCTCCATAGTGATTAATTTCATTTATGTTTATTCCATTAAATGTTTCCACTCCATACTGATTTAACATAGACTTTTGTACATTTCACAGAAACCAAGAAAAATTCCTTGTTGGTATACATACATAAAATTTCTGTTGGGCAAGCAGAGTTACCAAACTCTGGATGCAGAGAGCCCTCATTTAAATTACAAATTTTGTTACCACGTCGTGTAGTGATGACATAACAGGATCCCCTGACACAACAGGGGAGAAAAACATTTGCATGTTTAATTCAGGGCATTTTGTTACAGTAGTGAAAATGAGAAAAGTCACCGCCGAGATGTCTGGCATTCTATCTCCTGGGCATCTCATTTCTCCATACCACACAATACAAGGATAACAGATCCCCATGAGACCTCTGTGACCTAAAACCCCTGAAGTCGGTTCTCAGACATTCAAAGTCATCAATATGCTGTGCAGATTGAAAATTCGATAATCCATTGACAGCAGATATATTAACTCTACACATAGAAACTCCTATTTCTCTGAGCAGACAGGTAAGAGAACTGACCACAATTTCTCGACTATTTTTAGAGGTAGTAAAATAGAATTTTCTTTGAAAAAACTGTAGAAAGAAGACAGAAGAGATCCAAAAACCATGTACCATTGCAACATTAAAGAAGACGTTCAAAACTAACCATGTGGGTGCTTCGTCCGCACAGCTGCAGGGGGTGACCACGTTTGAGGGGGTCAGCCACGTGTGGACTGAATGACATTGGAAAAAAATCTGAAGGGAGGTGTCCCTTCTCTTGAACAAAGAGCTGTGGTCACAGCCAGGCAGCAGTTACCCAGATGGGGCTCTCTCTGCCTTACAAGTAGATTGAAGAAAGGGCCTGGTTAAGATGTCAGATACAAAGTACCAGCAAGCTACACGTTTTGCTCTAAAAGTTAGACAGACACACACACACACGCACACATACAAAATCTCAGATCATCAGACAGTTGAGTCCTGAGCGTTTCTCGTTCATCTTAAAAGGAATCAACATACAATGTTCAGGCTTGGGCAGATAATGCCAGTACCTACTTCAACCAGACAAATCTCTTTAATCACTCTTCAGAGAAGAAAGTCAAGTGTGAACTTTGAACTAACAAAATATTACAGTTCTCACACTTGTTTATAAAATGCCAGTTTTAACATAAACATGATTTGGGCAGCACGACAAATGGAAAACACACTGAGACATGTAATAAATAACTTCTCTATGCTCTTTATATAAGTAAACACTCCCCTCCCCCACTACAAGGCTTAGTAAAAGCCAAAGGGAATTTCATCCCAGATATTCTGGGGGCTTATACACAAAACGCACATGTTTTTAAAAGTTTCGAACTTTGGAGCCACTTTCTAGTTGTTTACTAACTGGCCTGTTCCCAACAGTCAGCCCTTAGCATTACAGGTAAAGAAATAAGCCTAGACTGTGCACTTACAGGTAGTTCAAGTCAAATTTGTTGCAACAAATACCAAAGACCCATCAGAATTCTATAGTCCCACTGGAACTCTGGTTGGATCAAGTATTGCTTGAATTAGAGGAGTCATTTACAAAGGGTTGGAGATGTCTGTAGTACAGAAAATTTAGACTTTTGATATTTATAGGGTTTCATATTCTCTCCTATAGTGTCTAGAACTTAATTTTATTTGAAGAAAAGAAAGTATAGAGAAAAAGCGAAATGAAGTCAAATTTATTTTTCATTGCTTTTGTCATTCAACAAGAAAAAATTAAACTGGTAAGATGACACAAGTGTTTTGTTTTTTTTTTTTTAATTTACACAATGTCAACCAAATTATTGACTTTTAATCAGTGCAAGCTGAATTTGGTCTACCTGCTTAACAAGAAGAAATTTAATAAAAACTTTCATGTTTTCTCCTTTGGTTCCGGAAAATTAGACTCATTATAATATTTATTATTCTAGGACACCAGGAAAAATCAGGAAATTTATGTTTAAGGTCATTTTCCACTTTAACCTTTCTTTTCATTAAGTTCTAAAAATTTACTCCTGGCATTCTCAAAAATATACATCCCATCTCTTGATCACTATATATCCTATAATAAAATTCTAAGTTAAAAGTCAATTTCTTTTCAGCAGATGAAATATATATATATTTTTATATAAATATTTTCATGTAAAATTAAGGTATTTGGCACAGAGTCCTAAGCTTACAGTTTTCAAATGGTGTCTATCCTGCTCTCCACTGATCAACGTGGAAGAATTTGGGAAGGAAATTGTGCTCTTCATGAACTTGTACCTTGTATGTTTACCTTTCCCTCTGCCTCACGCCCAATGATCTAGCAGTATTCCAAGACTGTAGAAGATGAGAGAAAGGGTAGATTTATTTCTCCCCATCAGTGAGGATAAAGGAAGGGGATAAGAGAAGCAGCCCTGGGGATTTCTGAGTACAGAATCTTCCTGTTTAATTCATTCATGTTTTCCCACTAACAATACTGTGGTCATTTGTATCCTTTGCTATATCCCCAGTGTGCACCCAGGGGCCTATATGCATGGCCTCATTTGCATTTAAACCCAGACATTTCGAGTCTTATTCCAATCCAGTTTTAAAGAGGAGATTTTTTGGGGGGGCGGAGGGAAAAGCCAATAAAACCTCAGTTTAAGATGGAAATTCAAATATTAATCTTTAATGATTATATTCCACTTTCCGCTGTACTTTTAAAAAGTACTCATATGAGTAGAATCCATTTTTATATTAAGAATTTGAGTCACTACTTTATTGAGGGTGGAAAGGTAACAAATTACAGACTAGTGCAAAAAAAACAAAAATAGAACTCCTATATTCTCCAAAGTGCTTCCTGAATAAATTTCAAAACCTGAACTCTCACCAATTTGTTAAACATTGGAATACTGTTTATATAAACTGTCTGCTTGGAGCCTCTGACCTGTTTTCAAAGTTCTAGAATGTTCTACAGAAAAATTCTAAAGCAGGTAGTCATAGATGGGCATGAAAGGGAATCTTCTGCATCCTCCTTCCAGTATTGCACAATATAAAACCTGCCAACAAGTTGTAAGCAGGTGCAGCCTTGTCTTCCCACATACAACATGAGGCCCACACGTTGGAACTTCATCAAAAGCTGCCACCGAGTCTGTCCTACGTCGTGTCTCCCACACAGCCTTTCTCTTTGCACCAAACACAAACGAGAGATGGAATCTCTCAGTCACCCTCAAATGCACGGTAGCATGAGGAACAAATTAAATCCAGATGACTCATTATTTCACGGGAATCTGCGCTCTGGGAGCCAGGCCTCCTCATCTGCCCAGACGTTCTGACTGCCTCCGCAGGCTGAGCTCACCAGGCATCCCTGCTCCATGCTGTGTTCTCCCTTTACCTACTGCTGATCAGCTCAGAATGGGGAAACACCTTGACTCCAAGCAGATGGCCCACCATCCTCCTTTACGCCTTGGAAAGACGTGGAGCATTTTTAGCGCCCTTTGCTTAAAAACTGATTACAGATATACATAGGTTTCCATAAATAAAATTTGAGGCATGTATGTATATATTAAAATTTTCACCAACATGGGTGTGTTCAAAATTTCAAGTTCTGTCATTCAAGTTCAATAAAGGCACACAATTTTTTTTCTTTAGGCTTACAAAGAATACAACTCTTAGCGAGAAGTCATAAAAGGCATTTTATGGGGCTTTTTTCTTTGATTTTCCTCCTCTTGGGTTAAGCATTCATCCCGTCAATCAATGGCATGACTCTACTACCCAAAGAAAGTATTTAGATGCATAGAGGGTATTAAATGGATCCCACTGTTGTGTCAGGTTTCAGCGTAACAAGCCCCAGCCATGCCGGGTCAGTCACCCCAGGCCTGCTTTGGCCATTTCCATTAAGGCTTCTCACTTCCAAATCGGGCTTTCCGGTTGCCAGGTTCCGATGCCCTCCGGACCAGCCTGGGTGGCGGCTTGGGTCGGACGCCTTCAGTCCCACGGTCTTCCTGCACTGGGCCAAACTGGCCTTTGGAGAGAAGGGGCTGCCGCAGCACGCCTGGGATTGGGGTGCCCCCCTCTTTGCTGTGGGGAGCTGGAGGGGTACAAGGCTGCCCCTGTCCGGAATCAACGTCTACCTCGTTCTTCCATTCCATCTTATAGGACTGTGGGGCTTTCTTTGAGAACTGTTCTGGCAAGAAGCGCCTTGCTCGGGGCTGCAAATTGAGGACGGTGGTCCCAGCGTCTGTCTCTGAGTCGCTGCTATTGCCGCCTGCCACAGAGCAAAAGAAGGACAACATGGGCAAGCATTTTAGAGAGAAGGGACTGTAGGTGACTCAGCAGTGCCTGAGTAGGCCCAGCACCTGCTGCGCCCTCGGGCCCTGGGGGCTGGGCAGGGGGCGTCAAAGGGCTCACTACCTCTAGCTCCCAGACCTGGGTATGAGGCATGATCTCTGTGGGCCTTAATGTTGAATGCTCACACCCACGTTGAAGGGCTTACTGTCATGATAATAAGCACTTTTAAATGCATTCACCTATTTAATCCTCACAATCCCCCATTTGCCAGGGGAAGTCACTGAAGTTCAAGAGGTATTAGTGAGCGGTGGAGCTGGCTAGCAAAGTGAGTGTCTCAGGCAGCAGCAGCAGCACTGGGTTCCCACCTGCCCCAGCAGAACGCTTCCAGGAGGGCTCAGCTCCGTGATTGGCACACAGAAAGAGCAGCAATTAGCTGCTATTATGAAAACTTGTGACTTGATCTGGAATCTCAGAGACAACCTTCTTTATCTCCTTTTTATTTTCATAAAAGAGATGAAACACCAATATGCACTTTCCAAACAATGGGACCGTAAGATGGGACACATGATTAAGAACTAGCTAGTTGTCAAAATTCAGGTTCTAGAGAACGATGGGTAGGACAGCTGGTGGGAGCTGAGATTCTCGTGGACGCGCGCTGGTGACATGGCCCTGCCCTAAGTACTCAGTGCTGCCCGGCCTCCCTTCTCATTTCTCATCTCACCACCATCACCACCAGCCATCATCAGACTTTCCTCTTCTTGCTTATTTAAATAAACAACCAAAAATAAAGGGGGGGGGCTCTTACATCCCACATTTTAATAACATGGTATCCTAATATACGTCCTCTGGGGTTCACAGAAAATGGCTTGGAGACTACATGAAGATTATCATTAAATCAAGAGATATTAGACTTTATATGCCAAAGCTTTAATGATTTGGGGCAGAAGTAAAATTTATGGCTGCCTGTATGAAAATATATGAAAATTGTAAAAATTTAAATATACCTTTGCAAATTTACAACTTTCTGTTTACCTGTTCACTAAGCACAGGTAACAGCATTTGCTTGTGCTATATCCAGTAGAATTATTATGGGAAAATAATGGACTCAGTTACTTTTAATGTGTACAGAAGCTCCA
This sequence comes from Eumetopias jubatus, assembly GCF_037043125.1. NCBI lineage: Eukaryota > Metazoa > Chordata > Mammalia > Carnivora > Otariidae > Eumetopias > Eumetopias jubatus. Next base: position 81,876,246 of record NW_028274815.1, on the reverse strand, counting down.
TCCAAAAAGCTTACGATGCTAATAAGTCACCACAGTCTTATTTTAGACTTGCAAATCATTAACCTCATTATCCTTAATGAAGACAAAGAATGGGGAAATTCTCTATTTTATGAACCTTAGTAGATAAATTTACTCATTCTGCGCCAACTGAATTCATTACCTGCATTAGACATGTTCTTTTTCTTTTGTAGCTTTTCTGGAAGCTTTGTGTTTTTGGGTAAGGACAAATATCGAGAGGTTGAAGTGGAAGCCTGTGGAAAACATGGAAAATCTTATTTAGACTATGCAGATGTCATTTATTGTGTATCAGAAATTTAAAATCTTATGTCAAACCCTGATGTTAAAAATTAAAATCATACTTCTCTGTTCCGAAATTACTTTGTGAGGAGCTGTGGGGATGGTGAATAAAGCTCCATGCAATAATTATTTCACTTAAAACAACGAAATCTCTTCTAAAATGTAATAGAAATCAGTATTAAGGAAAATGAAAATAAAGTGGGACCATTAGAAATAAGAATAATGAAATAATAATGAAAACCATTGAGTCTTCTTAAAGAGAAGCTATAAAGACACCTATTTATAGGAGTATTACTAAAAAAGAAATAGAACCTATACATATAGAAAGAAAATATATGAAAAATGTAGCATGTTTAAGTTTTAATTACTTTAGTGAGTCTTGAAAATGATAGAATGAAAAGTATTACCAAAGCTAATTGGCTGACAATTCAAATGCCATAATCTCTACTTTCTTTAACTCTTCATCAGCTCTGCCACATTTTCACATTAAAAAAAATAATAATCTCCTTGTTCACATATTACCATTTTGCTCTCTGACGACCCAATACAGAATATTATTAAAAATGAGATGCAATCCAGGAATGCCTGGGTGGCTAAGTGAGTTAAGCATCTGCCTTCGGCTCAGGTCATGATCCTGGAGTCCTGGCATCGGGCTCCTTGCTCAGCGGGAGCCTGCTTCTCCCTCTGCCTGCCCCTCCCCCTGCTTCTGTGCTCTCTCTCTCTAACAAATAAATTAAAATCTTAAATAAATAAATAAATAAATAAATAAATAAATAAATAAATAAATAAAAATGAGATGCAGTCCTAAAACTAATGCAAACTTGTGTGTCAATTATACTTAAAAAAATAATACTAAGATGCAATGTCTGCTGTGTGAAATCAATCGTAATGTCATTTAAAAATGATTTTCCTTGTCTGGTGACAGTGCCCTGCGCCAAGTGAAAAGGTGGACACTCGCAGCCCTCCGGCTGCTGCGATTCTACAGTTGCAGCACAAGCAGCTTGCCCATCTCTGGGCTGCAACCTCTCCCTGGGGAGATCAAATTAGACTTTCCAAATGTAGCTTGGTGCAGCCATGGTGTTCAGATTTGCAACTTGACTGACCCTTTCCTGTCCTCCCAGTCTCCCTCCTCAAGCACTGTTTTTCTCCATCGCACTCACTGCCTACTAACATAATGGGTAACGCATTCCCTTGCCAGGCACCTTCTCCCCCACTAGACTATGAATTCGACAAGCAAAGGTATCTTGGTCTGTTTCGTTCACCAACATATTTCAAGTGCCTACAACAGTGCCTGGAATACAACAGATGTTCTAGAAACATCTAGAAAGCCTTTATACTTTGTGTCCCGGAATTCCCATGAATCAACCCTCAGCGGCCATTCTGTCAGTAGGGCCTCCAGAATGGCTGTTGGCTCTACTCTTGGAAGCCTTCCTCCAAGAGTAGACAGACAAATGGTAACAAACAGCAGTTACCCTGCGATCCTGGTTTAAACTGCTGTCTTTCCTGATACTTTCTCGCAAACTGTGCCTCCGTCTGATTAGAATCTCCTTGGCTTGTCGCTCACTTGTGTCAGTTGTCAGATTGTGTCTGTTGTAGGACAAAGTCTGAAATGAGAACACAAGAGACATTTTGCAAGAACTGATTGCTACCCTAGAGATCCCAAAATGTTACTATGTTGCTTTGGCTTTGCACCTGAGTAAGGCACTTAACGAATGTGCAGAGCAGAAAAATAAATAGAAAGCATAAAAGTTAACATGCGTGGAAAAAAAAGTTGACATTCATTCCAAGTTTGAAAGCACTTGTCTTCTAATAAAAGTCTGTAAGTTATTTTTCACTGCAAAGTGTGATCTTCATAAATCGAAAGAATGATAGAATTTATCAAGCACTTCTATCTACCTTGAACTACTTTGTATGTATTTAGCCATCATTAAAGCTGGGGCAAAAATACAATTTATCTTTATACATTCTCTACTGAATAGGAATTACTGGTGTAAAAACAAACCACTTTGGGCCACTTGGTGGTGCCATGTCCTTTTGATTACCTAACACTTCTTTTCAACTGGGTTGTCAAACTGGAAAAAGCTGCTGCTAGAACCAGCAATAACCACGTGCTAGTATTTGAAGCAGTAAAATTTCTAAACCAGGGCTGCACATGGCATACATTTTTAGTTTTATAAGTTTCCTAAAATGAATTGCAATTAGTAATCAAGTTCATTTTCTGATAGAATAAATATATATTTTTCTAGGAAGGCAGGGAGCCTTCGGCTCAGGTCATGATCCCAGGGTTCTGGGATGGAGCCCCGCATCGGGCTCCCTGCTCGACGGGAAGCCTGCTTCTCCCTCTTCCACTCCCCCTGCTTGTGTTCCCCCTCTTGCTAGCTCTCTGTCAAATAAATAAATGAAATCTTAAAAAAAAAAAAAGGTGCTGTAGGGAAAATGCGGAACAACAGTAATGAGTAATGGAATGAGGACAGCCTTTGGGGAGACCCGCAAGGACCCCATACATAGAAATGACCCCAACAGGAGTGAGGAAGTCTCCTGACATACTGTGTGGACTGTGTGACACCTCCCCCCTCACTGTACCTTAATTTATTCATCTATAAAATGGAAACAATAGTGGGCGCCTAGGTGGCTCAGTTGGTTAAGCGACTGCCTTCAGCTCAGGTCATGATCCTGGAGTCCTGAGATCAAGTCCCACCATTGGGCTCCCTGCTCAGCAGGGAGTCTGCTTCTCCCTCTGACCCTCTTCCCTCTAGTGCTCTCTATCTCTCATTCTCTCTCTCTCAAATAAATAAATAAAATCTTAAAAAAAATAAAATGGAAACAATAGTAACACTGCTTGGAGGATTGAGTTAATACATGTTGCAGTGGGCCATGGCCAACTGTATGCACGCTCAAAATGTTAGCTATATTATTAGCCAATTGTAGAATGAAGTGTTAACAATGGAACAGCAGGGACCCCTGGGTGGCTCAGTCGGTTAAGCAGCTGCCTTTGGCTCAGCTCATGATCCCAGGGTCCTGGGATCGAGCCCCACATCTGGCTCCCTGCTCAGAGGGGAGTCTGCTTCTCCCTCTGCCTCTGCCCCCAGCTTGTGCTCTCTCTTTCTCTCTCACTCTCAAATAGATAAAATCCTTATTAAAAAAAAACAAAAACAATGGAACAGCAGTGAAAGAAGTCACTTGGGAGATACATTAAAGGAAGAAACTATAGCACTTTACAAATAACAAGAAAGATTTAAATATATTTTAATAAGTTTTCTATAAGCTATAAAGCAATTTCATTAAAATAATTAAAAGAGAGCCACAATTAGTTAACTCAAATGCTTTTATCTCCATAGTAGCAGAACTCCTGGGGGACTCTAGGCTTTCCCCATGGTGTCTGAGAGGGATTGGTACCCTAACAAGATAGAACTCTCAGAAAAGAGAAGATGCCTGATGTAGGACATGCAAAAGGCAGCCGTAATGGTTGGGCGACCTCTGCTACAACTGAGTCGCATGAAATCAGAAGGCATATTTTTAGCCAGAGGCAAGGAAACATTTGGCTAAACAAATCGTTCTCACTCGCTGACGGATTTGATAGAGATTTCTGGATAATATTTCTCGAATTTCATCCATTTCACCAGGTGTGAGCTTCCTTATTTTTTCTTCACGACAATCACTGTGAAAGGTTGGGAAAAAGAATATCTTTTACTATTCAACAAACACTGGAATCCTAAATTTTCCTTTTTGGAGATATAATATCATTTAAGATTAAGAATCTTAGCTTAAAGAATAACACTTAAGGAGTATTCAATATTTTAAAATAACTCAAACTTCTAAAACTTTTCAGTGTTAAAATTATTCAAAATGAGTTTAGTCATGCACAGGTTTTCAGAGTCTTTTCATGCAATTATTTTTTTTCCACACAAGTATTCTTTAAGGAAGAAAAACTGTAGTAGCTTATAATGCTATCACTTTATTATTATTAATACTCTATTAATAAGGTAATACACAGGGTGCCTGGGTGGCTCAGTTGGTTAAGCGACTGCCTTCGGCTCAGGTCATGATCCTGGAGTTTCGGGATCAAGTCCCGCATCAGGCTCCCTGCTCAGAGGGAAGTCTACTTCTCCCTCTGACCCTCCCCCGTCTCATGCTCTCTCTCTCTCATTCTCTTTCTCTCAAATAAAATCTAAAAAAAAACAAAACGTAATACACAATTGGTTTTTCCAACAGAAACTTAATTACCTACATTTTGCTAATTATTAAGGCCTAGTCTTTTAAACACTTCATTAAAAACATTTTCAAAGACACCATTTATAATATGTATGTATATACAGTCAATCACCATTATTCAAGGATTTCATATTTGCAAAGTCACCTACTTGCTTAAATTTATTTGTAAACACGGTGCCAGTACTCATGACACTTTTTCATAGACATGCGCCAAGTGGGGGAAAATTTGAGTTCCCCATTGCACAGGTTCCTAGATGAGGCTGAACATGGCGATGCTGTGCCTTCTTGTTTCAGCTCCTGTACTGTAAACAAACGTCCTTTCCATGGTCTATTTAATGACATATTTTTCATATTTTTCTTTCAGTTATTTTTTTTCAGTTATTTATTTTTCTGCTTTTCAGTTATTCATTCATTCATTCATTCATTCATTCATTTATTTACAATAGGTAGTCTTTTAAATTTAGCTTCTTTTGCTTAGCATTGTGCTGGAGATTCATCTGTGTTATCGCACGTAGCTGTGGTTTATTCATTTTATTCATTGTATAATATCCCACTACATGAATATATAACAATTTATCCATTTTACTCTTGATGGGTATTTGCCTTATTTCTGAATTTTGGATATGACAAACAATGCTTTTATGAGTATTCGCATGTATATATTTTTGAACACATATGATTGATTATTGACCATTTGGATACCCTATTTTGTAAACTGCCTGAACAAGTCTCTTGTCCATTATTCCATGGGACTATCTATTTTTTTTTAGACCTTTCTCAGTTGTATGGGAGGCAAGTATCTTCTTCCATTTTATGGCTTGCCTTTTCATTCCTTTTTTTTTTTTTACAGATATAAAATACCATTTTATTTTTTAGAATGTCTAAATTAAAAAAAAATAAAGCTTTCCCTACATATGTTGGTTAGGAACTTTATTTTTTAAGGAAAAGAGTGACTCAGGTAACTTCCAAGATTGGGAGGGAAGGAGTGGTTATTATAGGACTCGGTGGAAATAAGTCTGGCAGGAGTGTCAGCCATGCAGGAAGGGCTCACAGTGGCCCAGGTAATCCTCACAAGTAGTCCTCACAGGAAAAATAAGAACACAGAGAGCAAGTTTTCCGGCAAAGAGCTCTCTTGGAAGTTGAACTACTGCCTGGGAATATTAAAATAAATTTAAAAAAAAACAAACCCTGAAACCATCCTATCAACTTTTTTTTTTAATTTTTTATTGTTATGTTAATCACCATACATTACATCATTAGTTTTTGATGTAGTGTTCCATGATTCATTGTTTGTGCATAACACCCAGTGCTCCACGCAGAATGTGCCCTCTTTAATACCCATCACCAGGCTAACCCATCCCCCCACCCCCCTCTCCACCTTTTCATTCCTTTAATGAAATATTTTCCTATCACAACAGTAACAGGATATTCTCTCATATAATTTTCAAAAGCTTTATTGTTTCCCCACTCCCATATATACCTATGATACTCCTTGGCTTGATATAATGTGAAGCACCGTTCAATTTCACTTTATCTCCATATGGATCCCTAATTGACACAGGGCCATTTCTTTAAGGTCATCTTTTTCCTACTGCTTTGTAATGTAAACTTTGGCATTAATAAGTATCCATATATGTGTGGGTCTATTCCAAACTCTTACTTTGTTCCACTGGTCTATTTGTCCTTTTGTCTTTGTCCAGTATCACGTTGTCTCAATCATGGGAGCTTTACAGAAAGTCTTGCTGCCTAACAGTATAAATCCTCTAAATTTGTTGTTCAGTTTTGAAGACAATTTTGTCTTGGTTAATTTGGGCCCTTTATATTTCCATAGAAATTTTAAGACCAGACTGTCTAATGACACACCCACACACAAATACATTGGAATTTTTAATGGAATTGCTTTGAATCTGGAGATCAATTTGAGAAGAACTGAAAATCTTATAATATTGAGTCTTTCTTTTTAGTAATACAGTCTATCTGTTTTGGACTTTGTGGAGAGGTTTCGCATATATTCTCTAAATTTCATTTTGATGTTTGATATTGATGTATATGTCTCACAATACTATTCTAAATTAAACATTTTTTAAATGTCACTTTCTATTTGTTGATACTTATGAAAACTACCACTGATTTCTTTTTACCATGTCTTAAGAAACCCGGATAAATTTACTTATTATGTCTAATTATTTATTTGTAGGTTCTTTTGGATTTTCTGTGAAAACAATCAAGCTGTTTGGGAATAATGAAAACTTTACTTCTTTTCCTATCCTTAATCTTTAATTTTTATTTTTTTGCTTAGCATTGGTAAAATATTCATAGAAATAGTAATAATAGGCATCTGTGTTCCAGATCTTAGTATAAACCTTTCAACATTTCAACATTAAAAACATTATCTGCCGTAGTAGATTATTTGTGAATAAACTTTATCAGCTTGAGAAAGGATTTCTTCTCTTCTTAGTCTATTTAGATTTTTTTTAAAAAAATCAAGAATAGAGAGGCACCTGGCTGGCTCAGTTGGTTGTGTCCAACTCTTGATTTTGGCTCAGGTCATGACCTCAGGGTTATGAGATCAGGCCCCGTGTCAGGCTCTGAGCTCAGTGTAGAGTCTGCTTGGCCCTCTCCCTCTGTTCCTCCCCCTGCCTGCGTGCTCTCTCTCTCTCTCTCATAAATAAATAAATAAAATCTTTAAAAAAATCAAGAATAGATACTGAATTTTTATCATACAATTTCTCTTCCTCTATTACAGATAAATAATAACCTTTGATTTTTCTTCCTTTATTCTGTAAAAGTGGCAAATAACTGATTGATTTTTTACTTTTAAGCTATCCTTATATTCCTGGAATAAGTCAAAATTATTGTGATGTATATCTTTTTTACAAATCTCTGGACTTGGTTTGCTAATATTGTGGGGGTTTTTTGTTTTTAAGATTTTATTTATTTATTTGACAGAGAGACACAGCGAGAGAGGGAACACAAGCAGGGGGAGTACGACAGGGAGAAGCAGGCTTCCTGCAGAGCAGGGAGTCCGATGCGGGGCTCGATCCCAGGACCCTGAGATCATGACCTGAGCTGAAGGCAGACACTTAACGACTGAGCCACCCAGGTGCCCCACTAATATTATGTTTATAATTTTTACAGAAATATTATAATTCTCCTTCTGTATAAGTGTCTTTGTCAGGTTCAATACCAAAATTATGCTAGTCCCATAAGGCAATTTGGGAAGATTTCCATCTTTTCTTACTTTCTGAAGAAGTCTGTGCAAGATTGGTTTTATCTCCTCCTTAAATGTTTGGTAGAATTTACAAATAAAGCCATATGGTCTTGGGGTTTACTCTGTGGAAACAATTTCAATGACAGATTTATTTACTTAATACTTAGAGTACTATTCGGCCTTTCTGGTCTTTTATGGGTTTAATTTGTTGTTCCTTTTTCTAATTTCCTAGCATGGATTATTGATTTTCAGCCTGACTTTATTTTTAACATTTTCATTAAAGGTTAAAAAAATTTCCCTTTAAACAATGCTTTACACAAGTTTTCATACGTCGCATTTTTCAAAATATTTTCTGATTTACATCATAATTTGTTTGATCCAGTTTTTATTCAACTTCTAAATAAAGGGAGATTTGACTTTTTATATTGTTTTATATTTTATTTTGTTTTTGATTCCCTCTGGTAAGGGAACATACCCTATATGAAACTTTTAAAGACTTGATTGTTTATTATGTAGTTGAAATCTTCTATATCTTTACTGAAAGTTAGTCTGCTTGTACTACCAGTTTATAGGAGAAGAGCAATACAATTATCCACTATGATTATGAGTTTGTGTATTTCTACTTGTGGCTCTGTCAAGTTGTGGTTTATATATTTTGAGGCTATGTTATTATTTGTATGCTAATTTAGACTTTTATATCTTCTTTTAGAATTAAACCTTTTATCATTATGAAATCAATCTCTTTATGCCTAGCAATATTTTCCTCATAATGTTTACATTTTATGGTAATAATTACACAAACTTTCTTTTGTTTAGTGCTTCAACAAGATATCTTTGTATCAACCTTTCACCTGTAAACTTTCTGTACTGTCTCTTTATAAGCAACATCCAGTGAGTTGTATATTTTCATCCATTCTGATCACCCATCCTTTTAAATGGAATAAATTTATATTTAATGTAATTACCTTTGGGTTCAAAACTATCATCTTACTATTTGCATTCTATTTGTTCTATAATTGTTTTTTCTACTTTGTTGCCTTTTTAAATTTTATTTTATTTTGCTTTTTATTTCCCTATTCTGTTAGCTTGTTACATTCTTTTACTGTTTTTTAGTGGTTACCTGGGATTACAACATTAGAATACAACAACACCAGTCACCTCCCTCCAATTTTATAAGCTATTTTTGTTGTTAATTTTAATTCTATTTACATTCAAAACCCCACAGACATTATTATTTTATGCAGTTACTATTCATTTAGGTTTTACAAATATTCATCATTTGCATTATTTTAATTCCTTCCTTAATCTCCAAGCTTCTCTAGGAGACTCTTCCTTCTGTCTGAAACTTTTTATCATTCAATTTAGTATGATGGTTTTTTATTTATCTGAAAATACTTTTATTCTACTTTTTTTGAACAATATTTTAGCAGGATATGAACCCTAAGTCATCAGTCACTTTCTTTCAGAATTTGGACGATACCAGTGGTTTCCATGGCTTTTGTTAAAAAATCAGTTGTCAGGGTTTTTTTTTTTCCTCTCTTTTGAAGAAAATAGGTCTCTTCTTTCCTCTGATTATGTTTAAAATTTTCTCTTGTGTTTTTGACTTGTAGCAGTTTTACTAGCATTTGGTTTTGGTTTTCTTCTTATTTAATCTGCTTGGGGCTGGTCATAGTTCATGTCTTTTATCTGTTTGGGGAAATGCTCAGTCAGGATCTCTTAAAATACTATTCCTACTAATTTATCTCTCATTTCCTTTCGGAACTTTTCACAGTATCCCATATATTTCTTATTTTGTTTTCCATTTTTTTTTTCACTCTATTCTTCATTCTGATTATTCTTTCTGTACTATCTTCCAATCGATCGATTCTCTCTACAGCTGTGTCTAATCTACTTGTACATTATCAAATGAGATCCTAAATTTAATTTTTAGCTCAACTATTCCACTTAGATCTTTTTTATTTATATCATCTCCATGACAATGTCAATAGTGTTGATGCCATTTTCCTTCCTTAAACATACTTTTAATTTTATTTTTTTTAAAGATTTTTATTTATTTATTTGAGAGAGCGAGAATGAGAAAGAGAGAGCGCATATGAGAGGGGGAAGGGTTGGAGGGAGAAGCAGACTCCCCGCTGAGTGGGGAGCCCGATGCGGGACTCGATCCCGGGACTCCAGGATCATGACCCGAGCCGAAGGCAGTCGCTCAACTGACTGAGCCACCCAGGCGCCCATACATACTTTTAATTTTAAAGCCCCTAACTCAACTATCTGAAACCCACTTGTGTCTGTTACTACAGTTTTTGTTTATCTTTTTCTCAAAGTTTCCAGTAACATTTCCTTGTCTACTCATATGCTTTTGACATTATATATGAAAAATTATGGAGGTAGTTTAAGACTCTTTAAAATCTTATTTTCCTCCAGAGAAGATTTAAGTTTATTTCTCTCAGTCAGCTGGGATAAAAGTAGTATCAATCTCAGATAATTTAAACAATCATGGATTGAGATAATTCTAGGTCAGACTTCTTTCCTTTGAGGGTTAAGGTGCAAAATTCTGAAGTAATAACCTATCGCTGAGTACAAGAGCTCCTCCTTCTTGGCAGGTCCTAAATTCCAATTTTATTCTCAAAGACCAATCAGTCTGTCAAAACTTTTGTTTTAGCCTTTTAGACTCAGATAATTTCTCTGTGATCCAGGGAAAAAAGGGCACTAAATGCCGGTTCCATCTTCTTGGACTTCCCTTTTCTGTTGACTCTTGGCCAAGAAATTCCTCATTGTACTGGTACTTTCCAGCTTTTAAGCAGATTTTTAAAATATATTTTGTCCTTTTTTTCTAGTTGTTTTCATAGGATAGTTTGGTCTAGAACACTTAGTCCATTACTGTCAGAAATACAATTCCTTTATTACCTCCCTTTTTGCTTCTAATTTCCCCCAAAGAAACATTTCAGGAGATGTGGAATGGTCAATACGGTACTGATTTATCTAACCATGCAGCTGACCATTAACTCTGCTACCTACTTCCATAACCTTTGCCTTTGCTCTGCTTACTACCAGTTCCTAAATGAACTATAAGCAGGGAGTAAAACTAAGATATTTTATCTTCTGTGATCACAAAGACAATGGCTCTCCCTTGTGAAGCTGAATAATTGAATCATCCCTTGCATTTACAACTGCAAATGGAATAGTGCATAAGAAAGATCGTGAACTTGTAGAGGTAGAGGGAAACAAAGATCAAGTCTAGCCCCATTTTCTACTTGGAAGAAACTCAATCTCAGGGAAACAGAGGACCCAGCTTAAGGTCACACAGTGAATTATTGCAGGATGGGACTATAAATCAGTCACTCTGCTCACACCACTACTGTTTTTAGTGCAGTAAAATGCCTTTAGCTACAAGCCATCCTGACCACTATTTCTTTTTATTCTGGATTGTGTAAACTCCCATATTTTTTTTTAAAGATTTTATTTATTTATTTGACAGAGACACAGCGAGAGAGGGAACACAAGCAGGGGGAGAGGGAGAGGCAGAAGCAAGCCTCCCGCCAAGTGGGGAGCCCGATGCGGGGCTCGATCCCAGGACCCTGGGATCACGACCTGAGCCGAAGGCAGACGCCCAACCACTGAGCCACGCAGGCGCCCCTAAACCCCCCTATTTTTAATAGGGGATTTACGGTCTTGGTAAAAATCCTAGTTTATACGGTTGGGTGTGATTTGGAGTTTCCTGTCTCATTTCAGCTCTCCCACAGATAGCATTTTAATTAGGTGACATGTATTTTAAATGTACTTCAAGCTCATCAGTGAAGGAAGAAATCAGCAGAACCTGTAATTTCTGTCATTTTTTTGGCAGGGAAGGATGGATGTTTACATGACAAAATGACCTATTGTTAACTGAGCGTTTACAGTTCTGCTATGGATTTGCAATAAGATTTTGGGTAAGTCACTTTACCATTCTGAATCTTCATTTCCTCATTTTTTTAAAAGTAGGGAGACAGACTAGATCAGTGGCTCTCAAACCTGACTGCATATTGGAAATATCTGAAGAACTTATAAATAAAATATACCCATACCTGGGCCTTACCACCAGAGACTTGGGTTTTACTGGTGTGGGTGGGGCCCAGACATGTGTATTATTTAAATGCTCTTAGGATATTTTTAATATACAGCCTAGGTTGGGAACCCCCGTACCAGATGATCACTAATGTTCTTTACAAGCCTTAAACTATGACTGTATGAATAATCTACGAGAAAATAGCTATATAATTACATGCATATTTACAATCACACACCTTAAGATATTCCCATTTCAAAATGCCTGCTTAAGAGGCACCTTAACAAAGCAACGAGTTACTGCAAGAAAATATAACAAAGACATAGTCGTCCTAAACATGACAAAGTATTTTCTGACTAGCCAGTTCTAAAATAACACAACACAATGCGACCTGGGGTGACATAAAGGAAGGTATACATTTCTAGGGTTCACAGTTTAACCAGAATCTCATTCTTCCGTGATGTCTAGGACATAGGGGAAATCTGTTACTCTTACTGGTGTCAAAAAACTAGAAAGATGGACTTAGTGGTAGTAGCTTTTATTTGCAAAATGGTACTTACTTCAGAGAGGCAAAGGAAGGAACCGCGCTTATCATCCCCGTCTCCGCCATCTCGATGGCATGTTTTATTTCCAGCTTTTTATATAACGACACAATGCTTGACTTGGGTTGGTTTTCCCGAATCAAAAGCTTCCGCAGGTATTTGTCATCGAACTTCTTAAACCTGGAAATAAAGAAAATCCAAGCTTCATATAATTAATACTACAATGACCAGGAAAAAAAAAAAAAAAAAAAACCACAAGCCTGTTTTTACTATCATTTCTACCACACCCAGGGAAAAACTGAGTAGTAGTGTTTCGCTTGTCTGCTCAATACGTATATTTTTATATGTGCGTATCTAAACATATGTGTATATAAATGATACTACCAGTACATTTTGTATATAGCCATGATATACATATATCTAATAATCCACTAATTAAAATATGTGTATTTTTAACATTTGCGATTTTGCTGCTTCTCTTTTCAGCGACATTACTCAAAAGTGTTAATACCTGGGGCATCTGGGGGGCTCAGTCGGTTAAGTGTCTGCCTTCGGCTCAGGTCATGATCCCAGGGTCCTGGGATCAAGCCCTGCATCGGGTTCCCCACTCGGCAAGGAGCCTGCTTCTCCCTCTCCCACTCCCCCTGCTTGTGTTCCCTCTCTGTCTCCCTCTCTCTCTCTCTCTGTGTCAAATAAATAAATAAAATCTTAAAAAAAAAAGAAGTGTAAATACTGCCTCCAATTCCTCTCTGATTTTCTCTTGCATGTTCACAAATTAGGCTTTTGCCCCCAATACTCTGCTGAAGCTACTCGTATTGAGGTCATCAGTGACCACACAGTATAAATCCAATGACCAATCATTGGCCCTCACCTTTCCTGACCTCTCCTGCTTAACACGTCATTTTCCAGAATGTGACACACCCCTGGGTTCCCTCCTACCTCTTTCTCAGCCTCTTTTGTTGGGTCTTTCTCTTTTTTCTGGCCTCTTGATGTAGGAGTGCCCAGGGTTCCATCTTGGCTCTCTTTACCTCCATTTGCTCTCTGGCCATCTTGCCCAGTCTCCTGATTTTAATGGCATCTCTGTGCCAGTGACTCCCACATTTGTATCTCCTGCTCCAGTCTCGCCCCCAAGCCCCAGAAATGACTATTCAGCTGCCTAGTCAACACCCCCACTTGGATATCCAGTTCTCAATCTTGATGTTTCCCAGATTGAACACATTTTCTCCTATAGTCCTCGCCATTTCAGTTAATGACCACCCCACCAGGTCAAAAACCCTGATATCACTTTTGATTCTTCTCCTTCTCTCACATTCCATGTTGAAGTGCGTCCCCCTAAAAATTCACAGATTGAAGTCCTCACCCCTCGCACCTCAGAATGTGACTGTGTTTGGAGACAGGGTCTTTACAGTGGCGACTTCGTTAAAATGAGGCCATGAAGGCAGGTCTCAATCCAATATGACTGGTGTCTCTATGACTAAAGGAAGTTTGGACACAAACACATAAAGAGGCAGGAAGGAGGCCATCTGCAAGCCAAAGAGAGAGGCCTGTAACCGATGCTTCCCTTACAGCCCACAGAAAGAACCAAATCTGCTGATACTTCGATCTTGGACTTCTAGTCCCTAAAACTGTGAGAAAAAAAGATAGTAGGAGAAAATAAATTTCCATTGTTTAAACCACCAAGTCTGTGGTACTTTGTTGTTACAACTCCTATCTACTCTGTCGGCAATTTCTGCTAGTTCCACCATCAACACACACACACACACAGACACAGACACACACACACACAGACACACACACACACACACACACACACACACACAATCCAGCCATGCCTCACCCCTTCTACACTCCTACCTCTTGGATCTACCCTGGTCCAGGACATCATCATCCCTTAATGGATTCTGGCAACAGGCACCCAACTGGTCTCCCTGCTTCCACCACTGCATTCCTACAGACTACCCTTGACACACAAGCCAGAGTGAGCCTGATAAAATAGAAGTCAAACCATGTAAAACTCTGCATCTCACTTGAGTAAATGCACAACGACCTGGGGACCCTACACAATTTGGAGCTGCGTCTCTTAGCACTGCACTTCTCACGTCCAGCCTCACTGGTGTCCTTCCTGCCCTGGAAGCTTGCCAGCTCTGCTCCAACCCGTGCGCCTTTACACCCAGTATCCCTTCCACCATGAACACCCTTCCCCCACACACCTGCAAGGCTCAGTTTAAATCTTTCCTCTGGAGTCACGTATCAGAAAAGCCTCTCCCATCCATCCCATTAGAACTGCATGCCTTTTCCCACCCCCTGAGCTTCCTATTCTACCTGCCAGCTATAATTTTCTCCATAGCAATTATCATTTTCAAACATGCTCTATAATTTATCTTACTTTCTGTCCCCTAGCACTAGAATGATATATACGGGCAGAGATTTGTTTTTTTCCCCATTTTTCCTTATCACCAGGGCCTCGGACAGTGCCTGGCACACTGTAAGCACAGAGAGTAGAATGGATCATTTGGTCTCAATTCCTCCCCGTATCCACAACCTCTGCCCTATTACTTGGCGATGTCCTTCCACCATGGCCTAGGTGACCTGCGCTGTCCTGTTTCCTGGCACTGGCCTCAATACTGTTCCCTGCTCTGATCATTGGGCTGTAGCAGACATGACAATTGGGGCAGAGGCTTAAAATGGGTTTGTGTATTGAGGCTTACCTCTTTTGTTTCTATAATTACCAGGAGAGGGATATGTGTGGAGTGACTCCTTAGTCCCAGGACAAAGGTGAATGCCACATGAAGCAGAGTTCAGTCACTCCAGTCACATCAGAGAAGGCCAGCCGGGATCAGCTGACAAAACCAACCAACCCCGGGAAGCCTGAGCAAGACCAGTCCACAGCAGCCCAGCGCGGCCCAGAGCCTGGACTCTCAGACTCGTGTGTGACTCATGCACTTTAATAATGTCACTGTTGTTTGAGCAGCAGAGTATCAGGGTGGTTTGTTATGTAAGATTATTACGCCAACAGGTAAGCAAAACAGCATGCAATGAATATTTGTTGAGAAAGAAAAGAAATGCATTACAGTGATTACCATAAGCCCAAGGAGGTTTATAGGTGCACCTGTGCTATGAAAGGAACAATGTGAACCCACATTCTTGGTACTAGCCCTTTGTTCTACACTGGAGGGCAATAAACAAAGAGTCCTCCTTTTGACTGGCCACTACATGAAACAGGGGCCAAGTTTTTTCTACGTTTATTCTGAATTTCACGTGATGCTCACTGGTCTAGGACTCCTGGCAGCAACACATCTTTTTAAACTTCTGTTATTCTTATTATTGCTTTGGCTTTTCACTAGAGAGAAACAAAAGAAAGAATAAGCATTAAGGGCAAGGGCATCTGGTTTAGCATAGGAACTGTGCACTTTCTTTGCTTTATTTTCACACCTTTCATTTCTTTGCCAACCTACACCTAGGCGCTTTCTCTTGCCATCATTAGACTCCTTTTATCAAGTTTGAGAAACTTCCCTACTCAAAGGTTTAAGCCTTACCCTTTCTCAAAGGATCAGCTACCTCACAAATTCTCTGGCAAGACCACTAGAAATCCACAGCATTAAGGATTCCAGAGGAAATGGAAAGAAACCCAACATACCTAAAACAATCCACTTCTTTATATGTGATCTTTAGTAACATAAACAATTATGTACATACCAGAGATAGGATCTGAGCAGAGCTAATTTTAAGAATGACCTGTGTCAGCACCAAATTCCTCCATACCCACACACACTTACTTCCCTGCTCTACCTGAGATATCTAGTGTGCTTGACAATCCAGGGAATTATTTTGAAATTTACCTGGAGAATGTCATGCATGGAAATATACAGGGGTTGAATGAAATATGTACACTGCGAGAAAAACCTGAGACACATAGCAATATTACCTTTCAGACAATTTGAAATCAGACTTGGCTCTGCCATCTTTAGTATTTATAGTCTAATTAGCCTGGCAGCCTCTAGATGTTTGCCTGGAACAGACTCATGTACCCCAGAGAACAGAGTATCTCTGCCTGAAAGACAGGATGTAGCCAGACTTTCTTTGATGTTCCTTTACCTGAGGTTCCAGACCAAAACCACATGACCACAGGGTCCACGACTTCTTCCTAACACTGCCCCAGGGATGCTGACCTGATTCCTACACCTGCTCATGTCTATTTCCCCGTTTGGGAGGCAGACGAATGGTATAAATCCTTAACCCAATTTCCACTCTGGAAAGGAACCAGCTGTCCTGGGTGACTACTCTCTCTTGTCCCTCCAGGGAAGGACTGATGGGATGCTGGAGGAGGGAGGAAAGTGACCGGGTGGATAGGAAGGAGGCGGGTGGGAAACAGGCCTGGCTGAGAAAAAAACAGAGGAAGAGAGGCAGAAAAGTCTGAATCGCTGACTTGGCAAAGACAAGGACCTATCTTTGTTAGGAAGGTCCCGAGGACATAAAGCAAAAGGTATGCGTACAAAGTACTGCGCAGCTGGGTAGCGTTGGTTCTTTCATCCATCCCCTGCCTGCAAAAATGTGAATCCTGCCCAAGATAAATGGTCCTTTCTTTTCCCCCTATTTTAGCAATGGAGATTTTAGTTTGCTTTATTACTTTGTGCTCCCACAAAGTAGCTAACTGGGTGCTCTCGCCATACAAATAAACTATTTCTTCTTTGCTTATAAAGTAAGGCTAGGTCAAAGAGGCTTCTCTACATTAGTAAACAGTGTGGTCAGGTTTGTAAAGGGTGTTTTAGCAGAGTCTCTGTAGCTCATCTTATCACTTAATGATAGCACTCACTCACACACACACACACACACACCCATTTGCTGTGTGACTGTTTTGTTGCCTTTATTATATTGCAAAATTTTAAAGTCCTGAGTTCATGGTTTATACTTCTCCCATAATCCAGTATCATGTCAGAACATGTGAACAAACAGTAAGCACTCAAAACCTCTCTTAATGTTAAATTACATACATTAGTAGGTTGGTCAACTTCACGTAAATTAGCAGAGGGGAGGGAAGGCATCTATTAGCAAGTTAGGAAAGCAAAGGCAAGAAAGTAAGAGGAATCTACCAAAATATAGTTTAAATCTGTTGTCTGTCTCCTTCAAAAGGCTTTCCTAACCAGTGATGTGCTGATAAATGTTAACAAATTGTTTTATGGGGAAAAAAAATAGGCCCTGGTTTATAGCATTTGTCAGTTCCACGGCACATGGAACACGACTCCAGCTACCCATGTGGATGGCACTGAATATTACATCAGGAGGAGAGACACACGGTCAGCTCCTGGTGATCGCGTGAGCTGGCTCCTGCGCTCCGCGGTCCCCAACCCTGTGGTCCGCATTAATCCCGGGAGACTGTTTTTCAGTTTATATGAAAACACGTATTTAATTCTGCCTGGATAGTGTACTTTGCCCATTTCAGCTACAGGATCCTTGAAGAGGGGCGCCTAGGTGGCACTGTCGGTTAAGTGTCTGACTCCTGGTTTTGGCTCAGGTCATGATCTTGTGGTCGTGGGATCGAGCCCTGCATCAGGCTCTGTGCTCAGTGCGGAGTCTGCTTGAGATTCTTTCTCCCTCCCCACTATCACTCTCTCTCTCTCAAATAAATAAATAAAATCTTAAAAAAAAAAAGATCCTTGAAGAGAGACACTGAATATTATTTATCCCCCACAAAGCTTTTTTTTTTTTTTTAATACTTTATTTACTTATTTGACAGAGAGAGACACAGTGAGAGAGGAAACACAAGCAGGGGGAGTGGGAGAGGGAGAAGCAGGCTCCCTGCAGGGAGCCTGATGCAGGGCTGCATCCCAGGACCCTGGGATTCATGACCTGAGCCGAAGGCAGACGCTTAAGAACTGAGCCACCCAGGCGCCCCCACCACAAAGCCTTTAAAGGTTAAAAACAAAGAGATAGATAGACACATTATATAAGCACACATAATCTTTCATATAAGTGCAGCTTTTTAAAATATTTGTTATTTATATTTGTTATAATATTTGTATTTAAAATTTATTTGTAAAATACTTGTTAGTCTATTTATATTGTCAGGTGCTCCGAAGCTCTGCATTTGACAAAGCCCCTCGACATGTGTGGGACAACAAACAGTAACAGAACGCTCAGTGCTTCACCAGATAGACTGTATTCCTCAGCCTCCCTTGCAGTGAGAAAAGCCCGCATGACTGAGTGCCGGCCACAGAAGGCCAGGCCATGTGTGTAACTGGAAGAATTGTGTGAAAGCTTCTGGTAACTCTAGTTAGGAGGAAGCTAGTACATATTCTTTGTCTCTTCATTATCTTTCTTCCTATGTGTAGCCTGGAATGTGCGCACGATGGCTAACATGGGAGCAGCCATTCTGGTCTAAAAGGCAACCTTGGAAATGGAAGTGGCTCGTAGATTGACCAGGACAGAAGCGTCCTGGGACCATGACGAGTCTGTGGAGCAGAGCTCACCTGTTACACCTACATTGCCTACAGAGTTCTGGCTTTTTACAGGAGAGCAAGATAAGCTTCTATCTTGCTCCGGGTCTCTGTGATTGCTGAACTTTATCTCAAAGTACATACTACAGCACAACACAGGAAAGATCTGCAACACTGAGAAATAACACAAGTCAGTAAGTCCTGCTTTCAGAGTGAGCCAGAGCCCCTTCATACTATAATGGCATAAGACCTTCTTACTTGTCTCTCCAAAAGTTGTGACCCCAATGTCCACAAACATCTTCAATCCCAGTCTTCACATGATCAAAAAACTAAAACAGAAAAAGTAGGCTACTGATTAATTTTTACCTGAAATCAGTAATTTGCACTCTACTTATATCATGCCTACACTTCAAAGACCCTAACCGTTTTTGTTTTTTTCTGTTGTTGGGTTTTTGTTTGTTTGTTTTGTTTTGTTTTTACTAAAAGCAATGAAACAATGATTCCTCTCCAAATACACTGATTTTATTACATCAATAATAGGCAATTCTCAGGTTATTTTTCTCACCATAACAGTTTGTTCATAATTTTGGAAAATATGAAATATGGTGATAATTTTCCAGTAGAAACATTTTCAGATTGAAGGAAGTAACAAGAGGGATTCCTTGTTCCTGGGGCGCCTGGGTGGCTTAGTCAGTTGAGCATCTGGCTCTTGGTTTCCACTCAGGTCATGATCTCAGGGTCATGGATTGAGCCCTGAGTTAGGCTCTGCACTCAGGGGGAGTCTACTTTGGGATTCTCTCTCTCTCTCCCTCTTCCTCTGCTCCTCCCTTCGTCATGCTCTCTCGCTCTCTCTCTCTCTCTCTCTAAAATAAAATCTTTAAAAAGAAGAGGGATTCCTTGTTCCCCCATTCCCAGGAGGTCTAGCAGGTGAATTTGGAGAAGTCACTGTGGGGCTGTGCTCACACCCCCCCCAACTCAAGTCCTTCTTGGCCCTCTCTCCCTTTTACCCTCTGCCACTTCCCTCTCCTTCAAGAAATGAGTGCCAGAATGTCAAGCTGTTGACTGAATCCAACAAGTTTTTCTTTTATCACTGAAATCATCATTACTACGTTAACACTTACCCGGCAATGGATTTCTTCACTGACCGCTTGCTGTTTCTTATTGGACCTCTTAACATCGAGAAATTCCACCAATGGTCGGATAGTAATTCCCTGCACAGAAAAAAAAAAAATAGTATATTTTCTTATAGAATTAAGTGAAAAATTCAAGAATAACTTTTATTCTTCTGAGCTTTGATAACCAACCAAAGATATCCTCCTCTCAAGATTTAATACACTACATGTAACACTTTATTAATTTTTCCTCCTCTCCAATAACTGGCACATTTTCATAGGGCCATGACCCAATACATGCTACTAGAAACCAAACAATGGACAAAGTTCAAGAAATTGCAAACTAATTCTAAGTAATTCTAAGAAATAGAGAAAGAAATACCAAGAAACAATAAAGTATTATCCAAATCAGAGGAATCACCTCCTTGCATTATCCATAGAAGACTTTTCAATAATTCTTATATTCATTAATTTATTAAAACCATTTTAATGGTACTTCTGCTAGATACATGTTAGGGTCTTGGCATTTGGGATACAAAGATAAATAGTTAAGGCACTCAGTTCTAGGCCTTTGTAGTTTTATAGGGAGAAGGGTATGCCAAAAATAGTTGTAGAGTAGGCAAAAGGAAGGATAAGAGAGACACAGGAAGCCAGTCCAGAAAGGCCTCATAGAGAGGGAACAGTGAATAGTAGTCTTAAAAGATGTTGGAAGCATATCATAGCGGGGACCAACCACGAGCAAAGAATCAGCAGTGAGAAAGAGTACAGAGAGGTTTGGTCATGCTTGTGAACTTGAAAAGTGGAGAGAACCATAAGCTATTTAGCAACCTAAGAAGAGAAGAAAAATTTCCTTAACATGATAAAAAAGACATCTGCCAGAAATCTATAGTGAACAGCTGACTTAATAATTAAACATTAAAAGCCTTTCCATTAGAACTAGAAATAACACAAGGATACTCTTTATCTGCTATGTGACACAGTTCTGCATGTCCCAGTAAATTAAATAAGAAAACAAAGAGGTAGAAGTATAGATACTAAAAATGAAATAACAAGATTTTTGTTGCTCATGCCTGATCTAGTTTTTGTCCTAAAATATCTAAGACAATCTCTTTTAATTTAAAAATACCAAGAAAGTTTAATAATTTGATTACACATATCAACATATACAAATCCGTCCCATATGCTAATTTTAAAAAAGAAACAGAATAAGCACCTACATGAGAGAGAACATATATATGTAAGTGTGTACTCATATATAATAATATATAAAATATATATAGTATACTATACAGACACTAACTATATACACTTATATAATCCATCCATGTATATATATAATATACAATCCTATCATGAAATGCATAAAATCTTCACAAAATAACTATAAAACTTAGTAAAAGGATATTCAAAAGATCTGGGTTTTAAAAAGACACTTCCTAGATGGGATTACATAACAATATTATGTTGACAATTTTATCTCAGTGCATGCAATTCTGATACCTATTCCAAAAGGATTTTTATTAACAGAACTTGCTAAGTCAGCTCTAAATTAGTCGGGGGCAGTAAAGGTAACCAGGTAAATTTAGAAAAATAAGAATGATAGGAGAACTTAGATATCAAGACAAACAATCAGCTAATATACTTAAAATTATGAGATACTAGCACTAAAATAGGCCAAGTGAGGAGGGGGTGAGAACATGGGGTCAAGGAAGATCCCCAAGATTCCTGCATGGTAGGCAGGTGGCTGGCCCTTCTTGGCATGGGGAAAACATGCATGGGGGCGGTAAGTATCCACTTCGGATGGGTACATAGAGCTATGTTCCCTGTCATGCATTTGATTTCGTCTCGCCTTTCTGCATGTCTTTATTTGAGAATGCTTTTGATAATATAAACTGTGACACACACACACACACACACACACACACACACACACACACACTTTTTAAGGGAGGTCATTCACTGTGTTCCATCAATCCAGCTTCGGGCATTTTTAAGCTTAACTTTAACTTTCTGGAGTGTAAACTGATTTTGACCAAATTTAGTAGAAGACACACCTTACGTCCTATTTGCTTTTCAGTCTGTCACTTTGAAATAACACAGGAGGTAACAGACAGTTTTCCAGTCAACACGTATCCTGTCATTTTTAACTTATGTAAATGAAAATGGGTATAAACATGGTTTAAGGAGTTGGGTGATTCCACTGAACTCTAGATTCCATGAAGCCACTGATTTAATAACCACTCCAGAAAAAAAAAAATCAACAAAACCAATGCAATTTTGTAACTATATAACGTGTTCTAAGGACGCTAACTGTTGTTTTGCATGCTTTTTTCCTATCAGTATCCACTTAGGAAAAAAAATAAGTGAGGGCCCAACAGTTGTAGATACGGGACATAAAAATAAAGACAGGACACAGGCCCCAATCTGGATGTTGACTCCTTCCACTGGACAGATAATCTAGAAGTTAGTGCACTGTCACAAATAAAACAAAACTGATCAACTACAGGAAGCAAGTGTGGCCTGGTACCTAGGGTAACTCCAGCTTCTAAAAATACAACACATTGTAGTTTATAATTAATAAAATTTATAGGTTATATGCAACAGATCACAGACACTGTCTGAACAACCTCTACTTAAACAGCTCCTTTCAGAGTCTCCTATTTGCTCTTTGAAGTATTTGCAGTTGTCATGTCATGTCAACAGGAATGATCTGATAGGTTCCTCTCCCTCCCTTCTTCCTTCCTTCCTCAATCCATCTATTTTGGAGGCAGAGTACCTGGCATGTGCGAACGTCATATTAAGTTCCCCAGGCTGGATGCTATCCTCTGGGAGCCCTGGGTCTTGGGTTGGGAGAAATAAAGGAAAAACACAAAAACAACAGCTAACCTTTGAGAAGGCACCTTATTTTAACCACATTGGAAAATTTCCTTTTTTTTAAAATTTTGTTTATTTTTTTGAGAGAGACAGAGAGAGAGCACAAGAGGGGAGAGGGTCAGAGGGAGAAGCAGACTCCCTGCTGAGCAGGGAGCCCGATGCAGGGCTCGATCCCAGGACCCTGAGATCATGACCTGAGCCGACGGCAGTTGCTTAACCAACTGAGCCACCCAGGTGCCCTGACATTGGAAAATTTCCAGTTCGGGTCACCTGTGAAGCAACCTTTGATAAGCCTGAGAAAACAGCTTGTTACCATCCATGTAGGTTAAAACAATAAAGTAACACCTTGGTTTTCCATCAAACCACCGAAAACCATATTTGCAAAGGACAAGTGACAGGTTCCCCCATTCATTCGGCTTTGGCACAATACACACAACACCTCAGGGCCAGACCTGATGGAAGGGAATCATTTAACTGCAGGCACGACCAGGCAGCCAGCCCGGTGAGCTCTGTTTTTTCCACCCTGTGCCACCTCTATCTCCACCTGCCCGCTTCTGCAGACACAAAAAAGAACAGCTGTCTGATGAAGTAATAAGCATTGTTTTGGTTTGAGCTTTTGGAAGAAAATGATTTCTTGTTTGGTTGTTTTTTGTTTTTTATTTAATTAAATTTTGGGGAAAAAAAAAAAAGGTGGGAGGAACTGCCTTACATTTCTCTGCTCATCTAGTAGACAATGTCCAGAAAAACAAAGAAACTCTCTAACAACAACAACAACAAGTCACTATCATTGCTCTGCTACCCCATATCCTCTGTAAGGCCTTGCTCACATTACGAACTTCATTATAGAGACCATAAGCCCGGCTGAACAGGTGGTATTTATCTTTGAATGGGATAAGTGGGCAAGAACCATGAAAGTGTTCTCGGGGGGTGCTCACGCTCTTCACGCCACAGTCTCCCGTCCTCTGTGTATCTTTCTTTCCGGACTTAACCACACTGCACAGTAACTGGCTGTCAGACGTCTGTCTCTTCCTCTGAATCATGTCTTTCTCTTTCCTGTGCCATCAGTGTCTCTCTCTGCCGTCAACCAGCATTTAGGCATGCTACTATGGCTCCCATCTTTGCAACACACAAACAAAAGCCCTCCTCTGGCTCACATTCTCCTCTTGCGGCCACTACTTTCTTCTCCCAGACCTCAGCAGACTTGCCTTCTATCTCCCGTCTGTCTCCAATCTCTCTTTAGCCTTCTCCCTGGAATCCAATTGATGGGAGTTTCCTCACCATCTGACCCCAGCACTCTTGTGAAGATGTCCACTCATCACGGACTTGCTCCATCCAATAGTCCACTCTTTGTTCCCACCTTGCCTGACCATGCACCCCATTTGTCACAGTTGCTAGAACCCTCTCCTTCCTCAACACTTTCTTCACTTGTGTGGATGAGCCCCTCTTGATGTTTCTCCCATTTTACTATTCACCTTTTTCATTCTCCTCGACTGGTTCATGAATGTTCTCTTGACTTCTCAATATTGGTATTCTCAATATTGGTATGCCTCCTTATCTATTCTCTCCCTATGCTCGCTCCTGAGTTGTTTCTTCCAGACTCATGTTTTACAAACCATCTATATACCAATGAGTCTCAAATTCCTATTTCCCACTCTGGCTTCTCCCATAAATTCTAGACCCACACATACAATTGCCTAGTCAATATCTCTATTTGGATGTCTAATAGGCAATAGGCACATCCAAGATATATGTGTCCAAAACCAAACACCTGATTCCCCACCCTTCAAACCCAATACTCCACCGATATTAAATTAAAGACCACCTTCTTTTACCTAGTTGCTCAGTCACAAACCCTTGCAACTATCTTTGTGTTTTCTCCTACATCCTAAATTACTCACCTACATTTTTTATCTTAAAAAGTCCTGATCATCTTGCTCATTTTATTGTAGGACCAGAATGAATTTTTGTTAGTTCCACAGAATTCCACTTAGTAATGGTATATGCTATATGCTAATTAAATATAGGAATGTATCATTGTTACACTATATACGTATCTTAAACGCGACCATTCGTTTAACAAATGAAAGCACGATGTCTATAAAATAGTTGGCATCATTGCCCCAGTTTGACAGGCTAAGTCAGCAGAGGTATTTTTTTTATTTTTATTTTTTATTGGGAGGAGGGGCAGAGGGAGAGAGGGAGAATCTTAAGCAGGCTTCACACCTAGTGCAGAGCCCCACGTAGGGCTTGATCTCAGGACCCTGAGATCATGACCTGAGCTGAAATCAAGAGTCGGATGCTTAACTGACTGAGCCACCCAGGTGCCCCCAGAGGTATCTGATTTTGGGGAAAGGCCAGCCCACCCTGGGTCCTGAGTATCCCACACACTCTTGCAGGGGCTGCCCATAATGCAGGGCTTCAACTGCCTTTACCCAGGCCATTGTTCAGGGTTGCATTTGCAACAAGCAATACTGAGAGATGAGGTAATGTCACCCTCAAGACAAAGAGTGATAGATCCTCCAGCTCGGTGCCTGTCTCCTGTAATGCGACCCACCACATGTGTGGACATCCATCCTGGGCCCTCTGTGGGGGGACCTGGGGTGTGGAACACTGGCCCAAACCCATGTGAAGCTCTGGCTACTGCTTTGGCCATGAGTAATAAGCCCTTGGTCTATGATGCAGGAGTCAGGTGTCCTCTGCAAGCATCCATGGAAATTTTACAGGCAAGTTAAACTTGTTAACTTGCAAATAGGGTAAAATCCCAGATGCTTCACAGTTCTAGACAATGACTTACAACAGACACAACATGGATCTGTGGTGGAGGCAGAAAGAGACTGTCCTCTTTTGAATTCCAGTCAGCCTTGCTACCTGATGGGCTTCTAGATAACCACCGATAGACTGCCAGAATTCGGAGGATCTGCTATCTGATCACAGGGATTTATTAAATAATAACCAGATTGTTCGTTGTTCTGCAATCATTTTTCTTTTCAAAGAAAAGAAATGTACATCAAAGGGCATTGTTTTTCTTTCTTCTACAGCCATTTTACTTTATGTTATAATTAAAACATAGCAAATCATCAAGTTAAATCATCAAGTACTATGTTTACATACAAATTTCTTCTCTACTGCCTGGGAGGGAGGTACCATTATCCAGAGGCTGTTCTAGACAATAACTATCAGAATATCAACCAGAAGCTTAACCCAGGACAGCCTGACTCCAACGTCTGTGCTTTCTACTACTAGACTCTACCTCCTCCCCAATCTCAAATATAATTTTAAAGTGAGACAGCTTATATTTTATGTAGTATTACCAATCTTATCTAAAAGAAAATGAATTCACACGAGCAAGGAATCAGAATTGTTTACTCACTCAATATTCCACAAGCAAGACTGTATTCTGGTAACATGTTAATATGCTTCATCAAGAGGCTACTTTCCTAATTATCAGCCTGATTCAAGGAACGTTAAAATTCTCATTATAAGTCTAGGTGTCAGAAAATAAACCGTATGTCACATGGAATTCTATTTTAGAAGATAGTGCTAACTCAACAGTATTAGGGATGGAAGAGCTCATCATACAAGAAATACTGAAATAAGGGGGAAAGACACTTAGAAGTTTAATGATAGATCCATCAACATAAAAGTTGTCAGTTGAAAAAGAATGCATAGCCCTCAATCAGAAGGCAAACTATTATGCATAGATTATCATTAATTATTTCTACTGTGTTTATAACCCATTAAGTATTTTCTTTCAGGCTTCTTTCCCTGAGTTCCTTAATTATTGATGTACTCTGGAAAAAAAGGTCCTTTCTGAAGGGAGTGTGTGTGTGTTTGTGTGGGTGGGAACCTGTGTGTTCATAACCCAGAATCACTTAAGAGCCAGGTCATTAGTCTCCAATCTGTGCACACAAAAGGGTGGGCCAGACAACAGTGGCAGGAAGATTACAGTATGGATGGAACTACAGAAATTCCTCTTCCCCATGGACATCAGAGAGAGCTTCACCAGGTTAGTCTTAAACCTAATCGGAGGAGAAGACTGCTCGTGATGTAGGCTTATAGACTCCAAATACTGACCCCCCCCCAAAACTCTGAAAGGTAAATTTGATATGCTTACAATACCAAATATAGCCAATAAATCTAGACTATTCTGTCTGTGGCCTCTGATTTTTTCCATTTGTCACATCAAAAATTCTGTTAAATATTGCTATACATGCTATTCATTCAAAGTGGGTGTGTAGGCTTTGAAGATGGGGAATCTAAATTTCACCTGTATCTTTTGGTTGATTTACAATTCCCAAAGGCCAAGATATAGGAGTATAATAACAAGACTCTATATTAATCACCTATGTCCACATTTACATTGAATAGTAGTATACCTTTCCGCAATACTTTCCTTTTTCCTATGTATGCTATGTTTGTTCTGATGGTAGAAATGTCATTTTATGTCTGTTGAATCTCCTAACTAAAAAATTTGAGCTTGTCTTTTGTATGTGCTCTCCTGAATTACATCTTCCTATTTTGTCATTTTTTAATTGGATTTTACAAATGCACGGGTCCATGATGTTGGGGGAGGGGGCCGCTTCTACACTGTAGATATCTGAGAAACACTTGTGTGGGTAACAGCAGCTGATACAGTCATCTCCAAATGACCCAGTTCCTAGTTACACTAGACTGACATGGTTCTATTTTTGTATTTGACACCTTAAGTTCTGCGAGCACGGAGGAGTCCAGAACACTGACTAAGCCTTGGCAGGGCTCGCGGGTTGTGCTAAAGGACAGGGCAGCTGGCCTAGGAGAGGCGGTGAGTCACACACCCCTGCCTGACTTTTCCCCTCAAGCCTGCTGCCCTAGGAGTCTCCTGAGAGATTAAAAGGCTCAGGGCAAAATGGATTCAATGCACAATTTTGCCTCCAGTAAAATGTGGGAGTAGCAAATTGGATGACTTTTTACAAGGATCCTATAAACACTTTAATAAAAAGATAAAGACGGGTGCCTCGGTGGCTCAGTTGGTTAAGCGACTGCCTTCGGCTCAGGTCATGATCCTGGAGTCCCGGGATCGCGTCCCGCATCGGGCTCCCTGCTCAGCGGGGAGTCTGCTTCTCCCTCTGACCCTCTTCCCTCTTGTGCTATCTCTCATTCTCTCTCTCTCAAATAAAATCTTTGAAGAAAACCAAAATAATAAATTAAAAAAATAAATAAAAAGATAAAGACAAGAGCATTTACTTCTCCTCTACACCCAGGTGTCTCCCTGAGTTTAAGAAGGACATGGGATATTTGAACCAAAACTAGCATGTACTACTATAACTGAAACTGTTCCTAACCACGACCTGGTCAATAATGTCTTCTGAGTGAAGCCAACGGAGCTCAGTAAGTCTGAGCTCATCCGTGGGTCAGAGTCCTAGGCCCCAGTTCAGCTTCTGTCACTCACTCACGTGGGCCCTTGGGTCTGTCTCCTTTCTGTCTTTCAGCCTCATGGGGCTCATTCTCAAAGGTCTGTTGTGAGGAATGAAATGCGATAATACATATGGAAAAGGCCTTGTCTGAGTGCCTGGCACAAGAAAGCCATCACTGATGGGTACCAGAAGTAGGAAGGTGCTGGTGACAAAGACAATAACAGGAAGTGGCCACTTCTTGATTTAGGACAGGGGCTCCCGAGGCATTCTTCTCCAGGATTCCTCACATAGGACAACCCACTGTCGCCAGCCCTGGGAGGTGTGAATGGATGAAGGATGAACTGCTTTTTGGGGATGTGATCAGTGGAAGGAGGAGGGGCACAGTGAGTTACAATACTGAACTCTTACTATGCACTTCATTTAGAGTTAACATTAAACTGGTTCCCGTTTCACATTTTACTATCTGTGTAGACTTGGGAGAGGCACTGACGCATAGGCTCATTGCCTCAGTGTCCTCATCTGTAATATGGGAATAATAACAGTGACTCCTAGAGTTCTGTGCCACAGAATTTTTACGAGGAATAAATGTGATAATATAAAGAGAGCTTAGATCTGAGTCAGGCACCTAGAAAGCATTCTGTGATGAACTGTTAATTTTTTTTTTTCAAGTACCTCCTAAAGGGGTGCCTGGGCTGGGCAGTCAGTTAAGCACCCGACTCTTGGTTTTGTTCGGCTCAGGTTGTGATCTCAGGGTCCTGAGATGGAGCCCCGCCTCTGGCTCTGCACTCAGTGCGGAGTTTGCTGGTCCTTCTCTCTCCTTCTCTGTACCTCCCCCCACCCCTGCATGTCTCTCTCTCTCTCCCTCTAATAAATAAATAAATCTTTAAAACAAAGAATAAATAAAAAGTACCTCTTAAAAGTAAATAAAATAAAAATAAATAAATAAAAACTACCTCCTGGTTTTTTCCCCTTTGTCATTATCACTTGCCCTCAGGCTCCCTGGCTGCCTTCCTCTTCTCCCCAGTGTCTTCAGGTTGGCTGCCCTAGAAACCAGTTCCTGGTTCTGTGTACTGGCTTCTTTGATATATATTCACTCCCTTGACCATCCTGTCCAGTTTCAGTGCTTCAAACACCAGCTCTCAGCTGCCTCCTGAACTCCAGACCCAGTACCCTGCCGCCTACTCATCCCCCTGCTTGTAGGTCTAATCGGCTCCCCTAAGCGGGCACGCTTGTAACCGAGTCCCATCCCTTCACCCACCCCCTTCGCTTCTCACGTGAGAGGAAGTCTGTCCTCCCAGCCGCTCGGACCAGAAGCCCTGGAGTCCTCAGGGATGGCTCCTTCCCTCACATCCACGTCTAACCCACTGGGGATCCACTTTCATGATGGAGTCGAGGATCTCATTCCTTCTCGGCACCGGTCCGCGTGGTGACTACACTGGTCTCTGCACCACATTTCCCACATCTGTTCCCTTAGCAAACTATTCTTCAGTGTCCAGGGTGATTCTTTTACAAAGTAAGTCAAAAACACATCAGGCTTCTGCACAGAATCCAAAGGCTTCCATTCCACTTGGAGAAGAGTCAGCCCCTACATGGGCCTGCGTGGCCTCATCCTATCTAGGACCCCAGGGTCCGCCACACTGTGTTCATCCCCATCCCTCCAGCCACACTGGCCAGGAACATACTGCCTGCATACCTTTGGTCCTATCAGCCTGGAATGTTCTTTGGCTTAGCTAATTCCTTCACTATCCCCCACAAGCCTTTACTCAAATGTCATTTTTTTCACTGTTGCCTTTCATGACAATTCTATTTAGAACTGCAACTCCCCCTCACTCACTATTCTGCTTCTTGATACACAGCACCTTTCACCTTCTTATATACTCTGTAATTTACTCACTTAGCACATCTAGTGTCTAGTACCCGCCATCCCCTCTGGGATGTAAGTTCACTAGGATGGGGATATTTCTGCATTTTGTTCACTCATGGATCCTAAGCCCCTAGAGCACTGCCTGGCACATAGCAGGAGTCTAATACATATTTACTAAATGAGTATCTGCAAAATATAATCTCCTAAGGGCTGGCTTAGTAACTTAAAGAGACTGATTGGCAAAGTCAGGATCTTGACACAGGCCTGTGTTCTTCCTACCACACTTTTCTGCCTCCCGATACTAAGCATGTGTTCACGCATCCCAGCATTTCAAGAAACACACTGCTATGCAGTCAACTAATGTCACATTGCTGTTGGAAGGTCGTCACACAAGTAGCATTTAACGAGTACATTTCCTAGGTCAGAGAGTTAGACAAATGACAAGGATTAGCGAGCTCAGTTTATAAGTTTCCAGTAGTAAGCTTAGATCACTAAGCTGAGTTTCCTTAAATAAGAATGCCTGCGTGTGGGCCAAGTGACCAAATTGGATTCTCTTAGGCCCCTGCACAATCAGGTGACACCAGGAAGCAGCATTTTTCCTAACATCATAATTACCAAAGGCGCAACACACCTTCACCACTTGGCCTCTTGTGGAAGGCACGCGTTATGATAGCCTGAAAGATCTTGTCTCCTTCTGGTAACCAGAGAGACTCTGCCGGGAGAGAGAAGCTTACTCACCAGGATGAAGACAGTAAAGAATATGACAACAATGGCAGCTGTAATGAACAGCTTTTTCCGGGGAAACACAGCAGCAGGTAGGAGAAACACAAGTGCAAAGCAGATGGCACCTCGGAGCCCTCCATAGGCAATGATGAACTGATCCTTAAAGGTCAGGGGAATCGTCCGGAACCAGTTAATGACCTGAGTCAGGACAAAGACACCTGAGAACGAAAAGCAAAACCAAAGAAAACAGACTGTGTGAGGCCGGAACATGAAACTAGAAGGAAGACTCATTCTCGGTGCTTCTGTGACAGGGCAAAGTGTCTAATAAGCCCCACAGTCTTTCCCCTTTTCCTCTGCTCTCGGGCATTCATTGTTTGGGGATAACGGGTGAAAATGTGAACTCAGGGAGGCCAAGAGACGTCAGTGTGACTTACAGCAAAGTCATGAAGGTACCTGGGGATGAACGGAATCCATGAGGAATGGGGGAGGGAGGGAGAGGGAGAAGCAGATGAAGCAGATGAAGCAGCAGCAGCCGAGGGGAGGGATGGGAAGCAGCAAGCCCCATTCTTCTAGTGAGTGCGAATATTCCTTCAGGAAACAAGCACCATTACCCAGCGCTCGCCAGATCAGACAGAAGGCAAGAGTGAAGCACACGAAGGCCCAGTTCCACTCATGGTTCTTCCCGACGGTGGACACGCCCATGAAGATGAAGATCAGGGTCTCACTGACGCTGCTCAGCATCTTCATGAAATACTTGATGGTGGTGTACGACTTCTGAGATACGTTTTCTTCCACATACTTATTCATAGTCATTGCACAAGCAGTGATTCTGCAAGGAAAGATATAGCTTGACAATGATCCTAATCAGAATAGAAGAGTCAGCACTTAAGAGCTAAGTGATGGCTCTACCCTTCTTCCCAACACTGTAACATTATTGATTGATTTGTATAAGTGAATGTGATTTGCATCATTGGACCCCACTATCTCCGGAGGTCTTCATCAATACCTATGGCTTGAACTTCTCGGCTCTGCCCAGCTTTGTAGTCTATGGGCATCAGCACCTGTCAGCATCACAAATAGAACAGGTCCACAATATATTCAAAACCCGCTATCTTCCTATAAAACCAGTTTTGTTTTCTCTATCACTCTAGTGCCTGAAACGCTAAGGTATTGCCGACAATGCTAAACTTGAAATTGTAGTCTCATTGGCCTTCTCTTCCTGCCACACCTCCTCCATGCCCCCCACTCCACCATCTCATTGGTCACCAACTGTTTTCAACCCCTCATCCTGGGTATCTCTTGGACCTACTTACTCCTTCTTTATCCTAACACCTTAGTTTCCACTTCTGGAAAATTCACAAAGTATTTATAGGCTTTGAGATCACCTAAAGAACAGAAACCCCTTTCCTGTTTCCCCCAGAATCTCATCCTGGGTATCTCTTGGACCTACTTACTCCTTCTTTATCCTAACGCCTTAGTTTCCACTTCTGGAAAATTCACAAAGTATTTATAGGCTTTGAGATCACCTAAAGAACAGAAACCCCTTTCCTGTTTCCCCCAGAATCTCATCCTGGGTATCTCTTGGACCTACTTACTCCTTCTTTATCCTAACGCCTTAGTTTCCACTTCTGGAAAATTCACAAAGTATTTATAGGCTTTTGAGATCACCTAAAGAACAGAAACCCCTTTCCTGTTTCCCCCAGAATCTTCAAAACTCTGGGACCACAGAGCTCTGGTTTCCCCTCCAACGATATCTATTTTAATAGAGCACCTGCGCACACTCTAGTAAGGGAAGGGCTCTAGGGTCAAGTCCATGCTCCTAAGCTGGACAGCTGAAGCTCTTTACACTCTTCACTCAGTGGACAGATCCAGTTTCACCTCCCATCCCCTCTCCACCCAGTATACACCATATGCCTCGACGGTCTGTAATTTCCCCAACATGCCCTGCTCTTTGCTATCTTCTCGCCTTACTGTGTGCAAAAGCTCCTCTCTGTCTGAAATGTTACCCCTGCCCATCTCAAATGCCCCCTCAGAGGGAAATTCAGTATGAACTGGGTGACAGCTCATCCTAGGTTCCATCTAAAGAGACACCAATACTAGACATCAGCTGTAGCAACATTTTTCTAGATATGTCTCCTGAGGCAAGGGAAATAAAAGCAAAAAAAAAAAAAAAACACAAAAAACTATTGGGACTTCATCAAAATAAGAAGTCTCTGCACAGTGAAGAAAGCAATCAACAAACCAAAGGACAACCTACTGAATGGGAAAAGATATTTGCAAACGACATATCCAATAAAGGGTTAGTATCCAAAATATATAAAGGACTTATACAACTCAAAACCCAAAAAACAAATAATCCAATTAAAAAATGCGCACAAGACAGGAACAGACATTTCTCCAAAGATGACATACAGATGGCCAATAGGCACATGAAAAGATGCTCAACATGACTGATCATCAGGGAAATGCAAATCAAAACCACAAGGAGATACCACCTCACACCTGTCAGAACGGCTAAAACCCAAAGCGTAAGAAACAACAAATGTTGGTGAGGATGTGGAGAAAGGGGAACCCTCGTGTACTGTTGGTGGGAATGCAAACTGGTGCAGCCACCATGGAAAACAGTATGGAGGTTCCTCAAAAAGTTAAAACTAGAACTACCCTAATGATCCAGGAATCACACTAATGGGTATTTACCCAAAAAAATACAAAAACACTAATTCAAAGGGAGACATGCACCCCTATGTTTATAGCAGCATTATTTACAATAGCCAAACTATAGAAGCAGCCCAAGTGTCCATCTATACACGAATGGGTAAAGAAGATATGGTATATACATAAAATAGAATATTATTCAGCCATAAAAAGGAACAAAATCTTGCCATTTGCAATGACATGGACTGAGCTAGAGAGTATAATGCTAAGCGAAATAAGTCAGTCAGAGAAAGATAAATACCATATAATTTCACTCATATGTGGAATTTAAGAAACAAATAAGCAAAGGAAAAGAGAGAGAGAGAGAGAGAGAGATAAACCAAGAAACAGACACTTAACTATAGAGAACAAACTGGTGGTTACCAGAGGGGAGGTGGGTTGGCGGATGGGGGAAATAGGGGATGAGCATTAAAGAGTATACTTATCATGATGATAAAAAAATACAGAGACATGGATACTAGAAAGCACCAAAGGACTCCATTATCAGAAGGCATTCTAGAATGAAGACAAAATTTGAGTGAGCTGTCTGCCTTGCACTGAGTGATCACCATGCCATAAGCCAACCACTGGTCATGATCTGTGAAGTTTTCCACATTCTCCTAACTTCAGAGCTACAATGACCCTAAAGGCACCTCGCCACCAACAACTGCATGGAGTCCTCCTTACCCTGAGAAGATTTCTGCTATTTTAGGAAAATCCTCCTACTTCGAGCACACGGATAGGCAGAAGAACACAAACCTAAGGACTCTCTGAGTGAAGACCTAAACGGGTAATCATGAACACATTTCACTGCAAGAAAAAGACCCGTTTCTTACACACACAGAACATGTCTATTTATTTGTGTGCCCCTATTAAAAGAAAACAGAGAACCTGCCAGGTCAGGAACCGTGCATTTAGCTACAATGTCACCGGCCCCAGAATGAGTGGGTACTTCTTTGAGATTTATATGAGGGAGGAGTGCATAATTCACGTGGTTCCCAAAAGAGTGCCTTATTAAATAAGCTAATAAAATTCAGCAAACACAAACACATGGCAAGGCCTTTGAATAGCTTAGGGCTTATATAGTAACAGTCAACCTTTATAGCACCCCTGCTCTGTGCCAGGTACTATGTAAGCACCCTGTGTGGATTATGTCAGTTCACCTCATTACAAACCTCTCAACAAGTTCTGTTAGCATTCCCATTTTACAGATGAGAGAACAAAGGCAGACACAGGCCCACTTACTCAAGAGGACACTGCTCATAAATGGTGGTGCCAGGAGTTTTACTCAAGCAGTCTGAGTCAAAGCTGGCACTGTTGAGGATGGAAGCCTTGCTCTGTCCAAGCTCTCAGCGAGCCCAGTCACCTTGGATGGGGAAGAGGTCTCACGGCCCTGCCAAGCCCTTGCTCATCCTTTCTCAAGTACAAGCCTGTTTGTATTAGCTTCCAGTGGCTCAGTAAGAAATTAGCCAGAACTTAGTGACAACACACAGATTCATCATCTTACGCTTCCAGAGTTCAGCAGTCTAAAACCACTTTCACTGGGCTAAAATCAAGGTGCTGATAAGGCTGTGTGCCTTCTGGAAGCTTTAAGGGAGATCTTCCTCACTTTTTCTAGTCTGGAGGCTGCTTACGTGCCTTGGCTCATGAGCCTGTCATGCCAACCTCTGCCTCCTCGGCCATGTCTCCTTCTGATGGCTGATTTCCTCCTACTGTCCCCCCCTCAGTATCCCTGTGATTTTGTCCAGTGTCATCTCCCCATCTCCAGGCTCTAACTTAATCACACCTGCAAAGTCCCTTCTGCCATGTAAGGTAATATATTTGCAAGGAGGGTCTGGAGATGAGAATCTTTGGGGGCCGGTATTCAGCGGATCGCACCATTGTTGGCATTCACCTCCCTGGCATGGTGGCCACAACCAAGTGCATGTCTCCAGGTGATCGTGGCCAGAGTTGCTCAAGCGTGCTTGGCGACAGAAGCTAACAGATGCTCTGTCACGCTGGCTCGAATCATAGACTAGAACCTCCACCAGCAGGCGAGAGAGACTGAGGAGAACAGAATGGGAAGTGGCATCTGTCTGAGTAAGCCTACGTAGGGCATCTTGCCAGCCCCCACTGCAATAAAAACCATTTGTTAACTATAGTTCTGAACATCTTTGCCTTTCCTATTTTGGTTTAATTTCTCTTTAACCAGACTTCAAAAAGTAAGGTTTGCCCAGTATAAAATAATGAAGGCAAAAAGCCCAATTAAACTGATTACAAATCTAAAGCAAAATGTGTTTTATCAAAAAAAAGATATATACACAGCAACACAAACTAAGGAGACTTTCTTAAATGTTATCAAGCTAAAACTTTGTAACAAAAACAAATAATAATGGTCATATTACTTCCTGAAATTCTCTAATGCTATGCAAGAGGGACCTCTAAATGATATTATAAAGTATTTAAGCTTAGAGACAAATATAGAGAACAAACACCAAAGTACCCACTCCCCAGCTCTTTATAATCACTTTATTGTTTTTTAATAAATAAAACATCAGCTACAGAGTTGAAATCACTCCATTTTTCATATTACCCCTATTTCCCTCTTTCTCTCCCGGCAATGGATTATTTTTATCATTCAAAAAGTGATTTTTAAAAGGCTGGAGAATATTGTTTTTGTGAACGTGATAAACATTTCCCTCTAAGATCACGTTCCCGTCAGTCACTGGGAAAAAGGTAAACCATACAGGTAAAGAGTCATCTTCAGTTCACTATGTAAGCAATGTAATAAAATTTTATTCAGAAATTATTGAAAAACATAGCTTTGGTGTAAGAATAAAAAAATAATAAATGAATTTTACATGAATGTCCACGGGATCAATTTCCATTGCTTTGTGTCCTTAACATGACACCAGCAGTGATGCTCACGTCTGCCAGACACTTCGCTGTAACTTAAAGCTATTTCCTACCAGCACAGGGAGACACTGGAGGGAGAATGGCCCCAGTGGGTACCAGAGGCCTCAGCATCTGGTAGTGCCCCGTTCAGGAAGCCTGGGCATGTCTATGACATTGATGCGCTCTATGGGCTGGGGACAGATGTTCCAAATATCGGTTCTGGTCTGTCCCGTAGAGCTTAATGCAAAGGCCAGGAGGTGTTTTCATTGCAAAGAGGTTTTTTGTTGTGTATACTCTGATCTGAAGTCAAACCCCCTCACTGCAATAACATCACAAGGACACAAAACTACCAACTAGGGAGGCAAACACAATACAGTCTCCCAGAAGTAGAGAAACCTTCTCTCCCCTCTGCAAAGACCATCATCAAAAACAGATATTCTTGGCACCATAACATTGCTTCTTCTTCATTTTCCTAAAAGAAGTACAAGAAACTTATGAGGTAGGAATGGTGTTGGCTGGGGTCTGACTGTCCTCAGCCTCACTGGGTCTGAAGTGCCTGGCCAGGAGTGTCCTTGGGTACAAGGTCATGTCAAAGCATATCACAGTAGCACTGCACTTCCAGGAGAAGTGAGATTCCTTCCTCCATTAGCATGGACACCCATGGGGATTTCAGGCCTAAAATCCATGGCTTCTCATTCTGAACATCAATGCAATAAATAATATCCACATCAAAATAATAACCCAAAGAGACTCATTACATTTTAGAAAATTCTAGTTGATTTTTTTTCTTTTTTAAAGGTTTATTTACCTGAGAGAGAGAGTGTGTGAGCGCACATGGGTGGGAGAGGCAAAGGGAGAGGGAGAGAGAATCTGAAAGCAGACTCAGCGCTGAGCACAGAGCCCAGTGCAGGGCTGGACCTCATGACCCTGAGATGATGACCTGAGCCAAAACCATGAGTCAGATGCTCAACCGTGCCACCCAGGCACCCCCCTAGTTGAACCTCTTAACTCTAAAAAGCCTTCAAATATTTTTGAACTATTGACCTTTAGCATTTGCAATATGACCTTCCTTTTTCAACCTAGGTCACTGAGTCATCCCCCTCTTCCCATGCACTTCTCTCTTTCCTAGTCTCCATATTTGGCTAACATGATTATGAAGAACAATTTAATATCAACCAACATTTTCTTAGCAACTACTTGGGGGAAGTTCTGTGCTGGGGTCTAGGAAGATAAAAGCAAGTAAGACACGGCTTTGACTTTCAAGGGTTCGAAGTCACAGAGAGAAAGGGTCCCAAAGATATCATCAGGAGAGAACAGTGCAAGTGTCATAAATGGGGTCGGGAGCACAGGGAAGGAAATCACCACGTCTGCCACAGAAGAGGGTCCATTTGAGCCACATCTCTATGGCCCAGTGAAGAGCTCAGAGAGCGGGAAGAAGTAAGGCAAGAAAAAGAAGTGGCCATGTGCAAAGGCTTGAAAGAAAGAAACAGGCTGGCATATTTGGGCAACGGGGAATGATTCTGGTAGCCAGAGAGGTGAGGGATGATAACATTAAGACACAAGGATGAAAGGAGTTAGGGGCCAGATAATAACAAATGACACTGCTGTGCATTGTGTTAAGGAGTTTCAACTTTATTTCATAGGCTGGAGGGAAAAAGTGAGAGATTATATCTTTGATCATATAATTAATGCCTACTTCCCCAACCCAACTGGTAGTTTCATGAGAAAAAAAAAAAAGTGTCATCAATGCTTAGCATAGTGTCCAGCAGGTCATTAACGTGTTTTGAATCAATGACTACATGGATGAATTGCTCATAGGGATGGTGGTGTGGTGTGGACAGATTCTGTTTTAGAAAGAGAACTCTGAAGGGAATATGGAGAACAGATTTGGAAGGACACGAACCTAGAAGCGGGACTCAATTCATTTCCTGCAGGGGTCTGTCATTTTGTTTGCAAAATCCATGGTAGCACCTACCTGGTCCATACAATAAATATTCCAAAATATGTCTGTGTTTTTACAGGTGTTACTTCCATTCTGTGGGGCCACATGGAGGTGAGGTATGTATAGAATTCACTGGTGCTTTCTGCTTTATTACCTTACCCTCACATTATGTTTTAACATAAATGTATGGTGATTATCGCCAATTTAGAGACCAAGAAGCTAAAGCCCTACAATTAGTGGTTTTTACAGTCACCAGCATACACCACTACATCATGCTAAATACAGCATACAAGAAATTCATGCCAGCTAATACGATCTCAACAGAGTCTTCTGGAGGAAAAACAGACTCTGTATTTAAATGATCTGTCATTTGACTATTTCTGAAGAGAAAAATTGCGACAAACACTTTTCTCTGTACTATTCCATGACTCCATCTTAGCAGTCCATGAAGCCATTCTTCCATGGATGTTCAGTTCCTTCTACCAGAATGTATGCTCTGAAAGAGCAGGGCTAGCACTTGTCCATGCTTACCGTGGTTGCCTGCATGTCACGGTACCAAGATGCATGGTCAAATAATACTGGCTGAGATTAGTTTAATGAAAGTCTAGAACCTTTCATTTAGATGGCTGTGATCTGTAGAATCAAACAGACCAGCATCAGTACTGAAGGCAGGTGGCAACAGCGGATTTCTGGTTGTGAAGATAAGAAATATATATCCTGTCTGTGTTTATGTACATATGGTGACACCATGCCTCAGTGAATTCAGTTTCTAAGTACAGGTGCTTTCGTTTTCTTTTTTTAAGGAGTGGTCAATTCTCTAATTTCCATTCCCAGGTTCGGAGACATTTTCTGTAATCTGAACGGCTTAGACTTTGAGTTAAACAGGTAAGAAGAATGTTGCAAAGCTCTTTTGCTCCCATTCTCTCTCTTCAGTGTGAACTGAAAAAGTATGGATCTAATTGTAGACAAATACAGTCCAAATAGTAGTTGCATATTCTCAATAAAGACTTTGCCAGATATGAAGGCATACTCCACCTGTCAGTGTCAAATATTCGCAATGACGAAGGACAATTACAAAGCTTTCTCTGTATTGATTAAAGCCAGGTCCTGTGGTGACTCAGGGTGAATTGCATGCTCTCAGAATAAAGTATTAACTCATGTGGGATAAATTAATTTTTCCAGGGCATGAATTTACCATATAATGGATTGCCTCTTCTAGGACACCTAACAACCAAGAAGAGAGGGAGTTTGACATATGAGAAAATGCGAGGAAAATTTGTTTTTGTTTTGTTTTTTTGAGAGAGCAAGAGCATAGGAGCTGGGTGGAAGTAGGGGCAGAGGGAGAGAGGGAATCTTAAAGAGCCTCCATGTCCAGCACAGAGCCCGACACTGGGCTTGATCTCATAACCCGACCCTGAGATCATGACCTGAGCCAAAATCAAGAGCTGGACGCTTAACCAACCGAGCCACCCAGGGCCCCCCAAGGTTTGTTTTTAAGAGAGGATCCAAGCATAAAAACTGAACCACCTTTCTTAAAATACCAAGAAAAGTAAACTTAAACTCTTATAAATGCCTGATTATTCATATAGTCTTGACCATTTCATGGATTTTCCACATCTTTTGTCTCTTCTCCTTATAGGCTTTCAACTCAATTCAACTAACGTTTATAGGTGATTCACTGACACTT
Organism: Eumetopias jubatus; assembly: GCF_037043125.1. Classification (NCBI taxonomy): domain Eukaryota; kingdom Metazoa; phylum Chordata; class Mammalia; order Carnivora; family Otariidae; genus Eumetopias; species Eumetopias jubatus. The sequence continues at coordinate 81,836,345 of NW_028274815.1, read as the reverse complement.
AAAGCAGTCATGATTTTGTGGAGAACACATACAGAATCACAATTCACTGTCAATAGTGTGAGGACACACAAAGCATCAAGGGACCCACAGAGTCCACTGACTCCAGTGAGAGAGTGTTGGCAAAGGCCTTGTGTTTCTTTTGTGAAAGTACGGCTTTTCTGTAACCACTAGAAATCCTTGGAAAAATGCAAATGCCTGGGCCCCATCCCAGACCTACGGAATCAGAATCTCTGGCTGGGGCCTAGAGTTCTGTGTATGTAAACCATCTTTCCAGGTGATTCCTAAATACCTCCAAGGTTGAGGAAAGCAAGAGGAGTCATAGGCAGAGTGTTCAGGAGAGGAAGAATGAATGAGGGAAAAGAGCTGAAACTTGAATCATTTTGTTTACAATTTTACTGAAGTCTAAAAATAAGGGCCAAGGTGAGATGTGAGGGCTTAATTATACTTTGCCACCTATTTTCTCCTTCCCTTCTCCCAACTTCCATTACTTGGTTCTGGGAACAGGTTCCATCTTCTCTTGCCTGGACTAGTATGCAGGACTCCGCACACATTCTTTTCCTGGCAAGTCTCCACCTAGGCCCCTTCACCCGGTTGCTAGCAGCTCTTCCCTCTCCTGCTGCCCAGACAGCCATGCCCCAGCGCTGGGGGCTTCCAGCAAGCCTGAGGTCATGACCTCCAGCTGTTACCCCAGAGTGCTCTGGAAACACTCTCAGTTGGCTGGGTGATGGCATAAGAAAGCTTCGGAGGCACTCCAATCTTCACTGTGGAACAGAAACACGGTGGTGTCTCCTCTTTGCTCAAAGCTTCCAAAGTTCCCGACTGCCTACAGAACAACACAGGGCAGGGCTTACCAGCTACCACCTTTCTCGCCAGACTGAGGCTCGGTCCCCTGGAGGTAGCAGAGCTTTTCGTCTTCGAGCCCTCGGCCACACGCCACCCTCGACGCACAGCGCTCTTCTCTTCATCCCTGAAGCTTCAACTCAGCCTATCACCAGTCCAACCCTCACGCTACTCTACCGTGAAGTACTGAACTTCCCTCGCTAACCGGTAGTCCACACAGACTGCGAGGCAGGTGGCAAAGTAAATGTAACCTGACTGCCTTCTTCTGGTACTTCTCACGCTGCCGGGCTGCTCATGTGACAGAGTCTGAGCCAATCACAGTTCTTCAGATCCCTGAGCCAATCACAATCCTTCCTTTGAAATTTCTTTTGTCGAGGGGCGCCTGGGTGGCTCATTCAGTTGAGCGTCTGCCTTCCGCCCAGGTCATGATGCCAGCATCCTGGGATCAAGCCCCGCATCGGTCTCCCTGCTTGGCAGGAAGCCTGCTTCTCCCTCTCCCTCTGCCTGCCTGTCTGCCTGCTTGTGATCTCTCTCTCTGTGTCGGGTAAATAAATAAAATCTTAAAAAAAAAAAAAATTCTTTTGACGGGAGCTGGCAGAGTGGAACTCCCTGTATTCTTTAGTGACAAGAATAGAGATATAAAGCCCAGTCTGACTGTGACCCTTGTCTGATGTTTTAGAGATGGCTGTCCTATCAGAAAGAAGCCATCACACAGAGGAAGATGAGACACAGAGAAAGAGAGAGAGAGAGAGGTGGTTCCGGCCTGGGGTCCCACCACCGCAAGGCCAAATCTAACACCTGCCCTCATCAAGAATTCATTTCTATGAGCCAGCAATTCTGGTTTGACTTGGGTTTCACTGAGTAACCAATAATCTGGTTTGATTTGGGTTTCCCTTGCTCACACAGAGCCTCCCTCTACTGTCTGAGCGGGGCTCCTGCTTGCAAAGACCCCAGGTGACTCGACTTACCTGTAATAGCTGGGGATTAACTGTGAGGGTGCACGTGGGGAAAAGAATCTTGGCCACTTGGCCAGGTCCCCTGGGAACATCAAAAAAAAAAAAAAAAAGGCCTGAGGTCTGATTGATGTAAGGGAAAAGAGGCAGCAGAGGGAGAAGGCATACTGAGAGAAAATACTACAGCATCCAGAGGAGCCACTCACAGCTTCCCTATGCCAAAGAAACCAACAGAGCAAGACTCTGGGTTCACAGCAGGCTAGCTTCCTCCCCCCACAGAGAACTGCTGAGAAGTAAACTAACGTTTTTAAAGCGAGGTAAAGGAGAAAGAGACTTTCCTCAGGTCACCTATCCTGTTCTTGAAAGAGCAAACCTTGACTCCCATAGCTGAACTCCCTGACGAAGGGAATGGTGCATTGACTTCTGCCGTGTGTCCAAAGGCTGCTGTCCCTCTCAGAAGCACTAGCTGGGCAGTACCTGTACGCATTCAGTTTTCTGACAAGATTTTCATTGAAACAAAAAAGGTAATTCTTTCTCAGCAATTACACAATATTGACATTTCTGATTTACAATCCTGTTGTTTACATTTTGGCCTATGTATTACTAGGAAATAATTTTAGCCTTTACTTATTACTGCAATTACTTATACCTGAAAGTCTGAAAGAAAATGCTACTTTAAATAGTAAGTTCAGGACTAAGAGTAACCTAGTGATGCAATGACATCATCATTTTTACATAAACCCACAAAGAATAGTTAAGAAACAGTCAAAAAGAGCAAAACAAGAGCAAAACCAGTATTATCCAGTTACTAATTATTATCCAGAACCTCCATTCTTCAAAGAGATCTCAGGGAAGGCGTTAATTCAGGAGCAAATTGTTCTAAAGTTTCATGTAATTTACATTTAGCAGGCAAACACCAAATTTGTTCCCTAGAATAAGAGTGCTTAACACAATGACACACCTAAGGAGACACCAAAGCCCTTCAGTGAGGCAGACCCCAAATTATATCGCTTTATTCATCTGTTCTTAAAAAGAAATCCATAAAATGCATTCCACAAAATGAAACACTCTTTTTTTGAGAGAGAGAGAAGAAAGAAAGAAAGAGGGAGAGGGAAGATGGGGGAGGGACGGAGGGAGAGGGAGAAAGTGAATCTTAAGCAGGCTCCACACCCAGCACAGAGCCCCATACGGGGCTCGATCTCAGGATCCTGAGATCATGACCTGAGCCAAAATCAAGAGCCAGATGCTTAACTGACTAAGCCACCCAGGCACCCCAAAATGAAGCTCTCTTATCGTGGCATTTATCACGTCAGCTCTTTTTCATTTTTATACTGTTTTCAGGAACTACTACAAAATATCCCATATGCTATTTCCTGCATTCTTACCATACCTGAAAATACCTAATTACCAACTGTGTAACTAAACCTATACGACTCATGAGGTTGAGAATTCATGGACTGTATGAATGATATTCCCCATACAGATGATTATGATCATGTTTTTAATGTTCTTTTACTTATAAGATGAGGCATGAAAATATATTATTTTGAACACTGAATAATTATAATTTCAGTCTGTGAAAAATACAAACTACCCAACCCCCGAGAATCTCTTTTAATGGACTTCGCTCATTCCTATAGCTATGAAAAGTTTGTATCAGGGAGAGTCCCGTCCCTCAGCTAGGTTTTGAAGAGTTTATATCAAAACCCCTAAATGTGGATCTTGAGTAATGTTTTGCCTTTGTTCCCAGTGGCTTCTGCCCCTCCCTTCAGTTATTCCTCTCTTGTTTTCTAACCTCCCCTACTCTCAAAGAAATGTTCCTTATAAGCAGCATGATTAACATCGATGAAGGGAATGCATTTCTGTTCTGTTTTTTTCTCCATCTTTTCATGCCCTATTTTTTTCTTTTACTTCATCAGAGGGAAGAAAACGTATTTCAACAAGTCTTCAAATATCCAAATAGCAAAAACTAATGGTGAGCGCTAGAGAACAATGCTGTCTAACAGAAATATAATACAAGCCGTATTTATATTTTTAAACTTCCTAGTACTCATGATTAAAAGTGTAAAAAGCAATTGCAGAGTTTAATTTTCATAATATATTCATTTAACTCAACAAATCTAATTTATTGTCATGTCAACATGGAATCAATATAAAAATCATTATTTGGAGTTTCTACAGTCTTTTCCTACTAAATCTTAAAAATCTAGTGTATATTTTAAACTTAGAGCACATCTCAATTTAGACTAACTACATTTTAAGTACTCAAAAGCCACATGACGCTGATGGTCACCAACAGTGCTGGACAGCACCCAGGGAAAAACTGACAGGCTACTGGTTCTGCTCTTTCTTCACAAAAACCAAGCAAATGCTAGAGGTCATGAGTTGAACCTATTTAATTAAACAGTTTAAACCATAAAAATAAATCCAAGTAATTTCACCAATCTCTTAACACTACTCTGGACAAATACTGCATGATCTCACTCATGTGGGGGGGTCTAAAAAAACAAAGTCATAGGGCGCCTGGGTGGCTCAGTCGGCTGAGCGTCTGCCTTCAGCTCGGGTCATGATCCTAGTGTCCTGGGATTGAGCCCCCTGTCGGGCTCTGTGCTCAGGGGGGAGCCTGCTTCTCCCTCTCCCTCTGCCTGCTGCTCCCCCTGCTTGTGCTCTGTCTCTCTCAAATAAATAAAACCTTTATATAAAAAAAAAAAAGTCATGGGGCACCTGGGAGGCTCAGTCAATTAAGCGTCCAACTCTTGGATTCAGCTCATGATCTCAGGGTCATGATATCGAACCCCACGTCAGGCTCTACACTCAGCACGGAGTCTGCCTGTCCCCTCTCCCTCTGTTCCTCCCCCTGCCTTTTCTCTCTCTCAAATAAATTAAAACTTAAAAAAAAAAAACCATAGAAACAAGAGAGTAGACTGGTAATTATCAGGGGCAGAGGATGAGGGGGTTCATGGGGGGGGGAGATGAGGGAAATGGGTAAAGGTGGCCAAGTGTACAAACTTCCCCTATAAGATGAGTAAGTTATGGGATTTAATGTACAGCAAGGTGACTATAGTTAATACGGTATCACATACTTGAAAGTTGCTAAGAGAATAGATCTTAAAAGTTCTCACCACACATACACACACAAGGGTCACTACATGCAGTGATGGCTGTGTTAACTAATCTAATTATGGCAATAATTTTGCAGTATATACATATATTAAGTCATCATGTTGTATACCTTAAACTTATACATGTCAGTTATAAAGCTAGGGAGAAAGGTTTATAATTTCAAATTTCCCCTTGCCTTTTCTAGTTTTACCCTACCTTTTAGGCAAAGTTGTACAAAAGGAGATAAAAGACATGTGAGTGGTAATAAGAAATAATAAGCTTTTCATTTGTTTTTACTGTTCCCTGAATGTGCCCAGAAAATTAAGGGAGATATGATTCATTTTCTTATTATTTAACTAATTTCCTGCCTTATTTTACTATGTCCTCCCAAAGCCCCACCATTTAACATTTGTGTTTGAGGTGGTCATGTAAGACTTTAGAGAGGTCAGTTTTGGCCAGAGTCACAAGTGAAGGCATACACCAAAATCAAAAATAAAGCTTCGATTTGCCAAGGCAATGGAAGGTATAATGAGCCAATGAAAAGAGAAGAGGTCACAGAACCAGAGATCTAAGGCTACCATCTTGGTCCCCCTGTCCTCCCCTCCAAACTCTCTACTCTCCCTGCTCTTCTTCATAATCCAAAGGGTTGACATTGAGGCTCAAGGGACACCGTGTATTTGAAGTGTGTTATTACCACGATGCTCTATTTCTGATGCCTACAGCATGACGTGGTCAGGATTAACAGAGCAGAACAACAAAACTACGACCTGAGCTTCTTCCCACTTCGTCTCCCCTCCCACTCCACTCTCTCCTCCCCCCAGTAAAGGCGCCCCCATTACAAATGTCCTATATTGCTGTTGAGAAAGCAGACCCCAACAGCAGGAGCAATGAAGGATATTAGAGCTGGAGGCTCTTCCTGAAAGTGTGTTCACTAAAACCCCAAGCATCAAAGTGTAAATAATTTTCACTTCAGTAGGTCAGAAGGGTAGATGTGTTTTCAGGAATGAGGACATGGTAAATTTAACCGAGGACTGATGCTTGCTAACTGTGGCATAAAGATTCGTATCCTAGGCCTGCTTATTAGGCTGAGAGATGTTCTGTGTAAATCTGAGGTATAGATTAGAGCCCCAGGACAAGAATTACAAGTTGTTTGTTTTTGGGGGTTTTTAGGCTCATTCACAATCACTTGTGTGTTAAGTGTTCCTATCTATCATGACCCTGCCCATTTGTACATGTCAAAGAGCTGACATCATACAAAAAATGAAGCTACACTGGACTGGACCGGATGAATCTGAAATGAGTGTTGAATAAGTGTGGTGCCCAACATCACCAATGCCATCATTCTTGGTGGGAATTGCAAGCTCGCTCTCTCAAATAAATAAATCTTAAAAAAAAGATTTCTTTATCTACTTGAGAGAACATTCTCGCTCTCTCAAATAAATAAATCTTAAAAAAAAAGATTTCTTTATCTACTTGAGAGCATTCTCGCTCTCTCAAATAAATAAATCTTAAAAAAAAGATTTCTTTGTCTACTTGAGAGAGCGAGAATGAGAGAGAGTACATGAGAGGGGGGAGGGTCAGAGGGAGAAGCAGGCTCCCCGCCGAGCAGGGAGCCCGATGCGGGACTCGATCCCGGGACTCTGGGATCATGACCCGAGCCGAAGGCAGTCGCTTAACCAACTGAGCCACCCAGGTGCCCCGATAAGTAAATCTTAAAAAAAAAAAAAAAAAAGACCAATTGGATTTGCATGGAGGCCAAGCCAGGGAGTGTGTGAGAACTTGTGGGCAGATGAGTATTTATCCAGGTTGCATTATCCAGATCGATTTGTTAAAGCTCCAGGTCACATTATTACACTAAGAAAAACATTCAGTAAACATAAGACAAGTCTGGGAAAAAAATGAATGAAAGAAGCCTGTCTTACACATACATACATATAAATACGCATATATCCATACATACAGAAGATGCTTTGTATAAGGTTTTATGAATGTCCTGCAGTGTCATGTGTTCATTTTTTTTTCCATATTTGGAGAAGACCAGAACATGTGAACATTTTGTAAGGAGGAACATGCTGGCACACTGGTTGTGATTTCATATGACTGTATCTTAAAGACGTGGTCTCCTAAATGCTACCAATGGTGGGCCAATCAAGAGGAACCAGGACAGAAGATTCAAAATGGCAGATGAAGACATGCTTTCCTATTTTTCTCAAAGTTTGAAATAGATGACAATCACCAGCTCATACACAGAGAAATGAGAAAGAGAGAGAACATGGTCTTCACATCTTCAGTGGCGACTGCCTCAGTCCCACGAACTTGGCTTGCTCCTAGACTTCATGCCTGAGCTTATCATCCTGGAAATTCCTGTTAAAAGTCTCTCGCTTAAAAATTTTCACTGAAATGTTTTAACTTTTTAAGTGGATGCTGGCACATGTGCTGGCTGGCCTGAGAACTGGAGACTTGGGTCCAGGCCCAACTTCCACAGACTCACCCACAGCCATGTTTTTTGCCCATCTGAGCCTCAATTTACTCATTCGTAAGACAGGACTAATATTTACCATTTCTTACTTTCTTTGCCATAACGCTGCTGGAATAATTGAAACAGCAAATGGAAAACATTTTAACTCCCCTCAGGAGAAGGAAGGAGAAGGAAGACTAAGGAATTATGAATCCATGGGGGACAAAAAAAAAAAAATTGGGGCATCTGGGTGACTCAGTCAGTTGAGCCTCTGACTCTTGATTTCAGCTCGGGTCATGATCACCGGGTCATGAGATCCAGCCCCGCATCCATCAGGGTCTGCCCTCAGCACAGAGTCTGCTTGTCCCTCTCCCTCTGCTCCTCACCAGCCCCCTCTCTCCCCACTCAAGCTTTCGCTCTCTCTCAAATAAATAAATACAATCTTAAAAAAAAGAAAAGGAAAGAAATATTGAGTGCCTACTCTCCTATCCAAAGGATGACTTAGCCACTTTTTGAAATTCCTGGAGCAACTCAGCGAGAAATCCACACATCCCCGATCCCCACAGGCTGCAAGCTGCTCTGGAGACCCAGCCTCCCTTTCCTTCATGACTTTGTATTTTCAGTGTCTCATTGACTAGAGCACAGGGGAATGTGGCGGTACAAGGTGAGGACCAGAAAAGGTTCCTGCTGTTCACAAGAAGGGAACAAAGTTCTACTACGGCTCTGATTTAAGGAATCATCTTTTTTTTTTTTTTTTTTTTAAGGGAACCTGTCTGTGTCTTTGCATAAAGGAAGGAGACAACAGGATGTTTTATCTCTGAGCATTTTCCTGAAACCAAGAGTTGGATGCTCAACCAACTGAGCCACCCAGGCGCCCCTCCAAATAGCTTTTTATAAGACAGAAGAGGAGAAGGCAGATAGAACGCCACCTCCTATTATTTCACTTACTTGGTGGTGGGGAAAATGACATCACACCACAATTCCATGACACAAAATAAACAGCTGCACTGGGGGCTTTGTGAATGCCCGAGGTACATCGCTTCCGACACCTCTCCAAAGAAACCAAGATGCCGAAGTCCTGCCCAGAGCTTTCCCACCTAAAAGACTGATTGCATTTTGAACCCAGACCCAACTCTTCTGTTCTGCGGAAGGACGTTTTTAACCAGACTTCTGTGTTAACGTCCTGCTTGTTGAGTGCTCTCAGTCAAGGACAGGCTGCCTCAGAGCCCACCCAAGACAAAGCGGAGGTACAGAGGGTTGCAGGATCTGAAAGGCAATCTGAAGGGGAGGGGAGAGGAAGGAGAGATGGATGGAAGGAAGGTGGAGAGGGAGGCAGGGAGGAGAGCCGGCAAAACTCCCGTAGGACAGAGTCACGTTGCTACACTGTTTCACAGGGGGGCTTTAACCTTTCTGCTAACCTCAGTGTTTTTCCTTTCTGTGTGGCCACCCACTTCTCTTAAGCAAACAAGGCACATTACTGAGCATGCTCAGCATGTCACATGCCTTCCTTCCCATTAACCTTAAAATTTGTTTTCAAATGGCAAAAGAGTGTAATTAGCATGAAGTATGATAGGAATTCCTAAACTCAGTGCAATTTAAATGCGGAAAAAAATCACTAGTTCTATAAAAGAAGTGCACGTAAGTGTGCAATTTTAATTACATCATTATAGTGGATCCTCTGGACCAACATCCCAAGGTAAGGAAGGTACTTGCGATGTGGGGTGTCACTTTTCAAATGGGGAGGGGGAGGGGTGATACAGAAGCATCACGCCTGGGTGGGTTCTGAATAGCATAGGAATCACCTCACATTAGAAAACAGGGTATTACTTTCTGAGAACGAACACACTTCATTGGCTATCACAGGGTGAGGGGTGTACATGGTAATTCCAGATCCAAAAATGTTTAAACCTCCTGTAATATCTTATTTAACAGTTAATTTATGATTGAGGCGTACTCTGTGCAGTGACAATATTAGTTTAAATGTAATAAAGGACCTTTCTGTGCGCTAAGCTGTAAAATAAATGTTTGCTTTGAAGCTGGAAACAGAGGTGATGTTTTTCTTTCCCCGACAAAGCACGCAGAGAATTACCTGTGCTATTTATCAGGAATATGGTGTCCCATTTGTCCCTTATTTCCTAATTCCCAGAGCAAGTAAACCCACAATCCCATCTTCACAGGAGGTCAGAACCAACCTCCAAGCTCTGTGGACTCTGGCCCTCACGGACATTTCTAAGCAAGATGCACCCACAACCCCAACCCCTTCCAACACCTTCACTATCCCCCCGGACTCTAGATCTTCCCATCACAGTTTCTGCCCCTGAACGAACATCAGGCCAACTGACACACATCCTGAGACAACTGTGTGGGCCTTCTAGAACTTTTACTGATGCATGTGGTCAAAACAGATTCAAGGTTCTTCCGCAAACTGCTGTTAGAATATTGCTAAAACACCACACACGGAGTCCCACCCCCACTATTCTGGAAAGACCTTGTAACTCGCTGATCACACACTTTCAATGACACTGGTCAAAGAACCGTGAGGAAACTGGAAGTCATACAAATGATATGAATAGCAACCAGAAAGATACAGAACATTTTATTACTGGGCCAAACTGGATTAATATGTTGCTTTATTTAGGTTCTCGGTGAAACAGAAAACCACACAACCTTTAACTCGTGGCTTGCATTATAATGGGTCCCACTCTCCTCCGGGAGAGGCATCTGACTTCTCCTACCACAAATCTAATCTGCTTCCGATACAAAAGCCGTGACACGAGGTGAAAAACAAATAGCCCTTAAAGCAACACCTAAATCAGGCCACATGAGAAAACCTCAAGAACCAGACCTATGTTTACCATACCAAAACATGATACGTCACAGGCCCTCGCATAGAGCCCAGCACCTTTAGAGCTGTAAATAAGTATCTGTCAAAATGAAAACTTATAAAGGCTTTCCATTACTAAGTATTTTTCTCACCAACCCTATATGGGGTGTGACCATAATAAAATAGGCTTGTTTTTGGAAGCTCTGTTACAACATCCACACCCAACAAGAAGCCTCCTTCAAAGTGACCCTCAGAAGTAGAATCAGATCCAAACACCACCCTCCTTCAGCCCACTTGCAGAGCTTCTTGAGAACATCCTTCCAAATCTGTTAGTGAATATGCTAACTGTATCCGTGATACAGAATTTCTTGCTTTATAATCATGCCTGTTTATTCAAAAAGCTAAGCCAGAATGACATGATGACATGCCTTATTCATTGGATTTTGCTTTGAATGACTTAACGCCATTATTTCAAATCTAATCTAGCATACAAAGTGAACGTTCCCTACCACTAATGTCATTCAAATGAATATCCTAAGTAATTCCAGAATTCCAGATGCAGTTTAGGTGAGATGACCTTGCTGGAGTAAGCGGAGAGCCTCCTACACAGACTACCCTGAGTGGGCGTCAAACTCAGAAAATTCCTGGTGCCTGACAATCAACCTCAACAGTTTACTGTCATATTTCATACGAGACCCCAGAGATAATTCTTAGGTAGTTTTCTATTCTAGCACCAGATAGCTTTAGTATAAATTTGGCTGAGTGTCTTCATTTCTTTGAAACAAAGAGTCGGGAAAATCCATTTTCAATTTTTCTGAAAAGAATTTAAGAAAACCTCTTTTATGAAACTTATGTGACCTTAGCATCTTAGCTCAGAATACATAAATTGAATGAAATGTCACCACATTCAGTACTTTTAACAAAGAGGTGAATACTTACGCCATGATACCCGAGAGGTGAAACATTTCGGCTGTTATATAGGACAAATAACTGTACAGGAAGACAAAGAGTGGCTCAATCACTCGGATGTTATGCGTGAACCGAGTAGTAAATGCCGCTATAAATCCCAGGAAGATGCCAATCAACACCCCACCAATTCCCACAACAAAGAAGTTTGCAATTCCAGCAAACACGTCAATGGTCTCAATGGTTTTCATCTGGCAAAAAGACTTGAACAAGTTGTACAGGACCTGTGGGAGAAAGAGAACGCGTGGTCAAGACCCCTTCCAACATCCCCGTTTTCACTGCGGCCACAGAAAAATCCACCTGGCCTCCTAACAAGGACATTTCTTCTGTGCCCCCAAGTTGATGACCAGTGGCAATAACTGTATTTAGCTTGATACCATCTAAAAGATAATCTTAAAAGACTTGGTTGCCATCCAACAGACCCTGCTTGTGTCACCGATGCTGGGGAAGGAATAGGTCACAGAGAAAGCTGGTCAGTGCTGCTGTGAAGTCAGTTAACTTTGCAAGGCTCTCTGGTGGGGTCGTGCCACGGAAGGGGCCCCAGCCCTCAGCACAGGTAGCCCACCTGAAGATATCTTCCTCCAGGGCACTGAGGTCCTCCCTCCTCACTCCAGCCCCCACCCCACCCCACACCTCTGCTATAACATGAGACCCAAAGCAAACTTTCTTAAAGCAAAGAGGCAGCCACCTGTGTTTTGTGTGTTTTGTGTATATGTGCTGTAATTTCACACATATTTTGTCCCTCTTCTAAAGGAATGAGCCCACGCGGCTGCTTGACTTCTGAAACATCCACACGGTCTTTACATAGTCTTCATTTAATTAAGCTTCAAAAATGCTCGGCACTTCACGTCTGCTGGGAATCTGCTTGCAAACGTGTTTCTAAGGACCCAGCTGAGACAGGAAGTGACGGCTGGTGCCCTACCACATTTTTCACAAAGCCAGCAAAGGAAACAGGAGTCCAGCGGGTGCCCTGCTTCTTCTCACTGGGTTATTTACAGCCAGCATGTCCAGGAAAGCTGGCTGTCAGGACACTGGGATGAAGGCCTTTTACGGTATAGGCCATGCTACGCCCTTATTCGGTTTCTGAGAAACTCAGATTGAACCCCTTTGTCCACGGTCACACCAAATGTCACACGCGATACGAGAACCCGGGTCTCCTGGCCTTCTGGGTAAGTTTTTCAAGGTCCAGGCACGGGAGAATGAGTCAGGTTCTGACCCTGCTAGCCAGCATGGGATCTGGCGAAAGTCGATTCCACTCTTCGCCTCCCTGAAGGTCCGTCAGAGCCCACCACATTTGCAGGTTTTGTGTCATTTTTCCCTCTTTTCTGCTGGATCATAAACTCATCGTGGTCAAGGTTCATTCCTTATTATGATTTGATTTTTCCATGCTGCCTGGGAGAAGACAATAAAGGTCTGCTGGCTTTGAAGAAAGCAGTGGATTAGGACTAGAAATGAATGCGCTTTTCTTTTCTCATAATCGCAGGTATGACATTTGAGAGCATTTTGGTATTGTACCACCAGGAAATGACTTGAGTAAGAAGGGGGGGAAAAAAAAGAAAAAAAGAAAAAAAGCAACTCCTTCCCCTGAGGACTTAAATACGTTGAGAGTATCATCATTTGCCAGAAAAGAAAATGACTTCAAGTAGCTGCTGCTTCCCACTTCCAACCAGAGGCCTGCTGCACGTGGGACTCCGTCAGCCTCAACAAGCCGTGGTCGCTTCCCGAGTCGGCATCAGAGATGTGCTATACATACCCCTTGTCTCCAAACAGCCCAGGCCGAGGGGGGACGGTCACCTGCTGCCAGAAGAGGGAGGCAGGCTTCCCCCCGCCCAGCTATCTCTGCACAGCCTCCCTCCTCCCCCAGGCCACTTGGTCACTGCAGTTCTGCCCCCCGACTCGCAAGCTTCTGCCCTGACTCCCACCTGCACCAGCAAATCGCCCTGGCTCGAATGACCCCTACAGCCAACACAGGCCTCACTTCCTTTAAATACTGCTATTCCATTTGTCACTCTCAAGTTTAAAATCCTTGACTTTGGGAAGGCTCAATACACCTGGCTTTTGTTGTTGTTGCTGTTTTGTGTTTTGTTTTGTTTTGTTTTTGTTTGTTTTGTTTTTACTGCTTTCCAACACCCTTCAGTCTGGGAGACAGTCTCATCACAGCTCCACAAAACATAATACCGTAATTCCCCACTGCTCCTGCTTTCCTTCTTGTGGTTTCTCTTGGCAGGAAACCAGTCCCTACACCCCGGGAAACTTTATCCATCTTCCAGGGCCCAGCTGAAACCACTGCTCTTCTCAAGAGCCTTCTTGAACTCCTACAGCCCCCGAAAATCACCTTCACCTCTGCCCTCCCGCAACAAAGATGATCTCCCAAACCAGTCAGGCTTCGGGGACATATCATCTCCCACGTGGACGCTGCCTCCTGGGTGCCTACGCCATTGCCCCAGCAAAATTAGAGAGTGCTCATGCACAGGACCCAGATCTTCTCCTCCTCCTCCTCCCGCGGCTCTCCCCTCCCCACCCCATGGAGCACTTTTATGAGGCCTCCAAAGGAGGCTCAGGCCTGTGTCCCTGACGGAACAACTGACATACAGTCAGATTTTCCAGAGGCGTTTTCCTGGCAACTCAATCCATCAAACCGATCAAAGAGACATGCTGGTTTCAACAGCTCTTCGGGTTTTGCAGAGAACAAAGCTGAGTCACAGGCACTGTACTTTCAGCACACGGGGAAGAAGCTCCAGTTCGACCATTCTACTGCCTCGGAGGCCAAGTCACTGTTACAGGGCAATGTCTTAGGTAGAGACGTTGCCTTGACAACCAGAAGGCTTTCCACACCCTCCCACCTGCTTTACACTGAACCTGATACCCAGTGATCAGCACAAGATAAAATTCTTTTAGTCACCACTGGCTATAACCCATAGTTTGTTCATTCACGTTAAATGCTTTAATGGTATCACAAGGGAATCTATGTCGGAAAGTGCTTCTGGAGTTATAATTTATATATGCATGTGCATGTGCATATGTACTATGTATGCTGACTACAATTATGTCTCCAGCTGGTCTCTGTAAAGTTGACCTCAACTTGTCAACTGCATTTTTCAAAGACCGAAATACCAGCGCTGCCTATATTTTGTAGTGGGCTAATTTGACCATTGAGGGAAGGGGAAAGGAAAAGCACTTTCAAATCATTCTACTCATTATTGTGATTTTTAAAATATGTATACAAGCACCCAGCGAGCTCAGGTGGTAGAGTATGAGACCCCTAAAACAGTTATGTGTTATAAGAATTAGAAATTATCTATTTGGACCTTTGATTTAAAAGGTGCAAGAACTCAGTGAAATCATGTAACACAAAGATGCAAACGATACAGAATTCTTTATCAGAATAGCTCTGTTCCAGAAAAAATTAGTTTCCGGGTCACTTTTTTTTTTATATGAAATACAAGAAACAATCATTTTTCCTAAGGAATTTAAAATATATTATGCAATTTGCAAGAGCAAAAATGAGTACCAAGTGGTTACTGTTTATCTTCCAACTTCCTGAAGTTAAATTCCAGTGCACAGCACATAATGCCTGGACCATAAAGCCCAGCCTGAGCCTGGTTCCGTAACCAAGCCTCATTGTAACAGACTGAGGAAATTCTTTAAGTGCTCCTGGAAAATGTATTAGATTATTCAATGGCTGAATTATTAACACGTTCTAGAAATGATGTTGGAAATTACCATACGAACATAAGCCATTTGACTCTGGACTACTGTGGAGTGGCAGGACTGATCTGATAACTGAGAACCTAAGCAATCTTTGCCTAAAATTTACACTAAGGGAAAGCACAAAAATCCCATCTAAAAATCTGACCTTTGTTCCTTCAGCTGTCATGTCTAGTTGACTCCAATCTACTGTAACCTTGGACACAGGCACAGTTGGACGGCAATTTATATATTATCAATTTCTCTTTGCACTGAGACATTTTTATGGTAGGTTTTCTCCCCTTCACTCTGCTACCTCAATATTCAATCTCCCATGATTTGGGGACAGAAGTAATTGCATGAACCCATAATTTTGCTCATCCTCCAGACTACATTTTTAACACGAATCTTTTCTGTTTAATCTTCACCCTTCTAGTTGCAACTCCTAGTGACGCATCATTCACTGTAGGCAGCAGGGTCCATACTTTTCATGCCTTCCCTTACCCCATGAGTTCCTTAAACCTCTCCTAGAGATAAGACCAGACGTCAAAGAATCTTCCACAAAACATCTCAACCTCTGTACTCTGAGGGTACCTCACAAGGAGGCAAACGATCATTTTTTACAATGTTCTAATTATTCCTAACACCAGACCCGTTCAGTCCACTACTCAGCCAATTCAAGGAATATAATACCTGGTGGTTTATTCTTCAGCTTTAGGTAGGTAAAACCCGTGGGCATGCCCTACTATCTTATGGGTGTGGCTTTAAGGGTCCACAGGCTTTGAGCCCAGGGGGTCGAACCTGAGGAAAGCTCATTCACTGAAAACCGTTACAGCCGTTCTGACTTAGAAGCTTTGGCCTTGTAACAAGAGATTCCACATCTAAAGAGCAGCCATGCCCTTTCACTGTCCTTGCCCTCCTTCCTGTTTTGGAGTGGTGCCCTCAATCTGGCCCACTGCCCTCTTTGGATCAGGCCTCCCTCTCTGTCCATAAAATCATATTTGACGGCTTGGGGCCTCTCGACAGGAAGCACTGATATGCCCCTGGAAAGCCTGGGGCCTTCACACAGTTTGAATGGTGGTTTAGCCAAACTGTTTCCTCAGATCTGATTCTTGACAAGCTCAAAGAAGGGACACTGAGGTGTCTGACTAAGAAATTTAAGAGACGAGAGAGCAGTGTAAAGGCAGGGCATAGCACTCTAAAACTGAGCTGGCTTTGCTAGACTGCCCAGAAGGAGTGCAGCATGGCGTTATTATTTCTTTATAAAGTTTCCTACACACGAAGGGGATCCAAGAAATCCTCATGAAAATGTCCACGATCTACCTCAACAAGGGTAACATGTATATAGCAAACGTAAGTCACAATGAAAACCTTGAAGCCTCTGGAAATTAGAATAAATTCTAAAATGTCTTCACTGCTATGGTACTTTCCCAGTTAAAATTTAATATTGTTAAGTTAATGACTAATCACTGTTAATGCACAACGGAATAAATGGAGTGTATTTTGTTACTTGAGTGCGGTACCTTAGGTGCCTCAAAACAGCTATCTTAGCAGCTGTTCTAAAAAATGGGATTTCCTTTTCAATAAATTACCTTCTACCTAATAACGTCCACATGGAGCTAAGGGACATCCTTCAAGTTGAAATTTTATTCCGTTCATAAGCTAATGGGGAGTGATGTTCGTTTCTATGCTGACTTTTGAGTGAATCGGGAATAATATTTTAATGAGAGGAACTAATGAAGGGGAATTATAAATTAGTTAAGTCACTTAAAAACACTTAATTTTTCTCTGCCTCAACTTTCTTACCTACCAAATGGGAAAAATAATTTCTACATAGGTTGCACAAAGACCCGAGCACAAGGTAGGCATTCACAAGAGGTTAAAGGCTCCATTAAACAACTCTCACCATCACCTCCACGGAATGGTGGCTAACATAATAAAACAGCATCACTGGTGCTCGCTCACCGGTTTCCCCATACAGGGTCACCGGAGTGTCTTTCACTGGGGGAAGAGCATTTTGTAAGCCCGTGGGTGGGGGAGACACTTCCTCATCACTGCTCTATACTTTGCCTGAGCTCAGAAAGCAGGGTGGAGGTAAATTCTGCGAACATGAAGATCACAACAGCCTCTGACTCTAATTATGGGTTAATTAAGTGAGAATCAAAAATAAATGAGCATTTTCTGAATACCCACTTAAGGGAAAATGGTGGGGACCAGAAATAAGCTAGCTGAGTAGTAACAGAAAGTGAGAGTGTAATGAAAAACTGGCTTTAAGTCATAAAATAATTAATAAACCCTCCCCAGACACAGAATGGCACTTGGTGGGTGCTGTCACTTTGCTTCTGTTATACATGTTCACTCCTGACAGCATCACATCGCGTGGAGAATTCCGAAGGACCTGAAGTCCTTTAATTCTGATCAAAGACCACCACTTTTGAAAATGCCAACTGAGAAAGCCTCAGAGATAGGAAAGGTCACAATCACTTTTATGCTCCTCTGGTACCAGCAGGACCTTGCAAGCAGGGACCAGCTACACCGTCTGTGCAACCGAAAATGAGGTGCCCGTTGTATACTAATAAATAAAAAATAATCAATAAAAAAATTTCACAAAGCGTTTCAAGACCGCAATGACAGAGCATTAAACCAAGTGAGGGGCCCGTCTGAGAGCAGGGCTGCGTGACTGTGCAGGTGCAGGTGACGCCTGCCGGTTCATCCCTCGGCCGCCACTGTCAGAAAGCTGATGCAGACTGAGAGTGGCCGGTGGTGTTGGAGTGACACAGCGTGAACATGTTACTCACCACTGTCACTGCATCATTTAGCAGGGACTCTCCAAAGACCAGGATGTAGAGCTGCTCGTTGACGTGAATGTTCTCGAAGACGGCGAGCACAGCCACTGGGTCCACAGCTGAGATCAAGCTGCCAAAGAGCAGATTCTGGAGCAGAGTGATGTCACTCAGGCCAAAGGCTTCAATTTGGCAGATACCATACAAAGACACCCCAATGCCAATGGAATTCCAAAGGGTCCCTACCACAGCATACCAGAAAATGGTGCCAATGTTCTCAAAGAACGGGCGAGTGGGCATGAAATAGCCCGCGTCGAGCACGATGGGTGGCAGGAGATACAAGAAAAACACATCAGTCTTCATTGCGGGGGGGGACTTTTCGTCGACCCCAAAAATAATCCCTCCTAGCAGCAGGCCAACCATTATAAGAAGGCAGCTCTCAGGCACTATTGTGGGCAACTTGTGATACAGGTGGAAGCCTGTGAAGGAAAAACATAAAGACAAAGCATTTGGGGTGTGCAAGAATTAGGGCGAAGATAAAATGGTTCTCTCTGCTGGAACGGATAGATTCTATTTCAAAACCTCCCGGGTCAGCATAATTGGCTACAGAGAACGACGTAAGTCAGATGACCTTAAAACTATTCACGAAGCACGGGCAGGCATGAATGCAATTTTACATCAGAAGCTGAATGATACAGGTACATCATATTTACACAGCACAGCTGTTGTCTAGATTCCAATGAAGTTTTCTCAAATAAGACCTTGCGATGTTATATTTGAGGCAGTTTTGTGATTTCCAACACATTTTCAAAGGTGACGTCCCATTTCATCCTCATATAAACTTTTAAGAAGGAGGCAGGGAAGTTATTTTCACCTTTTTAAGTTCTTTGATTTAAGTGGAGACTGAGGCTCAAAGAGATACAGGCTCTTGTTGAGTGGCCGGATCACACATCAGCTTTCAGGCTACCACTGTCCCCTCCGGGCTTGATAAGAGTTTGCAACTTATTTAATATTTTTAATTTCAGGGGCGGCTGGGTGGCTCAGTGGGTTAAGCTTCTGACTCTTGATTTCGGCTCAGGTCCTGATCTCAGGGTCGTGAGATTAAGCCCGTCGGGATCTGCAATCAGTGGCGAGTCGGCCTGAGATTCTCCCTCCCCCACCCTCTGCTCCTCTCCCATTGAATGTGCTTGCTCTCTCTCTCTCTCTCAAATAAATAAATAAGTCTTTTAAATTTTTGTTTTAAATTTCAGACTATTTCACTTGGAATGCTGAGTATGTTTAATTTTTCAGAGGTCTGCTCCTTCAGAGACAACCAAATCAATCCTTCAAAGGCACTTCATGTAATTACTGCTTAAGGGATATAAACCACCATGATCTCCAGGTTCAGAGTATCTAATCAAGGCAAAGGAACTGATGTGTTTATGACCTACTCTGACATAGGACACCGTGTGATGAGGCCCCAGACAAGCTCTAGAGGAGTGGAGAAGGAAATCAGGAAGGACATCATGGAGGAGGCAGCATCTGGCAAGGCTTTCTGAAAGGACAGACATTAAATACACAGAGAAGGCATGAAGAGCCTCCTAGGAAGTGAAGAAATGGAGGGAAATACCCATCACCTAATTCATGGTGGAGCCCAGTGTGGCTTTAATGCAACGGCAGTGTTAGGCGGAGGCCAGCAGCAGGGGAAGAGGAGAGGAATGTGGGTTGTTCTAGCACACGTGGTAACATGAGGAGCAACTTCACACAGGAAGGTCACCTGACAGGGCTTAAGTGAGGATGGCCCTTATTTACAAGGCAAGGAGAGCCATCCTGCAGGCACCTCACACATTTTAGAATTAAAGCAGCATACGGAAGTTATCTGAATTATAGGAACACAGTTATTAAAATGCCAGAATGAGTCTTAGAAACAGCACCACAGCAAGTTTAAAAAGTCAAACCTTAAAGGTCTACACACTGTACTAAACACATGGCATGGCATAGCTTGTGAAAAACAACAAAAAAGTAATCATAATAATTTGAAGAGATTTCAAGAACTTCTAAATAATAAAGTGAACACCTTTATACTGGGATTCAAGTCATCCCACCCGCACTGATCATGTTCTTATTCAGATTATAGGAGGCTTCAATCATTGTTGGGGAATAAATGTATTCAGCTGGTTCAGCCGCTCTTTACCCATGACCTCTGCCCTGCTGACCTCTGCTGAGCAGAGACGTTGAAGAAAGTCCCCTGAGAGCCCTGTCTTTGGAAGCTCTTCTCCCACTGAGCCCTGCTTCTCTGTGCAGCGTTCCTGGGTGATAAGGATGTGCCTGCCCATAACAACCCCCTCGAGTCTAAGTGAAATCAGCTCCTTTCTGGAAGGCAGGGCGTGAAGACCCAACATGAAGGCGCCATGTGTGCCGTGGGCCTTGCTGGCCGCTATATGATGACTGCCCCCTATATGATGACTTCCCCCGGCCTCAGATCCAGTACCCCCCACGATGCTTGCGACTGTGGAGAGGCTACCACCACTGTGCCTGTGACGTCACAAATGCCCCCCAACTGTGGTTTCCTCCGCCCTCTCCCACATGAAGACACAAGAGAAAACGGTTCTGAAGAAATGCGCAGAAGCAAGGGACGGGCTCCTCTGCAGACAGACTGGAGAGCGAGCAAGGCCTCTCCCCAGCAGCTCCCACTTCTCTGCCAGCCTCTCGCTTTCCTTTCCCTGCCCTCCGGTCCCAGGTACCCAGGGCTCTAGCGTGGGGTACCATCTCCTGTCACTGGGCTGCAAGGAGGTCCTTATTCCCAAGGACAGAGGGTGGGAAACACGGTCGAAGGGAGAAAGGCAGAAACAGACACTGCGTCTGTGCATCTCGCAGGATGACGCCTGCCACGCTCCAACACGGTGACGGATCCTGACCAGGAACGGGGAGAGTGGAACAGGACCAAGCAGAGCCCAGAGAAAGGCAGCAGCAGATATCCAGGATGGCCTGAGACAGAAGGCCACTGGGACAGGAGGTGGGGGGACATCTGGCCCCTGATGGGATATTTTGCAACACATACACTAGTAGGAAACAGTAACATATAAACGAGCAGCAAATATCAGAAAAGAATAGCAACAAACCAACAACTGTTGTTTAAAAAGATCCTGTGTTTACATTTTGAAAACACTCTTTTCCTTTCTTTTATGAATGCTTCAGTCACCCCAAATTGGCCCGAGTGACCTTTGCTTAAAACTGGACGGTAGTTAATGGATCTGCCCAGTTGTTCCAGGAGCAGGGAGGGATTCAATGAAGGGTAGTCACCCGAGAGGTCAGTTCTGTACTTTATTGATGACCATAAAGCAGAGACACCGAATCTGCTAACATGCTCTCTGCGGGCATGGAAGGTTTGGTGTGTCAGTGTGTATGGTTTTACAAATGACAGGAGTCAAACGTAGTAGCAAAATAATCAAAACAAAAATCTTCTTAAATTTCATCGTTCACAGAATAAAACAAGTGAATCAATATTTGCAAATGTGCATTCACTTATGGCTCTCCCCACCCCCAACTATTCCTTGGAGGATAAATGAACTTGAATGGACAGAATTGGTTCTCCAGAGTCATTATCTCATCAAAATGTTATGGAGAAATAGATCAGTTATCAGGAAAAACAAAATGAACTTTTTGATGGTTTTTACAAGGCTGAACATGAGCTACCGCAAGTACAATCAACTGCTCAGTCCAGGGGTCAGCTAACTTTTTTCTATCAAGGGCCAGACAGTAAATATTTCCAGTTTGCAGGCCATATTTTACTCCGCTGTCATAGTACAAAAGGAGCCAGAGATAATACCTAAGCATACGAGTGGCTGTATTCCTTTTTTTTTTTTAAGATTTTATTTATTTGACAGACAGAGAGAGAGAGCACAAGCAGGGGGAGGGGCAGAGGGAGAGGGAGAAGCAGGCTCCCCAAGGAGCAGGGAGCCCGATGTGGGGCTCGATCCCAGGACTCCGGAATCATGACCTGAGCCGAAGGCAGTTGCTTAACCCACTGAGCCACCCAGGCACCCGAGTGGCTGTGTTCTTATGAAACTTTATTTGTGGACATGGAAACGAGAATTTCCTACTAGTTTATATGTCACAGAGTATCATTCTTCTTTTGATTTTGTTTAACAGTTTAAAAATATAACAGCCATTCTTGACCCACAGGCCATACAAAACCGGGGGCAGGGAGGCATGCTTGACTCCTAGGCAGTGGTTTACCTCCCCTTGTTTCGGTTTGTTCTTTGTATTTCCTGCTAAATTCTTGTGTCATTCACTTTTTATTACTAGCATGTAAACGTCTGCAAGGATGGATACTTTAAAGTTTATTTTATTTTTAATTGCTATAGAAATTCACTTAGTGAGAAGGGGAACAGGATTAGGGTCTCATACAAAATACACTGTTAAGACAACCCTCTCTTAGACTGAGTGTATTTTAATCTCTCTTTACTTACAAGTGTTGAAACGAACTGAGCTTAAAAGCTAAAGATCTACATATAGCTGAGTACAAAGCTATTGATTCATTCTATTTTCTCATTATACTTAAAATAATCTGTTTTGTCAAATGCTGGGAAGAGAAGACAGGAAGCTTCCAGATAGCAGGATCCACAAAAAAGCAACAATGTAAAAATGTGAATCACGAACTATAACAAAAAACCATCCAAAATAAGTTTCAAAAATTATATACAGTTGTAATTAACAAGTGAACAGCAAGGAGGGAAAGGGGAAACAGGCAGAGGTGAGCAGGGACAAGGCCCTCCGGAGAGAAAGCACAACCTCCAGGTACAGACGAACACAAACTATCCAATTAATGTTCCGTATTTTATGAGAGCTTAAAGAAAAAATTATGACATTTAATAGCTCCACCAATATTTTCCAAGTTTGTGTTGAGTAGGCAAAAGTACCCTTCGAAACAAAGTCAGCAGAGGCAGCCTGACTCAGAATTAGCTTCCCAGGCTGCTCCTTCTTGAAGCAACTCTGGGAAATACTGGATTTAACGTAAAGAATAGTCTGAAATGAGCCATGCCTATTTGGCTGGGGGGGAAAAAAGGTAAATATTTACAGAGTATATTAAATTTGCTTTTAAGTATTAAGAGAAATAAGCAAGTTCATTCAAAGGTAAAAATGCTGGGTGCATGTATCCCAATTCACACAGCAACCAAATACACTTTTAAAAAAACAGAACTGCAATAAGCAACAGATAATGAGAAACAGGAAATAGTGAGAAACAACATTTTGATATGATACATCAGCAAGCTGCTATTATTGCATGATAATGCTAAGTAGACAAAGACTGAGTGAAAAAATTCAATCCTAAAAATAAATAGAGGGGCACCTGGGTGGCTCAGTCAGTTAAGCATCTGCCTTCGGCTCAGGTCGTGATCCCAGGGTCCTGGGATCGAGCCCCCTGTGGGGCTCCCTGCTCAGCAGGGAGTCTGCTTCTCCCTCTGCCTCTGCTGCTCCCCCTGTTCTCTCTCATTTTTAAATAAGTAAAATCTTTTAAAAATAAATAAATAAAATAAAAATAAATAGAATCAAATTGAGTAAATAAATAAAAATAAACAATAAAAATATGGAAATAAGCACAAAAAATAAACAGAATGGAATTCAATAAATAAAAAAGAATTAACTGATTTATGTCAGTAACTCACTAACACAGTCTTACATTTAGTCACATGCTGGGGCTGAAACATACATTTAATTTCTCCCCACTAAAAAACAGTGCAACTATGAATATGGAGCCAAACCTTGTCTTACTGCACTTTGTTTTATTGTGCTTTGCAGATACTGCATTTTTTTTATAAACTGAAGGTTTGTGGCAGCTCTGTGTCCTTGAGCAAGTCAACTGCCACCATTTTAACAACAGCATTTGCTCACTTCGTGTCTCTATATCACATTTTGGTAATTCTCCCAATATTTCAAACTTCTGTATTATTATATTTGTTATGGTGATTTGTGATCAGTGATTATACCTTGCTCAAAGCTCAGATGATGGTTAGCATTTTTTAGCAATAAAGTATTTTTAATTAAGGTATATATATTATTATTTTACACATAATGCTATTGAACATTTAGTAGTAGACTACAGTGTGGTATGAACATAGCTTTTATAAGCACTGGGAAATCAAAAAATTCATTTGACTTGCTTTACTGCAATATCCACTTTATTGCAGTGGTCTGGAACTGAATCTGCAATCTTTCTGTAGAGATTTTAAAAAATGCTCCCCTTCTGAGGATTGCAAAGGACTTATAATAATAAAATAATTGGGAAAAATGAAAACATAAATGAAACATTAAAAATCTGTTGGACTTATTCCAAAGCAGAACTTCGGTGGTATTTGATTTTTCCAAATGACATGACTGCTTGCAAAGAAAAGAGAAACACAGTGAGCACAGTCTGTCCATGAAGAATTCTGAAAAGGAACAAAGTGTTAAACCGTTCATCAGACTGTTGAGTTTCTTTCCCAGCACAAGGCTCTGAGGGACCTGGTATTAGATCTTGAATGGACTGTATCTTCAGCTTGTATTTGGTACAGAAGATCAGACATGAACACAAGTCATCATTACACAAGATAGGAAAGAAGAGATGTAGTAAGTACGAGAGGAACAGGGAAGGCAAGGAAATTACAGATGAGGAGGTTCAGGAAGGAACTGGAGGTGGCATTAAGATAAGTGGCTGTGGATATTTCGGTTTCACAGGAATAAGGCACAAGGGAGGAACGGGGAAAAGGCTGGGTGCCATGAGGGTGGGGTGGCACAGATGACCTGGCTACAAAGTGTGTACAGCAAGGAAGAGATGAGCCAATCAAATAGGGAGTGGCCCCAGCATAGAAGGTCTGGCGAGCCAATCTTTGAAGACCTGCCTCTGTTCTGTGGGCAACGGGGAGCCATTGAGGGCATCTTGGAACCATCCTTGTCTTCCACACATGGAGTGAAGAGGGGACAAGCCCCGCCCAGGAGACTAGAGACTGGAATTTGGAAATGAGGGGATGAGAGCTGCCCGATTAACGTTTTACACCAGATGACGTGATTAACCATCCGTGAAAATAAATAAGATGCTGATGCAAACGTGATGAAAAAGTTTAAGAGGAGTCCAAACTTCCAAGGGAATCTATGCATACTCTTAGAAAGGGAAGTCTGAGAGGACAGCTACTCAGCACAACTATGTACTAATGAAAAAGAACACTGATAGGTAACAAGAAAACGCTATACTGCAACCTTATATATGACAGGGAAACTTCAGAAGCAGTACAAATGATCAATGTCATCCAATGGTATTTCTCATTCATTATACCCTTAACTGGGACTCTACTACGTGCCGGGTACCGTATCAGGTGCTAGGAATGCAGCAGTGAATGAGAGAAAGCCCCTGCGCTGGAAGGCAGCAGTTCAATGGAGGAAAATAGGAAATGAAGAAATCAACTGGCAAATTCATAGTGGCAAGTAGTGATGATCCCTACAAAGAAAGACAAAGAAGGGTGAGGGCATCCAAAGTGACAGGACGAGGTGATACTGGATACCAGTCCAGGTCAAAGAAAGCCTCTCTGATGGGTGACATCTGCACAAAACCCTGTATGGACAGAGTATATGAAACATGGTGGAACAACAAGGGCCCTGAGTTGGGAGCACCCTGACCAAGGAAGCCACCAGGCTGGGGCACAGGAAGTAAAGAGAACATGGTCAGAAATGAAGTGGAAAGGCAGCAAAAGGGTACAGCACACAGTGCCATGGGAAAGACGTGGGGCTCAGTCCCAGGACTCTGCGACCATGACCTGAGCCAAAGGCAGCCACTTAACCAACTGAGCCACCGAGGCGCCCCCACTGGAAGCTTTTGAGCAGAGGAATGTCATGATCAGATTCACCATTTTACAGGGTCATTCTAGCTGCTACTGAAGAATGGAAGCAGGAACACCAGTGTGTCAATAATCCAGGAAGGAGATGATGGTTTTCACTAAAGTGGTGGTGTGTATGAGAGGAAGTCACATGCAAAATATATTTTGACCCTTGCTCCAACAGAACGTGTTGCTCGTCTGGATGAGGGATGTGAGTGTGATTCTCTGGTACAATAAAAATACATATATTTTGGTTTTCATCCACAGTCTCCTGGCCCTTATAACCCAAGCTCCTAAAACCTTTGTAATTTCCTAAGTGATAGAAGGTCTAGGAGCATCTTTTATTCTAATATTTGGGCTTTGACCCCAGTTCTTGACACAGAGCTCTTAAATTCCTTGAAAGTCCCCAGGTGATAGAAGTGTCTTTGGCTTTCGGGTGCCCGGGTGCCTCAGTCGTTAAGCGTCCACCTTAAGCTCACATCATGACCCCAGGGTCCTGGGATCGAGCCCCGCATCGGGCTCCCTGCTCAGCGGGGAGCCTGCTTCTCCCTCTCCCACTCCCCCTGCTGTGTTCCCTCTCTCGCTGTGTCTCTCTCTGCCAAATAAATAAATAAAATCTTTAAAAAAAAAAGTGTCTTTAAAAAAAAAAGTGTTTTTGGCAACTCAGTGAGCTCCTGTATAGTTTCAGGATGAGGACTGGTCACCAGGAAGACCAAGCCATGAGAAGCTCATAACTTTCAGCTTCATTCCCTCATCCTCTGGGGAGGGGAAAGGAGCTGGACATAGAGTTAATAATTGATCATGCCTATGTGATAAAGGCTCCATAGAAATCCCTCAACTATGGTGTTCAGAGAGCTTTTAAGGACTGATGAACAAATCTACCTCATGGGAGGGTGGTACAATGCAACTCCACAGGGACAAAATTTCCTGCACTGGAGACCCTTCCAGATCTTGCTTTATATCTCTTTGCCTGGCTATTCATCTGTATCCTTTATCCCCTACGTTCTGTGAGCTGTTCTGGCAAATGATTGAACCCAAAGAGGGCATCATGGGAACCTCAATTCATAGGTGGTCAGTAAGAAGTACAGGAACTTACAATTGGCATCTGTAATGGGAACAGTCTTATGAGACTGGGCCTTTCGCTAGTGGGCTCTGACACTAACTCCAGGTAGATAATGTCAGAACGGAATTGAATTATAGCATACCCAGTTGGTGTCCTCAGAGAACTGGAGAGTTGGGTGGTGTGGAAAAACCCACACATCTGGTGGCCAAAAGTGTTCTGTAAGTGCAGAGAGAAAAACACTGGTTGTTTTTCACCAATGTTTTACTCTCAGACAGAAGAATCAAAGACAAATCCAGGAGTTTTGGAAAATTCCATACGTGTCAAAGAATGTAGCATTAGAGAAAAGAAAGAAGAATCTATAAAACACACAAGGAGATCCTATGTGGCAATCATCTCTCTTATAGAGCAGTTGATATATTACAGTGACCCAAAAGTAAAGAATATTAAGACGGAACTTAGGTATGCCTGAATTATTCACCTTTTAAAGATTGCTGGGGGGGAAAAGGTAAGAAAATGAAGATTGAACAAAAAGAACCAACTTCTGCTTCTGGAAAGATGGAATATGCATTTTCCTCTATTCCTCCCACTAAGTAAAAAAACCTAAAATCCCTAGACATTATATACAAATAAGCATAAGAAGGTTCTGAAAGTGGCCCAAGAAGGAAAACCAGCTAGGGACCTTGAGACCTGAAGAACAACACAGCTGTGAGTTTCTTGGGTTTTCTTCTTGCCTCTCATATCCCAGACTTGAAGAAGCCATCAGGCTGGAAATGCCAATGATCACAGACAAAAAAAATCCCAACAAAAGCCTGCTCTGTCTATACTCTGGACCAGGAAAGAATCAGCATAGACAAAGAGAAAACTGTGAGGTAATAGCTGCTCTACTCCTGCCAAACACCAAAAAAAAAAAAAAAAAAAAAAACCCAAAAAATAAAAGAAACAACAACAACAACAAAAAAAACTGTGGCCCCAGTGTCAGCAAAATCTGAGTGGGGAATCTAGATTCTGTGCTTACTAGACTATAAAGAAAACCCCAACCTCCCTATGGGGGTGATGTCAGAAAAGAAAAAGCAGGGAGGCAAGACTTTCTTCACCACTGAGTGGTAACTCTCTTCGATGAGGCCAGTAAAGACTACGCGGAGAACATGGACTCCCACCACCTGCAATTATAGGCATCCCACAAGCTCTTCACCAAGGTTGGTCAAAGGAGGCCTAGTGGAATCAGGACCTGCACTTCCACCCACCAGAAATGAAGCCACCACTTCACTATAGTGTCAGGGGAGGCCACCAGAGGAACAGCAAGGAGGTACTCCTAACCCCTCTCTCAGCCAAATAGGTATCAGGAGAGAACTAGTAAGAATACAGAATCTCCAGCCCCCATATGGTAATGAAGAGCATCCTCCCCGTCAGGTAGTCAATAAAAGCAAAGTGAGGAACCTGAAAATCTACCCCCAACTGGCAATAACAATATAGAACCTCCCTCTCCCACTTAGTGTCATAAGAAGTCATCTAAAATACAAGGTATAAATAATATCTAGAGTCACATAACTAATACCCAAAGGCTCATGTTCCAATAAAAAATAACTCATTGTACCAGGAATCAAGATGTCAAACTGAATGAAAAAGAAAAAAAGAAAATTAATAGATACCACTCTCACAATGACTGAGATGTTAGATTTACCTGACAAAAAAATGTGAATACGGCCATGATAAAAATGTTTCATGAACAATTACAAACACACTTGAAACAAATGAAAAAAAAAAAAAAAATAGGAAGCCTGAGCAAAGAAATAGAAGCTATAAAGAAGAACTTTACGGTAATTTTAGAACTGAAAAATATAATGACTGAAATAAAAAATTTAATCTTGTAGGCTCAATAGCAGAATGCAGTAAACAGGAAGGAAATAGGCAACCTTAAGATAGAATGATAGAAATTATCCAATCTGAACAGGGAGAAAACAAACCTAAAGCCTGAGGGAACCTATGGATCTAAAGCAGAAGATCTAACATTCCTGTCATCAGCGTCCCAGGAATGGAAAAGAAAGAAGGGCGGGCTACAAAAGTACTCAAAGAAATAAGGGCAAAAAACTCCCCAAATTTGGCAAAAGACACAAACCTACAGAATCAAGAAGATGAGTAAGCCCCAAATATGAGTAATCCAAAGAAACCTACAGCAAGACAACCCATAGTCAAACTTCTGAAAATACAAAAAAAGAAAAAAATCAAGATAACAGCCAAAGAGAAAGGACACCTTCTCTACAGGAGGGAAAATAGAACATCAGATTTCTTGTCAGGAGCCATGGAGACTATAAGGAAGTAACACAACATTATTCATGTGCAGAAAAAAAAAAAAAAAAAAAAAGAACTGCCAACCCAGAATTGTATACCCAGTGAAAATATCCTTTAGGAATAAAGGGAAAATCAAGGAAGGAAAACTAAGAAAATTTGTTGTGAGCAAACCTACCCTAAAATAACAGCTAAAAGAAATTCTCAAAAAGAAAACAATGGAATCTTAGAACATCAGGAAGAAAGAAAAACAGAAAGAACAAAAATATGAGCAAATTTATGTATTTTCTTTCTCCTCTTGAATTTTTTTTTTTTTTTACAAGATTTTATTTGACAGAGAGAGACACAGTGAGAGAGGGAACACAAGCAGGGGGAGTGGGAGAGGGAGAAGCAGGCTTCCTGCAGAACAGGGAGCCTGATGCGGGGCTCGATCCCAGGACCCTGGGATCATGACCCGAGCTAAAGGCAGACTTAATGATTGAGCCACCCAGGCGCCCCTCCTCTTGAATTTTCTAAATTAAGTTTGACCACTGAAGCCAAAATTGGAATACCACTTGATGTGGTTCTCAATGTATACAGAGAAAATGTTTAAGCCACCCGTATGACAAGTTGGGGAAAATAAAAAGATGTAACAAGAGGTAAGGTCTATACTTCACTCAAACTGGTAAGTGACTATACCAGTAACCTATTAGTTATATTTTATATATATGTATACACACACACACACACACACACACACACACACACACACACACACATATGTAACATAATTCCTAGAGGAACCATTACAGAGGCTATACAAAGAGGTACTCCCCAGAACATTATAGCTAAAAGTGGAGTTCTAAAAACCTGCTCAAATAACTCACAGGAAGGCAAGAAAAGAAAACAGAGAAATGAAAAACAGAGAACAAAAATAAAGTCACAGATCTAAACACAAACATATCAATAATTACATAAAATTTTAAAAAATGGTCCAAATATATCAATTAAAGACAGCTGTTAGTAGAATAGATTAAAAAGTATCACCCAACTATATGCTGCCTAAAAAAGCTCACTTCAAATACAGGGCTATAGGCTGGGTCGAAAATAAAATAATAGAGAAAGTTATATCATTAAACATTAATCAAACGAAAGTAGAAGTAGTTATAATAATACTTGATAACGTAAGCTTCAGTGCAAAGAAAATTACCAGAGACAGGAAAGGCCATTACATAATGATAAAAGGGTCAATTCACCAAGACATGGCAAGCCTAAATGCATATGTACCAAACACCAGAACTACAAAATACATGAAACAAAAAGTGATATAATTAAAAGAAATAGACACACAATTATAAAAACTTCAATACCCCACTGTCAATAACTGATAGAATAACTAGACCATCAATTCTATAGAGGACTCCAACCACAAACAGCAGAATCCACATTTAAGAATCCACAGAACATATATCAACATAGAACATATCCTGGGCCACAAAAACAAACCTCAATAAACTTAAAAGAACTAAAATCATACAGAATATATTCTCCCATCACAATGGAGTCAAACTAGAAAGCAGTAACATATAAAAAAAAACAAACAGGAAAATCTCAACTTGGGGACTCAACACACTTCTAAACAACCTATGGGTCGTCACACACACTAGGATGGCTATAATCAAAAAGGCAGGTAATCACAAATGTTCATGAGGATGTGGAAAAATAGGAGCCCTCCTACACTGCTGCTAGGAACATACATTGTACAGCCACATTGGAAAACAGTCTGGCAGTCCCTCAAAAAGTTAAATACAGACTTTTTTGGCCTAGAAATTTCATTCTCAGGTATATACACAAAAGAAACAAAAATCTGTCCACATAAAAACTTGTACAGGAATGTCATAGCAGCATTATTCATAATAACCAAAAGGTGAAAACAATCCAAATGCCCATCAACTGATGAATGGATAAACAAAATATGGCAAAAAATGGAATATTTGGCCATAAAATGGTACGACCTATTGATACATGCTACAACATAGATAAACCTTGAAAACATTGTGCTAAGTAAAAGAAACCAGTCACTACAGACCCTGCCGACATCAAAAGGATGATATGGGAATACAATGAACAACTTTACACACACATTTGACATCTTCAATGAAATGGACTGATTCCTTGAAAAATACAAATAGCCACAATTCACCCAACATGAAGGAGATAATTTAAACAGCGCTGTAACCAGCAAAAAAAAAAAAAAAAAAACCATGGGGCGCCTGGGTGGCTCAGTCAGTTAAGCAGCCGCCTTAGGCTGAGGTCATGATCCCAGGGTCCTGGGATCAAGTCCCGCATCAGGCTCCTTGCTTGGTGGAGAGCCTGTTTCTCCCCTGCCTGCCGCTCCCCCTGCTTGGGCTTGCTCTCTCTCTTCTCTATCTGTCAAATAAATAAATAAAATCTTTTTTTAAAAAAGCTGAATTTGCAATTTAAAACTCCTTAAAAAACAAATCTTTAGGCCTAGATGGTTTTCCTAGTGAATTCTACAAAATCATACCAATTCTACGTAATCTCTTCCAAAAAACAGAAGTGATGGGAACATTTCCTAGTTGATTTTATGAAGCTAGTATTACCCTGATACCAAAATCAAACAAAGAGTACAAAAAATAAAGCAACAGACCAATATCCTTTATGAGTATGGTGATACGGTAATTTATAATAAGAAACACGTATTTGTTCTTCCAACGCCTTTCCTGGTACAGAGCCCCTAAAACCTTTGTTTGATAAGCGGGCAGTCTTGCGGGACTGAGCCCTTAATTTGTGGGATCTGACACTACCTCCTGGTGGATGGTGTCAGAACTGAGTTGTGGGGCACCTAGCTGGTGTCCAAGAATTGCTTGGTGACACTGGGGCTGGGTGCAGGATTACAGTGTAAGTGTAAAAATCCTTAGCCAAAAATTCAGCAATATATGACAAAATTTATACATTGTGACCAAGTAAGGTTTATCTCAGGGAATGCCAATGGGGCTCAATGTTGAAACACCAATCAATGTAACCCATCTTATCAAGAGACTAAAGAGGAAGAATTAGGTGATTGATGTGGAAAGAGTGTTTAGCAAAAATTCAACATCCATTCATCATACAGACCCTCCGCAAATTACTAGTAGAAGGAACTTTCTGAACTCGATAAAGATCATCTACAAAATCCTGATTCCAAATGCCAAGTCATAACTACCATGCAAAAAAACAAGTGCCCAGATGGAAGAAAGGTGGCCTGCTTGCTTTTAAAACCCAAAGTTGGTACTCGAGACACATTTGTTTGAGAAATGCCTGAACAGCCTGTAAATCATTAGCTGGAAATCATGTCTATTATGGAAAAATCATTGCAAAGGAAATATTCATTCTTCCTAAAACCTGATAAATAACTTACACGATCACCTATTCTTTCATTTATTGACCCACAAGCATTTCCAAGCACTCACATAATGGCTCTGTCTCCAAGGAGTTTACCATCCACAGGGACAAAGGATGTCAAAGAAGTCGTTACAAATGTCACGCTTGTTATGGAAAGGGAAATGTAAGTCGCAGTGGAACCACAGCAAGTTCTCTAATCTTGTCTGTCTCACCGGAGAGGAGCTCCTTAAGGAAATGAGGGGTAGGAGTTGTCTAAGCCAAGAGGCGTGGGAGGGGCTTCCAAGCAGAGGGAAACCGCGCGTGCAAAACTCATCAGGGTGGGCACCAAATGTGGCCCCTAGGAGGTGCTGCAAGAACCCTGACAATCAGTGAGAGTAATGTGTCTTAGGCCTTGTCATCCACAGTTGGGACTTACCTTCAGGTACTGGGAAGTTGTACCACCCGATACGGGCAACAATATGAGGAAAAATACATGCTCTCCATCGAAGACCAGACAAAATGTTTTGAGAGGACAGTGAGGAGCTCGTGTGGCTCTCTGTCTTCAGTCACACCGTGCTGATGCCTTTAGCAGACTATTTACTGCACTAGAGTTCCCAGATCCACCTGAGGGTCTGTCTCACCCACTAGAACACATTCCCAGGGTGGTGGCAAGGTTTTACTCAATTCTGCACTCCCAGTGGCTCATAGTTTGTAGCAGGTGGATAAAAATGGCAATAGAGAGAGAAGCTCTTTACCTTCCATTTGCTCTGGCTGTTCTCCTTTAGGGGTTTTTCTCCATGCCCATGGATAGGCATACGGCCACCGCCTGTGCGTGCTCTCGCTGGGGTTCAAGCCCCTGAAAGCAAAGATCGTGGGCCTCGCCTTTTATCACGGTCTTCACTCGCATTCTTGGTTCCAACTTTCCTATCGTCTTCTTTAACCTGCAGTTTTGTCATTTTATTTACCACAGAATGCCCAGACAACTCGTTTCTATCTGATTACCCTAAAGGCTTATGCTTTCATCACTCAAGGTGATTTCTACCTTCACCTCAGTTTCGCTTACGTTGTAAGAGCTATGCTTAAAATCTTCACTTCCGCCAAACACAGAAGAACAACTACTGTATGATTCCACTTACATGAAGTACCTAGATACGTCACATTCACAGAGACAGAAAGAAGAACACAGTTTCCCAGGGGCTGGGAGGATGGAGGACAGGGACTTATTGTTTCATGGGCAGAGCTTCTGCTTGGGAAGATGGAGAAGTTCTGGAGACAGACAGGGGTGATGACTGCACAACACTGTGAATGTACTTAATGTCACCGAATTGTACTTGTTAGGGTGAATGTGGTAAATTTTATGTTATGTATCTTTTCCCATAATAGAAAACAAATCTTCACGTTTGTTTCTCACTTTCCTACTTGTTCTTATAAAATGATTATGGCACAGCAAAAGAAATATTGATATAGCTGCATAAATACTGCTAAGCAAACAAGTACGAAAAGATGTAGATCAAACTGATCTCTGCTGACAGGCACTGCCACCATGCACATATCCCAAAATAACTGATCAGCTGACCCACAGCCTCTGAACCAGGCCTCTGAAAGGCAACTCTCAGAGAGGGGATGTTAAACGTGGGTCTGGTATCTTCACTGTGGACATCTTGGCCACAGCATTTTCACTTGCAAACATTTTCAGTGCTAACTAACTGACCATAAGGCAATTCTGCTCTGAAAGATGAAAGAACTGATTAACACTTTGGTTTCACTGCTCCATTGACAGAGGTCCCATTTATATATTATCTAACTCTTGGCTAGTGCTCATCATGTTCTATACAGTGATGAGTAGACATGGCGGTCTTAAATAGTGGACGATGACTAGTATATATCGACTCGATAGAAAATTATCTACTGGAAAAACTTACTGGATAAATACTGGACATGTGAAATAAGACAGTATAAAGCTGTATTGCATACTATATTAGAAAACAACATATTAGTTACAATGGTAACAAAGCTCAGTTAAAAATATGTTACAGCATTCCTATGTGTTGTACATTTCCCATAGAACTCTGGAACATGTATGAATGGACATGTGAAAGTATGTCAAGAATGAAGAGCAGTGTAGAAGCCCTTCACAATTTAATACAAAAGCTCAGTTACAAACATGCATCCTAATATTTGGAAAATTGACACCTCTCTATCTAAATGAAGGAAGACATTAACAATGAATTTTATCATTAATTCTTTTCGTGTTTAATTATGTCCTTTTTTAAAGGTCCCTGTTTTATTTTTCACAGCTTTAGCTTTTATGGCAAATATCCTTACATCACTTTTATTAATTTTTTCATGTTTCATTATGTCCTCTTTGATGAATGTCCTTGCTATTTTTCGTGATTTTCTCTTTTATGGCAAAATTGCCTTACGGCCAATTAGACAGATGGCAAAATGTTTATGGTGAAATGACCGAAAACCTCAAACTGTACAAAGCATGGGCTATCCAAAAATAAAAAGCAAAAAAATCAGAATGTTCTGCAATGCAAAGGGTCAAATAACTAATTTCTACAAAAATGCTCGTAGCAAAATATCAAAGAACGGACACAGTTGAGCAAGGTATAACATGCTGACATGATATCCCAATCTACCAGAGCACGTATGTTTATTATGACAATACTCCTACCAGTTTATTCTAAATGATGCTCAGTGAACAACAGCACAAGAACCTTACTTGTTTTTATTATATTTAAAAATGTTAAAATATTCACAGACACATTTTTAAAGGAAAGTGCCTCTTGTATGAGACCTGATCATCTACTGAGACACCAAGAACAGGTATTCTTATTGAAATTGACAAAACACGCTTTAGTGAAGGGAAGTAACTCTTCACTGTTTAACAATTGTCAGAATAACATCTGATTTATCCACAGTTTATCTGTCGTAGATAATGAAGTTGCTGTATGACTTAACTAACCAACTGTCAGAGGCAACGTGAGAGGCGTGTGCCCGAGGCCTGACCTCCATCCCAGCACTGCTTCCTGTGCCCATGCTTCTTACTCAAGGTGTAAAATGGGAATGCCTTTTCCTTGGAGATTCCAGAATGGCCTCCCCGTTTTTATCAATGGCAAGAGGATGTCCCCGCTATTACTTATTTCTCTTTTTGTGACATAATCACATTCTGGGGATGGTATTCATTTGGACTGTTATTAACCTCACAAATTCCAACTGATCCTGACTGCGTAAGTCAGCTCCCTTAAATAAATATCAGCAGCTATGAATCCTGGAAGCAAAACTTCACGTAACATGAAAAAGTCCGGGCCGGAGTTACAAACCGGCAGGCCATGGGCCGCCGTGGCCTACAGGCCTACTTTGTTTTGCTCATCTGGTGTTTTTTGAATCTTGAGCTAACCTCTGGACATTGAGAGTCTGCACACATAAAATCCTCTGTTTAGTTTATCTTGAAAAATACAGCAGACTGGGCCTTCTGTCCCCCAATTTGTGCAAGGTGGCAATTGGCTGGAGCTGAGCAGGGGCTTCGTCTCATTTGGGCAAGTGCTGGCTCTCCAGTGAGCCCGCAGGACCCCCCATTGCTGGCGCCCTCCTCCACCCATCTCCCAGGGCATGCATACCCACCGCTAGGCCACCCTGTCGGCCGCCTGTCTGGACTGCAAGTCCAAAAGCCAACCTTCAGAGGCTCCTAAGACTGCAGTGGAGATGAGAGTGGGAAATCTTCCATTCTCTTTCTCTTCACTGTTCTTTTTTGACTTCTGACTTCAAATCTGAACTGGAGCAATGAGAACACAACTTAGCACTGAGATTCCACGGCTTACGGGACAGGCGTCCCATCTCTTAAGCAAGTGAGTAGGGCTCAGCTCCTCAGGGGTACCTCCCTGTTCTTACTGAGCCCCAAAGCTGGTTTCTGTCAATGGGGCGAGCTCCCTGACAGGTCCTGAGCAGCACACTGAGAGTTGGTGACATTCGCTTCCACAAGCTGAGAGAACTTCTGGAGTGGCCTGCAGGCCTCAGACTTTCCTCTCCATTGAAGATAGCGAAATCCTAATCTGACCCCT
Source organism: Eumetopias jubatus (assembly GCF_037043125.1). Taxonomy (NCBI): domain Eukaryota; kingdom Metazoa; phylum Chordata; class Mammalia; order Carnivora; family Otariidae; genus Eumetopias; species Eumetopias jubatus. The sequence continues at coordinate 81,800,127 of NW_028274815.1, read as the reverse complement.
GCGCCAGGGCTGGGCCCAGGATTGGACTCATGCCCTTGCCTCACTACCACCTGCAGATTAAAGCCCTTTCTTTAATCTCAGACTCATCATTTGCATTCCTGGGCCATTGGCAAGATAAGATCAATTTTCAGTATTACAGCTTCCTTTCTATAAGAAGTTGGGCCAAAAGATTTGGCCTATAACCACTAGGCCAGAAAAGTATTTTTGCTGAGTAGACTATGCACACATCCCTGAGCAGAAATTTCATATTTAGTTTCTAACTAGCAACCCTGTGATTGCTCATGAGTGACTTAAAAGTTGTGTGTGTGCATATGGCAGCCTGTGTAACACATGCAGACACACCCACAGGAGTCATCCATAACTCCTGGCTTGCCCTACTTCATGGAAGACACTGTATCCAATGCCGACTGAGAATTTCATGTCCCACAAAAGACATATATATATTGGGGCCAAAGGCAGATGCAACTGAAGGTGCTGTTCTCAGAAATCTGATGGGGGAATAATAGAAGACTATTATCTCTCGGGATTTCAAGGGAAGTCACAAATTGAAAGAATGCAAGCTATCCCTTCAAATGAAAATGTTTTGGTTCCACATGCGGAGGGGCTGGGAGGGCGCTATGCCCTGAGCAGGAAGGGGGTGGCCTGGGAAGATGCTCCTGGCCCTGAATCCCTCAGCTCTCAGGAACCTGGAGGGTGAGCAAAAAGGCCCAGAGTCTCTCTGGGCTTCACTGCCCAAATCAACGTGGGGCAGACCAGTGACTAAAGAAGTTGTCCTGGCTGTGAAAGAGCCTGAGCCACAGTGGTGAGCACAGGAGGCACACGGTAAAATGAAAACGTCCACTGATGCAGCTCCCCAGCTTGGGCCTTACGGCGAATCTATAGTCCTCCAGTTTCTCTCTATAAAAGAGATTCCAGTGAAGGGACAATTGCAGGCCCCGGCTGCCCAATGGCTACTTCTGGGACAAAAAAGCTCACGATTTTTCCAGGAATTTTAAAAGAGACTGTCATGCAAGAGGCTAGCTAATCAGCATCTAAGCAAAGTATACATACCACAATTACTTTGCATAATGATCTTGTAAAAAGCACATCAATTTCTTCCTTTCCAAGATTAAAGAAGAAATTGTGCTTGGAGAGTGAGAAAAGCCAGTGAAGAAAGAACAAATAATAAACACTGTGCTTTTCTGTAAATAATATTTCTCGCTTTTTATTTAGAGTTATTCATGGTTTTCCTCAATTTTATATTAGCTAGCTTACCCACTAACTGGCTTTCAGAGGATCTAAACCACTTACGTACTTTACCATCTTGGTTACTTCCTGCTGGAGTAGACCATCTTAGATTACTTCCTTGTAACACGTCACAGTATCCTTTTTGAAGCTACAGGTGGGATAGGCCAGGGGCAGGAATTCCAAAGATGGTCAGTTCTTGCAATCAACATGCTCCAATGGTGTCCTAGGAGTTTTGCAAAATGTTCCACGAGCACCTTGCAACCAAGATGGAGGAGACACATCACACCATCCACACAGCCCAGAAACGAACCGGTCCGGGTGCGCCCTCACTGCCCACCGAGGCTGCAACCCTGCACCAGGAAATAACAATGATGCTGGATGGTGACCCAAGTATTTTCGCGTATTTTACATCTGGGTGTGAAATATGTGCCTCCCCGCGCCAAGTAAAGTAACCCACAGATGCCAGGGGAATTTCTAATGTCGCCAGGTGGGAAACAAGATCCAGGCTGTTAAAATGATGACAGCAGCCCCTGGACACGCCAAGAATTCTTCTTTAGAAAAGTCCTCGACTCAGGTTTCTCGTGAAGTACACATAGAGTCGTCACAGAATTTGTTCTGAATCTGTCAGGACTGCAGGTTGAGATTTTACAGCTCAGAGGTAGATTCGACAGCCTCAGATTCCAAACATCTTTAACTTTACCAAGCTTCACCCCCTTGTGGCTATTGGCCCACACCCGTTTCTTTTTTTTCTTTTTCCATTTTAGTAAGACACTTTGATGAAGGGGATCAGCCAAGGAAGGGTTAGATTGAAAGAGATCGTTCTGAGAGTAAAAACTTCCCCGGGGTGTAGCCATTATTTAGGGGGAACGACAGAATCCAGGGAGTAGTTAGGCTCTGTGGACTATTTCTGCATAGACCCTCTGCAGATCAAGAAGAGGCACAGGGAGGCGGCACCAGTATCCAGGGTCCGGGGAGGGTATGAGGATTCTGGTATACTCTAACCGAGAGTCAAAACTATCCATGCAGGTCAACAGTTGAAAACAATTTTTTTCTATCGCCCCAGGCTAGATGTTAAATCCCCAGACTTGTCATTCTTTCAGCCCACGTGTTAGTAAATGATTTATGCCAATTTTGGTTTTGTTGTTTGCCCACCAATCATTAAGTTGTACACACTTATCCAGGGAGACTACCCCACCCACTCAACCACCTTGTGTTGGGAGTTTCATGTTCTGTTTGGTTTTTATTCCTCTGAGAGCCTGCCTTCCAAACAAATTTACCACTTGCTTAAAATAAAGAGATCAAAGTATAGAAGAGGAACCCACAATAGCCAGTAATTGCTACCTAATTTCATTTTTCAATTAAGTGGTTGCTAACACTTTGCTGCAGTCCCCAGTTATTTACACGGATGGGAGCTATGTGCACATGGGTGGCTAGAATTAAATTAAGAAACTACCCTATTTGGTAAATTATACTATTTTCTAAACTTACCAGAATCATCACATTTTTGTTCACTCCTTTCCAGCTTCTGATTACCAACTCGGTGGTCTCTGCACATCCATGTGTCTTTCCATTTGTTTACTGTTGCAAAGACCAAAGGGATTCCAACTCTGAAGATGTACAGATCTTAAGAATTCTATGGTCCCACCATCATCATAATCATTACATTTTATTAAAATAATGATCAATACTACTAACATATTTAGTGGAAAGATGAAATACTGGAGTCCTGCCGATTACACATGTTTGTTCAGAGATTCAGGAATAGCAGTAACTCCCCTGGTTTCAGTGGCCTCAAAACACAAAACTGAGGGACGCCTGAGGGGCGCCTGAGCGGCACAGTCAGTTAAGCATCCAACTCTTGGTTTTGGCTCAGGTCGTAATCTCAGAGTCATGAGATCGAGCCCCACATTGGGCTCTGCACTCAGGGCACAGTCTGCTTCAGATTCTCCCTCCCTCTGCCTCTCCGCTTGTATTCTCTCTCTCTTTTTCAAATAAAAATAGAACCTTTAAAAAATTTTAAAAAAACCAAAACACAAAATTAAGACACGAAGACCAAATGAAAAGAAAAGACAAAAAAAAAAAAAAAATCACTGCAGAGGGAGTAAAGCCATTAAATACATAAATTAGCTATCTTATTAATCAAATCGCTTTAGAAAAACCATTAGCTTAGAACATAAGCATGTGAATGAATGATGAATGTCAGCAGTAAAACAAAACCAGATGAAGGCTCCTGTGAGCATCAAGAGGCTATAGATGTGAAACAGCTAAAAATATAAAACAGTACTGAGAATGTAGACATCATTAGTTTTAACTGTGTGCCTCCTCAGCTCCACAGAGGTGGATAAAACCAAAAGACCCAAGGCCCCCACCCCAGAGCCTTGACTTGAGAAGGGAGGGACAGCGAGCACACACAGGTGACTAATGAATAAATAAATACATGTTAGATAGTGATAAAAGTGCCAAAGGAACAGGACCCGGAGAGATTGAGGCAGGAGCTAGTTCACGCAGGCATGTATATGTATTTTCTAGCTCCTGTAAAGATGTGAGCTCCTAGAGCCAGAGGCAGCATTTTCATATCCTTCCAGACAGGTCAGCAGAGAATGCACAAGGAATGATGCCATTCTCCTAAGAAGATCAGCTGACAGGAACGGTGTATTCTTACCAATCCTGAAGACCAGACATTTCAATCAGATGGAAAGGAGGGGCCCCAATTTCTCATTCTCTTCTCTCCACACCATTCTGGTGTTTTGTTTGATAAAATGGACACTCAGCTAGTGTGGGCTTCTGCTGATAGGGAGGGCCAGGTGACAGTTTTTAAATAGCAATGATTACTTTGCAGCATTTTGTTTTAAAATGCTTTTCTGCCTCGATTCCTAAAGAAACACAGTTTGTAAAAAAGTACAAATGGACTTGGGAAGGATGGGCTGAAACATACAACCCCCCCTCCCCCGTGTGTGAACTGACATATCTGGGAGCCCTGAGGACACTGAGTATACCCAGCAGCCCAGCGGGGGTCAGGAGGAGGGTCAAGAAGAGAGCGCGCTCCTACGGAGAAGGTCTCACCGTCTCACCGGACCACAAGCCTTGTGTGTGGGGCCCTCTCTTCAGCCTCCCACCTGTTACGCCTGGCTGTTCACCCTTTAGTGTACAACACACAAACCTGGGACCAAACAAAGGGTGTGCACTGCCTTTTTTTTTCCATGGCAAATTAACTTACAAAAGCAGATCTTTTTTTTTTTTAATTTATGCAACAATGAAAACTGAAATGCGTATGATTTAGAGAGAAACCCAGGCATAACACCAACAGCAGGAGACAGGTCCATCCAGATGATCTAACAACTTGTTACAGAATAACTGGGCAGAACAGACTTTCTTGGTGCAATGCCAGTATGCTTCGGAAGAGGAAGCAAGACCTCTGTTCTCGTGAAGGTGGCAAGTTTTCTACATGCATTAACTCTACCCTCACAACAATCCAGTAAGGAAGCTACTATCATTATCCTATTTCACAGATGAAATAATTGAGGATATAGAGGCTTATTAACTTACCCAAACTCCACACCTAGCAAGTGGTAGAGCAGTAGAGCTCGGATTTTGAACAACAGAGCTGAAGTTATCACTCAAATATGTGCAAGAACAGTATATACATTATAAGTAGAGTGGCCAAATAAATGATCATACGAGTATATTTGAGAGTGAAGGGCACACTATTAACACATGTGCTCGGCTAACACAAATCGTGGATATCACAGACAAACAAGGATGCACAGTTACCTTAACTACCACATGATTAAGCTGAGGTGAAACAAAAAGTATCTCTAAACATTATTTAGTTATTTGTTTTCTCAGTACTTACTTACTGAGTACCTGCTATGTGCCAAGCACTGTCCTAGATAGCAGGTCAAAGAGAAAAGTCCCTTCCCTCATGGAGCTTATGTCCTAAATGAATGTCATTCGTGTGTGAATATATGTCTGCATGCTGCACATGCATTGTGTATGCAAGTCAACACATGTGCATATACATGCAACACAAAACAGATTTAATACCTTCTCTCCTGTCAACCTGTTGAAATTGAACTTTGGCCTATTAAAATTTACATGGTAGCCCAAGTTACAGGTTGAACCCTTAACCTATGAATCTTAACATGTTAAATCTACATTTCAAAACCATTAGAATTCTACATTCCCTAAGTTATGCATGGTGGCAAAAGCGAGACCAAGATTCAGAAATTCTATTTTTTTTTAAGATTTTATTTATTTATCAGAGAGAGAGAGAGCACACGCAGGGGGAGCGGCAGGCAGAGGGAGAAGCAGGCTCCCCGCTGAGCAAGGAGCCCGATGTGGGACTCCCTGAGCTGAAGGCAGACGCTTAACCGACTGAGCCCCCAGGCGTCCCTCAAGATTCAGAAATTCTAGACTCAAGTTCCAGCTCTCATACCACTATGAGTTCCACCACCTTGCCTTCCATTCTACCAGTTTACAGAGTTGTGGTGAACTTGGACTAATGTTAAGTGTGGAGTCAAATGTGCTTTCATATATTATTTCAGTTGGTCCACACCATGATCCTCTGAAGTAGGCAGGATGTAATTATCATTGTTTGATTTTATAGTGAAAATCTGAGACAGTCAAGATTAAGGTTAAGAGTGTCTGAGATAAGGCACATCAAGGTGCTCTGGAGACCACAGACAGATACCTAGAATTTAACATTCTTCTTCAGGGCGAAACACAGTGGAGCGATGAAGTACACTGGCCACGGATCCCACCTCTACCCCTTAAGTGCTGTGACACTCTGGACCTAAGTTCTCTCAACCTGTTCCCTCACCTATTTTTTAAAACTGGGGATTATAATGGTGCCTACCAACCAGAGTTGCTATGAAGATTAAATAAGACAACAGGTATAGAACACTTGGCCCAAATACCTGGCATGGAATAATGCTTCAACCTTGTTAGCTATTATTATTTTATTAATGAAACCATAATAGAGGGATTATCTAGGCCCACCTATCTCCACCCTCCAATGCCACAACAAAAGACTCTGCTCAGCTGCATTACACAGATCAGATTCCCCAGCCCTAGGATCCCTAGGAAAGAAGCTTAGTGATAGGGAGCAGCAGAATCACCAGTGGAAGGGTCACAGGAATATGGCAAAAGAATTGTTCCAGGGCGCCTGAGTGGCTCAGTCACTAAGCATCTGCCTTCGGCTCAGGCCATGATCCCAGGGTCCTGGGATTGAGCCCGGCATCCGGCTCCCTGCCTCCGCCTACCCCTCTCACACACCCCCTGCTTGTGTTCCCTCTCTCTGTCAAATAAATAAATAAAATATTAAAAAAATAAAAAGAATTGTTCCACTGCCTCATGACTGCACGAGGAACTTTCTCTGGATAACAAAACTTTTAAAGCTTCTTTAGAGCACTTTCACATACAGAGGGTGCGCATGTGTCATCTGTTTCATTTTCAGTTGAAATGTCTAAATACATTTGTGAATTTGACTTTTCTGTTTTTACACGTGAGCCTTTCTATGCCAACGCTAAGTAATAACATGAAACTCACCTTTAAAATATGATTATGTCACAGCCACATAGCTTTCAAAGGAATTCTCATGTCCTCCCCTGGAATGATTGAAGAGGGAAAGGAATACATACATCTTCAAGTAAGGGATGAATTTCACAAATCAAGATTAGAAAGCCCTTGGATGGTGATGAACAATGTGCACAATTGTTGCAGGAAGTACATCAATTATGATTCATTACATTTAAAAGATATAATTGCAAGAGAGTAACCTGTAATTGTGCATGCCTCATTTGGAATGACAATACGCCCATGTCTGCACGTCACTTTAATATAATGAACACATGCTTCTCTTGGCTTAAGTTTCCTCTGCTATATAAAAGTAAAATCTTTATTATAAATTACTTCCTCCCCTACAGAGTATCTCATATTATCCCTGTGGAAATGTTAAACAGATGGGGCAGATACATATCCCTCCTTCTACTAATTAAATGTGAGAACTAAGTAGTTGAAGACTTGGCAGGGTCATACAACAAAGTTGATAGCAGAACTCGAACTACAATAGGGTCTTCCTACTTCTAATCTGGGGGACATCTTTTCCAAAACTTAGGTCCAACACTTCTTCAATTGATGAGTTATTTCTCTTCTACCCAACTATGAAAACATAGAAGATAAAAGCAGAATAGTCACATCTTTATATCCTGAACATAGGAAAACTAGGAAAGCACACATTACATTCACCTTACATTATTAAAGAGTTTTTAATCATACATTATTTAATCATACATACATATAGAATATCATACATTATGATATTCTATAAACAGAATATATCCATGGACTTCAAACATTTTATAGCAAGCATTTGTTTAAAAAGTGCCAAGTACAATGTCACTGAGCCATCCAACAATGCAAACACAGATAAAGCCACCTCTTACTTCAAACATACAAGATTAATATCTAGCCACATTCAAAATAAAGGAAAATGTGTGGAAGGCCAGAAATAAAGAGAGGAGTCAAAGCAAGAGATGACAGCGGGATTTCAAGCCAGTCAACCAGGGGGATTCCAGACAAGTTACCTGCCCTATGTGCTAGGACCCAGTATTTGAACACCTACATGAACACAAAAAATTTGGACATCAGACCAGTAAGGGAAGCATTCATGCATAAATTCCTGAGTCTCAAAGAGCTACTTTGTGCCAAATAAATAAATACTAAAAGATGCCTATAGCCAGAAAAATAGAAGGAAACACATCAACTCTTTATGGCCTTGGGCAGAGAGAAAATTCTCCCTATAAAGTTTAAAATTCCAGGTTTATACCACATACAGGTATAAAGTCCACTTGAATCATATGGGAAAACCAAGCTGGTACTAAAAGCCAACCACTAAAATTCTGGGTCCCAGCATGAAAACTCAAAACCATTTTTGTGTAAGAACCCTTCATAACTTAAGGGAAACAAACCACTTCCAAGTAAACATCCCCTGGTGAAGCTAAGCTCACAACAAAAAATATAATCTATATAAGGAAATAAATACCTAAAAGGGAAAGTCAGTAAATGTGATAAACATAAGAATTAGCAACAACTAAAAATAACAGAAAAATCTAAAAAAAACTAAAAAATGAATATAGTTTAAATAAATGAAAAAAATCAAAGGAGGAATAAAAAGTAACTGAATAGTAGAAAAGTATGAACAAAACACAGATCCACTTAAAAAAGAGCCAAAACAGCATAAATGAAAATATAATTAAAATGAAAAGTCCAGTGAGTAGGTTAAGCACAGATTAGAAATACTCTGACAGTAATGAGATACTAGTAAAAAGATCTGATAAAATTACTAAGAAAAAGAAAAGAAAAATAGATGAAAAACATGAAACAGCATTAAGAAACATGGAAGCACAAGTTCCAAGAAACAAAAACAAAATAAATCAATACCTAGACACATCAAAGAAACAGAAGAATATCAGAAATAACCAAATGAAGAATCTTAAATACAAGCCAACAGAAAAGTCAGATTAATTCCAAAGGGCAATGAGAATAATAACATAAGTCTCCGTAGCAACAAAAGGGGTCAGAAAGTAATGAAATAATGTCTTCCAACTGATAAGAGATAATATTTCCAACCCCTATACTCTGTTATATAATCGTTCAAGAGAATAATCAAAGACACTGTCAAAGATCAAGAGAATTTCTCATTCAAAGACCCTCCCTGAAGTATACACCAAAAACATATTTCAGTAAAAAGAAAATAATCTGGGGGAAAGGGGGAGACAGAAGAATAATAAAAAATTGATAAGCATGTTTGCAAATGTAAACACTGCTTATAAAAATCAAAAGCTAATTTGGAGGATATTAAATACAAATCAGGTCAAAAAATTAAAATCTAATTTGGAATAAATTAAATATAGACCAGGTCTAAATTATAAGACAAAAAATTAAAATTCTGCAACAAACAGATAGCAGTCAAAAATTTTTATAGTTTAAGTATTATTCAGAAAGAGGATAAAACAATAATAAAATATCAAATACTATGTTTACCACATTCCAAAAAATTATTTTAAGATTTTACATATATTAGCTAATTTAATTTTTACAACAGCCTATGACATTGGTACTTTTATTTACCCATTTAAACAATAGAGCAACTGAACCCAGAGAGTTTAAGTTATGCACACAATATCATACAACTACAAAATATGTAGGAAAATGTGAGCCAAAGCAGCCTGGCCTGACTCCTGTTAAATCAGGTAATTAGATTAAAATTGAAGAGTCACCACAAAAGGAACAGAAATGGAATATATAATAATATATAAAAAATAAATGAAAAAAAATACTAAGCCAAAATATGACAAGAAAACTAAAGACACCAAGTAAAAGCACAGTAAACAAAGAAAGTAAGCCCATATATATAACTCACAATAAATGCACAATAAATGTAACTGCACTTCTTTTGAAATTACAGATATTTTTAACATTTAAATTAAAGACAAAAAAATCCACCTATAGGTGGTTTAATAAAATGTATCTAAATGAAAATTATCTAGTTGATTTAATAGTAATGGTATAGGAAAAGATATGTCTGGAAAATATAGATGCGGAAAACAGATACAGAAAAAAGACATACAAAGTCTAGTTTTATTTTGAATAGCAACTGTAATAAAAGAAAAAACAGACCGTGAGCCCCAAGAATATTATTAAAAATAAAGAAGTTCATAACTTAATAATTAAAGGACAAATTCGCTCAGAGGATATAACAATATTAAACTTGTATGCACCCAATAACTTAGCATCAAAATATACAAAGCAAAAATTAACAAAATTATAAACAGTAATTGGCATCACAATCTTAGACACTGATTTTAACGTACCATATAACCTAATAGTTAAAACAGCCAAAAAACTTGGCAATTCTATTAAAGATCTGAACATAATTACAAATTTAATCTAGTGTGTATGTGTGTCTGCATACGTGCACATGTGCCTGTATAAAATCCTTCACCAAATAAATAGAGAATATATAATCTTTTTTAAGCAAGCATGGAAAATGCAGTTTAAAAAGGACCATATAATTAGGTGATGAATCACTACATTCTGCTCCCAAAACCAATATTGCACTGTATGTTTACTAACTAAAATTTAAGTAAAAATAAACAAGGACCTTATATTAAACCACAGAAAACATCCGATCTAAACAAAATGTAATAAAATACGAATAAAATAAAAAATAACCACATATCTCTATATGTTTACTAACTAAAACCTATCATTGTAAATAATTATTGGGCTAGAATAATAAAAATCACAAGGCAGGGGGGTGCCTGGGTGGCTCAGTGGGTTAAGGGACAGACTCCTGATTTTGGCTCAGGTCTTGATCTCAGGTCGTGAGATTGAGCCCCGTGTCAGGCTCCACACTCAGCTCAGAGTCGGCTTGAGATTCTCTCTCTCCCTCTCCCTCTGCCTCTCACCCTGCTCACGCGCTCTCTCTCTCTCCCCCTCTCTTTCTCAAAAATAAATAAATAGATAAATAAAATCTTTTTTAAAAAATCACAAGGAAATTTAAAAATACTGAGAACTAAACAACAGTGAAAACTCTATATATCAAAACTATACAATGCAACTGAAGTAGGACAGAGCAATGTATTTCTAGCCTTCAATACATACATTGCCATTCCTCAAAGATATACCCATTTGGATTATAAGAAACCATCTTTAAGAAGAGTTTCTTTTAATATTCCTGATCATGAGAAACCACCTTTAAGAAGAGTTTCTTTTAATATTCCTATTTCAGCTCATGAAGCATTTCTCTGATTTCATGAAAACTAAATTGGATTTTATAGACTTTAAATTAGCGGTGGAGTGCCCCTGATGAGATACATCAGTTATCTTTTCAGCTTTATCACTGATATGTTAAGTTCTCCTCTCAGAATATAAAGGTCTGTCAGTTGATAGCAATAATGATTTCATGCAATTTACTAGGGAAGTACAATTTCATCTGCATCCCCTCCCTGAATTCTTTAGTCTCTGCCATGCTCTTTATTGTTACAATTTGCAATAAAGATGAATTTACATAAACTTAGAATTATCGTGACTATGCTTTGTACCACAGTCTTAAATGTCAGTTTATCATAGCTTTGAATTTATTTTTTTTTAAGATTTTATTTATTTATTTGACAGAGAGAGACACAGCGAGAGAGGGAACACAAGCAGGGGGAGTGGGAGAGGGAGAAGCAGGCTTCCCGCGGAGCAGGGAGCCCGATGCGGGGCTCGATCCCAGGACCCTGGGATCATGACCTGAGCTGAGGGCAGACACTTAACGACTGAGCCACCCAGGCACCCCCATAGCTTTGAATTTAATGAAAACACAGAAATAGCCATATTTTGGAGAAACTGATGAAGAAAAATGGCTTAAGAGTTACAATAACTAAAATAAACTGTTGAAAGAGTTTTGTCTATTTTAATAAGACTGATGTCATTTTAGTGTAAGGACATGCCAATTTTGGAGCAGAGTTCATAAAAATATTCATCACTAAAATTATTGAAAGTAATATTATGTTTTCGACTATAAGTGTTTTTTCAGGGATTAACTACCTTTGTAAGGTGGGAGTCGACATATTAGAAAACAAGTAAATTCAATAACTAATGAGCTAAGCTCTAAATTCAGGAATAAAAACAACAGAAAAATACACACGAATAAAGTAGGAGTAGCTAAATAATAAAGAAAAGAAAGTGATAAACTAGAAACCAATCAAAATCCAATTCTTTGAAAAAGTATAAAATAGATAAACTTCTGAGAATGTTGGTCAAGGTAAGGAAAAACAAAAATAACAATATTAGGAATAAAAAGGTAGAATAATAAATGCAGATAAAGTAGGTATTTTTAAATAGAAAATAACTTCCTTCCCATAAATGTAAAAACTCAAATGAAATGATGATTTTCCAGAAAAATAAAAACACAAGCACTAAAACTGACTGAAGAAGAAACAGATAAGCCAAATAGAACTGTAAACTTTAAAAGCAATTGAATCACTGATGAAAATCTATCCACATACAAATCAACAAATTCACTTGGTTTTACAGGTGAGTTTTTACAACCCTACAAGGAACAAACATATTTATACAAGAAGTCCTTTGTATAATTTTAGGGCTTCATAATATGTGAAAGAATTCTGTAAAAAAATTCAAAAAGTATCCCATTAATGATAATTACTGTCATTGCGGAAGTTGATACAGAGAGTAACATTTTTGGTGAAAACTTACCTGTTATTCTTTTAAAAGATAAGAAAATATTTCTCTGTTTGAGTGATAAAATTCTAGAAGACACCTAAAATGATCTTTATAAGGAATAAAAGAAAGCTATTGCAGCCATCCTTCATCCTTTGTTTAGCCCAAAGGGAAAAGATGGAAACTTAGAGACAAAAAGGATCAAAACTCTTCTTTTCGCTTAAGAACAAACACATGCCATGAGGAAGACTTAGCTTCAGAAGTGTGTTCAAAGTGAGATGTGGTTCACAAACAGGTGAAGACCATGAGCTTCATCCCTTGACCAACCAGCTGCTGTATATGCTTCAGGAAAACCAAATACAACAAAGAGAAACAGATCAAGGGCAAGGGTAGGTTTTTCTAAGAGATCGAGATCTCAGGTAATACAGATAGATATCAACGGAAGAAACTATCTGGTTTCATATTTCAAATCAGGCCAGACTGGAGCCCAGAGGAGAAACCTTCATGGACCAAACTGCTTTGCCTTTTCCTTAAAACAATACTACAAACAAGTTATTTAATGTCAAGACAACAGGGTGGAGGAAAGTGGAAAATTCTGCATCCTAACCCCAAGTTTAAGGGTAAAGGAAATGAAAAGGGCAGGATGCATGGTGACACCTGGAAGAGGCCAACAGGCCAGCTCAAGACTACAAGATAAGTGAGAGGACATCTGGGAAAACCACTGAGGACATAGAAGGGAGTTCTGTTGTTTTAAACAGTAGAGACCCAGTGCTCTGTTCCTGGACTTCAAAGAGAGGTAGAACACATGCCCAAGTTCACCCAGTTTAGGGCAAAGCCCACTGATCCACTTCATGGGCAAGAAAAGCAGAGAAGACCATCTTAGAACGCTCCAGGAAATTTTTCTCTTAATTCTTTGGCTACCTATTATTCTAAGCTACAGAACTCCATCCCTGTGTATAGGATTTACCAAGCACGGTGTGCATTTATAGCTGTTAAAAAATCAAGAGTTATTCAAAATATAAGCATTCAAAATAAAGAACAATACAACTTCACATGTGTAAGGATCTAAGTGAAAAACAAATTGGGAAATGTTTCTTGCCAAAATTTTAAAAACTATTCAAAGTTGTACTAAATTCTATGTTCTTTTATTTATTTAACCTACTTTACATATGCATTCACATCATCACCATGACTACACAATGTTCTTTTTAACCAATAATTCAGAAATTGAGTTTCCTTGATAATCAGGTAAAAACAATGAAAAGTTGAATCATTCAACACTCTGCCAAAAATGCACTTGCGTACTTCTCACTGCAATATTTCTAAGATTATATTGTGCTGCAATCTAGCAAACTATGCTGAATTCACCACCCGGCATGATTGAAACTTCCTACAGATGTGCTTAGGAGCCTCCATTTGGGGCAACCTGTTATCTTTGTTTAGATTAATCACTAGCAATGTGTCTCCATGTTCTCTGCAGCAGGTTAAGTTCAGGTACACTGGGTTCACGGCATAAAAGTGCCCCAAATAGAAATCATGGCATTTTGCTCGAGTTAACACATCTGTTCTCATCACCTCAAGTCCCCTGCACAGCTCAATTCATCATCCTGCCCCACGTATGAGCGAATTAAGTCATCCAAGTCACCCCCAAATAACAGTTTTTCCAGGGCAAAAGTTAAAATAGAATTTGAATGACGAGATACTGCTGAATGGGCTGGAAAGGCATCCCTCAATACAAAGACAGTCTTCCCCAAAGCCAACAGAAAGTTTAGGGCCTGGGGGAGCGGGTGGGGGGTATCCGGGCACTTCCAGGCTCCTCTAAGGACAGACAGAGCTGCAACAGGAGGACAGGGTTGGACTATCTACAGGAAGAACCTAGGGAAGACCCCAAGGACTAGCTTTTGGGACTCTAAAACTGCACTTTCTGCTCTGGGAACTATATCCTTCACCCCACCCATGGCAGTCTCTACTCAGGTCTCTCTCTGCTCAGACCCTTCTGGTTGGGAGACATGAACATCTGTCTGTATTTTCATCTCTGTGCCACCCCAGATGCAGAAGAGAAAGAGGAGATAGTAGCCAGTGAAGTTGAGAATTGGGGGGAGGGGGGGGAAGGCCTGAAAGACTGGGAGAACAGCAAGTGCCAGGGGATAGAAATACACCTGGATAAAAAAAAAAAATACTGCCCATGGGCAGATCAACACACCTACGAACTCAGACAAGCATTTTAATAAGATGCCACACAGTTAACAGAGTAAGGCCCAACAAGATGAATGGATCATGATGGAAAAAGAACAAGTATGAAAAAGCAACCCATGCAAATAAGAGCACTTGGAAAAGGCTGAGCCTAAAACAGAAACAGAGAAAGGCAGGAGGTGGCCCAGCCCAGTGAAAAAGGAGACGCAGTACCAGAGAACCGAGTGAAGATACTGTGACTCCTTTTCCACTCCTACTAATGATGACAATACTCAGCACTTACTCCATGCCCAGGATTTTCTAAGAATGTTAAACATAGGTAGTCTCATTTAATCCTCCTGAGAAAACAAGCCTCCAGGAGAGCCACGAATATGAGACATCAGACAGACCTGGGTGGAATTCTGGCTCCCCACCCACCAGCAAGGTAACCTCCCCACTTCTGCTTCGCCGTATAGGAAACGGGGTAATCATACCTACCCAGAATGGTTGTGAAAATTAGAGATAATGAACTTAAGTGCCTACCAGCGGCTGTTATTAGTGTAATTAATTAGATTAAAATAATCAGGAGTGAAGAACAAAACAAAATGTTGTAATTGAATAGAAATGGCAACCAAGCAGCAGTAATGGAAACAGGGCACAAAAGCACCAGGCCAGTGATGGAGGCTGGGAGAGAGAATGAGTCAACAGAGCCTGCATTTGGCTCCCCACTCAGAGTGTGTGTGAGCAACTCATGTCAACTCTCTGGAGTTTCAGTTTCTGCCTCTACCCAGTGGAGGGGAGGGTATTAATATCTGTCCTTCCCACATGTCAGGGTTGTCGTGAGGACCATGTGAGGAGACAGCACCTGAGTTTATTATTACCCGCAACGAATTTATGCAAATGCACGTATCTACTTGATAGGGAAATCCATTTCCTCTGCTTCCAGTTCTCAGGTGGAATTAAAACACGCAACTAGTACAACCATGTCAAAGCCAGGTCATCGCAGACTGCAAAGTCATTAAACAGCATGTGCCTCCTTTCGTCATCATTAATAGAATCTAATTAATTTAATCTGACATCAGGCTCACCTACCCCAACTTCCACCCTCGTACAAACCCAACTCTTCGGACTGCTTTGTGTTTGCCCCCAATTTATGCCTCTGTTTATGCCTGTCTGGAACGTGTTCCCTTTCATCTCCAACTAACCATATCCTGGTCCTCCTTGAAAACCCCATTTAAATGCTTCCTTTGCATGAAGAAGTGATTTCTGCCTCCCTACATTGCCATATTATCTTTTCGGAGTTTGTCACACTACTTAGCACTTTCCTGTATTACGGTCCCTGGTGTGTGTGGTACCTCTCCCACCAATCAATAAGCTGAAGGCTGACAGGCAAGGTGTCTTCATCCTTTATGGAGACCTGCCTCATCGTACAGCAGGGGATCTTTCCCAGGACAAATGTTGAAGACGTATGCAATAATGCAAACATTCTTTTGACCTAATAACTTCTTTGAATCTTTACAACAACAGTAGTTGACATATTTCAAAATAAAAAAGTACTTAAAATATAAAGTAAAAATAATGTAAAGCCCCCACGATCACAACAAAAGTTTATGGGGGGGGCAATGGGGAATGAAGGTGAGAAAATACATTCTGAGTTTCTGCTTTCCAAATGAGAGTTAAAGAGATAGTTTGAAAAGTGGGTTAATGATATTTGCATATGCATCTCACTTTACTAGGCTCAGTTCGCCTAAGAAAAAGCTTCCTGGAGAGTGACAGCCTCAGCCCAAAGGAGGGAGGAGACAGGGTGTTCCTGTCCCAGCTGCAAGCGCTCAGTTGTCCCTGGTCCCCTCCCAGGCACTTCATTAGTCAGATGCGTGGCAGGGTCTGTGTCTTGGCCAAGGCGCCTCTCTCCTCAGAGCATCTAGGGCTTTAACCGTTTTGGCCTCTGTGCTAGCCTGCGCCTCTCTCCCCACGACAGATAGGAATAAACCTCAGCCCACTCGCCTCCTCCCTCAGTAAACAGGTCTCTGCTTTGGCAGAGGGCTGTACCACTTGGCGTCTGAGGTAAAAGTAAGCAGCACGTCACTGACTTCGTCTGGGCTAATAGTTTGGGGCTATTTCAAGGCCAATGTCCACTTAAGAACCAAAGCATGAAAATGCTCCTCCCCGGGTCCCTTTCGACTCAGACACCCACCCGCGCTTCCCCACCCGATAGCCCTCACCCCAGCTGCTGGTCCAGCTCGCTCACCTATCTTAGCCAGGGACGCCAGCAGGATCCACAGGGTGATCTCGAAGGGGATCTGCACGTGGGGGTAATCCAGGGTGAACACTGGCAGGCGACTCTCCTCGAACGGCGTCGTTCCGGGAGCCACCACGCTCGCGGGGCTGGGCGGGCTGGAGCTGGCGCCCATGGCCCTCGACGCGTCCAGCAGGGTCTCAGCCAGGGTGCCCGCCGGCCCGGCCACCTGCAGGAGCAGCAGCAGCAGCAGCGGCGGCGGCGCCCGCAGGCTCCGCCCGGTGCCCGCCAGCCCCATGGGGTCGACTCCCCGCGCCGCCCGCGAGCCCCGCGCTCGGCCCTCCGTGCGCTCAGCGCATCGCTCCCGGGCAGCGCCGCCCGCTCGGCCGCGCACAGTGCGGAGCGGAGATCCGCCGCCCGCCGCCCGCCGCCCGCCGCCGGCCGCGGGGCCGGGTCTCTGCAGCCGACGGCTCGGTCCCCGCTGCGAACGGGCACACCGCCTGGCCGGGCGCGCACCCTCAGCCGCCCTCCGCCGCCGGCCGCCGGCCCATGCCCCGTGAGCGGCTCGCGGGCCGCAGCTGCAGGCCCTGCCCCGGGCGGCCCGCGGGCGGGGGCGGGGGCGGGGCGGGCGCGGCGCCCGGGCCGCGGGGCGGGAGGACGCGAGCACCGGGCCGACGCGCCGCGCACCTGCCCGAGCCCGCGGGCGACGCGGGGCCGCGCTCCCCTCTCGCCAGCGCCGCGCGCCCGGACCCCCCACCCCCGGAACCAGCCAGCTCTGGGCGGAATCGCGCAAGGTGGCCGGAGCTGTCCCCGCCCCGGAGGCAGCGTCGGGCGTCCCTCCAGCGAAGGGGCCGGCGCGACCCACGCGTCGCGCCCTTTCCCCCGCAGGCTCCTACGAGGGGACGCGGGGTGTGCTGGGCACGCGGGGAGGCGCCGCCGGCTCGGGGTCGGGAAGGGAAGCTGGGCCCCGCGGGGGTGGGGGAGCTACCGGCCGGGCCCGGGAGCTGCGGAGGCCGGGACACACTGTGGAGCTCTGTGGAGGGTACAGAAAGTTGAGAAAAGCCTCGTTTTGTTCCCCTTCTTAGGGTTATCAAATCGCGTACTGTACGGGGCATTGTGTCTGCGTGCTTAAACTGCCCGTGCGGGACTCAGTGTTCCCACGCTCCCACGGAATCCTTTCCTCTCTCCCTCCACCTTGTCCTGGTCTCGCTCCCTACATGTACCCCCGTCGCTTCCCCTTTTCTCTCCCTGCCCCCGGTCACGAAAAAGAAAAACATTTCTCTCTCTCTCTCTGTTTTTCAGGCTTAGAGGTGCACACGTCCGAGAGCAACAGAAATATAATTATTTCGTGAAAAGCCAGTGATTTGCCTAGCTCAGACTGACTTGCTCCGCTAATTACAGGACGGGTTGTGGTAAGGAAAGGAAAGGGAGCGGGAATCTCCTTCTGGATCTGCAAGGGCTTCCAGTGCCAACAGCTCCCCCCACCCCACCCCACCCCCGCATTCGGAGCGCAGCCTTCTTACAAGGGAGTCTTACACTTCACTGGTTGCAGTCTTCTTGGCCCAACATCTTTATCACCAGAAAATGAAACGAACGTAAAAGCAGAGTAGTCGTCACTCAAATAATTGAAACAATTTTCCCTTCTATATTTAGGAAATAAAATCCTTCTCTTTTTTCAAATTTTTTGAATGTCAAAACATGACTGCTACTATTAAGCACTCGCGTTTCAAAATTTCAAACAGATTTCTCTTTTCAAAGTTCTGACGTAGGAAATCCATGAGGTGTCAGTAGAGGACAGAAGGAAAAAAAGAAAAGAAGGAAAAAGAAAACACTTGCCACCTGAATAGGTGCATATAAGGAACCGTCATCTTCAGACTTTGAATGTAATGCAGGGACAAGTCCAGAATAAAATGAAAGGATTCTAGGAAGAGACAGAGTACTTCAGTCAATATTTGATAAAGCATTAGATTTAAAATACAACAAAACTGAATGTACAGATGTCCTATCTTCTTAAAAAGAATCATTGAGCCATCCAAAAATCTGCTTCCCTACCTAAATTCACAGCAAATCTTCATTAAAGGTATGTGCTTCAGGGAAGCATGGGTGGCTCAGTTGGTTAAGCGACTGCCTTCGGCTCAGGTCATGATCCCGGGGTCCTGGGATTGAGTCCCACATCGGGCTCCCTTCTCCGTGGGAAGCCTTCTTCTTCCTCTCCTTCTGCCTGCCACTCCCCTGCTTGTGCTCTCTCTGTCTGTCAAACAAATAAAAAAAACCCTAAAAAAATAAAAAAATAAAAATAAAAAAAAGATAATGTGCTTCGTATTCCCCTAAAGGAGCAGCAAATAATAACTTTATAAAATTGTGTAGCTCTACATAGGAAGCTCCATGCAAGGCACTTTATCTGTATTTTTGGTCAATTATCACAAAGCCCCAAAGAGAGAAACATTCTTGTACCCATTTTTTCAGCGAAGAGTTGTAGATGCAGAGATGTTTAAAAACAGACAAACAAGCAAACAGATGTGTCCAAGTTTACAAGTCAAATAAGAGTCTAGAAGGAATTTAAATCAGCTTATCCATGCTAACACTGGTTTCAGCCCACCCTCTGGTTGGGGACCAGTTTCCCATAAATGGCAGGCTATTTTCTCAAGTGCTTTTAAATATAACAGTGGAGGATAATTTAGGGATTGTCCCAAAAAATGCCATAGCAGAATAAAGTTTTATTTGCAGTAAGCAAATCAGGCCAGTTCTACAAGTTTGGTGAAATAATAGTAGGGCAAGGGCACATTCAGACAATAATTTCTAGGAGTTTGAGTCACATAATGCTTTTAAGAATTATTATGCATCAGGGGTGTCTGGGTGGCACAGTTGGGTGGGCATCTGACTCTTGGTTTCAGCTTGGGTGGTGATCTCAGAGTCTTGAGGTTGAGCCCTGTATCAGGCTCAGTGCAGAGTCATCTTTAGCTTCTCCTTGTCCCTCCCCCTAAGTGCGCTTGCACTCTCTCTCTCTCTCTCTCTCTCTCTCTCTCTCTCTCTCCCTCCATCTCTGAAATAAATAAATCTTAAAAATATATATTTTTTTAAGATTTTATTTATTTTTTGACAGAGAGACAGCAAGAGAGGGAACACAAGCGGGGGAGTGGGAGAGGGAGAAGGAGTCTTCCCGCTGAGCAGGGAGCCCGATGCGGGGCTCAATCCCAGGACCCTGGGATCATGACCTGAGCTGAAGGCAGATGCTTAACCGACTGGGCCACCCAGGCGCCCCTAAAAAAATGTTTATAAAAAGGAAGATTGTGCATCATAAACAAGAAGATGAATGACAAATCTACATTTCTGGGATCTTACTGCCCAGAATAACTGTAGAAATTATAGACTGTAGTATCACTTTACTTTTATAAATCTATGTTATTGTAGTTAAAGATCAGCAACTTTTTCTTACATTTAGAAAAGTGTTCTTTTATATAAATGGAAGATGAAGGACTTAGTTTTAAAAACAATCTTCTCATCTTTCCCCTAAAGCAAATAAGAAAGAATTAAGCTACACCCCCATTCTGACGAGGACTTGGCTGAGCCATTTTTCAAAGGGCCCTATGACTAGGAGCTCACCCCCTGAAAGTGGTAACACCACCTATTACTGTACCCCTGAAGTGACTGAAGACAAGATCATGTCTCTATGAGGTTAAAATCCTTCAGTGACTTTTCAGTGCCATTTGGAAAGATTAAAATCCTACAGTGACTTACCTGATTTGACCTCTCCCTTTCACTCCCACTACCTTACTCCCCCCACCCCCATTACCAATGCTTTATGAACTCTGACCAAAATTCCAGGCTTCCTTTTGCCTCAGGACCTTTGCACATTCTGTTCTTTCTCCTCTCTGCCTTTCACCTTGTTAATTCCACCTAGGTAACTGACTCAAGGGTGTCTTACCTGACACCTGCCTTCCTGTTTTATGCCCTCTGATATCTGTCCATACTTTTCGATCTTAGCATTTAATCATTTTCCTTTTCCCACACTAGACTGAAAGCTCTGTGAAGGTAAGGATGATTGATTTGATTCACTTGTTTACCCTTAGTTCCTAGCACAGTGCCTAGAATAAATACCGCTTAGTATGTATTGTATGGACGTCAGCTCTCCTGTCTTAGGGATATGGGCCGTAGGCCTTTCCCATGGTTGAATCAGTGGCAGGACAGACAGGAACAGTTCCACAGGAAATGTTTCCCTCCAACGATCCCTGGTTCGTATTTTAGGATCTCACATCTCCTTTTTTTCTTTCTACCCAAATGCTTTGAAAATCCAATCACATGACAGGATTTCTAAATATGTTCATACACTATAATTACTTGATTTGAGACTGACCTTCACATAGTAGCACAGATGTGCTTACGAGGATCTTATGAACCCTCTCAGAGAAACTGGCGAATCTTTTGTTCTCGCCCTCTGATCTGAAGCGGTCTCTTGGAATATTAGTGTATGTAATGGAATAACGCCTGCATCATGCAGTCACCAAGCTGGGCAATACCACTGGCATCACTAACACTCAGAAAGGACTTTGGAATTTAGCTTAAGAGAAAATGCACCTTAAAAAAATAAAAATGTGAACTCTGCCCAGAAGATCAGGACCATCACCTAGCGCAGGGCTGTTCTTCAGTCTCCGCCTCCTGCCCTGGAAAGCTCTGGAGGATCTGGGATTTAACTTGGTGGCTTGCCACACAGAACTTGGAGCTTCGCGAGGTTCTTAAGTGTTGGGCCCCCCAGGAACTTCTGTGTGAAGGAGCAGGCTGGGATTCCCATACCCTAGCAGACAACTCCAGGAGGTTGTGTATCACCCTGATTTTTCAGAGGTAGAGGGGAGGCTGACCAAGAAGAGAGGAGGTGATGTGTCCACAGCCGGCAGTAGCTCCCCTGCACCACATCGTGGCGCCCGTCCCCTCCCCACTTGCAGCAGCTCCTGGGGATCCAGTCCGCTGTGCGTGCTCGCTCCAGAGAGGGAGCAGTGAAGGGCTCCCCTGGGAGGTACTACAGAGTCCCTCGTACTAGAAAAGACTTAGAACTGACATTTCGCACTATTTGTTTTCTACATATATTTTTTAAAGATCTTATTTATTTATTTGACAGAGAGAGACACAGGGAGAGAGGGAACACAAGCAGGGGGAGTGAGAGAGGGAGAAGCAGGCTTCCCGCAGAGCAGG
Organism: Eumetopias jubatus; assembly: GCF_037043125.1. Lineage (NCBI taxonomy): Eukaryota > Metazoa > Chordata > Mammalia > Carnivora > Otariidae > Eumetopias > Eumetopias jubatus. The sequence goes on along the minus strand of NW_028274815.1, from coordinate 81,778,079 downwards.
GAGCCTGATGCGGTGCTCGATCCCAGGACCCTGGGATCATGACCTGAGCTGAAGGCAGATGCTTAACGACTGAGCCACCCAGGTGCCCCTATTTTCCACATATTTTTATAATATTCATATTTTAACTTCTCCTTTGCAATCTACATTGTACAACTACTGACCCTTAATTTTGTAGTGATATTTCAAGTCAAAACCTTTGCCTTTAAAAAGTCAGCACTCGTAGTATCGTCTTGATAATTATTATATATGAAAGTCTTAAAGTCTAAACTAGTTTCATTTTTGTTTGTTTTTAAAGACAATCCTCAGCAAAAATCTGGAGCCATCCTTTCAAAGAGCTGCACTAACAAGGATCACGCAGTGGTGTGAATGTTTTATTATGTGCATGGAATTAAATGCTTTTCTCTCTTTTTAGCCAGAGATACTTGTTTCATTTCAGGGGAGAAATGTTTTGCTATCTGAAAAGCTACTTTCTGCAAAGTGAAGGTTAATAAACAAGAGTGGTCCTTTTAATATGGGAATGTCCTGGTACATTTAAAAATAAGATTCTGTCTCCAGATATTCAACCACTAAGCTTTTCAGAGCCTCAGTTTTCCTGTGTGAAAGAAAAGACTTGGAATAATGAACTTTATGTTTATTTCTAAAAGGCTTAAATAAAATCTAGGATTTGAATCCCACACATTTCTGTAAAAGAGACACACATCTACATCCTGTGTCACTTTCCTCAGGCCCTGTCACTTCAGGTGTGGATGAGAGGCTCCCTCTCCTCTAAGCTCTGCCATGTTATGTCTCAATTCTGATATGCAGTGCTCTCAGAAGGAAAAAGACAACCTCCCGGGAACTTCTGAATAGTATCCCATTATTACACATAAGGCACAGTCATTCACCAATTCAACAAATATTTATGAAGTGAGCCTGTGCAGTTGCTAACCACCTGCTACTAAAAGTCTCTTTGTACCTTTGGGGGCCCAATAAATAAGAGAACTTCAGGGAATTGTAGGGGAGGGAAAATCATTTTCCTTTTACCCTTCTGAGTTTTTAGCTGAGACCCCTCCAATAAAAGGTTAACATGAGAAAAACAGAAGCTTATTAACATGTGTGCTTCATGCAAACGTGGGAGCTATCCAGGGAAAAATGAGTATCTCTCCAGGGTAGCGTAGAACTCAGAATGAACCACCGTCTTTGTAGAAAAGGGTGTGTGTGTTGGCGGGGGAAGATTGTTAAGAAAAATGAATGGGCCTTTACAGTAATAGATGGGAGATGACAGTTCATGACACAGTTTTTCTGGTGTCAACTTCTAGTCTCCTTTTCCATGACAAGTCAATCTTTCCTGGTTGATGAAACTCCTGGGAAGATGTACAACAGCCGACTTCCTTTTGGAGAATCTGTCTTTAGGCAGATAAAGGGAGTTTGAAGAAAGCCTCTCCCTGCATCTGCTGTTTTTCAAACATCCACAGCTCAAAATAATCAATATACCCAAGTGGCATATTTGGGGGTAGCATATTCATTCTGCTACTCTTCAGGATCATGGCAAAAATGCTTCCAGAAATGGTTGAAAATGAGGAATACCCTTGCAAATGTATATTTTCATTAGTATTCTAGAGTGTAATCAACAGCTTACCATACCGGAAATAGAAATCTGACCAAACCCCAAACCTGGAAATAAAGGAAGCGGAGTATAAAACACAAATCTTCACCCAACTGTCTTCATCCACTTCCTACTGCTCTTTGATCTGAAGTAATTCCTTAAAGCTTTTTGATTTTAATTTATCTCTCCAAAGGTCACTGTAAAGGCATGCTTGTGCAGATCTTATTTATTAAGGGTTCGCGCTGAGAAAATCTCATCAGCTGCATCCAATGTGAACTCTGGCCCAGACTGTTCAGAGCACCATTTCTCTGGATTCCCAGTGCTTCCCCAAGGCAAAACCAAGTGTGTATGCCTCTGAATCTCCATTCTCCCTTCTACAGTTCTCTTTATCAGCCTTTAGAACTTGAAAACATCTTAAGGAGACAACATTAGTTTAAAATGGAATGTGTGCTACGTTATGCCCTGCCTATCTTTGACCTATGTTTTATTCATCCATCCATTCATTTGTACAACCAAACCTCAAGAATTTAACTGAGACTCTATGTGGTAAGCATTCATTGCAGCAGGAAATAGAGATAGACCATATGACTCTTGTCCTTGAGAACTATAGTTCTCATGATAGAATCAATGGAGTATCCATAGCTAACATTTACTGATCACATGCCTTGAGAGAGGCTCTTTCTCAAAGACTGTATCTATCATCTTATTAAATACTCTTGACACCTTAAAATTATAGATATTATTAGTAGAACCCATCTCACAAGTGAGGAAACTATAGACAGAAGAGTTATGTAACTTGCCCAAGGTCACCCAGCTAGTGAAGTTTTAAATACAGATAATTTGACCCTAGAGGCTATACTAGACACTGTGCTACAGAACAGTGATGATGGTGATAATGGTGGTGTTGATTGTAATGGTGATGATGGTGGTGCTGAGTGTGGTGAGGATGATGGTGATGATCATGGTGGATGGTGGTGATGATGATCATGATGAGGGTGATGAGGGTGATGAAGGACAGTGATGATGATGGTGGTGGTGATGGTGATATTAATTATGATGTCAACATGAATATAGAGCTTTCAGCATGTTTTTTTTTTTTTTTACTTACTGGTACCCAACCGTCCTATGTGTCGAGTATTATCTCCCCATCCCCATTTAGACATAGGAAATGTGAGACTCCACAAAATTTTTAAAAAGTAGATCAAAAGCTATTCGTCCTCTAAGTGACAGAGCTGAAATGAGAACAGAAATTTTTTCCACTCTTGTAGGCTGTGAGTAAATAGCCATGCGAGTGCCTCAAATGGGATAGAAGCCACAAAAGAAACAAATATCAAAGGTTATGGAATTCAGAAGTGAGGATCCAGGAAGAAATAGGGGCCTTAGCACCGAGGGCTCTGGAAGCCCTGACAAGGACATTGACATTTACACTAAGATGGGAAATCTTTGAAAAGTTCGAACAGAAATAAATGAGACGATCTAACTTTTGTTTTAATGGGATTCCTCCAGTTCTTGCCTTGAGAATGGAGTTTAGGGGAGCAAGGACAAAAGCAGAGATGCAAGTTAGGAAGAGATGATGCTAGTTTGCATCCGCATAAGGGGCAGTAGCGATGGGAAGAAGTGGTTGGATTCTGAGTATATTTGAATTATGGATGTATTTTGAAGGTAGAATGAACACTATTACCTGAAAGATCAGACTTGGAGGGTAGGAGAAAAAGAAGAATCTAGGTTAACTGTAAGCTATCTTCTCTGAGCCACTGGGAAAATGGAGTTGCCTTAAAAAAAGTTCTGGGTTTTGGGCGCCTGGGTGGCTCAGTCCGTTAAGCGTCTGCCTTCGGCTCAGGTCATGATCCCAGGGTCCTGGGATGGGGCCCCACATCGGGCTCCCTACTCAGCAGGGAGTCTGCTTCTCCCTCTCCCTCTGCCTACGCCCCCCCATGCTTCCTTTCTCACTCTGCTCTCTTTCTCTCTCAAATAAATAAATAAAGTCTTTTAGAAAAGGGAAAAAAAAGAAAATTCTGGGTTTTCTGTTTTTGTTTGTTTGTTTGTTTGTTTTAACACAGACAAGGAAGGTTGTGGAGAAGCTGGTTTAGAGGGTGTTTATCAGGAACTTTGGAAATGGTAAGCTTAGGGTGCTTATCAGACCTCCAAGTGGAAATGTCAAAAAGAGTTGAATATTCAGATTTAGGATTTAGGGGAGAAGCTCGGAGTGGATATATTAATCTGTGAGTCATCAGCTAATAGATTGGTGTATTAATTAGGGCAATACTGATGCTATTACAGAAAAACACAACCCCTAGGTGACTGGAGCTGAAACTCAAACCCAAAACCTTACTCTTCAAATTCATAGAAATTTCTCATTTCGTTAAAGTCCAATCCACAGTGGGGAATATGAAAATCTCAGGGGAAGGGTTCACACAGTCATTAAGGGACATAGGCTGATTGAGGCTTGCCAATTGGTACCATCACCCCACTGGTCGAGAAGAAGAAGAAATGATGTCCATGGGAAATTTTTGAGGAGTACAGATCACTTCATTAGCAAGAAAGAGACCAGTGGTCATAATTAGATGTGAGAACTTAGAAATATAATCTCTGGCTGGGCAGTTTTTTTCCCAAGCCACAACAGTCACTGAGGAAGGGGAGCACGAGTCTTTGCCAGTTAGCTGGGCACTGAGACTAGCTAAGGAGGGAGTGTAGAGGGAGAAGAGAGAGGTCCAGGGACTGAGCCATGGGACGTGCTGACACTTGGGAAGAACCAGTAAACAAAGATTGGGAATCCACATTGAGAAAATAAGAGGAAACTCAGCGGAGCACATCTCCTGGAAGCCAAACGAAGAGAGTATTTCAGGGACGGAAGCATGAGTAACAATATCTAATTCCAGGATGGGTTGAGTAACATGAGGATGAAGACAGGGCTTTTGATTTAGAAACACAGAGGTTTGGGGACCTGGGGAAGAACAATTTTTTGTAAAGCACTGCATGTTAAATCCTGACAGGTTGAAGAAGGGAGTCGAGGCGAGGAATTGGAGACAGTGAGTGCCAACCTCTATTACAAGGATTTTACTGTATGGGGAAGGAAATAAATAGGACAATAGCCAGAGGGAAACAGGGGGTCAAAGGAAGAAAAATTTGTAAAGGCTGGAGAACTAACAGCGTATTTGCCTAGTGATGACCATGATCCAATGCAAAGGGGAAAAAAATGACTTAAAGAGAAACAAACAAACAAAAAAATCGCTGAAGCACTGTCCAGTTAGATGAGAGGGATGGTGTCCAGCGTGCAGGTGGAAGGACCGGGCTCGTCTGGGAGCAAGGCCAGTTTATCCACAGCAGCAGGAAAGAAGGGCGCAGACAGGTCAGTGAGCATTTGTGATGACAGCAGCTTCATGGGTTCTGATCTCAACGCTTCGATTCTTCAGTGAGAGTGAGGTTAGGGAGAGTGGCATTGGAGGTCAGAGGAGAAAATTAAAATAGAAAATATTCGTTCTATTTTCTATATATTCGTTCTATTTTCTATAATCTATTCACTCTTCTATGGAAGAGTGAATGACTAGGCATATAAATTATAAATTCCAAATAGAATTAGAGCTCACTTGAGGTTTATAACCAGGAATATAAAAAGGGACCAGTTAGTTGGACTGTGTGTTTCTGGATCCACATTCGCTTGCACAGGTGCAAGCATGCAGTGGGCAGAGATCAAATTAACCTATACTGAGGTTTCACCAGGCATGTAGGAAGGAGTGAGGGGCTTGAGAGCATATGCAAGGGAGTGGTACAATGGCACTAGTAACATGGCATTTAAGTCGGGTAGGACCAAGGGACCACAGGGGCCAGTGAAGGCAAGGACTGATACACTTGGAGTATGTGAAGGAGTGAACCGGAAAGATATGAAGGAGCACTAGAGAGTGGAATGTTTAATATTTGAATTTATTAATGAATTTGTTTATTTTCATGAAGACTTTCATTTTTTAAAAAGGGGTTGCAAAGGTTAAAGTACTTTGTGAAATGTGTTCAGACGTTGATTTGTTCATTCAACAAATGATTATTCAACTGAATTCTTTTAGTCTTTGTGACAGACTCTCATCATTGTACAACATGAAGTATTTTAACTAATGAAGCTCGTTATCTCACGGGTTGGCACAAATCGTGCATGGTATTTCAAGCTTAAAGACTGTTCAAATTCTAGAAGCAAATGAACAGCCCATAAGATACTGGCTTTATAGACTTAAGTTTATATACCAATATAGATCACAATTTATTTTTGCACAGGGACATGGCCTGGGATTTCTTCAGAATCCTGTACTTGAGTAAAATGGGTTATTTTGTATTAAATAATAATTTATCCCTAATATGAGCATTGTAAGAACTGTACAAATTTAAAGCAAGATTTAAATACCATAAAGTATTTCCAAATAATTTCCAATGCTTAATCTGAGCTAGAATTTCCCCGGGCTGTTAAAAAAATTGCCCTGATTTGCTCTAGGAGCCTTTCTTCTGGGTCATAGACATTACTTAGAGGTAGTTTTATCAATTCTAGAATTCCGAGGAATATTATACATTAAAAAATCCTTACAGGACTCCTGGGTGGCTCAGATGGTTAAGCGTCTGCCTTCAGCTCAGGTCATGATCCCAGCGTCCGGGATCGAGCCCCGCATCGGGCTCCCTGCTCCTTGGGAGCCTGCTTCTCCCTCTGCTTCTCTCTCTCTCTGTCTCTCATGAATAAATAAATAAAATCTTTTTTTAAAAAATCCTTACAGAAGACTTTATATAGCCCTTCATTAGTTGCTTATGATAGTCCATGGCTCTCTTCCCTGTATTCATTCATTTTCTGTCCCCATCCCTCCATGTGTGTTCCCCCCTCTAGGAAGGTGAACTATTGAGCAGAGGCCATAGGGTTTGGCAGAATGGTAGTGCATAGTAAATGCTCAGCCAGGGGTTGAATGAGTGAAAAAAAAAGTTAGTGAATGGGGGGCACCTGGGTGGTTCAGTCATTAAGCAACTGCCTTCGGCTCAGGTCATGATCCCAGGGTCCTGGGATCGAGCCCCGCATCGGGCTCCCTGCTCCTTGGGAGCCTGCTTCTCCTTCTGCTTCTCTCTCTGTCTCTCATGAATAAATAAATAAAATCTTTTTTTAAAAAATCCTTACAGAAGACTTTATATAGCCCTTCATTAGTTGCTTACAAGATAGTCCATGGCTCTCTTCCCTGTATTCATTCATTTTCTGTCCCCATCCCTCCATGTGTGTTCCCCCCTCTAGGAACATGAACTATTGAGCAGAGGCCATAGGGTTTGGTAGAATGGTAGTGCATAGTAAATGCTCAGCCAGGGGTTGAATGAGTGAAAAAAAAAATTAGTGAATGGGGGGCACCTGGGTGGTTCAGTCATTAAGCATCTGCCTTCGGCTCAGGTCATGATCCCAGGGTCCTGGGATCGAGCCCCGCATCGGGCTCCCTGATCACGGGGAGCCTGCTTCTCCCTCTCCCTCTGCTGCTCCCCCTGCTTGTGTTCCCTCTCTCGCTGTGTCTCTCTCTGTCAAATAAATAAATAAAATCTTAAAAAAAAATCAGTGAATGGTCTTGATTTACCGTCTGGACATGCCCTACTTCATTCTTAGAGAATTCTTTTTCATTTTGTTTGTCATTCTGTCCAATGTTTGCTCCTTGTGCTTTCATCTAAACTCTCCCTCAGTCTTTATTACATGCTTTTCGCATTCTTGTAAATTATACTGATAAAGAGCAAATGCAAGTCTAGCTTGCAACTGGCTTTTTCTACCCAGGAGTCCTGGGAGCATCCTCGCAAATTGTAACATTGCACTGGTGGCTTCCTCCATGTGGAATGCCAAAGACAATTGACTAACTTGAAAAGAAATGAAAGGGTCAATTTATGTGAAAGCCTCAGTGAAAAGTACAAAATTAATTAGGTACAACAAATCAGGTGAATAGCCATGCCTTGCCTCTCTGCATATGTCACTCATTCCAAAGGAGTTACTGAGCTTCCTTCAAAAAACGAAACATTCTCGGTTTCTTTTTAAAGATTTATTTATTTATTTATTTATTTATTTATTTATTTATTTATTTATTTGAGAGAGAGAGAGAGCACGACCACCGGAGTGGGGGAAGGGGCAGAGGGAGAAGTTGAGAGAGAATCTCAAGTGGACTTCCCACTAAGCCAAAAGCCCAGGCGGAGCTCCATCTCATGACCCTGAGATCATGACCTGAGCTGCAACCAAGAGTTCAACCCACAGGGCCACCCAGGTGCCCCAGAAAATGAAACAGTTTCAGCTCAAAATGTAACCCCTCCACTCCTAAAATGAAACTGATCGCCCTCACCGCAAGTCCGCTGGAGTTCGGAACCACTCACCGCTGGTCTCCGAGGCTGGGACCGTGCCAGTAGCAGGGTAGGTCCTCACAGTCCAAATGAGTCAAACTGTTGTATTTTAAAACTCAAATATAAAAAAATTAAATGTCAAATTTATTATGACAATGGGAGATACAAAATGGATGAACCTGATGAATAGGAATCATAGGAAACCAGGACCAAGACATTTCTTACCACCTCACGAAAGGGTCCCTTGTGTTCTTTCTTAGAAAGAAAATTGGAAATTAATGCAGAACCATACTGCATATCACTTCTAATTTGATTAATATACTACTTGCCTTTTCAATTTTTACATTTTTAGAAAACAGTGTATATTTCCTGTTTATGCCACAATGTCAGAGAGAGAACATTTTTGCTCACTATGGGTTTAGAGAATTGAGACATTTCCAATACATTGTTTGCAAAGATACTTCACCTGGCTTCCACAGAACTTAATTTTATGAAAAATAATGTAACAGTTTTGAAGAGGTAAGTACACCTTGGGCCAACTAACAGGTACATATAACAAAGTACATACTAAATAGTCTCCTGTATTAGAGGGGCGCCTGGGTGGCTCAGTCAGTTAAGCATCTGCCTTCGGCTCAGGTCACGATCCCAGAGTCCTGGGATCAAGTCCCCAGTCCGGCTCCCCGCTCAGCGGACACTCTGCTTCTCCCTCTGTCTCTCTCCCTCCCCCTGCTTGTGCTCTCTCTCTGGAATAAATAAATAAAATCTTTAAAAAATGAATAAAATAGAAATAATGATGATAATGATAATAATGTAGTACTCTTATTGTATTGTAACAATGTGTGTTCAATAAAATAGACAAACAGACTAAAAACACGCAAAGAAAGATTCACTGATGAAGGGCAGTATAACATCATCAACATACATGACCCACATATGCACAATCACTGGTCCTAAAAATGGAATTTCACGTTGCAGTGAGGTTTCCTAAGAATTCTATTGAGGAAGTAAAATTATCCTTCTATATTTATAGATATATATTTATATATATTATATTTATATAGGTATTTATATAGATATATGTTTATTCCCTTCTCTGGAATAACTGACCAAATACTAGACTTGTTTTTTTGTCAGTGCTTATTACTGTTAACATTGCTTTGATGTTCCCACATAAATTTTATACATATACTGATCATATTTCTATCTTGAGTTGTTCTTCCATTTTATAAGTGTGGATATCTTTTCTACCCTAGAATTAGTTGAGAAAAAAGTGATATACATATACGAATGCATGAGTGGCAAAAAAAAAAAAAAAAACACCAAAAACATAGTAACAGTGAATGTGCATGATACTTACAAGGGTCCCTATGTGGGTACATTTTTACAGCTTCACAAACGTCCATTTCTTTATTTTTTCATGTATGCAATTAGAGTGAATGGTGTCTAATTTAGAGAGCTGCTGTCACGATTGATTGCAAAAATGTATGGTTAAGCACCTAGTGCAAGTCTGCACAGAGTACACACTAAGTAAATATTAACTGTCCTTCCTTCACTGGAAGTCCCTGGCAGCCTCAAGATTCTCTGTACTACATCATGTAATGCCTAATGACCATTGATATTGCTCAGTAACACTTGGGTCTTATCTGAATCCCAAAGAATCCTAAGAATATATATTTAGGCTTGGCATCACTTCACTTATGTAAAGTATGCCAATCTGAACTGGAGAAAATATAACTCCTCCACACATATGGTTAAGAAATGAAATTCTTTGCCTTCATGGACCCAAGGGACTTAAATTTTCAATGATTCAAAATTAACTTGTCATCTTACTTGTCTTTTCTAATTACTTAGGCACTTATGAAAACAGTCAGAAAGACATAAAAATAATGGGGGTGAGGATTGGCTAAAGCACCAGTTTATACTGTGGACTCAACCCATCAATTTCCTTTGAATCTATAGTTACACTGGACATCCAGAATCACTAACGCCAACTGGGTATGCAATTAAGAAATCAGTCTCAGTTCTACTAGACTAAATTTCAGGACTATTTAGGTTTAAATTCAGGCCTAGGCAGGTTTGAGTTTTAGATTAAATTCACCCCTACTTGGATTCATCCCCAACTACTCAAAAACGTGGACATGGTTACCATGCTCAGGAGTGAATGGTTCAATTATCCAAAAACTCTGTAGTCCTTGAAGCCAAAGGTTAGTAGAAAGGCCTTCCAACAACAACTTAGTAGGAAAACACACACTATGGCCACCAAAGCAGCTGCTTGTGCAAAGTTACACTGGCCTGAACACTCTTTTCCCAGATGTTCGTGTTTAGTTGTTACATCACAGGTATGAGCCAGATGACCCAGGCTTATAAACTGGAGCCAGATGAATCACTGAAACCCAAAGGGTTCAGGTGCCTTTTTAGTAATACTTACAGTGGGGCATGACAGTCCCCACAATGCTAAGTAGTAGAAGGAAACACGGAAGTGAAATGTCCATGTGTCAGTTCTAAGGAATAGCATCTCCAATTTCTCAACTGCGTGCGCGTGCACACACACGCAGGCACGCAATCTTTTCCACTCCAATGCCTGCATTTACAGAAGAGAATGAGGTCCTAACAAATGCACTGACTTAATTAAAACAAATCAGTGCCATATCCAAGAAAAGAATTCTAACCTGACTTGTAGCTTGCTCTCTTCCCGTTCAGCTTCATAATCCTGGTAGCTTGATGGTCCCATCGGGTTAATGTACCTTGAACGTTTCCCGGTATCTATCTGGGATTGACTGGAAGTTTTCTTTACGAATGTCTGGCCTAAATGAAGATACTACATAAATAAAACATAATCACAGATGTTGCTGAGGCATAATGAGGTTCCATACTACTGGATTGCCATCATGAAATATTATATTTTTATCAAGGAGGGTGAGATTTAGGAGGAAAGCATTAGCTAAGGACAGAAGAGAAAGGGAAATGATTTTTCTGATCCCAAAGAATACAGGCACAACCTGGTCTACACTCCTACCTGCAGAGAAGAAAGAATTATGAAAAGTTATTGTTGATTTGCCGTGAAAATACAGGCTCACTCAGAAGTTGAAATCAAATCTAGCTAAACCCAAGAAACTTTATTCTGTAACACATGCATGTGCACACAGCCCCCCGCCCCCCAGTTCAGCAATGGCCTGGGTTCTCAGCAGGGAAAGCCAGGCGGGCCTTTACTGACACCAGCACCCGCTGCCTTCCGTGCCTTATTGTCAAGACTCCGGCAACCTTGCCTGCCCTTCCTAGGGAAAACAGCTGCAGAAGGGAGGTTTCAGTGACGGAGAATAACGGCCGGTAAAGCGTAGTAACAAAGGTCAGTTGTGATAAGAATCTCCATAGTTGTTGATAGGGAGGAAATAAAATCGTAAAAGAAATCTCAGCCCAGTTTTTTTCCCCCCTCTGTTCTCTATTTACTCAATGATACCCTTATTATTCTCAGATTTCAGGTACCTGTCTGTTGACAAGTGGAAAATTTTGTAATTATCTGGAAGAATGAAGTAAGGCAGTCATGCTCCCATTCCTACGTGACTCTCTACTTTTATTATGGTCCCTTTTACGAATTGTACTTGAGTGCATGATACACATTCCTAAAAACAAGTCTGTATGTTTATGTGTTCTGTCTTGCTCTTCGTATCTTTGCGAAACAGAGTAAGGAAACCAAAATTACCCCTTAGGGTGGGCAGAGACTGTGCCGCGTGCTTGTCATAGGTTTTTCTCATGGAATGTCTCTATCTTCCTCCTGCCCTCCTGCTCTTTCCTTGTCTTCTTTTGTTTCGCCTCTTCCTCCTTCCTTGTCTTTCCTCCTCTTCCCCCTTCCTTCTCCCTAATAGATCTTTCCTCTTACACACACAGGTACACACATGTACACGTGCCTACACATACACCTCAGTTTGAAGCCATGTATAGAGAATTCAGTGATGATCTGGTGACAGTAAGGCTATATTTAGCTCACTCTATCTATCTTCTGTCTCTCTCTCTCTCTCCCTCCAGTGCGATAACTTTTCTGCATCTAAACAAGGAGGCGGGCTTCCTTTTCTTCATAATTCACTCCAAGTCTCCTGGGCTCCAGGTTCTTATTGCATTTCAGTGGTCAAGAAGTGTTCTCAGATTACTCTCAACTTCTTCCTATCATGAGCCTCACTTCCTATGGTCCTAGAGAGGTGATATTATAGGATTTTGGCTTCTAGGAGAGACAAAGAAAACCTAGAAATTAGCCATCAAAGGGAAAAAAAGGATTAAGTCCATTTATCTAAAAGTAGTGGCTAAGCTGTGTTCACAAGAACACGTTATGTGGCTTATATTTACATCATTCTTCATTTTTAACAACTGATGTGGCTCACTGCCTGAGCCATAGTTATATTGTGAAGACAACCAAAACATATGAAATCTTTTGGCTCATTCACCTTGTGTATAGTCTACTCAAGGTAAGAGGTAGTTTACTCTTCAGAAATGCCTGTGGTACAATCTAGCTTTCACTATTTAAGAACCAGTTCTTATAAACCTGTTTTTAAGACCTGATGTTTACTTCACAGACATCAAACAAAGTTGTAAAACCAGTTCCTCTATTAGGCTGTACCAAGAAGAGCCTACTTCTTGTCATTAGATTATGTAGTTGTCTCTGTTAAGTGGACCTACACTCTTCTAATAGTACCTGGGTTCCACCTTTTATAACTAAATTGCTCCTGTTGGGTTGATAAGGATGCTTTATCATAACTTATTAATTTATTTTATCTTTTAAAGATTTTATTTATTTATTTGAGACAGAGAGAGAGCTAGAGAGAGCACAGTCAGGGTGAAGGGCAGGGGGAGAGGCAGGCTCCCTGCTGAGCAGGGAACCCGATGAGGGACTGGATCCCTGGACCCCAGGAGCATGACCTGAGCTGAAGGCAGACATTTAACCGACTGAGCCACCCAGGCACCTTCATAATTTATTAATTTAAAGACATACTCATGGGGGAGCCTGGGTGGCTCAGTCAGTTAAGGGTCTGCCTTCGGCTCAAGTCATGATCCCAGGGTCCTGGGATTGAGCCCCGAGTCAGGCTCCCTCCTCAGCAGAGAGTATTTCTCCCTCTCCCTCTGCCTCTCTACCCACTTGTACTCTCTCTTTCCCTCTCTCTCTCTCAAATAAATAAATCTTCTAAAAAATAATAAAAGTATACTCATGTTTTCCACCAACATCTCAGGACAGTGCTTCTGTCCTGAGATGTGTTACACTCTGGGAAGTGGGAATCTGCTTCATCAGGCATGGTTGTACCTTGATTCAAAAGACTGTGGTTGAAATTTACTATTTAAAAGTGTATCTCTTAATTAGATGCCTTAACACATAAAATGTGATCCATACGGATTTCTTTCAAAATGCTTAAAGTATCATGGTAAATTACCATACATACAGGATATGCTCGTAAAGTACTGGGCATGGAGAATAAGCAAATAAATTAATAAAGTAAGCAAATAAACTCACTTTGTTCATTGAAGTCACCTGAAAACAAACATAAGAATATCAACAAGAGATTGAGCAATGGAATGAACATTGTTATGGAAAGCCCATTTTTATTTCTTTACTATTGACTAAAAAGTATTATTTTTGAGAAGCTGATCAAAAAATAACTAAAATTCTGAATTTCTCAATCACATTTAAGAAAATTTTAAAAATACAAAATAAGGAGTTGGTTTTGAGCAAAACAAACCCAATATCCTCAAATCTCTTGTTCCATCGTCCTTCTGGCAGGTACTGCCCTTGACTAAGGGAGGCAAGGTAAAGTACATTTTTATTCTGCATAGTTAAGGTGCAAAATATCCCCACCTCCCTTGAGAAACAGTATCATACAGTATCATACCTAAAACATTTTGATGAGCACTGAATATTAAACCATTATATGACACTACATAAATTGATTGAATAAAAGTGAATACAAATACATACTCTTCAATTTTTTAATATGCTAAGAGTATATCACAGCATTGACAATAGGAAAACAAATATTTGGATTTATTTTTAAATTCAAAATTCTTCTGGTTGTTCTTCACTGAAGGGCCTTAAAGGTGAAAAGGTAATCAGGTTACCACCAAAGGATATGAGTCTGGCATGTTCTTGATGTCTCCCCTCCACCTGAGTGAATCAAGCCAAACGTCTGCTTTCTTTTTATGTGCTCCCAAACACTGGTGGAAAACAGCAAGGTCATTAAGATTTGGGACATGATAAATTCACAGTGCCCCACCACTCCTGGGACCTTAATGCTGCTAGGAGAACAATTAAGTTTTCTTCATTTTCTCTCCTATTTTTTTTTTCAAACCTTGTCTACTTTCCTAAAGAATAATACTTCACCTCCTTCCCATACCACTCTATCCTCCTTGAAAGAAAGAAAGAAAGAGAGAGAGAGAGAAAGAGAGAGAGAGAAAGAAAGAAAGAAAGAAAGAAAGAAAGAAAGAAAGAAAGAAAGAAAGAAAGAAAGAAAGAAAGAAAAAGAAAGAAAGAAACCATCAACAAGAACTCTCTCACTTACACCAGATCAAGCATTTATTTGCTTCCATACCATCTATTTCTCTTCTCTTACTGAAGAGGGCCTTGATTCCTACCTAAACTTTGTTCTTCCATCTGAGCTTCCAATGTCATTCTCTTCGTCTTTTAAGGAACATCCCCATACCAATTATTCCCTTGCTCTTCACTATTCAGTCTCTTCACGCAAGTGGGCATGAACATTTCCTCCATAGTCTTCCTTCCTATGGCTTTGGCTGCGCATTCTTAGCCTCCCAGGCAAGAGATCCTCACACCCGTCCACCCTTTCCTGGTTGACCTGTTGACTGATACTCTTCCCCATTCTGCCCTCCTACTTTGTGTATTTCCCATGAGCATTTTTACCCTCTCCCCTGGTGTTCAATCCTGACAATACTTGTGACCTGTAAATCTACCATCAGCCCTAAATTCTCTACTAAACTTCAGGTTCAAATTTACTGCTATCTGGAAGACAATACCTCCCAGGTATCTCACAAGTGCTAAAAATAAGACAATAGGCCCCAAACAGGGTCCCTTATGCTAAGCCCCATATCACCAAACCAAGACTTAAATTAATTACAGTTCTAGTTCTCCCAGAAATGGGATCTTAAACCAGTTGATCAGGAACCATCTCATCAGCACTAATTAGGTAATCTTCCAGAGAAATCTCTGTCATCCCCCAAAGGAAAGTAACCTTGCCATAGCCTTGCCCCTGTTAATGTGCCTCTTCTCCATCTTTGTTACAACTCCTTTCTGCCCATATAAGTCTTCCATTTTATACAGTTCCTTGGAGCTTCTTTCTGGCTTCTAGATGGGATACTACCTGATTTGAATTAATTTTTCCTCATATAAACTCTTAAAATATTTAATATGCCTCAGTTTACCTTTTAACACAGGTAACTCAATATTTTGGAATAAAAGTTATCTGTTCCTCCCATCAACCCAGTGTGACCCTTCCCTCTAAGTCTTATTTCATTAAATGTAAAATCATCTATTTGATGAGTCAAGAAATTTGGGTGTTATACTTGACTTCTCACTCTCCCTTCATCCTACATAAAATCAAACTCCAAGCCCCCTCACTGGGACTATAAGATGTCACTGGAATCCATCCACATCTCTCTCCCCCTGCTGCCTCTACCCCTGATTGTTGGACTGTCACCTCTAGCTTAGACACTGTAGTAGCTTCCCTGCCTCCTGCTTCTCCATGTCTTTGATGCACTCTTCACTCCTTGGCCATAGTCACCTCTCCACTCAAACTCTGGGCTGCATCTAACTACTTTCACTTCCAAGTCAGGTTGCCCTCCATCACCTCTTGCACAGGCTACTACACCTCTTCTCCACCTTTGCCTTTTTAACTCATGTGTATTGGTCAGGCTTTAGCTTAGATGTCATTTTCTTTGTAAAACCTTCCTTCACACCAGGATTCTGGGGAAACTGCCCTTCCACTGGATTCCCATAGCATCCTACTGAATGAACTTTCCTACTCAGTTGTTCTGAACTTCATAATTTCTTTTTTTTCTTTTAAAGATTTTATTTATTTATTTGACAGAGAGTGTGACAGCGAGAGAGGGAACACAAGCAGGGGGAGTGGAAGAGGGAAAAGCACACTTCCCGCAGAGCAGGGAGCCCAATGCGGGGCTCGATCCCAGGACCCTGGGATCATGACCTGAGCCGAAGGCAGACACTTAACAACTGAGCCACCCAGGCGCCCCTGAACTTCATAATTTCTGCCTGTCTTATTCACTGTTGTGGTTCTAGAATCTAACACACAGTACCTGGCATAGATAAAATATTCTAAATAATTATTAAATAAATTCATGAATTCACAAATGAATGGTTGTAGGACTAGTTGAATACTAAATGGAATAAATTGGGCTGAAGGAGGGAAATCAAACACTCAGCAAGACAGTGAATGAGGGCAAAATATTCTGTGAATTATTCCTAATGTCTATTTTCTATCATAAATTCTTTAAAAGTGCATTTATAAACTTGTGACTTTTACATGTTTGCAACAGATTTCATTAAGTCCCTTTCTTCCCTGCTCCCCGTATCTATGCCATTTGTCAAGTAATTTTGCAAAGGTCGCTAACTGTGGGCAGGGCACACTTCTCACTTCAGCTCTGGTTTCAACCAGGACAGATGCTTTGGTCCACAGGTGAAAGTAACACAGTGTTTGTCTGAGTCTCAGACTCTCGAGGCCTTGCATCTTTCTATTGGTCCTTTTGTGCCTCAGCCATTGCCATTAGAAGAATATGGCTGTGCCCACCTACTGATTCCAGGAAGAGAATATGAGACCCATGGAGCAGAAAGAGCCCAGCCAAGACACTTCAGCTGAACCCAGCCTAGATCAGCTGAGCCCAACTGACCTCTACCCTTGGTTGCTATATATATATGCTTATTGTTTTAAGTCACTGTGTTTTAGGATAGTTTTTTATACCAAATTTTTATGATGGCAATAACTGCCTGGCATATTTGTCACTTGAATATTTGGGTATAGCTATTCCAGAGAATGGTTATGATATGTACTTGCCCCAGCTCATTAAGAAATAATAGTTTGGGAAAAAATGTTTAGAGTACATATATCTAACTAAAGAGTTGAATCCAAAATACATAAAGTGCTCACTTCGGCAGCACATATACTAAAATTGGAATGATACAGAGCAGATTAGCATGGCCCCTGCACAAAGATGAATGCGAATTTGCAAAATACATAAAGAACTCATAAGAAAAAATACAAACAACCCAATTTAAAATAACAGAGAAAAAGCCCACACTTGAACACATATTTTACCAAAAAAGTACACAAAATAGCCTATAGGCACATGGAAAGGTATTCAATATCATTAGCCATCAGGGGATGCAAATTAAAACCACAGTAAGATACCATTTCACACACACTAGGGGGGCTGTTATCAAAAAAAAAAAAAAAAAAAAACCCTGACGAAACGAATGTTAGTGAGTATCAGAAGCAACTAAAAGTCTCATCTATTGCTGGCAGGAGTATAGAAATGTCCAACCATGCTGGAAAACTCCTTTGCAATTTCTCATAAAGTTAAACTTACCCCATGACCCCAAAATTTCACTTCCAGGTATTACACCAGTAGAGTAGTATAGACTTTATGTAAAGTAAAGAAGTAAAGACTGTATGTCCACAGAAAGACTTAGAGAAGAATGTTCATAGTAACCTTATCCATAACTGCCTCAAACTGGAAATGACCCAAATAACAATCAACAGGTGAATGGATAAACACACTGTGGCAAACTCAAACAGTGAAATGCTTCTTAGTAAAAACAAATGAACTATTGGCATACACAATAATTTGGATCAACTTCCAAAACATTATATCAAGCACCCCCACTAAAAAACACAAATTTTATGATTCAATTTATATGAATTCCATACAGGCAAAACAAGTCTATGTGTTAGAAACTAGTGTTTCTCTCTCTCTCTCTCTTAGTGGAAATAGTGCAAAACTGACTATAAAGAAGCTTGAAAGGATTTTCTGGGGTTTGGGAGAATGTTTTCTATTTCCACAGATAGTTAAATAGGTGTATATGATTAACAAAACTCTTCAGAACAAATATTTAAAATCTATGTATTGTATGTAAATTATGCAGCTACATCCTTAAAGATTGTTCTGGCCAAAGGGGATGGGGAGAATATATACATAGATGAAAAAGAAAGAGACACACACATACAGAGAAAGAAAGAGAAATAATCAAAACTTAAGACTACACTTCAAGTTGCAGTGTTTTACAACCATTTGATAAGGGAAGATGCTCTCCATACACACAATTTAATAACAAAAAGAAATCGTACTTTCTACAGGGACCATTTGGTGTTTGTGAAAGAATGGCTGCTACAGATGGTCCTGAGGTAGCCACAGTGAGATCTCCTGAGGACCCACGCTGCAGTAAGAACACTGAAGCCCACAGAGAACACAGGAGACCACAATTTTGGCACAGCAAGACATTGCTGTACAAGGTAGCATGTGATAGGCAGACCCTTGAGGCCAACATGGCACTTTCCTGCCTAACAGTGCACACACAGAACTGTCAAGATTTCAGGTGTCCTTGAATTGAATGGCTTTCTCCTGGACTCTATACCGGACAGAACATCAGACCATGCGCATCTAGAGTACCTACTTACTCAGCAGATATGTTTATTTGGTACCGTCTTTGGTGCCAGTGTTAGGAAGGGACAAAACCTTTTCCCCTCTAGCTTCCTAGGTTTTCCAGCTGGAGTCTGAAAATAATCTGACAAAATTCAGATGAACAAGAGAAAAACAGAATTTATTAACATGGACAGCATACGTGCACATGGGAGATACTCAGTGATGAGTGACTCAAAGGGGTGGTTTGAATTTGGGCTTACGTGGCTTCTTAACAAAGAAGGACAAATTTGTAGGGAAGTGACAAGACACAGGGAAAAGGGTTTTCAGGCTTCTAGAGGAAGGTGACTATATGGGAGAAACTAAGAGAAAAAGGAGGGCCATCTTAGCAAAGTTTGTTTGTGCAGTTTCAGTTTGGTGCCAGGTTTCCATCTTCTCCTTGGCCATAGAGCTTCCTTGGGAGAGGGCACTTGGGGCAGTTTTCATTTTCAGAAGCTTCCGCTATGAGTCAGACAAGAGAAGCTCTGAGAAGCCTTCTTTCTGCATCTCTTGATTCTCCTTATACCAAAGCTATATATCTGGGGGTGGCATATTCTGATCCTCCACACTAGCTAGTAAGCCGAGATGAAAGTATTTATTTTTAGGGCTAAGTCCTTATTTTTACTAATCTTGGAACCCGGAGATCAACAAACTTCAGTTCTCCTCACTATGTTCCATGTGCCAAAACTGAATACCACTTCATACCATGGTATAACAGTTTTGTTTAAAAATGCACCAGTCTTTAACGAGAGCTGATAATACTGCACTCTAGATGGGTTCATGCTAATCAATTTTTTTTGTAATTTAGATTTAATACTTTGCATAATACCATAGATGAATTCCTGAGGAAACTGTATATGTCATGATCAAATCATGTTCATGCACTGGAAAGACTCACTATTTAACAGATTCAGTAGAGGAAAATTAGATGGGACCTCTCTCTATACAATTGTGCCAGCGTCCCTGATTTCAAGCAGAAGGAATACATTGATTTTCTCCAAGAGGAAATGGTTGCATTGGAGAGATAGCTGGGGCTCAGGGCAGTAAAAGCTTATGTTCCAAACCAGACCATGGCCACAGAGCTCTGGAGTGTTGTGTGGTAAGAACCACAGTCACAGCGCAAGCACCAAATACTCACACAGCAGCTCCCACCAAGACGGCTGTGGCTTCAACCAGCGCCCTCACTCTTGGATCATTCTCCTAAACATCAGCGTCCCCCAGAATTTCCAAATGTCCAAAGGACTGTCATGGTACCCCCTGCATGGGACCCCTTGCTTTGACCCCACAGTTTTCATAGAGAGATATGGATTCTACCACCTACCCCAAAGACGCAGGAAGGTACAGTTCCCCAAAGGGCAATCCTTGGATGCCTGGGAAAGGTGAAAAGGACTGACAATGGGGGCTGGCAGCCCCAAACTGACAAATGTCAACTACAATTTTGTTCACAGTTGAAGAGTTTCAAGTTGATTCAACATGAAGATATGGTTTCTTTTACCTATAAGACTGGCAAAAATTAAATCATCCACAGTGAGTATTATTACTAAGAGTGCTGGAAAGCAGTCTACCCTGAGGGTTGGCATGTAAACTGATAAAATTTATTTAGGGAGCAATTTGGCAATTTCTATCAAATTTCACTCTATGTATTCTCTTTGAATCCACAGTTGACTTTCTAAGACTGAAAAGCAATCCTTTTTTTTTTCGTCAAGTGTCTTTTTATCACTAATTAATGCTTTAAAATGCATTTAGAATATTTTACTAGGTTCTCACATTCCACAGGATGGGTTGGAAGCTCTGTTTTAAGATAATTAATCTATGTCAGTGTCCAATCATTTTATATGGCACCAAACCCAGAAAAAATAAATAAGTAAAATCACTGATATTCCACAAATTGTCTGTAGGGGAGCAGTAATCACCTGCCAATACAGTAGACTTACATGCATTTTTAAGTAAAACCTCTTCTAGTTCTTAATGACCCTGAAAAGGATTTTCCCATCAAATATTTCAATTTTTAAGCTGGGTGAATATTTCTCCCCTAGATACTCAAGAGTTCTAAGCTATAGCACTGATCTTGCCCATGGCTGGTGCCTGAACCCTGTCATACATTCTGATCAGTATTATCAACATGCACAGATGTAGGGATTTGCATTTCTTTCTGAGGCCTTCACCCTGAGTTGTCAGATTTTGCAAATAAATATACAGGGTGCTGAATTAAATTTGAATCACAGACAAACAATGAGTAATTGTTTAGTGGAAGTATGTCTGGCTTGTTTATCTGAAATTCAAATGAAACTGGGCACCCCATCCAGAGGAGTATCCTAAGGAAAAGTCCTATGAAACTTTGTATTAAGATATTGTTGAGGACATTGCTTGTTCTATCACTTAGTTTCTTTTTCACAAAGGGACCAAGCCTAAGTGTTTTTTTTTGTTTGTTTGTTTTGTTTTGTGTTTTTGTTTTCTGGTCTAAATACCAGGAAGACTTGGTTGTCTTCTGTGAAATTCATTTGTTTTTATCTTAGAGAGTCTGTACAGGAGTACTTGACCAGGCCACTCTATTCACTGTGGCTGCTAGCAGGTTAAAGCCACATTTGTGGCCCATACGCGTGGAAGAGAGCACATCGATACCGTGTTTATGCATATTTTTAGCCTCTTTTCTGGCTCCGTTTTCTGGCCCTATCTTCAGTTTCTTTTATTCTGTTGCTTCTGCTTTATTATTGTTATCTTCTTGGGTTTTGTATCATGTTTAGCACTCTTTAAAAGTCTTGGGGACAGGGTGTGTGAAGAAAAATAAATAGAGTAAACCTGCAGTCTTATAAAAATAGTTTGGTAATTTGATATGGAGTTCTTTGTTTTGGATTCCATCTAAAATGGTTTTGTGATGAAAGGTTTATTTATTGCTATTAGGAGGTCTACAATGTAGGCCCACTATGAAGGTGATCCCATGGTCGAAGCCCCCAAAATGTCAATGGAGTGAGGATCCAGGGTGTTTTCATTCTTCAGGGAAGAAAATGTTCTAATTCTTCACCTGGCTGTTGTATACTCTTTCCTTTATTACCACCTCTAAAGTTATCATTTTGTTCAAAGATTTGTGTTAATATCATATTTCTATTCAAGTAAACAGCCTACCTCCTGTTTTTTCTTTAACCTCTAAGTTATCAGTATGCAGATAAGCAATTTTATACCTTGTTGTTAGAGGGGGAAATAGGGCCACTGTCCATATGGGATGCTTTATGTGTAGCCTCATCCGAGAGCTGAGTTAATTAGGCAGAAAGTTAATTGATTCAGTGGGTGCAAAGGTTGAAACTGAACCCTGAGTTTAGAGCTAGAGTCTCCGGGTTAACTTTTAGCTGGCTGACCCCCAATAGCGTAAGTGTTTATGATTTGGTGATAGTATTCCCATTTGTATTTGCTTCAGAGGATCACGTTTTCATTTTTTTAATTGATTTATTTATTTGAGAGAGAGAGAAAGAGAGAAGGGGGGAAGGGTGGAGAGAGAGACGGGGAGAGAGAATCTTAAGCAGACTCCATGCTAAGCGCAAAGCCTGACTCAGGGCTGGATCTCATGACCCTGAGCATGACCTGAGCCGAAACGAAGAGTCCAATGCTCAACCAACTGCACCACCCAGGAGCCCCTAGGATCAAGTTTCCTTGCCTTTAATTTCTTAACTAGTTATCACCTTGACCATGGCATCAAAAGCTGTCTCTTTCATTTCTTCTTCCTTCTGAGTTTACGCTAAGTATGTATCAGTACACAAACAGTAAGAACAAATACAAACTAAAGGTAGGAACAGTTAAAAAACAAAACTACTCTAAAGCACTGTGACTTTGTCTTCTAAAATGCAGTACGAGATTTTTTTAATTGCCTTGATTAGAATGCCTTGGTGACTCGTGAAAAATCGATCCATAGCACAAAACATTTAAATCTTTGAATGCTCAAAACCCAGTAAAATCATTTAAAAGAGTGCACTTAAGCTTGTGCCTCTGGGATATGGACATGGAGGAAGAAAAAGATTCAGACAAGTTAAAAAAATGCTGGGCCAGGCTACTTACGGAAACAGACCAACCGTGCTTTTCTGCTTCCCATTTGCCCTAAGCTCCTTTGATATTATTTCCCCCCTCAGTTTTGTCCAAGACTGGGACTGCCTCACATTTCAACCTCAACTTGACTGTTGTTACAAGAACTCCTTTCTGGAATGCCTTACTGCACTTTCTGGTTTCATCAAGAGAGGTCACTGTGGTACTGCTACTAATAACAGCCTATGCAGCTGGCAGAACAATGCAAAAATGTAGTCAGTCAACAACCCCATGTACCGGATGGTATCAGGCACTACGGCCAGGCAGTGAGAACAAAGAGGTGCATAAAGGAGGTGGTCTGGATGGCTCTGGAGAGTAGAAGAGTAGGAATAGAGGATGCCGGGAAATATGCTAAAACAGTGAATGTGTGCCAGAGCATCAGTGGCAAAACCATCATTTGGTAGGTGTTCCTTTACCTGCATTTATGTTAAGTCTTAAAACCGAAGAACTACTTTTTAAAAGATCTGATTAACTGGCATCATGTTTATTCTGTATTTCAAAATACCTTGTAGGCATGTCTTCAAACAAGCAAGTAAACAGACAAAACAAATCCTCACGAATCTCTTTTTTTGAGAAATAAACTCACATGTGTTATTACCTTTTTACAAACAGAAGTCGCTACACAGCAGATAACAATGAAACTCTATCCACTACTTTCCCCTAAAGCAGTGAGGTTGAGGCTCTTGATTGAGGCGCTTTTAAAAACCCCCGCTGCCTGGGCTTCATCCCAGGCGGATGACATCAGAACCTTTGGCAAGGGGGCAACATTAGCGTCTATTAAAGCTCCAGGAGACTCCAATGTGCAGCCACGACTGAGAGCCAGTGCCTCAGGATGTCCTCAGCCCCAGTCATCAAACTGGGTTCTTGTCCAACACTGAAAATGAGATTTTATAAATGATTTTTTAAAAATCGATTTCACGGAAACTGCTTGACAAATGAAGGGCCATTGGGTTCTAAAATTTTAAATATTGCACAGTAGGGCTGTTGCCAGTTTGTTGTAAGGAAATGATGGAGCTGTGAGCGGGTACCCTTTTGAAGGCTGCCGCAATTATTTGTGGGTCATGTGAAATGAGTTTTATGTCAATATAGTAGAAGCTGTTTTGTGTGGTTAAGTAGTTTTGCCTGGTTAAATAAGCAAAC
This sequence comes from Eumetopias jubatus, assembly GCF_037043125.1. Classification (NCBI taxonomy): domain Eukaryota; kingdom Metazoa; phylum Chordata; class Mammalia; order Carnivora; family Otariidae; genus Eumetopias; species Eumetopias jubatus. The sequence continues at coordinate 81,754,285 of NW_028274815.1, read as the reverse complement.
AAAGGTGGACTAGGGAAAGGAGCAGGGTCTGATTTGCTTTATGCTCCCCAGATAAGTGGCCTCCCTTTCTTTTGGTTTGGTGTAGAATGGAAATGGTCTCGCCCATCTCCACCCCTGGTTTGTAATTAACAAAAGCTGACTGTTAAAGAGACCTTGGTGCATGACTGGATTTTTATGACTTCTCTCTTAATCCGTGACTCTCCTTTGCATTGAAGTGAGCTTTAAGCTATGTAAACACTTACTGCATGATGAGAATTGGTATTATTAAAAAGATTGTTTGGAACATTTAGTTTATTGCAATCTGTGGTGATGGTTTTTAATGCATAAAAATTGCTAAAATATTTTTTTCCGCCACAGTCTGGACACAGTATGTGAAGAGTAAGAGAAAATAAAAATGAGTAAACTGAAAAGTGTTCAACTCCATTTCTAGTGAAAGATCTCAAATGAAAGCAATAATGAAGTTCATTTCCTCTATTAAATTATTTTTAAAATTGTAGTGTATAGTACAGATGAAAATATGAATGGAACTGGTATATCTGTCCATTGCTGGAGACCACGTAATGTGGCAGAAAATGTTTGAAAAATAATTTGACAATACTTATAAGAGCTTTAGAAATATCATACCCTAGGGGCGCCTGGGTGGCTCAGCGGGTTAAGCGTCTGCCTTCAGCTCAGGTCATGATCTCAGGGTCCTGGGATGGAGCCCTGCATCAGGCTCCCTGCTCAGCGGGGAGTCTGCTTCTCCCTCTCCCTCTGCCCATGATTCTGCTTATGTTCTCCCTCTCTCAAATAAATAGATAAATTCTTTAAAAAAATTCATACCCTAAGTAATAGGAATCAAATAATATAGTACACAATGTTCTTAATATTATGGTTAAATACTATGAAAGAGTAACAAATTTTATAACATATGTGATGTTCACTGACAGGAAACTCTACCTTATAAACTTGAAAATGGGTAATCAGGGAAGTTAAGTCACTGAGACATCAGAACCAGTCCAAATTATAGAACCACTTTTAAATATGATAAATATAATAATATATACTATAATATATAAAATATATAATATAAATATAACAAATAGAAAAAATCGTTTTTAAATCCACACAAAGTAATACCTTTCCTGGTGACAAATGGTAACCACACTTACTGTGGTGAACATTATATAATGTATACAATTGTCAAATCACTATGTTGTGAACTGAAAGGGTAGAAAAGTAATACTTTTTCCTTTTTCTTCCCCAAATATTTATTTATTTATTTGAGAGAGAGCGCACGAGTGTGCGTGTGTGTGCGCGTGCGCGCACACACACGCGCGCAAGTAGGGGGAGGGGCAGAGTCTTCAGGTGGACTCCTGCTGAGCAGAGATCCCAGCAGGGGGCTGGATCCCACAACCCATGAGACCATGACCTGAGCTGAAACCAAGAGTCAGTCGCTTAACTGACTGAGCCACCCACGTGTCCTCAAAAGTAATACTTCTTAAAATTAAAATTAGGAAATAGAGCAAGAGTGTATGTTTATTTAAATATCCACAAATGAAAATGTTTGGAAAATAACTGAATCTAAATGCCTAACAATATACTATGTGAGATGTTATATCTATATATAACATATTATTGAGATATGCAGATGTGTTAAAGCCATTACTTTTATAACTTAAAAATGATCTGTGAAGCAACATAACAAAAGCTCATGCCACACATGTGATCAGGAATGAGTCGACACAAAGCTCAAGGAACAAAGATGAGTTACTTAACATCTGGAGCAGGGTGAGAAAAAGTCAAGCAATATGCAAGCCTTGCTCTAATACAGGTGACCGTTAATTACAGGACTTGAGTTGCAGAGACAATAATTTATGTTGGGGGATTAATAAGGCTCTAGAAAGAAGGAGGGGGCATGTAAAATGAGATCTGAGAGGACAGTATCAGCAGGCAGGTGTTTGTGTAAAGTTGGGAGGGTCAATCAAAGGGAGAAATACATGAGTGCAGAAAGCATGTGGGGGAAGTATAAATAAACTATTTTCTTAAGAAAAAAATAGCTCATACCTTCTTACTCAGTAATTAATTAATTAATTAATTCATTCATTCAATCTACCAATATTTATTGAGCAGTTACTTGGAACTTATACTTCCAGGTGTTCTGGTTATAATGGTGAAAGAGACAGTCCCTGCGTTCATGGGGTTCATATTCCAGAGCATGAGACAGGGAAGAAGCGCTTGATTAACAAAAGTGCTATGAACTTATATTGGGTACACTAATAGTGGTTGACTCTGCTTCCAAATATTTATTATTACATTTAATGACAATAATAACCATATGAAGTAGAAATTCTGTCAGGCTCCTTTAGTGTGCTGGAGTTACAATCTGGATATTAACACCCGAACTAAAATTGCATCCTGTAAGTAAATTTCCAACAGAAGAATGTGGATCAGCAGGAGGAGGGATTAATACTTCTTCGAAGATATATATAAACCAATAGTTATTCATTCATGAGATTTTGTGCCCCTCCCATTGCTGTCCTTTAGGATTTTACCTGGACCTTGAGATTTAGTATAAAGTCCTACCTTCCATATTTAAGAAATTCATTTCAGGTGCCTAGGTGTCTCAGTTGGTTAAGTGTCCTCTGCTTTCAGCTCAGGTCATGATTCCAGGGTCCTGGGATCCAGCACCAAGTTGGGCTCCCTGCTCAGCAGGAAGTCTTCTTCTCCCTCTCCCTCTGCCCCTCCCCCCTGCTTGTGCACGTGCTCTCTCTCTCTCTCTCTTTCTCTCTCTCTTTCACTCTCTCATATAAATAAATAAAAGCTTTTTTAAAAAAAAAGAAATTCATTTCATTTAATGAAGAACTATTTGCTTGGTACCTATGATATGCTGAGCGTGCTGTTAAGCCCTCAGGACACAGTCAATAAATCCTGCTCTCTGTCCTCAGAGAGCATGGAATCTAGTGGAGGAGACCAAAGACTGAGTAGATCAATGCTGATAGTAATGCACCCCAAAACCAAATCGAGGAATCAGGACCAGCTTTCTGAGGGAGGTGTTATTTGAGCAGGGTTTTGAGGGGTGAGTAAGAATAAGTATGGCATGGTAGAACACATTCAAAAGGAAGGGCACAGTGAAAATAAAGGCCTTATTATTTATTAAGCTCTTATACTGGATGGCATTCATTTTACATGCATTAATTAAATCTCAACCTTACAAAGTTACAGAGGTCTTACCACTATTACCATTGTTTCTATGTTAAAGATGAAAAAACTGAGGCACAAATCTGTTAGGTGTGACTCTAGATCCTGATGTTTATCCTTAGGAACTAACTAGACTATTCTACCTCTCATAGTATCAGGGCCATTTCCCCAACCCCAGTGCATTCTATTGGCTATGCTGTGCTTAGTTATCTTCTGTTTGCACGTACGTTCTATCCCCCAACTATACTAGACATTCCAGCTGCACACCATGTTTCTTGTTACACCATGCACATTACTTTACACATGTGCTGAGGTTTCATTTGACCTGCTGACTGAAGAAGAAATGTCTGGTTTCAGCAAACCAGTAAATTTTTTTTTTAAAGTAAAGGAAAAAGAAATCCCTTTGGGAGAGATTATACCGGTCTCTTTCAAATGTTAGAGTCATCTGAACATATTTAATTTTCTTTAATTATTTCTTCATATATCCCACATGCACGAATGTTTCAAGAATGTTCTTTAAATCTTTTACATGATTTATTTGCTAATAACGAGTTGTCTACACTTAATCCATAACCTGTTGGGTAATCTTTTTTTTTTTATCTTGCAAAATGATCTCCTTCAAACTGTGCTAGGTGTTTTTCTCTAGGAGGTAAGGCCACATTGTTTTTCTCTCACGTACATGTTTTCTGGTGACTTTGAACCGAGAAGCCAGCACTCCGTGATTTCTATGGTGCCAACTGGTTCTCAGACTATGGCCCTTCTGGGGAATTTTTGACTTCCTAGATATACACTGTAATTATTTCTTTTGTCTCCTATGAAACCTTCTGTGCTGTTTTTAATGTCTGCAGTTTCTTTTCCAGATCTGCTATGTTTTTCTTAAAGTGTGGTAACCACATTGCAGGACATACTTCTAGGTGGTTGTTTCCTCAAGGGTAGGAAGCTTATCCTAGAGAAATGAGGCCGCAGCAAGTGAGAATTTGTTTGCCATGTGACCAGCACTCCCCCTAAAGTCAGGACCTAACTCAAAACCAGGGACTCAAAGTGTGGTGCCCCAGGGCTTAGCTTCCCTGGGAGGGGAGGAGGTGGCACAGGCAAAGGGGACAAAGGACAAAGGGAGCTGAGCACAAGCAAGGCCAGGAAAGAGGGTGAGCATCCAAATCAAAATTAGCTATGTAGTCCTGCAGGTTAAGTGAACCCTGTGGTTTACCCAAGATCAGATTCGTTGTGAATTTCTCAAAATGCAGATTATTGGGCCCCAGCACAGACCTGTTGGATTATCTGGGGGAGAAGTGAGGGAGACTGTGCAGAAATCTGTGCTTTGGACAAATTCCCCAGGTAATTCTCATGCACAATAAAGACTGAGAATCATTAAGATAAAATGTTGGTACAACATTTTACAGGTGATTACCCTTGCTCTTAAGAAAACATTTGGAGTGTGCAAATGTCCAGGAAATAACCTTTTAAACCTTTCTATTTGTCCAATTGCTTCTATTGAAAGACCTCCCTGAAAAGAAAGGCAATTTAAAATTGCATGGCAAGAACAAGATAGCACATTTTCACTTTCTTTTCAACTAAGCTTAAAAATACACTCCTACGTGCTTTCTAGTTTTTACTTCAATAGATTGCTTAAAATGGTTGCTCCAAGTCGGGGCAAATTCAGCTATAGCACTAGTTCAGACCAATTTTTCTTTTGGTCTGGAGTCATACACAGATCTGAGCACGTCAGATTTCATTTTAAGAAGGCCTCCTTTCTTAAAGTGAGTGAGAGGGAATCCTCCTTTTCCCTACAAACCTTTTTCAACCACTTTGATACCTGAAATTAATTTTCCTCCAATGAGGCTTTGAGGACAGTTAGATCTGAGAGCTCAAACACACCAAAATGTCAGGTGCTTCTTCTGAACTTGCCTAAGGAGGCATTTTGATAAAGTAAAGGGGGCAGGGTGAGGCCTAGAGGGGAGGGGTTGAGCAACAAGGAGCTGGATCTTTCAGAAGACCTTGACCCCGTCATCAATTCCCAGGACCAGCCCTACCCTGTCACCACTTATTTCCCCCAAGGGTAGGGAACAGCTGTTTGGAGACAATGGCTGGTGCTCCCAGAAACATAGCCATTTGTAGCTGAAGGACCCACTTGCTTAAAATCTGGCCCCTTGTGTAAAAGAAACAGAGGAAAGATTGTTTCGCTTTAGTCAGATAGTAGATCAAACCAGGGAAAACTGGTTAGTCCATAAAAGCCTTTCAGCCAGTCTATATTTGCTATACAGGAAAAGAAAGGCATTCTATTTTAGCTACTCTGTACCTCCTCCCCGAGCTGCCTTAATTAAGGGTCACTCCAGGATTTTCAGAGTTTTCTTTGGTGGCTTCAGAAGGGAAAGATAGGAGGTGGCTTTGAACAAACAGGAACCTCACCCATAAAGCCAATCTCAAATTTCAACCTCAGTTCTTTTGCCAGCTAAAGCATCCATATAGAGAAGGGAGTGGGCCGTCATGCCAGGGAATTCACCCTTAGGGAAAGACAAAACCCCAACAAGCAAGGACTAACAAAAGATTATCTCGGAAACAACCCTTCACCCTGGCTTTCAGAGCGAAACACACTCTAGGTCTTAATTTCTTATCATTGAAGATAACAAGTCCAAATATTGAGACCTGGATCCCTATGGTGGAAGCGTACAGCATGTACTTCGGGTCTAAGACTTTGTGTTCTCCAAACTGTAGTCAGGGGTCAGGTGAAGTCTCTCGAATACTTTCTGATGACCCCCCAAATCTCCTCTGGTTCTCTCAGTTTACAGCCTGGCTGTGCTTACCCATCCGGTAACTCTGGATGATTCTTGGGTGTCACCTAGTGAATCTGTCCCCAAGCTCCCACACTGCCATCCCCAAGTCTGAAGGCATTTTCTAGGAGGATTTGAAGAGCCAAATGGAAATTCAAACAGGCAGAAAGCTTAACAAGAGATTAGCTCACAATAGATATGTGAGTTTGGGTGCCCTGCAGGGCAGTACTGTGCATGGAAAAGCTATTCAGAGGTTTACTTTGGTTTTTAAAAAAAGTTAATACAGGCATTCCCTGATTTTCGAAAGGTCACAGTGTGTCACCTTGCTTTAACAAAAGACCTACATTAGTACCTGCTTTCCCTAACCCAAAGAAATCCAGAAAGGATTTTCACTTTTACAAAAAAGGCCACAAAGTAAAAACAGCATTCATTGTTGGTGCTGCAGGCAGCCACTGTAGATGCAGTGCGCACCTGAGCCCCCTTCCCCAGGAGCCACACTCAGCATCTCAGCATCTCAGCATCTCAACATCTCAGCCTCTCAGCATCACACCGCCAGAGCTCTGACCTGTGTCTGTGAGCATTTGGGCTTTATCTCAACTTGTTCTGTGCATCTGTTAGCAAGATGGGTGCTAAGGTATCAGAAAAAGCCTAAGAGAGATTATTTTTGCGGTCTGGGAATGCTCAAAACTTTTTCCATATAAATGAATAGTAACTGTTTCTTCACTTTATGCCACTTTATGCCAGTCTAGGAGAGATTTCATGGGAACACTCTGCTTTGGGGTAGCAGAAGAAATTTACTAAAGTTACAAATTTAAAATTCAAACACAGCTATTTTTCTAAATTTTTAAGGTCAGTCCACATTTGATGAATCAAACTTATAATTCCATGGCTCTTTGTAATCTTACTAAGATGGCTAGTTAAGAATCTTGGGACTATTTCAATTGCTTAAATATTCATCTTATACCGCATTTATAAGGCTAATCTGTTGTCTGTATCAGTTGAAAATCTGAAACAATATAAATACATAAAGTATCAATCATGCACAGGTTTCTTAATTCCAAGATATCAGTACCAAAGATTAGAGCTCACAAATATTTTCTATATTAAGTTGTAAGTCTTCCCATCATTGAAAGATAGGTATCCGTTAAGGGAAGAATTATGGCATTTCACACAATTTGGGAATTATTTTCCCATACAATTTTAGGCGGTACCTTCTCAACTTGGTGAGCTTTTTTCAAAAAGATTTATTTATTTATTTGAGAGAGAGAGAGTAAGAGAGAGAACATGAGTGAGGGGGCATGGGGTTAAAGGGGGAGAGAGAAGCAGACTCCCCACGGTGAGCAGGAAGCCCAAGTCTGGGCTTGATCCCAGGACCCTGCGCTTGATTCCAGAACCCTGCGATCATGATCTGAGCTGAAGGCAGACACTTGAGCAACTGAGCCACCCAGGTGGCCGTCAACTTGGTGAGCTTCTTAATGACTAGGGATTTTAGGCAGGACTTGACTGATCCTTATCTCTGACCCTAAGAGTTGTTATACCTGACTGTATCTGTGGTGGCTGGATTGATGACTCCATTAGGCAGAAGGAAGCTGTCAGGTAGTCTCAGAGATAGAATTAATTACACGGGGACTAAATATTTGGGAAAGAGCCCCCCAGATGTTGCACTATAATGCAGAGGGCTCATTAGATTGTATGTTTCTTTGGCTCTTAAGATATTAATATTTTTCCATTGAACTCTGAAGACCTACAGACCTGATGGAATGCTCCATTCTTTTTAAAATTACTTCCTCTTTCTTACTGATATTAAATGATACCTGCTTGAATATTGACTCTCCTGTTGTGATTTTGAGTACTTGATCATAATTTTTGCAGTCATTCTGTTAACACTGAGATCAACTTCAGAGTGATGTTGAAAGGCTGCCTGGAGAGCTATTTGATGCAGATTCATGGGAACATACCTGGATCATAAACTAGGCAACTCCTCTGCTAAGGGCTGAACAACTTTTCCATGCACCTTAGCTGGTCATTTCTGCCCTCATTACCTCCCTCCCCGTACGATCCTCATTCTTGCCAGAAATACCTGTATGAAATAATGCAGGTAATAATGAAGGTCATATAATAATGGAGCTCAAAACACAGAAGAGCCCCCACTGTTTGGATGGGGAGGATGTGCTATATTCTGAAAAGCCAGATAGATAATAGGAAGTGTCCATTGGGAGCTAAAATTTCCTGCTCATATAATCAGAAAAGTAGTGTTTGGGAGATGTCCAAAGATGGGGTAAAAGTTGATGGTAAGATGTACTTCCAGTATGAAATGGAAGGAAACAACAGTTAAGCAACTAACCAACCAATCAACCAACCAAAATTCTCGCAAAAAATAAAAAGTAAAGTAAAACACTAGTGAGGTCCATCTCAAATGACTGAATTATTTCTGGGTTCCAATCCTTATCCTGCCGCTCACCGACTGTGCGATTTTAGGCAGGTGATAAGTGCTCTGATCCTTAGCTTATTTATTTGTTAAGTGGAAACAAAACCAACCTCCCAGACAGAGACGTATTTCTCACTAGGAAGATTTGTCCCATGCTTAGAACACCAGGGAAGTGTTTAAAACAACCCCAAATTTTGCTTTGTTAATGTGACATTTGATACTTCAAAATAAAAATGATTAATGTGTTATTAAGAAATCATAATTCTGCTGCATTTCCCTACACACATTTTCTAATTAGTTTATTTTAATTATCATCTTGTGTTCACCAGAATTTCGTTTTCTTTCTGATCCATGAGGCCATTAAAGTCCATTACCCGGCTCAGTTCCCAGAGTTATTATGAGAATTATATATGTGTGAAAATTAAAAGTTTGGTAAATATAATAGGTGGCTGATAATTTTTAATGTGAGGGGGACAAAAAGTTAAAGTAAAATAAAAATTTCATAGTTGCTTTACTTCCTCTACCTGCTGGGGAAAACTTTGTCTTTGACTAATGGCATTCAGGCCTCCTTCAGCTTTACCAGCCTTATCCAATAGATTCCTGGGGAGGAAACCTTAAAAAGGGAAAAAGATCACTTGTTGCAGAGAAGAAAGATTCGATATCTAAAGAAAAAGAGAAAGCATGAAAAAAGAATCTAGACCTTGCATGCATTTGAAACATTTTGGTATCCATTCCTTTTGGAATAAAAGGATGACTTTGGATACCAGCACACTGTGGTGAGTCCTCAGAGTAAGAGAAAGATGTGAAATTATTTTTAAAAATGGTTTAAGGCATTTGTCTCAGAATTTTCTTCATATCTAGCCTTTTCACAAGAGAAAGGTAAAGAACTAAATTGCTTTCCAGCAATTTGTTTTACTGGATTACTAATCCATCCATTACTGGATGGATTGTTGTATCTTTCACCCCCAAGGCTCTGGTGGAATGAGTTTGAGGTCAGAAGAAGCCATTTTGGCTCTGTGCTGGTTATATTATCATTATAATCATCAGCATTATTATTATTTAATTCCAACTATATAGAGAAAAGTAAAGGGTATCATGGAATCCATGTAAGCAAAGAAAGTGAGTTCAGCAACGAAGAACAAGGCCTTCCAAATCAAAAGCATGTAAAACATGGTATAAACGAGTTCAACAGATGTGCTGAGCACCTGCTTTGTCTCAGGCATGGTGATAGAGCTTGCAAAGTTTATAAACAAAGGTCTCTCTCTCTCTTTTTTTAAGATTTTTTTTTGAAAGACAGAGAGAGAGAAACAGAGAGAGAGAGCAGGGGCAGATAGAGAGGGAGATGTAGCGAAGCACACTCCCTCCTGAGTGAGCCTGATGTGAGGCTCCATGTAGGCTCGATCTCAGGACCCTGAGATCATGACCTGAGCTGAAATCAAGAGTTGGAAGCTCAACTGACTGAGCCACCCAGGAGGTCTCTCTATTAAGGTCTCTCTTTTAAGAGGATCACAGTCTTGTGGAGGAAATATTCAAACTTCCTGGACATACTAGATACGAAGGGTTATCATATAGAAAAAGCGTAACAAAGTTAAACTGTTACATACAGAATGGAATGATTCACTGTGAATAGAAGAATTAAGACCAAATTCATGAAAGAAATAGAATAGTTCAACCGAAACTTGAGGTGCAGATTGGATTTAGATTGGTGTTGCTGAGAGAGAAGGGGAAAGTTGATGACTTCATCTTGGAGCAGAATATGCTTGTGATAACATTCTGATATATATGAGTAAGATAAAATTATATATATCATATATCATATGTCTGTGGTGAACACAGATGAAAATCCTAACAGAATATCAGCAAAAGAATTCATCAACATTTTAAAAGATAATATGTAACAACAAGGTTAGTTTACTAGCAGCACATATAGTTGGTTTAATACTAGGAAATCAAGTAGTATAATTCACCACATTAAAAAGTAGAAGAGAAAAATTCCATGGAAAAGTTGATAAAATATCATTAATCATAATAAAAATTTCTCACCCATATAAGGAATTTCTGTAATCTGACAAATGAACACTGAGATAACTTATTCAAACACAGTCTAAAACCAAACCATCCACAAGATCACTGGATACAGTAGTAATTTAATTGCCTGAAAGAATAAAACTCAATATTATTTGGAGAAAACTAACAAAATACAGAATCTCTACCACATATCATCCAAAGTGTCCAAATGTTAGATACCCTAGGATGCAGAAAACTATGCCTCTAATCAGAAAAAACACAGTAACAATAGAAGTATATGTAAAGATCTGAAATTAGCAGACAAGGACTTTAACACAGCTATTATAAATATGTAAGGGATTTATGGGAAAAAAGGGGCAGATTTTTGAGCATTGATAATAACAACATAGAAGGAAAGCTATTAAAAAAAGAAGTGGAAATTATAGAAATGAAATATACATTAACAGGGAAAAAATTATAGTATTGACCTAAGGAGAGAGGATACTGTATAGGAAAGGATCACTAGGCTCTAAAACTGGTCAACAACCATCCAAACTGAACTTCAAGAGAAAAAAGAATGACACACACATACAAAAACAGGCCTTCAATGACCAGTGGGAAAATATGAGGCAGTCTAGTATTTGTGTAATTGGAACCCCAGAAGAAGAAGGTATTTTCCTCAGAGAAAATATCTGAAGGAATATGGCCAAATGTGTCTTGAATTTGGGTTAAAAAAATCAACATACAAATCCAAAAATCTCTGTGAAATTAAGCAGCATAAAAACAAAGAGAAACATACATAGTAGAGAAATCATAGTAAAACTGCTTAAAATCAGTAATGAAAGGAAATTCTTAAAAGTGGATAGAAGAAAAAAAGACATATTAAATAGACAAATACAACAGTGAAATTATGGCTGACTTTTTATTAAAAACAATGGAGGCCAGAAAACAATTGAATTGGGTCTTTAAAGTGCTGAAAGGAAAAACAACTGTCAACCTAGAATTCTATGTCCAGTGAAAATATCCTTACAAAAGAGAAACAAATGAAGACATCTTTCCCAGTTAAACTAAAATTAGAAAATTTGACTCCAGGGATGCTAACTATAGAAAATATTAAAAGTTCTTTAAGCTGAGAGGATTTGATGTCTGATGGAATCTTGGATCCATATAAAGGAATCAAGAGGGGGCACCAGCATGCTCAGTCATTAAGCGTCTGCCTTCAGCTCGGGTCCTGGGATCGAGCCCTTCTTCGGGCTCCCTGCTCTGCGGGAAGGCTGTTTCTCCCTCTCCCACTCCCCCTGCTTGTGTTCCCTCTCTCGCTGTGTCTCTCTCTGTCAAATAAATAAATAAAATCTTTAAAAAAAAATAAAGAAATCAAGAGGACAGGAAATCAAGACAGTGATATTGGCAATAGGGAGAGATAATAACTCAGTGCAACAGAAGGGAGGGTCCAGGTATAGACCCACACATATCTAGTCAGGGATTTGTGATTTCCCTATTCAAGATCAAGTAGGTTGAAGTACAATCTGGATGCACTTATAAATTCGAAGCTACGGAGTTACGGAGGCCTCACCCAAAATGTGAGCACTGGACATTTGGAAGTGCGAAAATAGATTTTAGTGAGAAGCAACAACGTCATTATGTGGGACAGGTGGAAGGTAAGGAGCCAAGAAAAGCCTTTTTCAGAGTTTGCCCAACCGAAGACTCCTTCCCTACCACAGTGTACCACATCTTTTACTGGAAGTGGTTCTATCATTCTCCTGGACAAAAGGACTCCATTGAATTCCAGTTTAGATCGGAGAGTCTTTTTAAAAATGACAGTGTATTAGTTATCAGTATTCTTGAAAGGCCAAAGGAAGTTTGAATGAGGTTCATATTTTGCTTGGAAATGATCATAGCAATTAACATGTGTTGAGCAGTTATCACTGACAAGCAGTACTTTAAACACTTTCCAAGACTTCTGTTTTCATTTCCCAACAGCTCATATGACCATTATTTTTGAGATGAGAAAATGAAGATCAATTACCCAACACCATAAATCTAATCAATATAAAAGCTAATATAAAAACCCAGGTAGTCAGGCTCTAAAGCCTATAATCTTAACCACTATCTGCCTCCAATTCATGCAATAAACACTTTCACACCTCCTTTCCTTGGGACTTATTTACCCACATTTGATCATTGCAATTCTTGTTGCATTTCATACTTGGCATACCATTTTCAGATAAACCCCAGCAGCCATAATGTTTATGGATCTGTGGAAGCTATCATAAGATTGTGTCCCAATGTACTCTACCTTCCTACTCTACAAAGGCTGTGTGTAATTGGATTATTTGCAAAATACTGAGGCACAAGTTCTCTTGACATCACATTAATATTAGAAACACCATTCTCATGTTCTCCAACCTCCTTTAATAAACACTTCCCCACCCTGTAACTCAACCTCTGGGCTTTCCTTGTGACCAGTCTGGGCAAGGATGAATTGCTACATTTTCTGAATACGGGTTGTTACCCCTCTCTTTCTGAGTCATGTTTATCATGATTATTTCTTGGTTTCCTTATTCTCCTTTGTATGAGATATCTAAGTTTCAGAGAAACTCATGCTCATTTTCTTATCTTATACTAAACCAAATACTCTCTCAGAAAAACCTACAGAATTCTTATATTTAACCAACATGAATGGATAAGAACTTAATATATGTGACCTTATCTGAGCATGTTTAAGGCAAAGCTGAAAATCATTTTGCTAAATGTGTTAGCTACTGCACCAGGCTTTAGAGAAATAAAGATGAGTAAGACTTGGTAATTGCCCTCAAGAAACTGCTGATTCAGTGGTAGACTTGTTAATGGACCTTTGTTTAACATTCCATGGATTTAGGGGGCGCCTGGGTGGCTCAGTCGCTTAAGCGACTGCCTTCGGCTCAGGTCATGATCCTGGAGTCCCGGGATCGAGTCGCACATCGGGCTCCCTGCTCAGCAGGGAGTCTGCTTCTCCCTCTGACCCTTCCCCCTATCATGTCATGTGCTCTCTCTCTCTCTCTCATTCTCGCTCTCTCAAATAAATAAATAAATAAAAAGACTTAAAAGGAAGAAATAAAATATCCAATATTTAAAAAAAAAAAGCTTTTAAAAAACATTCCATGGATTTAGACAAATGCCAGAGAAGAAAACCCAGCCAGAGAAGCAAGAGGCCTGACATCCAGACCGAGACCCTACAACTGCAGAAACCACATCTCTATATATAATGATGGAATGAATTGGCCATTTGTAAAAATAATAAATAGCCATTGAATGTCCATCATGCGACAGACATTGTTTTAGGGCCTTTAAGTATAATTTTTAAAAATCACCACAATCTTATGATTACTATTATTACCTTTATTTCATAGATAAGGAAATTGAGGCACAGAAACTAGGGTAACTTGTTCAGGGTCACCCATGTGTCAGGAGCAGAATTTGAATTTTTAACACCAAAATCACATGTCTTTACTAACTGTGTAGTCTCAGGCATGTTATTTTCTTAAATGTCAAACAACAACAGTATTTGGTCAACTTCAAAATAATAATACAATTAACTGAGTAGCTATTATATTTTTAAGCACAATTTTAGATTCTAAAAATAACAATAGTAAGCCTTGCATTCATTTGTGTGCAACATTCGGGCCATATATCAAGAAGCCTAGCTAGATATAAATAGATCTATTTATTTCTTAATCTGTTCAGTAATTATTGACTAACTATTCTGGTTTAAACTCTGTCCTAGTTAAAGCCAGCAGATATATCCATGCACATAAAACTTTTAGGCCTCAAGAAGCTCATACTACAGACAGAAGAAGCAAACAATAAATACATAAATAAGCAAATAGATGAAGGTGACTTACTATGGTATACTCTGCTTTTCTACAACAATCACCATACGGTAAATGGTTTTTCATGTTGTAAAGATGTAATGGATCTTTTTATTTTATTTTTCAACACTTGAGGATATATATCATCCTTTGAAAAGCCTCTGTATGTTGGAATATATTCCCATGCTGTGATCGATATCTTCCTTCCTGTGTCATAGACAGAATTCAATATGCACTTCTTCTAGCTGTAACACAGGTGGATGTGGACTCCTCCAATCAGGTGCATTGCCACTGGATTTGAGTTGGAAAGAGCAAAGGAAGTTGGCTCTGTGAATACTCCTATTTGCTGATAAAGGTGGAGGTAAGGCATCTGTCTTTTAGGGATTGTAAAGTCCAGTCCCTGATACAAAAGGGCAGCAGGGCTAATAGCAGTGGGACTACCGTGGGCTTCCTGGCATCTGATGTCCGCTAGCCATGATGGCCGCAGCAGGAACAGCAACTTTTAGGCATTTTATGTGGACATTTAGGCCCAGACCCATCTCTCCTTCTCTCCCAATGATACTATGAACTACTGTATGCCGGTTAATATATTCCTTGTAAACTAGATAGTGGATTCTGTTACTTGTGACTGATCTTTAACCTATTCAATAATTGTTACCAGCAGTGGGTGCAGGGAACATGCCTTCACTTAAAGGAGAAGCTAATAAAGGAAAAGCCTGGCTGAAATAGAAAAACACTGATGAGAATAAGAAGATGAGAGTCTGGTAGTCCATTTCACATAATGCTGGAAAAATTTCTTTGTCATCAGCACTCACCCGGAATAACATGCCCAGTGCAGACAAGGCCTTGCAGGACTGAGTGGGTGCTGCCTTAGGGCAATGGGGGAGACACAAGGAACACAATACTAGGCGGGTTGCTGTTTCCTGCTGTGTGGGAGTGTGTAAAGGAAGACAAGGTTAGGCTCAACATTTTAAATTCTCTTAATACAGCAGAGTCAGAGAACCAGAGAAGTTTCTATGATCGTCCTAAGAAAATGTTTTGGACCTGAAGACCTATGGGGTTAATATAGCTAAAAATTGTACAGACTCCTTGACCATGTTAGGATGCAGAATTCAACTGAGTAAATTTCAAAAATCTTATTGGCTTTATTCAATGATTCATGAGTCAGGCAGCATCCAGTCTGGCAGATGGAAAGGAGCTCCAAGGAGCTGTACAAATGAAAACTTTTACAGGCTGAAGGGAGCAAGAATAAGGAAGTTATATTAGGCAAAAAAGTAAATTGGTTACGGTAAGGTTACTTTCCTTTAGGGGATGGTAGGGCTCCATCAGGCAGATTACCTAATTAAGTGCTGATCAGGGAATCCCTGATTGATTGGTGTAGGATTCCATTTCTGGGAGAGCTGAAACTGTAACTAAGCTAAGTCTCAGTTTGGTGATATGGGGCTTAGCATACATGTCTTTGAAAAACACTGTAATGGCCGTTTCCATAGACGATAGATATGTTTGGGAGATACTGACTTTGAGGTGGACTTCCAGATTTCAGTGGATGATAAACTCTTGAAATGTGCTTACTAACCACAGGCAAGGTAGCTGCAATTACTGTAGTCATCAGATTGGTTTCTGTGGGTATGAGAATGGTCTGATCTTCAGAGATCTTTGGCAGTCATTGACTAATGATTGGCTTCCCAGGATGAAATAGCAAGGAAACCTTCGAATATCTGTCTTGATCCCTTAAAACTCTGGGTCTGTTAACCAGACATTGGCTTAAATAACCACAGTAGATTCATGGCCACTTACCAATTTTCAGATTTAACTCAGTTCACAAACCCAAAGCTCCTTGAATAAAGGCAAGACCAGGTACTGTTGAGCATCCTGTGAGCATCCATTCAAGGTAATGACCACTTCCCGGGGCAACCCACATCTAGTGATGGGTCCTACTGGAGGTAAAAAGGCCTGGCCCCCTTGCTTTAGTTCAGGTCATCTCTCAAGGGCCATCTCAGCTTAAGAATTCCCTATGAGTTTGGCAGAGACCTTTGATGCAATTCTATCACAGGTAAATCTCTCCTTCTGCTTAATCCCTATCTGCTCTTAGTCCCTCACAGGTGTTCCTGAGAACACCATCTACTAGAATTCCTGCATGCAAATCTGCTTTTCAGAGTCTGTCTCCCAGGGAACCAGGCCTAAGACAGTGTTCCTGAGAACACCATCTATTAGAATTCCTGCATGCAAATCTGCTTTTCAGAGTCTGTCTCCCAGGGAACCAGGCCTAAGATAGTTGGTGCCAGGATTGGTCCCAGGAATCAGACTCAAAATGAGATTTTGGAACTGTATCACCCATCAGTTAGCAATAAGGACCTCATATACAATGGTGTGTGTGTGTGTGTGTGTGTGTGTGTGTGTGTGTGTGTATAGCCTTTGATATGCTGTTATTGTACAGTTATTAAAACTTTCACTGGTCATGTACTGGGACTATATACTAGTGGAAGGAGATACGAAGGCAGGTGCAATAGCTCAGGTGTTTCAGGGACATATGGAAGTAGTAAATATAAGGAAAATGAGATTAGATGGCTATTTCTGAATGTCATTAATGAACTAGGAAGAGGTAGTGAAATATGAGGGTGATTAATTACCAATTTAATACAAAATATGAAGCCAGAAGCCTCCTCAGAAGCCTATAAAGACACTCTTATCTCCTGTAGTTGGAGAGCAGAAAAAGCTAAGGATCAGACACAGAACTTAGTAATATAAATAGCAGAGTTCCACAGGAGTTGAATTCTCAATCCCAGTAATTCCCAAGATCAGGGTGCTGATTAGGAAAGGTTGGTCCTGAGACATCAGGGTTAATGAACTTAAAAATCTTGAATGGCAGATACTCTGAATTTCTGGGCCTATTGGAATGGCCCACTGTTCTCGGCCAAACTCCTGCACTCCCCTACCTTTGGCTGAAGATGGTGTTGAGGTCTCTGCTTTGCAAGACTACGTGTGCTCATTTGTGATCTACCTTCATCTCTCCTCCTGGCCACTAACTAGTATTAATTCTTAACATTGCCCAGCTGCAGGAGTGCTAGGCCTGAGAAGGGGGAAAGTGACCACACTCCAAGTAAGCAGCAGGGCCTAGACCACATGCACTGCTAGGAGCTGGTGGAGTATGGATGGGACCAGGTCCTAAGGGTGCTGCATCAAGGTCGTGAGGGGTACAAAAAGTTTGATAAAAGAGATTTATAAATATAGGCACACTCTCTCGTGATTCAGGATTTAACACTCCAGCAAGAATTTTGGGAGATGGTACTAATATGCTAGGTTAGCTTTTGAAATCCTAGAGAAAGTGATGTTCCAAATTAAGTGAAGTAAAAATACCCAAACTTGTATGGCAAATGATAAAAAGGGGGGGGGGTGTCAAAAGGCTCAAAGAATTGGCAACGTTTGAGTGGATCCATCATGAAAAGCCAGAAATCCACCACCAGCCAACTTTGTTCTTTGTTGGAGTTTCTGGAAGAGACCCATCTACTAAACAATAAAGAATGTACTGTTGAGAGGACAGCAGCAGCACTGAGAAGCTCAGTAGTCATTATCCTTTATAAGGAAGCCTGATGGGAGGGAGACTCACTGATGGCAATGAGAAGGAAAAGATCCCAAAGCAGGAGAGACAAGGTGGAAGAAATGTGATGAGCATGAAGATTGGCAGGCTATGAGTCTGACCTGAAGAGCGCTACAGAGGAGGTAATTAGAAGGGAATCTATCTTGCCTTTGGGTGTGACAGGTGGGTAATGAACAAAGGTACTCAATATTTACAATCAAATACCAAGGGATAAATGATTCAGGAAGCTGTCTACATTAGATTCCTATTGCTGCTGTAACAAATTACCACCAATGTAATGGATTGAACAAATGCGGATTCATTCTCCTATAATTCTAGGAGTCTAAAATGGGTTTCATTGGGTCAATATCAAGGTGGTGGCAGTGCTAGTTCTTATTGTAGGCTCTAAGGAAAAATTATTCCCTTGCCTTTTCCAGCTTCTAGAGGCCACCTGCATCTTTTGGCTCATGGCCGCTTCTTCCATCTTCAAAGCCAGCAGCATTGCATCTTCAATCTCTCTCTGACTTTGACCCTCCAGTCTCTCATCTCTTCCTCTGAGTCTGACCTTCCTGCCTCCCTCTATAAAGACCCTTGTGATTATATTAGGTCCCCCCGCAAAATCTCTTTAGCCATGTAAGGTAACACATTCACAGATTTTGGGGATTAGGATATGGACACCTTTGGGGTCATTATTCAGTTTATCACACCACAAATAAACATGACAATACTTGCCAGCTTTCAAAATTGAGCCAGATTTCAGAACTAGAACCCAGAGACTGAAGTAGAGGCCAGACCCCCAGAAGGAATTACTTTGTAACCCTGGAGCAAGTATATATGGGATGATTTCCTAGTCCTTCCCTAAAGGGACCTACAGCCATTTACTCAGAGAACCATCACTGAGAAAAGAGGGACACTCAGATGTTTCAAGGACTGTTGGACAAAAGGGTTTGATTTGACTTTAATACCCAGAGATCTGAAGGATCATTATGACCTGTTAAAGTGTGTATATACAGGAGCAATATAATAAATTGATTCTTCACCCATGGTCAGCTGACTGTGGGTCCATTGTCCTCAAAGACCCACCCAGTGGTCATTTCCCTAGTCTCCAAATGTATAATTAAAGTGGACATGTTTGGAGGTTGGAAGAACTCCACACCTTTTCCTTGACCCATGGGGTAAGAGCTTGGAAAGCCAAGGTCAATCCACATCCCCACTGTGGCCAAGATATTAAATTAAAAACAGTATTGTATACCTTGGTAAATGGCAGAGACTAGTTCCACCCTTAAAGACTTAAGTGATATGGTGAGTGTAGTCCCAATAATATTTCCATTTAATTCACCAATCTGGTTCCTATAAAGAGCATATACATACTACAGGTTAATAGTGTATTATTGCAAATTCAAACAAATAATTGCCCCAATTGCAACTGCTACTTGTATGTGGTACTATGCTAGAGCTGGTAACAGGGACTCAGGTACAATGTATGTGGCCACCCATCATTGAATGCATTTATTTTCACCCCTATCCAGAAGGAGAGCCAGAAACAACTTGTATTCTCATGGAATGGACATCAGTATATCTGTATGTTTTTGCCCCAGAGCTATGTTAAATCTCTAACCCTCTGTCATAATCTGAAGATAGCTGGGCCTTATGAACTTTATATAGAACATCATAATGACATCATTCTAATGGCTGGATGAACAAGAAATGGCAAATGTTTTTGGAAGGCTTGATAAGATGCAGAATTTGGAAGATAAACAATATGAAGATTCAGGGATCTGCTCCTTCCTGAACATTTTATGACCCAAAGATCTGGGACATACTGAGACAATCCCTTCCAATGTAAAGGACAAAATGTCGTGTTTTGTACTTCTCATCACTATAAAGCAAGCCCAAGATCTGGCAGACCTCCCTGGGCTTCGGAGGCAGCATATTCCACATTTGGTAATGTTTCTCTGATCCAGTTATCAAGTAAAACAGAAGGCTGCCAGCTTTGAATGGGACTCAGGTCAGAAGGGCTCTGCAACAGCTCCAGGCATTGGTATAAGCAGCCATGCTTACTTGAGCCATCAGACGTAGTGGACCCTGTGGCATTAGAGATATCTAGCAATAAAAGGCGCTACATGGAGTTTATGGCAGAATTGTGTAGAAGAATCACAAAATCGACACCTGCAATTCTGGAGCAAGGCCATGCCATCTGCAGCACAAAATTACACATCCCTTTAAAGCAGCTTTAAAAATTTTAGCATGCTCCTGGGATCTTATAGCTTCTGACCATGAGACAAAGTGACTATGTTGCCAAACTGTCTATTGTGAGCTGAGTTCTGTCTGACCCAATTGAACCAGCTTAGGTAAGCCAAGCAACAAACAAAATACCAGATTGGTATATCTGGAATCAGGCATGACAGGGCCAATGGGCACACATAAACTGCACAAGCAGGTGGTGTGGACCCTTCACCTCTAGGAATCTTTAGTCTAGGGATAGAAAAGACTTCCTTCCTTTGCTAGCCCAAGGGTATTTCACCATCCTCTGTTGATATTCCTAACTCTGTCTTCACCCTTCTAAATAAATTCTTCATTGAGAAATCCTTATTTACCAACATTTGAGGATTTCATGGTTTCTTGATAAAACCTTGATGAATACAAGAAAGAATAACCTGCCTGAGACTACTGACCTGAGAAACCTCACTTACCTGGAGGACCCTTGAATTTTCATTGCAAGAGTCACCTATTCTCTCATGCAATGTATATCTTAACAAGACATCAATGCTCCTTGCTATTTCCTGGTCACCTAGCCTTATCAGCATGTCATCAAGGTAATCACCAATATATCTTATGGGATGGTAAAATAACTGAAATCCCTGTAGTTGTAATTTATGTGTTTATGCCTTCAATGCTCAGGCAGTTTACAAGTCTGCCATAACCTTTATTTCCCACTTGTGTTGGGATTTAAAGATAGCCAGAGGTAACCAAAATGCTCTCAGGTCTATCCTGCACATGTGTGAGGACTTGTAAATCCCCAGGAATATGTTATAGCTTTTTAAAGTTTCTATGGATGCCTCATTTCTCAGATTTTCCTTTTAAATTGTTGGCTAGTTATTGTTTGCTGTAGCTCGTATCACATAGCCTTAGGCAGCTGTGATATTAAACCATTTCTGCTGATTGTTTTTGACAAACACACCAAGGATAGAGTTTTTCTCACTGAACAAGCTCTGATTCAGACCAAATAACACAAGACCTGTGAACTGGACTTTTCCAAGGAGCTGTCAGATAATCACAATTCGCTGGTCATGGGGCTTTTTGAGAATAGGAGTAAGTCATACAAAACACCACAAAACCTGCCATCTTTACCGAGATCTAGTAGTTTTTCTTGGATAAAAAATCTTCAGATTGTTGTGAGCTTTCAGCCAATTGTCAGAGCTCTGAAGTTAATTTGGATAATTTTGCCAGTGTTTTCATTGTTTTTATGAAGGAAAAATTTATGCAGCTCCTCCCTCTCCCATTCTCTAGCATGTATTCTGGAAACGAATTTGTTTACCTTGCTTTGCATCCTTCTGAAAGTCATACTATTTATTTATAGTCATGATGTTTACTTATTTATAATCACAAAATTATGACAACATATGACAAAACCCCATATTTTATAGCAAAAGAATTAATACAGTATGCTGAAACCAACAGAATTCACTAGTTTTACCATATGCCCTACTACCCAGAGTAGGGCATAGTCAATTGAAGACTTGGTTATGAAGTCAGCTGGGAGAAACTCCCTTGTGAATTTGGGTAATAGTCTTAAGAAGATGTGGTATGTAGGCTGAACTAAGCACCAGTATGTGACTCTGTGGTAACTGTAACTTGAATACATGGGTCCAGGAATCAAGGATAGAAGTGGGATTGGCTCTTGTCTCTATTAAACTAAATGCAAATATTTTGCACTTGTTATTGCTATACTTGCAAACAAATATGTATTTTCTATTCTCATGTCTTGTCTCTCCTAATATGAATTTTCATTCAAGTTTAATTTAAGGATGAAACTGGGTCATATAAGAACTAGTAATATTGTTTAATAGGAACACTTTGTTGTGGCTGTTTTGTGTCATAGAAGGATCATATTGATGTTGAGTATCTGAGAGAGAAGGGGAGGTACTATTTTCCATTTTTATGGCAGCTCACTATCTTCCAAAAATTTTCATATTTGGGATGTGTTGTCATCATGGAGATACCCTGCTCCCTTTCAAGACAAATTTCTTTTTTTTTTTAGAAAGAGAGAGTGGGCGGGGGGAGGGAGGGGCAAAGGAAGAGGGAGAGAGAAACTTAAGCAGACTCCATGCTGAACACGGAGCCTGACATGGGGTTTGATCTCACAACCCTGAGATCATGACCTAAGCTGAAACCAAGTCAGGCACTTAACCAACTGCACCACCCAGGCACCCCTCAAGAGAACTTTCTATAGGGGACATAACTCATTGACAGCCTCCAGTTGCCACACCTTTAGATATATCTTGATATTCATACCAGTCCATATTTCCCTTGGGATGCTCTCACCCAATGAATGAGCACAAGAGGTATATTTGAAAAGTCATTTTTCTGTATGATGAAAGATGGCAATTCAATTCATTTTTTTTTTTCTGACGGGCTGCCAGTTGTCTCATGATCATTTATTGATAGTATGTCTTCAAGTATGTGTGAGTTCATTTCTGAAGTCTTTCAATGTTGTCCTATTGGTCAACGTATCTATCCTTTCACTAATACTATGATGCCTTAATTGCTATAGATTTATAAAAAGATTTGAGATCTGATTTAATTAGTCCTTCAAATATTCTTCCTCCTCCTCCCCTTTCTCCTTCTCCTTCTCCTTCTTTCTTCTTCTTCTTCTTTCTTCTTCTTCTTCTTCTTCTTCTTCTTCTTCTTCTTCTTCTTCTTCTTCTTCTTCTTTCTTCTTCTTTCTTCTTCTTCTTTCTTCTTCTTCTTCTTTCTTCTTCTTCTTCTTCTTCTTCTTCTTCTTCTTCTTCTTCTTCCTTCTTCCTTCTTCCTTCTTCCTTCTTCTCCTTCTTCTTCCTCCTCCTCTTCTTCTTGTGTCTTGTCTATCTTGAGACTTTGCACTTTCATATAAATTTTCAAATCTTTTAAATTTAAAAATTTTAAATCTTGATAAGTTCCATATTGAACATGCTTAAGTTTTTATTTAAATTTTATTAAATATATAGATACATTCAGGAGAATTACTATATTTATTATGTTGAATCTTCCTATCTGTCCTCTCACTTTACTTGGGTCTTCATTAATATCTTCCCCCAAATCTAGTACTTTTCTCCAAAGTGATCTGGAACACTATTATTTAAAGGAAAAAAAAATTAATAATACCAAATCATGGTGTACATATGAAATAACAACACATACACTTTCCCTGGATAAACCTAGGATAAGGGTAGTTATTTATTTATTTTTTTATTAGGGCCTGCTAGGTGCCTTGCCTGGGGTTTTACACACATTATTTTATTTATTTCTCACATCAGTGGTAATATTATTGTTCCCATTTTGTATATCAATAAACAAATTTCAAAGAGTTATAGTCGCTTGTCTAAGTTCCCACAATTTGAATGTTACATGGCTGTAACTTGATACCACGTTAATCACACCCCTAAATCAATGTTTTTTCCAACATATCAAATGAAATGAACAGTCTGAATAATGAAATAGGAGAAAACTTTGTAATTTTAAGACAGTTTTGCAAAAGTTGGGAGTAGCTTAAAAACAAACATAGAGATAATTCATGGGTAAGAGTTTTTTTTTTTTTAAGATTTATTTACTTATTTTAGAGAGAGTGGGACAGACAGAGAGAGTATCCTTGGTGGGTAGGCGAGGGGGAGAGGGAGAGGGAGAGAGAAACTTGAGCAGATTCTGCACTGAGCATGGAACCCAATCCAGGGTGGGATCTCCCGACCCTGAGATCATGACCTGAGCTGGATGCTAAACTGACAGCACCACCAAGGCTCCCCTCATGGGGCAAGAGTTTTAAATAGGCAATAAAATGAACTATACCCTAAGATATTTGCTGTCACAATCAGTAATAATCAAATGAAGGCCACTGCTAATCTAGGACTCATGAAAATCAGCTGGATCAGTATACTACACAGATTCTTTGTCAACTCTATTGAAAGCACAGGACAAAGGATCAGATTTGAATTAGTTGCAAATTTGAACAGTAGGCAATAATGTAGATGGGGCTTATCACCTTTGCCAGAGAAACTGGAACGTTCTGTGTTATACTATTTCCCATGAGTTTTTAGCATGGGAATTTAAGTTCACAATATTAAGGTGCAAAATAAAAAAAAAAATGTCCTTTTCTCTCATTTTCTAGATTAACTTGCTCCAAGCACTATGGTTTTAGGCTTTTGTTGTCTTTGAATTATTTTGTTGTCTCTCAGCTAATTTCAATTCTGTAAGTTGTAGAAAACTGATAACGTTGCAATCAATTGTCTGTAGACGTGCAAATGGATTCTATCAGGTGAAGAGACAACTGATTTCTCTTCCCACCATGTTAAAAACTTGTTTCATTTCTTTTTATTTTTTTTAAGATTTTATTTATTTATTTGACAGAGAGAGAGAGACAGCAAGAAAAGGAACACAAGCAGGGAGAGTGGGAGAGGGAGAAGCAGGCTTCCTGCGGAGCAGGGAGCCCTATGCGGGGCTCCATCCCAGGACCCTGGGATTATGACCTGAGAGGAAGGCAGACACTTAACGACTGAGCCACCCAGGTGCCCGGCTTGTTTCCATTTCTATTCATGATTTCATTTTAGCATTCCTGACTGCCTCTTAAATGTGTGGTATTTGGAATTCTCCTTTGAGACATTGGTTCCCTCATTAATTAATAAGTTAAATATCATCTTTACAAGTGTGCATTTTATTTTGGGGAGTCATGATGTTACCTCTTAAAAAAAGACTTGCCCTTTCACAGGATCTAGGTGATCTGACTCCAGGGCCACATCTTTCACCACAAAACTATGCCAACTCCTTCACTAGGGTACTAGGTAAAATTTATCACACACTAACTATATCAGACCCTCCGCTAACAGCTTGAAGATGGTAAATGTTGCCCAAGAAAAGTTTTACAAAGCCACAGAAAAGGATTCAGATTCAGGTCCATTTTACTCCTGTACTCCAGCTCTTAACCACTGTCTTAGATTTCCTCCTTAAGCCTTTTCACAGCCCCTCAAATTTTCAGCTTGCTCTAGATGGTTGCAGGGCTCCATACTTCAGAGTTCGCTGAACACTTGACCTCATTCCAGAGTCACACCCCCTTCATGAAGTAGGTAGAGTAGATGCTGTCACTCTCGATTTAGTGATATGGAACTCACTGGAGAGGTTAAAGGGCTTAATGGGCATCACCCAAGCACTGAACGATGGAGCTAGTACTCCAACCCAGACCTTCAAATTCCAAATTCTATGTTGCTCTGTTGGAGGAGGTGGCTGTCAGGTCACCCCCAGGAAGTTGGTAATGCCCAGCGGGAAAGAGTCTACTGCCAGGTGAATCTTCTCAGTGTAATCCTGGAGAGTCTTCAGAAGCTCTGGAAGAACTGACTCTGCAGTGTTAAACCAACATTTGACCACACTGCTCTAGGATATTTAGTTCTTACCACTTACCAATTAGGAACACATTAATGCAGCAACATTTCCCAAGGCTTTCTTTATAGCCAGCATTCAAAGAGTTTATGGTCAAGAAGGGAACAGTGTGGTGCACCAAGGCTTGCAAATAATTTATCAAATGTAAAGTTATCTTCTGTGTATGAAGGTTTCCTGAGTCTACCCTGAAAGCAAGGATATAATCATAATCCTATCTTTTTTCCCTCCAACAAACTCATCCTACATCCTCAAGCCATTATAAAACTACTAACCTGCTTGGAGGGACTCTTCAAAAGCTATTTTATTTCATCCTGCCTGCAAGAATTTACTCCAACTCACCACGGACATATTTCACTTTTCAAATATTCGTTTTCATTCTTGCAATATTTGTCCAGATATTTTTAACGAGAGCTGCCCGAAGCTCCATGTGTCAGGGAATGAAACTGCAGAAATTCCAGCTGTATTGTCTAAATTCAGAACTTGAAATTCAGCTCCAGGGTGTGGGTGGAGTACAGCAACCATTGTTTGCTAAACCCCATGCTCTTAAGACTGCTGGTTTGGACTGCACAGCTCTGTGTGCCTTTCCCGTGGGCGTATCCCTGGGTGAGGACCTGTCCTTTGTCCTCTTGTTTTAAGAGTATCTCCTTTTTGGAGGACAGAACATTTATCCTCTTTTTCTCTTTCTGATTGTTTTGTTAACTTCTGCATTTAGAACTCTGGAACATCCCCCCTGCCCATACACACAACCCCTTTGAAAGATGGCATAGTTAGATAATAGGGCTGCCTCCTGAAACAGGTCCAGGACAAGCACAAACTCAAAACAAGGGCAGCCTTCACCAGTGAAACAGTACTCCAACGAAACCCAGAGTCCTAGTTTCACTCGCTCTTAGTTACCCAGAAAAATTCCTGTAAGGAAGCAAAATAAATGAAACACACCGTGGGGCCTTCCTTCCTTTTCCACTGGTCCAGGGCCACAGTGCCAGGTGACCCCTTATTTTGAAAATTTCTGGCTTTATTTCTAGTATTTTTGCTAGTTCAAAGATAAACTCCAATAGGAATAAGAATATTCAAATTATAAAAACCAGTTAAAGGATAATTCATGTTCTCGGTTCACTACACTTATTCCAAGACATAGACTCCGGAAGCAATGATTTGGCCACAGGCACTGTTAGCTTCAATTAGCACATGAACATCAAGCCAAAGAGAAAGGAAACTTGTGGTTGTGGCAGCAGTTTATAAACAAGACGAGAACCATGACTTGATGTAGTGAAGTGATCTCAAGAATTCAAATGATGGTGGTAGACAGTGAATTCATTTTTTAGGTGACTCAGTCAGTGTATTCTTTACAACAGCTATGAAGGTGTTGCTGTAGCCCAGTGGATAGAATTAGTGGCTTTAGAGTCAGACAGCACTAAATGTAAATACACGGCCATTTGTGTGCCCTTGATGAACACTTGGACCGACTGTGTGTCCTTGGTGAAAGCTTTTCTGAGACTCAGTTTCTTCATCTGTAAAATGGGGATAATAATCATAATACCAACTTCATGAGATTGTTATGATAATTTAATTTTTAAAAATGTGTATGAAAAGTTCTTAGTGAAAAGCCAAGCATGTGCTATGTTTCTGATTAATGGTACAGTGCTTACCAGGAATATATGTACCTCTTTAAATATTATATGAATACTTCAGTAGTCAGTCATTCTCCCAACCCCTCTCCACCCTCTGTTGTAAAAAACCAGATTTTCAAAATCACATCACCTTCCACTGTATTTATTTGTCCATTTTAAAGACAAGTTCCTTTTTTGTAGGATGGGGGTCCTCTGTTTCTTCCCATTGGATCTTTCCCAAGTGATAAAAAATTAAATTCTCAATTCTCCTCAGGGAGAAAGTTTAGGTCAATGGTTACCAACCCAATAGACCTGGTTTCCAAGATCTTTGTTGGAAGCGGGGAGACCTTGGACCTATTACTCAATCTCTCTAAAGCTGTACTCTTTAAGATGGGGGGACACCACATCTATGTATGGTAAAACATTTTGAATAGTGCCTGGCATACAGTAAGCACTCTATAAATGTTGGCCGTTATTACTGTTTTATTCAAGACTGATCTCTTAGGACACGGAGTGTATACCTTGATTTTAGGACCATTTTGATTCAAGATCTGTATCACTGTGTCTGGAAACAGTAGTGACCATCATGGTTCAGTTTACAATATGGCTCCAATTACTCTGTTGAATAAGCCCTAACTTGAAGAAGGCTAGGCAATGGAAATTTTGATTTCTGACCTGTCATACTCACTTTGAGCACCCTTGGCTTGGAAGCTTGTTAGAGTCTCAGGAAGAAAAAGAATTTATTAAATCAAATATTGTGCACAGATGAAACAACATATCACTTGCTAATTACGGGAGTGACTAGCACTGATGCAGGCATCTCTTTTATTCCCTGAGGCTTATGGCCCAATTAACAATTAGCAGTGACTGATGTCCTAAAAGGAAGCTTTCTGTCTGCGCTGCTGGGTTTTCTCAGGAGGAGTTAGAAATAAGATACTTGACAGAGTTTAGTCAGGAAAAAAATAAAATTAAGGCTACAAGAAACCACCTGTACTACTTGTGGATAAAATATATTTGCAAAAACCCTAGACAACACCAACACATACACTGACTTTATTTATTAAAAAAAAAAACAATTTTCCCTAATTTTAGAAAGTTATGAAACACAGTAAAAACTACTTTTTTCCACACTGAAAGCCCTTAAACGCTTATTTCACTAGTTAATATTTATAAGTTAAAAATAATCACTCTTTCAGAGGGAAGCACTCTTACAAAAAAGACTCCAAGCTGAGGAATTAAACCCCATTGAATATTTCTCCAGAACAGAGAAATTTTCCCTTTCTTCACTGGGCTCCTGTCATGATATGCAGAGGTCGGCCTTCTAAATTCATTGTCTCTTTGAGAATAAACCATGCTTAGGATTGGACACCATGGTGACCATTCCCCCCAAACAAGAAAATACAATGATTTTGAAGTAATGACAAAAAAATTAAATAAGCTTTGCTGGAAAAACATGAATCCATATCCAGACCTGATCTCTGGTTTTGCTATGGATTAATGGATAGCCCCAAGTATCCTCTATTATGTCATTCAAACGGCCTCTCAGAAAAGTCTCAGATGTTTGTTATTTATACTTCTTCATGTAATTAAATTAATGTATGCCCTCTGTCATGAGTACATACATTTTTGCTCTTACTGTAAAACAAGCACTAAGCTGAGACTTTTATAAATATTACCTTATTTAATCCTTATCGATGAGGTAGGTAAAATAACTACCTTATTTTATCAATCAGTAAATTTCAGCTTGGGGAAGATAACTAGGTTGCCCAAAGTCCCACAGCTAAAAGTGGCCTGACCTCAAAGCCTAAGCTCTAAACTAGCTATAAAAATCTAAATGATCTGAGTGGCAGACATCTGAATAGGCGAGGAAGTGTTCTAGGAGCTTCCCTGCAGGCTGAAATCAACGATGTAGGCTGAAGACCTGAGCAGTAGTAGTCACCTCTTCTACCTAGGCATGGTAATTCTATCACTGAATTCAAGTGGCAATTCTAGCTCTACTTCCCATGACCCTTTAACTTTTTCTCAGAAGAGAAGCACAGAAGTATCTGGCCTTCACGAGAGAGAAAAGCATGAGGGAAGCACAACAGAGTGTCCAGAATGCCATGCCCCACCTTGTCATAGCAGACTCTTTTCTACAGCCAATGTTTCTCTTTTAGCAGGATGATGAAAGACAGGGGAGGTCCCATAGCATCACGTCAGGTTTGGCCAGGGTAAGTACAAATATTTACCACATCCCAAACACCAGCAAACATGTGGGAAACCTTTAAGGTAGAAAGCTGCTGTATGCGATAAATAAAAGGAAATGCTACTTTACCCAATTTCAGATTTTACTAAAACCTAAGTCCACTGAGGTTAAAAATAGGAACAGTTTTGAGAAAGTAAAAAAAAAAACCAAACAACTTATGGAGGGAAAATAGGATTCTGTGGGTTGTTGTTTGCTTTTTCGAGGTTGAAGATAAAAGGGCAAATTCTGCTTCTGGTGGAGAAGGTGTGATGCTCAGTGGACCAGTAGCCGGGCCCAGGAGAACACCCTCATGGGATTCCAACCCCTCTCCGAGCTTTGTAGGGAACAAGAAGCAGAACTGTCTCAACACTCAAGAGGGAACTTTCTCTGCTACACTGCTTGGTGCCTGTTGGAAAAACTCATGATATGAAACCCAAACCCAAGAGCATTCTTGGGGTACCGATCACACCCTCAACCAATCCCCAGAGTGGGCTGTCGCCACCGGAACGAAGATCAGATCAAACTGCATTTGGAAACAATCCTGGATGACTGAGTAAAGAGGCCATTTCCACCATGAGCTCACCAAGTCTACCAGAGCTACTAGGACCACAAGGGCCCTCAACTTTCCAGGAAAGAACTCCAGGGCCACTTTCCTGTCCCAGGCAGCCAGGGTCAGACAGTGTCTAGATGAATAAATGGCCTCCAGGCCAATGACTCCCTTATGTTTTCTACCAATAAAAGGGGAGCATTCCCATCTATTCACTAAATCCCACCATCCCCTTCTCAAAGGGAAAACAGAAGAATTAGATAAATTCCACTAGTTCTTAGACTTTGCTGGCAACTGGGAAGGGGTCTTCACAGTTTGGATTTCTGTTATGTGGAGAATCCAGCAAGGAACTCAGCGTTCTCTACCTCTCAAGAATCGGCTTTGCATATGGCGTTGGAAAGGGGATTTCTGATGCCTCCACTCTCTGTATCCTCATCTACAGTTCGAAGATAATGACTCACTGACTCCCTGGCATAAAGTTTCTTCTGTTGCTTTGACTGCTTGTTTGTTTAAACAATAATAAAGAAGAAAAAAAAACCCAAAACTCAGAGATGCCTGGGTTTTATATATACTTCTATCTCTTTGGGCTGACTACTATTATTTGGTAGTATATAATTTAAAATATTTAGACAACCTAGAAGCAACCTTATATTTCAGATTCAGAAGCAAAAAAAAAAAGGCCACTGTTGCCCCAACATTTATAGATAATCTACCACGTACAAGGGCACTGTAATAACTAAGACAAAAAATGGATAAAAGTTAAAAAAATAGAAAAAGAGTAAAGCCAAGAGATTAAAAAAAACACACACACAATTGATGAGTGGATAAAATTTAAAATGAACAGACTATCCTCTCTGTCCTTCAGCTCGTGGCAGATGCACACACAACATGTGTCAGTGTAATTCCCAGATAAGTTCTGTAACACACCCAGTGCATTGTGGGGGCACCCAGGAGGAAGCGGATCACTTCATTGCTTCTGAGTAAGGGGATCAAGGCAGGTCTAGGGAGCTGGATGCATCAGAGAGCATCCTTTAAAGATGTACAGGATCAAATCAGTTGGGGATGGTTAGAGATGTCAAAAATAGCAATGATAAAGGATAATATGGTTGTTTATTATAGATCAGCCATTTGGCACAATAAATAGCACTTAATAAATATGTGTTCATCTACAAGTGGCCGGAAGAGTGAGAAAAGGAAAAGAGGGCAAGGAGGGAGGAAAGATAAAGTCATCTAGCAAAGTTGGTGAGCTAGAGTGTGAGGTTCAAGGTCAAGTCTGGGGGTGATGAGGATGGAAAATTAAATTGGGAAATAGTTTCCAACCCTAGGGCACAGTATCACAGCCTACAACTGCACATCTAATAAATACCTGTTGTTCATGTCATTGCTATTAAAGTCTGTTTATGTCTATTTTGTTTTTAAAATAAATATTCCAATTATAAAATAGACTACGAGCCCATTGTTCCACAGATTAATTCTCTAGTATATATCACATCCATTTATTATTGCTACTGATTAAATATAGCCATGTTATGGCAAATTTTACCTTTCCCCAAAAGTATAATTATCACATAGTACATATCAAAATGAAAATTGGATGCATTCTCTTGGGAGAGAGGACAGCCAGCTTGTGAAAGCAACAACTCACCCCACGTGACCTTGGGCAAGGCGTCCTTATTTGAAAACACAGAGGATTGGGCCAGATGATTTCCCAGGCCCTTCCCAGTTCTAATTTGATTATAAGCTGCACAAGCATATAGTCAAGGTGAATCACTGACCAATCATGCTTGTATCTCAATAAATTTCATGGATCACACACTCTTAGGAATTTTAGTAATAACTCCTGCGATGATTAACATTTATCACTCACAGGGAATTCATCTACAGAGTACACCAACCAAGAATGTAGCAGAGCCTGCAAATTTGTTCCAAGTTGTTCTCCAAAAAAATATCTCCCTTCCTCTAATAGATGCATGTCTAATAGCTTCTGAAAAATAGACTCAGTAGCTCTCTTTGTAACTCTGAAAATCTTTCTTCCACAACAATAAGAAAAGGGACTCTTGAAATACATGGAGACAATCGTGTGGATGATGAAACTATTTTCGTTGGAGCAAAGGACTGTGAGACCTGTGGTGTTGCCTGCTGGGTCTGTGCTCCGCTGACCATCGGGACCCACTTGCGGAGGCCTCCTCCTCACTCTCCTCTCCAGATTCAAACTCCTCATCTACTGCATGGAACAGTGGTTTGGGCCGTAGTGCCTCCCTTCTGCCTGCGCCAACGTGCTCTTCTTGGTTTGTGTTTCTTGGATACCCGAAGTGGCATGGCTTCCCTCCTCTGGGTAAGCTCTTCATTGGGATTAGCTCTTGTGTCAGCTGTCTTTGTTGGAGTGTCCCTGTTCGAGGATGCGCTTTGAACATGAGGGACAGGAGTTCTGAATCGCTGCTGTCATTACCTAGGGAAATATGACAAGAGGAGGAAAGAACACGACTTAGGATCAGAGAGAAGACTCCATATCTGGATGGCAAGAACTCAGAGTGAAAGATAGTCCTTCTTGAGGTTCCAGATCTTACATTTGCCAGTGTGACTTTCCCTGCCCCAAGGAGGGCAGAGAATAGAAGTATATGTGCTGTGCTAGAAATGCACTGAAACCTGTGTATCAGCCTAGACTCCTTCAGGTAAGTAAGGGAGTGTTTTTTACAAAATCAGAAGAGCTGGCCACAGGCATTAGGCCATAAGGCACAAAGATGCTTTGTGTTGTCGAAGACCATTGCTTAACTGAGGGTTCCATGGTAATTGTGATAGGAACATGGGAAGTTTGGATTTTGGTTGTTGTTCTTTGTTTTTGTTTGTTTGTTTGTTTTTAGATTTTATTTATTTATTTGAGAGAGAGAGAGTACGAGTGGTGGTGGGGGGGAGGGCAGACGGAGAGGAATAAACAGACTCCCTGCTGAGCAGGAAGCCCGATCCAGGACCCTGGGATCATGACCTGAGCAGAAGGCAGACGCTTAACTGATTGGGCCACCCAGGCGCCCCAGTTGGTTTGCTTTTTAATCAGTGGTTACCAGAAAGCATTAAATCTGAGTTTCATCCCTTGGGCCTTGAAAGAGCCAATCTTGGAGAAACAAGGGTGAGAGAGAGCTATAGCAGGGAGCCATGTGTGGCAAAACCACTGTGACTAGATGTCCTCCCTCCAAAGCAGGTAAGAGGTGGACAGATTTCTGCTGCCATGTAACAGTCATGCTAGCGGTGGGGTGTCCACGTCTGGAGAACTCACTATGCACCTGTCACTGTGCTATTTTACACCATTTAAGCCTTACGACAAGCCTTGGAGATGAGTAAAGTTACCATCTCCATTTCATAGGTAAAGAGGCTGAGGTTTCAAGAGGTTAAGTGACTTTCAGTATTACAGTGAAGATGGGACTGCAGTTTAGCAGAGTCTGTCCAGCTGCATATCTGGTCTCTGCCAGACTATGCCTGGCTCCCTGATACATGCCATGTGCAGGTTGGGAGGCTACGCCAAGAGCGGAGGGAAGCCACTGGGCATCTACGTAACATCCTCTCTCAGATGACCTTCCAAAGACCTCATCCATGCCTAGGACATTGTCTTTTCCCAACTTCACTGTGCACACATCTTCAAAGGAGTAGTTTTCACAAATCTCACCTATTCTCATTTCTTCAAGTTTTAACCTTATGAATTTATTTTCCCTAAGACCAGTATCATATGATCTCGCTGATGTGAGGAATTTGAGAAACAAGACAGAGGATCATAGGGGAAGGGAGGGAAAAATGAAACAAGATGAAACCAGAGAGGGAGACAAACCATAAGAGAATCTTAGTCTCAGGAAACAAACTGAGGGTTGCTGGAGTGGTGGGGGTGGGAGGCATGGGGTGGCTGGGTGATGGACACTGGGGAGGGTATGTGCTGTGGTGAGTGCTGTGAATTGTGTAAGACTGTTGAATCACAGACCTGTACCCCTGAAACAAATAATACATTTTATGTTAATAAAAAAATAAAAATAAATTTATTTTCCCTTTAAATATTCTCCTGAGAATTTAAGTATTTTAAGAACTTTACATTTAAATCTGAAAGCAGGATTCCTTTCCCACTCTTTATTCCCTCTTAAAAAGCCAAAACACAAAAGAAAATAAAAACCCCACAGCTGGAACTGATATGCACACCTGTATACAGAAGGCAAAATGTGTTTAGTCATCAGAAAAATTTTAAATAACCTGTTCAATAATGTTTTTCTAAATGTAATTGAATTGTCCTCAGAAGGTAGCCTGGAAGTTGTGGGGAGTGAGGGACAGGAATCAACTGCTTTGAATTAAAAAAAAAAAAAAAATTAGTTCAGATTATTTGTCCATTTTTTCTTTACTTCCCTTTAATTTGTGCTCCATGATCTGGCCTGGAACAAGAGTTCCCCTTGATCCTTTGGTGCTTGGAATATTACCTAAGGAAACAATGGCCTGGATGCTTCTGCCCCCAAGAGCAGTCCTTTGGCCCATACCCTCCTGCCCCCTCCTAGTTTCCAACCCCTCCTTCTGAGCATAGCATATGCTACCCATCAGCACCCAGATTATAGCTGATGTTTCCTGACCATCTCTGCTTATTGAAAAGTAGGTTCCAAACACTAGGAAGAGGCTTGAGCAGGCAACTTGCCAGATTCCATGCAACTTAAATCAGTAGATGTGTCCAAAAGGGGAGGAAGAAGCCAGTGGAAAGCGGAAGAGGAAGGAGGAAGGGTGGGGGCTGGGCTCTGTCCCAATTGCACAATGTCCTGCAGGTCAGCATCCAGGCAGGCAGTTCCAGGGAGAGATCAATGGAGACCTTGCAGCAAAATCTGAACATCTATTCTTCTATCTTCCACTTTAACTTCTGGATTTAGGCACCCAGCGGCAGGGTGGAGGAGAAACAGGAAGTGCTTCTGCACAGGGCAAGGCAGAGCCTGATACCCAGGGGGTGACACTGGACTACCTAGTACAATATACACTGTTTAGAGACCTAGACCCTGGGTGCAACCGTCCCTCCTCCCTTTCCTCATGGTTTTGTTTTAAATCTGATAAAATTTACCATTTTAACCTTTTTTTTCATTGTCACCATTTTATTGTATAGTTCTGTGGCATTAAGTATATTCACATCTTTGTATGTCCATCTGAGACCTCTTTCATCTTCCCCAATCCACATGGATTTTCAGCCGCCTAAGAGCAGAGGAGGTCGGTGTCTAGGAAGGAGCTCTCTACTTATAACACCAAGTGAGCCTTGGCTCCATGCAAAAGAGCCTTGGAAGAGAATGTGGAGCCCCCCACACATCTAGAGTAAGGGATGCGCCAACACTGGAGAGCAAGAGGACAATGAGAAAGGAAAATGTTCTCCAAGTCACAGCCTGGTTAGCCAGAGACTGCCTGCTGGATGCCATCTCTCCCCCCATATTCTCCCGGAGAGGCCCTCTGGCCACTCCTTGACTTGTCCTGGTGCAGAAAGACTTCAAGTTTGGAGAGAATGTGGATTCAAATAATTGTGTCCAGAGACTCAGTGAGAATGATCTCAGTCTAACCCTGATTATTATAATGCTTTAAAACTTATTAAGGATAACCAATAAATTAAGTCCCACTTCGAAAGGATATATGCACCCCTCTGTTCACTGCAACATTATTTACAATAGCCAAACTATGGAAGCAGCCTGTGTCCATCGATTGATGAATGGATAAAGAAGGTGTGGTGTATATATATACAAAGGTATATTATTTGGCCATCAAAAAGAACGAAATCTTGCTATTTGCAATGACATGGATGGAGCCAGAGAATATTACGCTAAGTGAAATAAGTCAGTCAGAGAAAAACAAATACTACATGGTTTCACTCATGAGGAATTTAAGAAACAAAACAAACAAGCAAAAGGGAAAAAAGAGAGAGAGGCAAACCAAGAAAGAGACTCTTAACTACAGAGAACAAACTGATGGTTACCAGAAGGGAGTGGGTAGGGGGATGGGTGAAATAAATGAAGGGGATTAAGAGTGCACTTATCTTTGTTTTTAAAGATTTTATTTATTTATTGAGACAGAGAGATAGTGAGAGAGAGAACAAGCAGGGGGGAGAGGGAGAAGGAGGCTCTCCACTGAGCAAGGAGCCTCATGCTGGACTCGATCCCTGGACCCTGGGATCAGACCTGAGCCAAAGTCAGACGCTTAACCGACTGAGCCACCCAGGCGCCCAAGAGTACACTTACTTAACTTGATGAACACTGAGTAAGGTATAGAATTGTTGAATCACTATATCATATGCTTGAAACTAATACAACACTGTATCTTAACTATACTGGAATTAAAATCAAAAACTTAATAACAATTTAAAAAATAGTCCCACTTCATTTCTTTCCCTTCTCAGATTTCTAGGTTAACCACTATTTTTGCTCATCTAATAAAATTTTGAACTAGTTGTGCACATTTGAAAGAAAAAAATGTTCATTGGGCCAAGATTTCATTCCATGCCTAGACTGAAGTGTTGTCTTTCTTTCCAAGAACACCTCTATCTACCCACATCAAGTCTTCTTTGATGTTCCTCAGTAGTACTCATTATAATGGGTAATATTTCCTGCTCATTTACTTGATTCCAGGCACTGTTCTAAGAGTTTTGTATGCATTGCCTGGCTTCACCTTGGGGCAACACTGCTGTATGTGGGAGGTACCAATATTCTCTTTACAGAGAGAAAATGACAGCATGGAGAAGTCAGCTTTTATGTTTTCTTCAAATAAGTCCTAAAAATATTGTCCTAGGATTTTATTATTATTTTATTTATTATTTTATTTATTTATTTATTTATTTTTTATTTATTTATTTATTTTTTAAAGATTTTATTTACTTATTTGACAGAGAGAGACACAGCGAGAGAGGGAACACAAGCAGGGGAAGTGGGAGAGGGAGAAGCAGGCTTCCCGCCGAGCGGAGAGCCTGACTGGGGGCTGGATCCCAAGACCCTGCGATCATGACCTGAGCCGAAAGCAGACGCTTAACCAACTGAGCCACCCAGGCACCCCAGGATTTTATTATTTTAATAGAAAATATGAGTGAGATGCCTTTTAGGGCATATATTCAAAGAATAGGATCCTTTGACCTATTCATCTGATGAATGTTGTAAACACATTTCCAAATGTTAAACAACCCCCACTTCTGGAATAAATCCCACCTTGTAAGGTGTGGTATTTCTTTAATGTTCTACTGTATTTTGTTAATAATGCTTTATTTAAGATTTGCAATTTGTGCTCAAGTAAGATTGTTATGTGGTGATCCCCTGTTACAGGAGCATGCGATGTTGATGTCCATCATAAGAAATGACCGTGAGAATTTCATGTTTTCTATTCATTCAAACAATGTAAATAGCAGCAAATTATTTGTACCAGGAAAATTTTTGGAAATTAATTTATTATACACCCTACAATGGCACTCTTTTGTTTTGTTTGTTTGCTTTTGTTTGTGGATTAGCTCTTTTATAATGTAAAATGACACTGCTTTCAAGAGGGTGCTCTGGGAATAGACGGTTAGCTCAATGAAACAGAACTGAGAGCCCAGAACTCTCTCAGGGTAAGTGACTTTAAGCACAGCAAAGGTAGCATCTTATCCTGGAGGAAAAGATGGGGTTGGGACAGGTGCACAGCCATTGGAAAACAATCTGAAGCATAGCTCTGTCTTAATCTACACAAAGATAAATCTCAAAGGGTTGAAATTTAAATGGAATCATTAAACTAGTCAACTTTAAAAACATTGGGTAAATGGTTTTCTAATTTTTCTGTGGAAGATGGAGCAGATTTGATTAATCAGAATAAAAATTTCTGAATGGCGAGTATATCTAAAAACTAAAAGATAAATGTGAAACTGGAAGAGAAACCATTGGCAACAAACATGAGACAATGCATGCTATCCTTGTTATACAGTGTTCTTCCAATTCATTTTAAGAAAACAAACAACGGAATAGAAAAAAATGGCCAAAGGCAGAAACAGAAACTTCCCAAAAAGAAATACAGTTGCTTCTAAAAAATATGAAAAGACGTTCAACCTTACTAAAAACCAGACTCAGATGAAAATTAATATGGTATGTAAATTTTATCCTATCACATCAGAGGTCACTCAAAAGTCTGAGTGATGGTAAAGTGTTTGGCAATGACCTTTCTCACAGACTGTGGGTGTGAGGGTAAATTTAAATATGTGTAGTTTTTGACCCCCAAATTTTGCTTCCAAGAAAATGTGCTAAAGGAATAATTGATTATTTGTGCAAAAAACAATCACAAGTGATCTGAGGTGCTTATTATATATCATTGCTCATATTACATATAAAGGCACAATACCTTAATATTTATTAATAAGGATTTAGTTAACTAAGCTAGGATTATTTTATATAATTGACTATTATTTACTCATAAAAATGATTATTTAGTTTATATCAATTGAATGGAAATATGTCCACAGTACATGGTTGAGAGAACTAGGCAATTTATAAAAATTCCAAAACAATGATGATACAATGATTTTGTGGATAACATGATGCTGTGTGTTTCTTTCTTTCTTTCTTTCTTTCTTTCTTTCTTTCTTTCTTTCTTTCTTTCTTTCTTTTTTCTTTCTTTCTTTCTTTCTTTCTTTCTTCTGTCAGGTACAGATAGGGTAGAGATCAGGATGGTGCAGAGAGAATTATAGAAGAATGCTTACCAGAATGTTCTATAGTGATTATTTCCTGGTGTTGGGGTTTCAAGTGCTCTAACTTTCTTATTTTATGCTTTTTTCTACTGATTGATTTTTGGTTTTATATCAAGCATGTTTTTAAATCAGAAGAAAATAAAGTTCCATTTTGAAGAATAATTATATTCACTCTTCAAAGATATAATTCTAAAATCCTATATGTTTAGCTTATTTGAATTTCCAATGTGTTTTTAAGTCTTAAAAATTTGGGAAAATTAAAATAGATAATATGGCATATTATATATTATCTATCACCTTTTGCTAATAGAAAATCATTTTATATATACATTTTAAAAGTAATAACGGCTTTTATTAGAATAGGCAGCTTCAATAATTCTAAGAATTCTACTTAAGAATTCGATATTAAGCGGGAAACAGTTAGTAAATTTGATGAAATTATTTTAGTAAAATTTAACCAATTTTGGAGAATCCTGCTAATTTTTAAATATTTCAAACATTCAATTTGAGTTAAAATTTTCAAATATTTTTAAAAAGTACCCATTTTACATCAGCAAATTATCTCCCCTGGGCTATATCTAGCCTGTTGCCTCTTTTTGTATGGCTTATGAGCTAAGAATAGTTGCTACCTTTTTAAGGGGCTGGAAAAAAAAATTAAAAGAAGAATATTTTATGACAGGTAAAAATGACATGAAATTCCAAATTTCAGTTCCGTAAATCAAGCGCTGATTTAGATTAATAAAAAAGTTGTTTACTCTTTTTCTGGTCATGTAAGTACCTACATAATATTCTTGATTTTGCCTCTTGGCCCACGAGCTCCCAAACACTTGCCGTCCGACCCTCTACAAGAAAAGAAGAACAGCCAGGCAGGCAGGTTACCTGTGAAATCAGCAACCCTCGGGTCTCTTCTTGCGGGCTGAGGGTGGCCATAGGGAA
This sequence comes from Eumetopias jubatus, assembly GCF_037043125.1. NCBI lineage: Eukaryota > Metazoa > Chordata > Mammalia > Carnivora > Otariidae > Eumetopias > Eumetopias jubatus. The sequence goes on along the minus strand of NW_028274815.1, from coordinate 81,714,857 downwards.
AGGAGAGGTAGCGGATATTTTTGGTACCAGCCTGTGGATAACAAACAGAAAGGAAAAGCAGAGGTGAGTCTGCGATTCAGAGCCTCCCGTGGGGAACAGTGGGAGATACAGGCCCACACTGGGCACCTCACGTAAGTTCCAGGCTCCTTTGCACTCCTGTGACTCTGGTTTAGAGACAGCAGAATGCTTCAGCCTTCAGTATGTGTTTCCTTTCCCTCTCATGATAAAATAGACCATTATGAACCCCTCACTTGACTTTATTTTGGAAGCCATTTGTTTTTTCGTAAGAAAAACAGAATTATGGATTATTGGGATATATTGTTATAGGAAAAAATAAAGAGTATTTAGTGCATGGCCAGGAGATCTGTATTCTATTCATTGGAATAATTATGATTAAGTGGGACAAGCCAATTAGCCTTTTTTGTGCCGGAGTTTCACTGTCTGGAGAAAGCGGATAAAATGCCTGTGTTACGTTGTTCACAGAAAGAGTTTGAGGATAAAGTAAAACACTAGAAAGCACTTGTATTCTTTGCAAACACAATATGAATGCTATGTCACAATATCGCTAGTAGGTTTACAGGTACCTCTTAATGTTGGCCCGTCAGATGTGTGCTTAAGGTAAGCATTCCTACAAGACCACAGGTTGAACACTTAGTTTGATTTTATTTTGAAAATGATAAATTGTGAAACTACAATGTTTGAACAAGGTCACTTAACCCTCTGCTCAGCCGGTTAGTTGTTATTACTATCCTCCTTATTATCATTACATTTTAGCCACTGAGACTAGGGTAGAAATTAGAATCTACTCCAGACGTAACTTTCGTCCAGAAGTTCCAGTGAGATTGGTTCGATATGGCCTCAAATAGAATTGTTCAGATGCACAGTGGGTAATATGAAGATGAGACTCCAGAGTCAGGGCAAGAACAGATCCTTTCCTAGATCTTCCTGGGAGAGAAGGAAGATTCTAGAGCCCAGCGCCCCAGTCCATGGAGGCTCCCCTGGAATGGTCAGTACCTGGCCACCATGGCACTTGGTCTAAACTCACAGCCCGGGGAGTGTGTTCCTGTCGCTCACTGGATCCTGGAGGCGCATCCTAACCATGGACCCTAAGGCTCCAGACCCAGAGGGAAGTTGTCTCGTGTCCTGCACCCTCTTGCTTTGGTTTACTCTGGCTACAAGGTGCTGGTTTTGTGTAACTACCACTGGCAGTCACCCGAGGAGGCCCTGTGCAAGGGACTGTCCCAGCTCCCGGGTGCGTCTGCAGACTCCTCCATACCGGCTTTCCCCACGGCAGGCTGTGGCCTTTCCTCATGCTCTCCCTTAAGGTATTCTGGCGGCGGATCAGAATCTCTTTAGCCTGCTTCTCGCTTGTTTGGGGTTTGAGGTTATATTTGTTGTAGGACAGGGTCTGCGGAAAGAATAGAATGTCAAATACGTAAGGACATCTCCATACAACCAAGGAAATATCACATACTAAGACTACTAGAGAAAAGACAGCGGAGAGGCCACCTAAGCATTTGCCTCAATTACAAAGGAGCAAGCGGTGGCCCCTGAGAAGAATCACGGGTGACAGAGGCCACCCTACCAGGACAGACCTGAGGTTTAGAGCCTGTGCCTTCTGGCTCGCACCGCCCTGCTGTCGCCCTGCATTGTCTCTTTAGTATCCTTGCAGTGGTCCTGCCCTGAGATACCCATGGACTTCAGCTGCCCCATACCCACACGCTTTCCCAGATCATGTTTTTTATGCTTGGACAGTGGTTACTGAAAGTTTGGATCTAACGGGTCAGGAAAATGAAAAATTACTTTGGGAATTTCATTAAGGTTGCTATTTATACATTTTGCCAGTTAAAGCTACATTCAAAAAAATCAACCGATTACTATCACCATTATCAGTTCAAAAAGGAAGAGGGTTTTTTTTTTTTAACCAAAATGTAGGAAGTGCATAATTGCTGATTAAAGAGCTGTCCCTCAAACTGAATCAATTATCTTTATAAAAAATTTTCTTCCTTATTCTTACCAGGCCAGTGATAACCTGTCTTGAACCATAGACCAAGCTTGGTCCTCAAATGTTCATAAAGTGCTTAACTGGAAACTCCTTTCTCCCTACTTTTCACTGTGCAGCAGTAAATATACTGGTCCCACTGGATACCAGATTCAGGACTGGTTAACGGGTATTGTATTAAGGATTTCAAATTCAATAGCAAAATAGCAAATACTCTATGTGTCAGGTGCCATGGTAGGTGCAGGAGTTTAAAAAAAATGGATAAATTTGAAGAATGGTCTTCAAAAGGCTCATGGCCTATTTGGGTCATCAAACAAGCATATTCTGTTATGTGCTTAGGAAGTGATAAGATATTGGGGTCTGCAGGGACTTACAGAGTTTAGGCAAAGGGCACTGATCCAGTTTTGGGTGGGAAAGGTGCATTGCACTGGACTGAGTCTTGAAAGATGAGTAGATGTTCCCTTCACGAAGAGGGAACACATGAGATAAGACATAGCTCTGGAAAAATGTGATGGGAGCTAGGAGGATCTACTGGAGCAGAACTGGAAATTTGTTTACCACAGGAGAATTTAGTACTTTATTCAAAGTATGGTAAGAAATGAGACAGGGGCAGGAGTGGGGGAGCATCCTAGGGACAACCTGCCAAGAGAAGAGACTCCATCCTCCAGACCAAGGGTCCCTTAAGTAGGTTGCACACACTATAAGAGATGCCAGAAGATGATCTCCAGTGTAAGGAAAAAATACCAATACCTATGTTTCCATTCATTTTTATAAAAAATAAAAAAGAAATTAAGCTTTCTTTGTACTTAATATGGAGATTTATAACAGACCCTTGCTTGGTCGATATAGGAGGTGGTCCAGTTCCCCACCAGAACAGAAGAGGGTGTTTGTAACAAGGAGGGGTTGACAACAGTGTACTCACTGGTTCACTGGTTTTTAGTTTATTGCTTGTGTTTTAGTGTATATATAGCCAGTCAAGTAGATTTGTGGCTTTCAATAGACAATTGTCTAAAAGAAGTTCCATAAAGAAGGTACGAGTTGGAGGCCAAGGGAACAATGAGGAATTTGCAAAGCCAACTTTCACCGTCTCCTGATAGGAGCTCTTTACCAGCCACTCTTGACAAATTAACCAATCTGATAAAAAAACTCTGGCAAAAACTTAAATTTTTGAAATATGTTTGAAATAGGGATTCTTATCCACCATCACTAATGATGGACCTCAACTTCAGTGCACTGTATACATGGAGATATTAAAGAATGACATATGACACTATCACAGAAAACATTTTTAAATTAAGTATTAGGATACCAAGACCAACTTTTACAACTTTTCATCAACGTTAAATTCGTGCAAAAGTGAAGTCGGTATGCGTGTATGTTTATATATACACATGTATGTATGTGTGTCTGTACATATATATACACGTATGTGTATATGTTGCTGGTAGGAATTTCCTACACCTTGACTTGAGGGCTCTACTTTAAGGAACACTTGCACCTTTTGTGTTCTGTTTCACCTCATATCACACCACCCATGTAATTATCCTTGCCTATCTGCAGGGAGCATAGTAGGTCCTATGTATATAATGTATATGCAATTTTCTTCCCTCTGTTTCTTTCAGTCCAGTCCTTTAATGAAGGAACTGGTGATTGCTGAAAGACTGTATTTGCCCCTAGAACTTGAGCTCTATGGGACAAAGCTCTAGATGTACATTAAAAATCTGTGAAGAGAACTGAAATTGAATAAACTGTTTTACTCCTTTGAATTCCGAATGTGACCTGATCATTTGGGCCACCCCAGGGGGCTGCCCATCAATAATCTCTGACTTATCCTTAGAGTCTGAGCAGAGGTCAGTTTCTTCCCTTGTACAATTAAAGAGAGTGTTTCTCCATCTCCATCCCCAGTGTGTTGCAAAGAGCTTCTGCATCCCAGAGGGCTGTCCTACTGGAACCTCTGGAGGCTAGTTCTTCAACTTGCCCAGTAGTGACAATCTGATACTGGACGTGCTGATGGGAATGGCTTCAAACAGAAGTGGCCAGAGCCCTCCCAGGAGCAACAGATCGGGCAAGACCAGCTCAGTTTCAGATCAGCTATGAATCAGGATCCCCCAGTCAAACCCGGCACTCATCTCACCCTTGCCCTGAAATGACTCCTGACTCTTCTGAGATGAGACTGTGAGAAATGCCCCAGCCATCAGCGCCACACGGTGTGAGGTCCAGTGACTATCACCCAGGCTAGAGACTATAGATGTCACCTTTTGTGACAGTCCTCAAAACTGTAGATCACTCACTAGAAACCAAGGAGATAGTCGTCCTGCATTGCATCTCTAGAGCAGGTTTTCTTTCAAGAGGGCAAGAGGGCCACAGGGCAAAGGGGAGTCACATGACCTATGTAAAAGATGAGGTAAGAAAGGAGACAGGAAGGGAAGGGCTGGTGAGGCTCACTCCGTCAAAGTAACAAAAAGTGGAGGTAAAAGCCATCTCAGGGGCTTGAAACGCCCCTCTGTTTATTATTTATGTTCTCCCCATGTGACCTTCCATGACCCATCTGCTTATTTGGGGGCAGTAAGAAAGGTAGATGTTATATAGCTTAGAAGGGAGAAATCCGGAGGACAGACGGAATAGACGCCCTCAGGAAAGAAGAAATTGTGGCTATCTGGGAACCTGAATGGAAGGAAAGAAAGAGGGAATCGGTAGTTAACCTCATTTTAGACTGAGTTGGAATCCCAGGATCTCCATCTCCATTTCTGGACATTTCCTTAAATTCAATCTTCGTCCACATGGGGAAAAGGCTGAGTTTCAGGCCACCTTTGAGCTCTGGCCCCTAAGAAGCCAGCCGACATTCTTCAAACCAGGAAGCTTTTAACAATTTATCTAACTATTTATCAGAATGTGATAGTCTTACTGAAACAGTTTCACTTGGAATGATTTGAAAGCTCTTGAATTTACTCTAAGCTTGCTATAATTGATGCTGATCTATATTCCTTCAGCAGGTGCAGAGCCTTTTGCTGACACATTCCCCTTAATCACTGACCTTTCCAAAACAGGAAGCCAGAGAACATTCACTTTAACTGGATCGGGTAAGGCTGGAGTCATGGAAAGAGCGCTGGGTAGGCAGTTGGAAGACCTGGGTTCTTAACTTGGATTTTATTGTGTGACCTCCAACAGGTCAGATAAACAACTTCTTAACCTCAGCATCTTCTACTTGAAAGCAAGTAGACCTGATGGATTTTTTGGCCCCATCAAGACCGTGATCTATAACATAGTCACAAAAAGCAAGGCCCTCACAATGAATTTACTTAGAGCCATATCATACTCAAGCATTGGCATGTTCAACTGAACCCTCAAACTGAAAAAAGAAAACTCCTATTTAGATTTCATAAGCTTAGATATCATTTGACTATATCAAAATTTCAGAAGGACTCACCACCGCCCCCAGGAATGTTCTTACTATTCACTTTCCACCAGTTCCCAAGTGGTAGTATAGACTCCATACCTTTTTCCAAAATTAAAAAATAATACGCCTAATATGTCTCCTCTAATATAGGTTTTCAGCATTTCAATAACCATCTCAACTTTCTAAGCTCTATTACAGTCAATCAGATTGAGCCTATCATTGGTGTCCTGGTGCCATCTTTTTCTGTGGTGCGGTGAATGAGCTCCACCACTTGTTCATCTTTGGAGGGAGAGGGAGACCTGTTGGTTCTGAAAGTACCAGGCTGCAGGGCTAGGGCAGCCTGACCCCTAGGGCCAGCAATTGGATCTGCATTCCTTTTTACACCGCTTGTGCCAATTTTTTTTTTTTTTTTTTTTTTAGCAAAAAGGTAACAATTAACTTTCTGTTCTCCAAATCAAGCAGAAAGAAATGGTTTAGCCAGAAAGCTGCTTTAGAGGAGATAATGTGAACAAGAATGGATTCCTGAGTGACTGGTTCCAAGGCCAGGCAATGGGACAAGTCAGATGGCTTATACACACCCTTTGTCGAACTTGGTACATGTTGTGTGTCAGAACGTCCCTCATGGACTCCACATCTTCCGGGGAAAGCCTTCTGGTTCTGTGTGTCCTCTGGGCCCTGGAAACATCATTGGAGGGAAGCCAAGCATTATTCTTACATCCTGGCAAGAGTGCCGCAAAAGTATCTATATACATGTGGGAGTTCTAAGTTCCAGAACACATAGTTTAACATAATTTTTTCTACTGTTTTAGTATGTTCCTGTGAAATGTCAGTACATGTGTCTTGACTTCACATTTTGAAAATACGGTTTTCTTGCCTATAGCTTTTATGTGGGAATTATTCTAACTCATTTTTAAAAAGGGGTTTAAGGTGGTTACACACCAGTTATTTTTTCCTCCATATTTGTTATGAGCAGACACGTTGGTAAAATACAATAAAAATCAATTGCTAGAAAATAAATTTTTAAAAAGATACTATAAAATTAGAACCAAACGTTTTACTGTTAGATTAAATGGAAATAAGAGTACTAAGCAAGATGACTTGTGGTTAGGTCTGCACTCATCCCACTGCGACAGGTGACAAACAGCTCATGGACAACACCATTCGCACACCACATTTTGAATAGCACTGATCTAAGGGGGTATTAAAATTCTGTGAGTACCTTTACCTTGGAATTGTCCCTTTAGGGATTTTATCATTGGTTAAAGAATAATGGTGAGAAACTAGAATCATATTTTATGAGGACATTTAGACTATTTCTGTTCTGAAAGCCAGCCCAGCTCTGAGACACTGGGCACTCTGTGAGATTCTAGAAGCAGTTGACTGCTCCCTGCCTCCGCATGACCAGCTCCCCAAGGCTTCCTTCACCATGAGCCCTCCCCCTCCTCCCCCCCCACTGCGCCCCCAAATGGGTTTAAAAATCAAGTCATGTCCAGGTTATCAGTCAATGCACAATTGTCTTCTGAGGATTTCAAAGTCATGACATTGTTATGTGCAGAATTCTCACGTGACAGATATATTTGATTTCAATCATTTCAATCCAGTGGCAGGAATTTCTAGAAAAGGTTTCATTGTATGAATAATATATGTTCACTGTAGAAAGTAAGAACAAAAAAGAGAGAACTAAAGAAAATTAAATCCATCTTTCAATACTCTCACCTCCTGTAATATCTTGGTATAAAACCTTACAGAGTTGATTTTTTCTTTCCTCGCTGGAGCTCTTCTCAAGGCATAAAGGCACGAAGATGCTACTATCTGCTTGCAAAGGTCTTAGGATAATTGATCACAGAGATCAGTAGTTGTTGGTTTCAATACAGGCCACTTTTTAAGTATTTTTCCCAAACATTAGTAGCAACATAGCCATACAGAGCAAGGACATTTTGTGAGTACTTTTTGTACATTTGTAGGTACAATTGTTAAAATATTTTTAAGGACTTGGATACGGGGGATCACAGTATGCCAGAATTTATTTAGCAATCCTACCTGTAGACTGACTAATGCCCTTTCTACAAAATCCTTGAAATCAGAGTTTCCATATCTCAGAGCTGCAAATGTCAACACTATTGATATTCAGTTACCACCCTTGGTGATCTAAACATTATTATCAGGGCATTTCAACCTTACTATTTAAAAGTCCTTGAAATAAAATTTATTCTGATTGAGATACACCTACACATTCCCACAATCTGAACACATTCCTTTATTATGGTAGAAGCAATCTCTTGCTGAGCAGAAACAACAGCTAATCAAAAAGTTACATTTCCTATGTTCATAACGATATTCACAACCAAATACGAAAAAAACCATAAGATAATGTTAAAGTTAAACTCAAGTTAGCAGTAGGTCTAACTTGGCACTCTTCCCAGTTTGTAACTGGCCACTTTGGGAAAGACTAGACTTAATTAATGTTCATTCAGGTTGTTGGCTGGATGCGTAATACAGGGATCCCAAAGGCACTATCTCGCACTGATCCACGCTGAGAAGTGACAGCTATGAAATTATACAGAGGAATTGTTAATTTAGGCAAGGTGATACCTGGAGTTTTCTACATGCCACTTCATTAGCAAAATCATCCCTGAAATGATCATATTGTGAGCACAGGAAAGATACAGTCCTTAGAAAAACTGAATGTTAAGAATCTCTAGGTAAAAAAAATAAAATTATAAGCTGAGAGATGCTTGTCACTGGAACATCCATTCAATATCCATAAAGGAAATTTCTGTCACCTCAAATAAAAGCCCTGTGATAATTTCATGACTATGAAAATCAAACTGGGAAAATCTGAATCCGAATGTATTTAAATAAAAGTTTCACATTTCTCTTAACTTTTTTTAATCAGATGCTATAATAATGTAAAAAGATGCTTCAGTTCTAAACACAACAAATATAAATATGAAATCTAGTAGTAGATGTTCTATTCATGTCATGATATGAATTCCTAAAAGATCAAATATTACACCCTGGTTCGTTTGAAAGAACCCATTCTCTTGTGACAGCTTTGCACCCAAAATCCATGAGAAATGTATGCTAAGGCAAATAAAAAATGTGCCCACTGATTAACCAATGGGACCCAACTGCTCTTCTCAGTGTGTGGGTTCCTTGTGTCTTTTTAGAGAGGTCACCAAGATGACCAACATTTAGGATGAGTGAAGAGTGGCGAAGGAGAGGGCCTGGCTCCGCACAACACAATGTTCCATTGTGGAAGTGAAAATGGCACCAGAATCTTCCTTCCAGAATCTTCGGTGTAAGAATGCATAAATGTAAGCCTTCGGTGTAAGAATGCATAAATGTAAGCCTCTACCTGCCAATGGGTGATCAATTAAAAAATTCTTAAACTACAATAAAGAAATTTGTGTTTTTTTTTTAATAAATGACATGTTAAAATTATTTGGGAGCTTTTAAGGATGACGCTTTGAAGTTATATAGTGGTAGTTTGTTATGCTCCTAACTTTATACACACTTCAATATCTCTTTAATAGTAACCAAATATTTTTTAAGGGTTTGACATTTTAATCATTTGAGCCTTTATCGTCTGGTATTTCTAAAAGCTTACTACTCATTGGTAAAACGAGGTGCCTCTTATTTAAAATAATAATCCAAGTACACACTCTACCTATCCCCTAGGGTTGTTTTGAGGGTCAAATAACATAATGCATGCAAAAATAAGGGCATTCCGTAGAATCACCAACTGCACTGTGCTATCGACAACTTCTGGTGGTAGTGTTCTCCTGAAGTTCACAGAGTCTGGAAAGCTAACCCTCTTGTAGAACAATTGCTTAAACTTCTAAAGAAAAAAATATATGTGCATTTTGTTGTTATCATCTCATACAGAATAATAAAAAGCGAGCTGAGTACACACTTCTTTTTCCTATTATTGTATAAAGGTTTGTTTTGAAGAAATTAGCTGCTTTGATCTTGGGAGAGGAATTCCTTTTTGCTTGATGTCGTACAGATTTCTGATGAGATCAAATGAATGCAATCTAAGTACCATTAAACTTGTATTAAATATCAGGTAAAAGAATCTCCTCTCCTAGCCCAGTTAACTAACTGGTTTGGGCCGTTAGAGGAAAAAAAGGGTTTCTAACCTCGAAGGCTCTCTTACTAATCTTGAATCGATGTCTAAAAACTAATGAACTCAACAGAAAGGCTTCCTCCAAATAAAGCTGGCTTGAAAACTGCCTTGCGGTTAGAGACTGGGGCCGCTGCTTACGACCAATGCAACATAATACAGAGATTGCAAATATGTTCTAGCACATGACAGACTGAGTCTCATCTGAGATAAGCGCCCTTACATTCTTAGACCCAGAGCTCACAGAACTAGTAAGCAAATGGATTCAGGAAGTTCCTAATGGTCTAAAGTGCCTGAACCTATCCAGCCCTCCTGCAAGGCATTAACTCCCATGCACCCAGTGAGCAGGTCAAATGCCTGGGGACCAGAGGGGCACCTCTTATACTCTCCTAGCTCCCTAGACTTTACGATTGTATGTTTGTCAGAAACTTTTTTATTAATGCCATGACTGTGCTAGGGTATAAGCTCCATGAGGCCAGGGACTGTGTCTGTTTGACGCCCCTGGCACATAATAAGTGCCCACAGAACAGGGTTGGGCCCAAGATGATGCCAAAAAAGCTCAGTCAAGTAGGATGCAAATGCAATATTTTAGAAAACAAAGGTCAATGCAAAAAAGAAAACAATCCACGATGAATAAAATATCCACATTTTAAATAAAGACAGGATCAATAATACTGATTTTTTTCTTCTGCCTTAGGCTCTAATATGGCTCCGCATGGCATTACCAATAGATATTTGTTAGCACATTGCCATTTTCGCATCAGAAGTTTCCTTAAAGCAAGCCATACAATGGGCAGTACCAATACAAACAAGCAAACCACAGAAACAGTCTGACTGAGAAATAAGGCAGAAAGTTCTCTGTTTACACTGAGATGCCCTCAGGGACCCTACTTGAGATTTTTCTCAGGCCTCAGAAGAAAGGAAAGGGTGTTTCTGATTCATTAGCAAGTAAAGGATGCGAGATAACACTCAGGTATTAGTGACAATTTTATTGCTATCTGTTCTTAGCTCTTATCTCAACCTGCTTCTCAAACGTGAAGACACAATTGAAGCTCATGATCAATGTCTACCTACCAAGATGACAGGATGGAGGTGTTCCTTGCCCTAAATATGTTGTGAGTAATTTTCTCAATTCATAAACTGCTTTTTTCTTTTTTTAGATATTTTTTAATTTGTCAGAGAGAGAGAGAGAGAGTGTGTGTGCCCAAGCAGGGGGGAGGGTCAGAGGCCGAGGGAGAAGCAGGCTCCCCGCCAGCAAGGAGCCAGATGCAGGACTCCATCCCAGGACCCTGGGATCATGACCTGAACCGAAGGCAGACACTTAACTGATTGAGCCACCCAGGGGTCCCTCATAAACTGCTTCATGAAAGAAACCTGGGCATCCTTGGACATCCTTGAGGTGGGGGGCAGGTAAATTTAACTAGCCTACCAACCACCACACCTGTTACCACCACTCAACCCCTAATCCCGGGTAGTATCACAAGATGCTGACCGGGTCTCTCCTCATACAAGAGAGGAAGAGAAATAAATGACTTCCGGGAGAAATGCATATTATTATTAGTGTACAATTAACAAAATCAAATGAACCGGGGTTGAAGGGTAGAAATTAATCAAAAAGAGAAAGTCTTGTAAACTATGCCATCATTCTATAAATTCACTTGCCCCTCCTTCCCAAGGAAAGGTGTCATACAACTATAGCACGCAACTTTTGCTAGAAAATAATGTTCAGAAATGAGGTGAGCGTGGGCCAAAATACAAACGGCCAAGACTTAGGGCATCCTTTTCTCATGATTCCTCCTTCAAATCTCTGCCCCTTCATTCCTAGTATTATCTCTAAATGGAACGATGAGTTAGTGCCCCTAGGAATTCTGACACGGAAAGTCCAGATCAAAGAGCATATGGGACTTACTGGTGGGGTACAGAAAAGGCCGTGGAACTGAGGATCCCAGTTTCTACCATCTCAATAGCTTGTTTCATTTCCAGCTTCTTATACAAGGAGACAATGCTGGATTTGGGCTGGTTCTTTCGGATTAGGATTTTCCGTAAATATCTGTGATCAAACTTCTTAAACCTAAAAACAAAAACCAACATTTTGGACATCTTTAATCTCTGTACATGTTATGGAAGTATGTATTTTTCTTAAAACAAACTACTACCTCACTTTGTTCTGAACACCAGGATGGTGCTGAGAATTCAGTCTTGGAACACATTTAAAAAAAAAATCATAGGAAATATATATATATATATATATATATATATATTTTAATAAAGAAAGAATAGCCTACTAGCCTGAATACATTGAAAATCAACTAGACAAAAGGGAGGGACAAGCTGCAATCAGGGCCGAAAGTATGCATAAGCAGGGAGCGGGGGAGGCCCAGCCCAGCTCAGCTCCAATTGTAAGAGAAGAAATGAGGGGTTGAGGCTTTTGAACAAATGTTCCATTCTAATAGCTCCTAACAGTGGCAGTGGCACTTACAGTAATACTGGCCTATTCAACCAGAACCCAATAAATTTAAATGGCCCAGTAGTTACAGTAGTTTCGCCCATTATGTTGCAGATCATTTTGATTCCTGACAATGAAGGAAGGGGTAGGGGGATAACCCCTATATCCTGACAGTCTGAATGATGGAGAAGCTGAATAGGCTAGGTGCTGATGGCCGCTGACTATTGTAACAAACCTCTGGTTGGCCCATTAGACTGAGCTGCCCGTCGGCATATGGAGCCTTCAGAGTCGGCCATTTGTTTGGAGTAGGAATTTTCAACACTTCCAATCATTTTACATTCAAAGAGTAATTTGTGTGCCTGCTTTATTTTCTGGAGGGGAAAGAACTCCCAGGGCTGCTGCCTTATTATCTGGTGATTGGTCTCCTGGTCTGTGAGGCAGAAGGATGCTTTATCAGTCAAGTCTCCTCCGGGGTCAGCAGGCTGTGATTCCTTAGGATCCGTGTTTGGCTCATGCCTTGCCTGCTCTTGCTCCAGATGGGTCTACCTCTCAGCCTTCTTGTTTTCTGCCTTTCTTCAAGAGAAGCTGTTGTTCCTGTTTATTCCTCAGTCCCCTGCATTGCTCCCCACCCATCAGGACTTCTCTGACACTCTTTACCTTGAGCTCACCTTGACCTTTACTGTCCCACGCTGGTGGGTGCCCTACGTGCCACCTGGCTCCTCCCGATGTGCCACCGGGTCATTTCCTCTGTGCCCACCACATCCTGATCTACACCTGCGTCCCTTCCAACCTCCCTAAAGGCTTCTTTCCAAATCTCTTCCTCTTCCTTACCTGCCCCAGAGGAATGGAAGCTTCTCAAGAGTCCTGTCCTCACTCAGCTTCCCCTCTCCATACCCTGGTATTATTTAACTGGACATTCTTCTATAGTCTATACATTTCACCTTGGCATTGTTATCCCCCTAGACTCGCTATCTGGAAATCTGAGAGTCACTTTTATTGTCTCTTTCCTCACCCTCTTCTCCCTATACCCCTGGCCAGTCCCCATGTCTGCCTCAGAAATACGCCAGTGCCCCTTCTGCTAGTTCCTCATCGCTATGATCCTGAAAGCTCTGTAGTTCATTGGAAACAGAAGAGGCGCTAAAGCCAGACCTGAATTCAGTCAAGTTTCTGCTGTAGGTTAGTTGATACCCTGGAGCTGGTTTCTTCATCTTCAAAATGAGAAAAATAGTGCTAACACAGGAGATTCAGGAGATCATGTACGATAGAATATATGAAAAAGCTAGCATAGTATCTGAGGCTTATTTTATGTTTACAGGATGAAATTCTTATGTCCATGTGGATATCCCTTACAGGTCTCTCTCACCCCACGGTATCTGTCTCAAATTCAGCTTCCATATCGCTGATGTTGTTTGCCTTCCAAAAGCCAAGTATGGTCATGCTACTCTCCTATTTGTTTATTTCTTTTTTCTTTTTTTAAATTTATCTTATTTTATTTGAATTCAATTAATTATCATATAGTGTACCAATAGTTGCTGATGTAGAGGTCAGTTATTCATCAATTGCATATAACACTCAGTGCTCATTACATTATGGGCCCTCCTTAATACCCATCACCTGGTTACCCCATCCCCCCCACCCACCTCCCCTCCCACAACCCTCAGTTTGTTTCCTATGATTAAGAGTCTCTTATGGTTTGTCTCCCTCTCTGATTTTGTCTTATTTTTCCCCTCCCTTCCCCTATGATCCTCTGTTTTGTTTCTTAAATTCCACATATGAGTGAAACCATATGACAATTGTCCTCCTCTAATTAACTTATAATACCCTCTAGTTCCATCCATGTCATTGTAAATGGTAAGAGTTCATCCTTTTTGAAGGCTGACTAATACTCCATTGTGTATATATACCACATCTTCTTTATCTATCCATCTGCCAATGGACATCTGGGCTCTTTCCATAGTTTGGCTATCGTGGACATTGCTGCTATAAACCTTGGGGTGCAGGTGCCCCTTCGGATCACATTGTTTGTATCCTTTGGGTAAAATACCTAGTAGTGTAATTGCTGGGTTGTAGGGTAGCTCTATTTTTAACTTTTTGAGGAACCTCTTTACTGTTTTCCAGAGTGCCTACACCAGCTTGCATTCCCACCAACAGTATAGGATGGTTCCCCTTTCTCCGCATCCTCGCCAACATTTGTTGTTTCCTGACTTGTTAATTTTAGCCATCTGACAGGTGTGAGGTGGTAACTCATTGGGGTTTTGATTTGTGTTTCCCTGATGCCAAGTGATGTTGAGCATTTTTTCATGTGTCTGCTGGCCATTTCTTTGTCTTCCTTGGAGAAATGTCTGTTCATGTCTTCTGCCCATTTCTTGACTGGGCTATTTGTTTTCTGAGTGTTGAGTTTGATAAGTTCTTTATAGATCTTGGATATTAACCCTTTATGTGATAAGACATTTGCAAATATCTTCTCCCATTCTATAGGTTGTCTTTTGGTTTTGTCAACTGTGTCCACTACTCTCTTATTTAAAAGTCTTCTGCTTTGAGTAGTCAAGGTCAAATAGAATTTTATAGCATTAATGACTGTATAGAGTTCCTTAGCACTGTGCCATAGAAGCATATCTCTGTCTTTCCAACTTGCCTCACCATGTCCCTCTCTCTGTGTCCAAACCATGCTGCACTATTTCTTGCCTTTTCATTTTGAAATAGACTGCTGCTCCTGCTGCTGCTCAGCATGTTTTCCATTCTTTGCCTGGAGAACTCCTCATTTATTTTCAAAATGTACTCCTGTCTTTGTACTATTATAGTTCTAGCATTTACCTCTGCTCTAGGATTTCTTATATGGATCATCATTATTCATTCAGGCTCTTTCTCTCTTCTTTCCCCCAGGACCTTGTCTACTATATTGTGAGGACTTGGAATGCATTGAGTGTGTCTTACTGCTCTTGATATCTGCCTTAGTGTCTGGAAAATTTGGTATAAATTTGGCTAAATGGAATAATATTAAATGATTTTTCACTGGGTGAACTATAGGGTTTAGACTTAAAAAATTCACGACCTAGGTTTTAGATTGGTGGATATTTACATAAATTAAGTTCTATTTTAACACTATGAGGACTGTCCTTCTTTTTGCTTCATAAAAAAGAGCCCACTCAAAATGCAAATTGGTGTAGCCACTGTGGTAAACAGTATGGAAGTTCCTTAAAAAGTTAAAAATAAGACTACCTTACAATCCAGGAATTGTACTACTGGGTATTTACCGCCAGAATACAAAAAACACTAATTCAAAGGGATACATGCATCCTTATGTTTAAAGCAGCATTATTTATAATAGCCAAACTATGGAAGCAGCCCAAGCATCCATCGATTGATGGATAAAGAAGATGTGATATATAAAATAGAATATTACTCAGCCGTCAAAAAGAAGGAAATCTTGCCATTTGCAACAACATGGATGGAGCTAGAGAGTATAATACAAAGTGAAATAAGTCAGAGAAAGACAAATATCATATGATTTCACTCACATGTGGAATTAAGAAACAAAACAAAAGAAAAACAAAAAGAAGAGAAAGAGAGAGAGAGACAAACCAAGAAACCGACTCTTAACTATAGAGAACAAACTGGTGGTTCCCAGAGGGGAGGTGGGTGGGAGGATGGGGGAAATACGTGACAGGGATCAAGGAGGGCAGTTGTCGTGATGAGCACCAGGTGTTGTATCACCCACTATATTGTACATCTGAAACTAGTATAACACTGCATTTTAACTAACTGGAATTACAATTTAAAAATAGATTACCCACAGACTCACAAAATAAATAAAACATAAAATTTAAAAAGCCCACCCAAAACCTCTCAGTGTCTCATTTAGGTGCCACTACCCCTCTCATCAGCTAGAGTTTTTAAGATCTAGTTTCTCTTGGCATCACCAACATCAATTTGTTGTCAAGCCCTAGAGAGAAAACTTCTACTGTTTGGTTAACTCAACTACTGCTGATTCTTACATTCACTAAATTGCTATGTTTAACTCCCAAACTCTCATCTTCCTTATCCTGCGTGCATCTCTCCTCAGGGCCATATAAGACATATGCTGTAGACTAAAATTCAGGAAGAGAATGTGTTCTGAAATGTGAGATGTGGTGGAGAAGAGAGATTGTGGCATTTTTATAGAATCATGTAGAAAGGACCCTTGAAGGTCTTCCACTGCATCCGCCCTCCCCAATGGAGGACTGTCTTCCCCAGGATCCCTGATGATTCACCAAACTCCCTCTGTAGCCTTATGAAGTCAGTCATGCCATGGTTGAGCTTCTCTCTTCATCGGGAAACTTGTCCTTGTTTTAAACTTAGGTCTGACTTCTCTAACTTCAATCTGAAAATTGCACTAGTTCTCTCTGACACAACCTAGCCCAAATCTACAGCCTCTCCACCTGAGAGCTCTCCATTCACAGGCTGGGCATTCCCATGGCTTCCACCTGCCCCTTCTATGCCATGGCTCCCAGGCCCTTTATATCCCTGGTCCCATTCCTCTGGATTCTTTCTAGTCTTATGCTCAGTTTCCAATGTAACATTTTGAGGTTCCTCATGCCACAAATATCCTTCCTAGCCAGTGAAACCCTCTGCCTCCTTACTTGTCTCTCACTTGGTAGTGACTCCATTGCCCACACACATCTTCAATTCCAGCTTTCAAGTGATCCATCAGCTGCCAAACCAAATACAGGAAAATGATTGCTGGTGAAATGTTAACTCTAAAAGATACACAAGGAAAGCTAATACACTTCGGAAAACAAAGGAGGTTTTAATTTCCTGGAACATGTCCTCTTTTCCATCACTCTGTTCATGTAACTGAAACTTATAATTCCATAGTAATTCAACTTAGTTTCATGATTCAAACTCTGTTGATAAGCTCCTTAATAATGCACATAACTTTCAATGAAAAAGTATACCTGCCATTTGCTTTGAATAATATTTTTCTAGAATGATTTAGAAAATGTCTCATTACTGAAATCACACGACTGTAATAGTTAATTGTTACTTTTAATTTCAGCACAAAAGAAAAACATTGCCAGTATCCAATCTATAGTTTCTGAAAACATAATTCTACAGATATCCTATAATAATAATAATAACTAACAACAAAATTTACCTATTTGCCTCATTTTTTATCTGATTATTTTGTTTCAGTATTGCATTTCACTATCCAAGCCAATTACACTAAATAAATTTGCTTCACCTGAATCATTTACAGGAATTTCAGAAAAAAGCATAATCTCTTCAAAATTTATGAATTAGTCTTCATAATTTAAGCTTGCAATCATTGAAGTTTATGCTGTCCTCTAAAATATTTCCAAAATAGACAAATACTAAATTAATTCTGACACATTTAATTTATGTACTTTCTACCAATAATTATAACTTTATTTGAGAAAAAAAATAAGAAAGGAGTAAAGTATCTAAGTTTTATTGTCTTAGGTATATTATTTAATTTCTAAAAATAGTGCATAGAGGGTATAAAGATAGAAACAAAAATCTTCAGTCAGGTTAAAGCACTTCTTTTTTTTTTTTTTTTAGGATTTTATTTATTTATTTGAGAGAGAATGAGCACAGGGGAGGGGCAAAGAGAGAGGGAGAAGTTGTTGAGGAGGGAGCCTGACACGGGGCTCGATTCCAGGACCCTGGCATTGTGACCTGAACCAAAGGCAGACGCTTCACCAACTGAGCCACCCAGGGTCCCCAAAGCATTCCTTATTTTAAAACACTTGCTCCTTAGCCCCATCTGTTGAACATTTTCAGATGGCCTTGAAAATTTTTGGTTTGGGTTTAGATGACTTTGGCCATAAAATCCAGGGCTGATTTTGAAAGACTTCATCAGTTTCTCCAGCATTAGAATCATGAACTTAGAGGGATAAAAGAAGTTTAAAAATTACCTGGAACAATCATCCCCTCAGGGCCTAAAGCTCCTGTACAGCAGCTATGCCAAGTGTCCCCAGTCACTGTTTATACACCTCCATTGCACCTTTGGGTGTGCCATAGGAGAAGCAATTGCCAGAATGCTCTTCATTAACTGAGCTGAAGTCTCTTTCCCTCTGTCTTCCATGTATTCCTTCTCATTTTTATTCCCTGGAGCCATACAGAATGGCATCCCTCTAATATTGTATTGAAGTTAAACCAACAGGTAGAAACCATGCTCAATTTCATTTTCATCTTTGTCAGAATTGAATGTTTTCACTGAAAACTGCTACTAGGCTATATCTGCAGAAGTAGTAGAAGTCTTTACCCTTTCCTAATGAAAAGTTCAGAAAAAGCAGAGGGCCCCATGTTCCATTGGAACAATGATTTCAGAGGCAAGTAGGGCAATTATGAGCATTAGTTATGGTGATCGTTTTTTTGAGGTGTTATCTAGGCAAGACTAGTCCCCAGGTATTATTAACACTAATCTAGATGTTGCTGTGAAGGTATTTAGCAGATATGATTAAAGTCCATATTCAGTTGTCTTGAAATCAGGAAGATTATCCTCGATAATCTGGGTGGGCCTAGTTTGATCAGTTCAAAGGCCTGGAGAGTAGAACTGAAGCTTCTCTGATGAAGAAGAAAATTCCAGTTGTGCACAGCAGCTGTGGCTCGTGCCTGAGAGTTCTGGTCTACCTTTCTTGAAGGGCTGTCATACAGTTTCTGGGCTTGCCTAGTCAGCCCCCACAGTAGGTAAACGAGTTCCTTACAACGAAGCTCTTAATATATATCTCCTACTGGTTCTGCTTCCCTGTTGAACCCTGACAGGAACACTGCCAACTTGAACCAAATGGCAAGGAGAAAAGATAAAATGAAAGCGGGGGTTTGGACCCCAAAGTTCTATAGGCAAGAAACAGGCTGATCAAAGGAATAAGCTGAAAACACAGGCCATCTTTCATAAAAAAGAAAGGATGACTCCGAGAACCTGGAGTTGAGAACCCAGAGGGTGGAACCCATATTGGAGTTCCAGTCTGAGGGAACAGAGGCTGTTCCCAGGCCTTGAAACCAAGTAGTTTTCCCAGTCATTGGAAATGACTCCCTTTTCCTTCCATTTCCCCCTTTTTGAAAGGGAATATCTATAGCCCTTGTCCTATGACTGCCCTACCAGTGTGTTTTGGGAGCAGATAACTTGTTTCTTGAGTTCCACATGTTCAGCATTGGAGACGAGCTGTGCCTCAAGATGGATAATACTCAGAAGCTCAACCATCCCTGATTTAGATGATTGAGATGATGAGATTTGGGACTTTTGAGCTGATATAATTTTGGTGAGGTTTTGGTCTTTGAGTTGACACTACAATGGATTGAGACTTTGGGGATGCCAAGATAGAGTTAATGTATTTTGCATGTGGAATAGATACGAATCTTTGAGGGGCAGAGAGCAGACTGATAGGCAGAATAATGCCTGAAGGTGTCCACATTCTAATCCCCAGAGCCTGTGAATATGTTAGTTTATATGCAAAGGAAAATTAAGATAGTAGTTGGACTTCGGGTTGCCAACCTTAGGATAGAGAGAATATCCTAAATTAGCCACATGGACCTAATATAATCATAAAGGTTTCTAATGTGGAAGAGGAAGGCAGAAAAGTTAGTATGCAGCATGAGAAAGACCTGAGTGGCCATTGCTGGTTTTGAAGATGGGAGGGGTCCATGAGCCAAGGAATGCTAGAAGCTTCTAGAAGCTGGAAGAGACAAGAAAACAGATTCTTCCCTAGAAACTCCCAAAAGAAATACAACAACCCAGCAACATCTTGATTTTAGCCCAGTGAGACCCATTTTGAACTTCTGACCTACATAACTATAAGATAATAACTATGGCTACATAACTATAAGATAATAACTATGGTTTTTCAAGCAACTAAATTTATGGTAATTTCCTACAGCAGCAAACAGAAACTAGTACAGTTACTCTTATCTAGCTGGCGAGGGAAGAGACTCGTAAACACATCACTGTTTAGTGATGTGTACACAGCATCTCATCATTTAGATGATGGATTACTCCTATCGGTGACAAATGGAGAACATCTTATTAACTTACTAATTATGACAAAGAGATAACTTACACGAATATGAAGCTCTTCATTGATGGATTCTTTTTTATTGGTCTTTTTAACACCCAGGTACCTGACCAGTGGGCCAATTGTGATTCCCTAGACCACAAATGACAAAATAAAGAGTTTTGTTGTAGTGAATATTGTCATTATAGAGAGAAAGTCTATTAGCAAAACTATTAGAGCTTCCAATTTTCATATCTTTGTTTTGTACTAGCATCTACTGGATAAATGCTCCAGTGTTTACTTTAGTTCTTGTTTAAGTCTTTTAAATTCTGCAATGAAAATAGGCATTACTTTAAAGCAGGAATTTAGTGTCATCCCTTAAAATAACCTCTCATTAGTTTGCTGAGAAAAAAACTCCAGCTAAAATAAAAACTCTTGCTATCCAGTACTAACTGGAATCTTGTTTTCAGTAAAACACACTAGCGTAACAATCGTTCACCTGCTACCCAGGAATATTTTGATTAATATGTTTTATTAATTAAAAAGCAACATATTTTAGAGGTTAAAGGATGAACACAAACATGACCTAGAAGTTTTTGGGAATTTAGTTTGACTATTGAGCATATGTTGAAAAATTAGATAAAGCATCCCTTTTTCGGTACTATACTAATTTAATACACCATCCTGAAAGAATCTACTTATTTCAGATATGAAAGAAATCTACTAACCTGAATAAATACAGTAAAATATATAACTACTAGAGTAGCAGTGACAAACATTTTCTTCCTAGGAAAAAGAGACAGAGGAAGCAAAAATGCAAGTGAAAAACTTCCAGCTCCTCGGACACCACTGTAGAAAATTATGCACTGGTCCTTGATGGAGAAGGGGAAAGTCCGAAACTGGTTACTGACATAGAAGAGAGCAAATACGCCTAGAAAGGGAAAATACGTATTAGAGCAAAGGGTCATGAATGAGTAGATATACAATGCTAGTGAACCCAAGTCGTGTGCATGTGCCCGCAAAACAATGCAACCTAATTTCATCACACCCATGATTGTCCATCCCAAACAGAATATCTTACACAACTTCATTTCTTGGGGCCTGGGTGGCTCAGATGGTTAAGCGTCTGCCTTCGGCTCAGGTCATGATCCCAGGGTCCTGGAATCAAGCCCTGCATCAGGCTCCTGTCTCAGAGGGGAGCCTGCTTCTCCCTCTCCCTCTGCCTCTACCCCTGCTCATGCTCTCTCTCTCTGTATCTCTATGTCTTAAATTAATAAATAAAATCTAAAAAAAAGACAAAACTTCATTTCTTGAGTAGTTGTGAACAGTAGTGCTTCAGGTTATTGGCCTCCCAGCTTGTGTGTGTGTGTGTGTGTGTGTGTGTGTTTAAAGTAATAAAATCTTGATACTTTTTGATATAAGACAGGGCATATACATCCTAATTTATACTCACAATTTTTGCTCTGCTTTTCAAAACTAGGTAAAGCAAGGGTATTACTTGGGGGATAGAAACATTTTTGTCACCTCATGTTCACAATGAGTAACCAAAGGAGGTGTATAATTTTAAACATAAGAGGACTCTTTTAGTGATTGTGGTCTCTGCTGGGTAAGCAAAATTTTTGTGGTTGGTTTGGTTCTTCTTGAGGTTCAATGCAAACAAGAAAGTTGGCAAGGGCCCAGAGGGGGATTTCTTACTGTCAGTAAGTGGAAGGGGGAGGGTGGCAGAGCTTGTTTAAAACACAGAGGTGTGGGGCGCCTGGGTGGCTCAGTCGGTTAAGCGTCTGCCTTCGGCTCAGGTCATGATCCCAGGGCCATGGGATCGAGCCCCGCATCGGGCTCCCTGCTCCGCAGGAAGCCTGCTTCTTCCTCTCCCACTCCCCCTGCTTGTGTTCCCTCTCTCGCTGTCTCTCTCTCTTTCTGTCAAATAAATAAATAAAATCTTAAAAAAAAACACACACACACACACACAGAGGTGTTTTCTACCACACTGACTTTCCATCCCTGAGTGGCCCACATGACCTAGCTTACCACCAATGCAGTGCTTCCTGGTGGGAAAGGCCCTTCACTAAAGCTCTGACTAAAGAGGAGGTTTTACTACAGAATAAAGCTCAGTATCCACGTGTGACTTCTAATCACACAGATTTCACAGCAAGCAACGTTTGGTGACAGGCACATGGATAACGTGAGAGATGGTAAAGTCTAAAATTTTTCATTTTGTTTTTTGTGTTCTGGCTCCTCCACATACCAGTCATGTGACCTAGGCTAAGGTTCTGATCTTTTCACGTACTCAGTCTCTCTGGAGGAGATAATGGTAGTATCTACCTCAGAAGGTAGATGGAAGGTTTACATAAATTTAATATCGATATATAACAGAAATCAGGGACTTTATGTTATAAGACTTCATGAGTGTGAACTACTATTAGCCAACGAGTCAGGCTGGGCATGAGAAGCGACTGGGAGGGAGAACTGGATTCTGACAGCTGGCTCTGTCCCTCACTGTGACATGGCCCAGTCAGCCATTCTCTCGATGACTCTCCCCTCAGCTAAAATATGAAGGAGTCAGGTTGGAATGTCACCAAGGGCCAACAATGTTGAGGTACCCACAACACTAATCCTCTCTTAGATGGTTTATACTCCTATTGGCTGGGCTGAAGTTCGGTAGTGTTACTTCTCTTGACATTAGAGAGTATTAGAACTGAAGGGAACCTAGGAAATTTGTTCATGCCTCCCATTTTGTGGTTGAGGAAGAAGATTTTGAGTATAGCTAGTTATTAGCAGTGCTAAGATTTGATTTGAAATTATAAATTTATATTATTAAATAAGTTTCCTTAATTCTTTTCTCCCCCAAGAAAGTGAACAGGCACATATATTCAGAGCCAGTTTTATGAATATTTTAATATTTCTGCATTCTTATTATTCTTCCCAGATTTAAAACCCACCCTAAATTAATTTAGAATTGATATGTTCAAGGTAAGTTCTCAGTCATTTCCCCTAATTTCTCTTTAATTGTAATTGGCTTGAAAATATTGATCAAAGTCAATTAAGCAAATGCTTCAAATCCTGGTCAAAATCATTTTAAAATAAAACTGTTTCTAATCAAAAGCCAGCACATAGAATGTAGTTCAGTACTTAATGTTCTTGCTAGCCCCAGAAACATAAATGTACAAGATAAATAAGCAGCCATTAGTCAAGACATCTCATTTTTTTTTTAAACTTAGGCATATTTTATAGGGGTAAAGTCAGTTACATTATAGAGTTGCCTTTACTGATTAATAATAAGAACTTTTAAAAATAAAGATTTACTTCCTGGTCCTTGGTTTTCTATACATCAAACTCAACGCTCAACTAAAACCACCTGTATGTTTTAAGGGAATGTTTTCTAACAGTACTTGCCTTACATAGACTACACTTAGTGAGATCTCACTTTTCCTATAATAAAAGTGTAAATGCTCACAGTGTATAATCTGTATCTGATTTAAGGTGCAAGAAGGTAAAAATTGACAAAGAAGTGAAGAGTAAGGGATAAATTTACTGAGTTATATTTACATGTGTAAATGTGAAAGTTCTCTCTTCAAATAAAAAAGAAAAACAAACTCCTTGCACCAGCCTTGCTTCAGTGCACAACCTTATCAGCCTCTAATTGCTCTGAACTGAGTGAGGGAGCACACAGACAACATTCCTAGTCACTACAAGGTGCCTATACTCCCCTAACTAGTAAAACCAGTTAGTGTCATTTCACTACTTAGGCTATTACATTGCAGAAAGGGATAAGAAAAATTTAAAAAAGCAACAGGCAGGAGCCTTTTTGGGTCCTGCTGTCTCTTACTAATGGCTCTCCAGATCTGGCAGAAGACCAGGGTGAAACAGATGAAGGCCCAGTTCCACTCATGGTTCTTCCCAATGGTGGACACGCCCATGAAGATGAAGATCAGGGTCTCACTGACGCTGCTCAGCATCTTCATGAAATACTTGATGGTCGTGTAGGATGTCTGGGACACATTTTCCTCTACATACTTTTTCATTGTTACCGCACAGGCCGTGATTCTGCAGAAGGAACAGAGTCTCAGGAGAAGCCACAAGATTTTGCCCCTCCATGAAAAACTCTGTACTGGAGATGCCACAGATACATAGGTCCTGTTTCTAACCAGAGAGAACATCTTCTCCATTCCCCTTTCCTTTTCCCCACAGGCTTTCTTTTTTCCTCTTCTCCCTCCCCAAAGGGTTTGCTCAAGTTGAGTGTGTTGGGAAAGGTGGGCATGGCATGGCTCTCTCAAAAGAAAATAGTATCAACCATGCACAAACCCAAAGCAGAACTGTTTCTGGAAAGAATAATCCAGCGAGGCTCTCATTTCCACCACCTGAGCAACATTTCTTACAACAATTTAATGAGATATTTTTCATTTAAAATGTTTTTGTTCTAGAGACACTAGCAAGTCTGGGGGAGAGGGGCAATTGAGGGCAGGGGAAGAGAAAAAACTGCCTCGTCTAAGTAATTTAGATCACTTTTCAGGTGGGACAATAATGAGTATCTAGATTTTATACTATTATATTTAATTAAAATAGGTATTTCTATACAGTAAAATTAAATATTTCTGCCTGAGTAGCTGGGTATGAGGATAATACCATAGAGAAAACAACATGACCCTATATAGCAAGCCAAGTTAAGAAGCCTCATTCCAAAATATAAGGAAGGATAAATATTTACAAATATTTTCATTAGGAAAAAAAATCTGGACTTCTGGTCTTATCCCATCTACCTAGTTTCATTCCACCCTGGTGTGATGTGATTTAAGGGAAATAGAAGAAGGCAGAGCTCAGGAATGAGAGTCCTTCATGGCATACTGCCCTTTACCTTTAAAATAATGAATTTTTTCAAGGGGAAAAAAAAAGCTATTGAAATGAGACTTTAACCTTGAACTTCTAGTTCTTCTATGCATCAGGTCTTCTGAGCCTTTTAAATTGACCTTATAATTGCTCTGCTCTGCTAAGGCCGTTCAGGAGAAGAGCAGATTCAAAGGCTGGGGAGAACATTTGTTTGGCAAAGCCCCCGAATTGGATTTTACAAAATTTAAAAAACCTGAATCCAGCAACACCCTTGCAGATTAGTGTCAGAAGTTCTGCCTTTTGCAGATGCTAGTCCACACCATGTGGTCCTGCATTCTCTTGTATTGCTATGAGATTTGGTCCTTGGTTTGTACTCACGCCAGGATGCCGGAGAGGTAGAGTGTCTCCGCAGCTAAGTAAGACAGATAACTGAACATGAAGACGATGAGTGGTTCGATTGCAGAGATATTCTGAGTGAAACGTGTGATAAACGCAGAAATGAACCCAAAAATGACGCCGAAAAATACTCCCCCAACCCCCACAATAATGAATCTGGCACATCCAGCCAAAATGTCGACAGGCTCTATGTCTTCAAATTTATGCATCTTTGTGAAGGCAATTAATATATTGTATAAGACCTAGACGAAAAGAAAATGAAAGAAAAGAAACATGAATTCGAAATGAGAAATATTTGACACACAGATTCTTAACTTTGTGTCTAGTTGAGTAATATACAACAGTGAATTACATGACCATAAATATTAATATGGCTAATACCTAACTTTAAAATTATTCCAAATAATTTACTCTTATTTGTTTACACTGGGTAAGAGTCTAATACAGCTTTCAGTCACTGAGCACCCACTCTGTGCCAGTCTCTTTGTGAAGCTGGGTCAGTTATCAACTTAATTTCCTCCCAGCTCCGAATGTATCTTTCAATACGGGCTCTATAATAAACAATGGAATGCCTTCAGCCCAATTTTTCTCCTTCAAGGGAGCCGCATGTTACAGCTCTCGGCAGAGGGCGCTGAAGGGACATTGCAGGCGAAAGGGGCTTTCCAGCAACTTCTGGTGGGAGGGGCAAGAGTCAGACAGGTGATTGGGAGGACTTCCGATAGGTCCTTTGGGGGGTGGGGGGGAGGTGCACAGGCGCTGGAGGTAGTTGGTCTGTAACCTACAGCTTTGACAGGAGATAACTTGTCCGTGGACCTCCTGACATGGAAAAAAGAAACTCTGGCATAGCCCTCGTGCAGCACGCCTGTCATCAGGGGTCCCCCTGAGCGGCCTTCTGTGTGGAAACCCTCTCTTCTCCCCTGTCCATGCAGCCTGCTCCTCGGAAGGCCCTGTGCCCCCTCCTAAGCCCAGGCTTCCACTGCACGCCTGGTGCCACCAACTACTGATGCCCTTTTCCTGCCTGCCTTCCTGAGGGTGGCCTGTTGTTTGCAGAGCAGCTCCAGACCAGCTCCTCTGGCTAAACCACACAGCTTCTCTGCTGCCCAGTGGTCCATCCACACCTCCAGGGAGATCTGAACCCCTTTCAAGTTTGTCCTTTAAGGGGGGGATCCATCCCTCAGCCTTAGGGTACCAGGAAGAGTTCTCATGTCTTACAGCTAGTCCTTTGTTATAGTTGATTAATTTGATATTAAATTTCTCTGTTTAATCTGTGTGGTTTCTCTCTCTCAGTTGGACCCCACCTGCTACACTTTGCATATATGTCATCTCATTGAATCCTCCAAACCACTCAAGCCCATGTGATACACACTCCCAATTTTCCTGCTATTTCTCTACTTATTTCAACATGTATAAGAAATTACGGTGGGGGCACCTGGGTGGCTCAGTTAAACATCCGACTCTTGATTTTGGCCCAGGTCATGAACTCAGGGTTCATGGAGTCTGCTTGTTCCTCTCCCTCTCCTCCTTCCCTCACTTTTGCACTCTTTCTCTCTCCCTCTCTCAAATAAAGAAATAAAATCTTAAAAAAAAAAAAATAAAGAAATTACAGCGATCTAGGGATCACTACTTGATGTGCTTCTCAGCCCAGAACTGAGACCGAACTTCTGAAAAGTGGCAGCTGCCGCACAGTTAAGGAGACACACAAAACAGGTAAAGTAAGGTTTCTGAGGAAATTGAAGACCTTTGAGGATATCAGGCCCTGAAGAGTCCTGATAAACCACAGCATATACCTATTGGCCTTTGTTTGCCTATACTAGGAAAAATGGAAAAAAAAAAAATCAGAACAGGAGCAGAAGCTAAAACTCAAGGAAATAAGGTCAATGATTATCTGCTGTATGTGGTAGCACAGGAGTGGATGGACCCTCCAGAATAGTTAGGTCTCTACCCCATTCATTTCTCCCGCTCACACTCTGCTCTCACCTTACTTCTGGAATGATCCCCCACTCTTCGACCTGCAAGACTTGCCCAGGCCTGAGACTCCTGTGTGACTTTAACTTCTCCATCCCCAATTTGTCTTTCCTTACTGAGACACTCACCTGTTCTCTTCAGGGTGCCCTGACAGCGTTTGGATACTGGCTTTGGCTTCACCCATGGGGCTTCCCAGACGTACTGGCTGCTTTGTGTACACACCGACCCCTTGACCATGGTCTTCAATCGACCATTCCTTCCCCAGCCCTTTGCCCTGTCCTGCCCCCTCCAGATCGGCTCCGTGAAGGGCCTCTGCTGACCCCCAATGACATCATCTTCATGATTAAAGTTTGTTGTTCTCTGACAGAGATGGTCAATGAAGAAGCCTAGGCTGGCTTCTTGTTACATTCACAATCATAAACCATCAAGGTACATTTAAAGCAAAGCCCCACTCCATCTCATTTGCATTTTTTTCCTAAGGAGTGCCTCACATTTGTTTGAGTGAGGTTGTTCTCCAGTAGCAGAAATAGAACAAGCAGCTGGTCTATGGCAATGAGTGTCTCTGTTTATGGATGCCCTAGAGTCGCTGTATAAACTGTTAATACGCTTTGCTATCCATTTCTGTGTGGAGATCAAAAATTTTATCCAGGGACACTGGGTGGCTCAGTTGGTTAAGCATCTGCCTTTGGCTCAGGTCATGATCCCAGGGTCCTGGGATCGAGCCCTGCATCGGGATCCCTGCTCAGCGGGGAGCCTGCTTCTCCCTCTACCTGCTGCTCCCCCTGCTTGTGTTCTCTCTCTCTCACTCTCTCATTCTCTGATGAATAAATAAATAAAATCTTTAAAAAAAAAGAAAAGAAAATATATTTTTCAAAAAAAAAATCTTATCCAGCTCTACACAAGGGTATATGTCAATTATATCTCAATAAAGCTGGAAGGAGAAAGAAAAAAAGTTAGGCAATATGGGATTTGCAACAGGTTTTAAATTTCAGTTGGTATATCTGAAAACATTTTCAGCAGAATTTTTTTTTTAATTTTATTTATTTGAGAGAGAGCGTGAGAGAGAGAGCAACCAACTGCAACCAACCCTTAAATACTGTTCTTGGTTCTGGCCCCCCTTCCATGGTCTCCCACACCAAGCAGGGTGCACCTAATCTGGCCCCATGTAGAGAATTTCTTTCTTACAATGATACTGCAGATCTTTCTCCCTGCCTCCTTCTCTTGGAAATCCATTCTGTTTTTTCTTAATCTTGTTTGGTTCCTTAGCTGCCAAATATAGCTGCTCATTGGGAAAATGCTCTTGTCTGGCCTCACTTTTCCCTACAGAGCCTCTGGACTTGAATTTCCTTTCTGAATCACAGACTTGTATATTACCTTCTTTAGGATAGGGTTTGGGGCACCTGGGTGGCTCAGTCGGTTAAGCATCCAACTCTTGATTTGGGCTCAGGTCATGATCTCAGGGTCACAAGATCCTGCCCCAAGTCAGGCTCCACTTCCACTTCGGCGCTGGGCATGGAGCCTGCTTAAGATTCTCTCTCTCTCCCTCTGCCCCTCCATTCCCACTGCACACATGTGCTCTCTCTCTCTCTCTCTCTCTCTCTCTCTCTCCCCCCCTCTGCCCCTCCATCCCACTGCACACATGCACTCTCTCTCTCTCAAAAAAGATATTAGGGTTTTGCTACAAGATATTGCAAGAGTGGTGACTTTTCACATTTAGTCTTTGTATACCAACTTACACAGAAGGAAAGTTAAAAAGAAAAACTTCAATTCAAAAGATAACAATAGGTGGGGGAAAAAAACCCACAAATGTTTCTGTTTTCCTGGGAATTTGTTAGTTAAAAGCTGAAAGTCACTTGTTGTTTTTGGGTTTCCCTAAGAATGGGTCTTAAAATATGATGTTACCTCTGTGTATAAGGACTTCTCATGCATTCACAGTATGCCATTTTACAGCCTCCAATTTTGTTCCATTTAATTTTCCCTTAAAGATCCTTTTGGACTTTTTTTTTTTTTTGACTCTTTTATATTGCCATGATGTTACGGAAATGACAATGTGTTGTGTGGTTTCCTGTTCCTGCATGACCCTCACAGCTGTGAGCACTTACCTTTAAATGGAAACTTCAGTCTCTGCATCCTCTAGCCTTAGGAACGATAATACCTTTAGTAAAGAGTATTTCAAGAAAGAAAAAAATCTTATCCAGTATAGAATGGCTTTGGCTTTGGAATATGAGTTGGCAGAAAGGTCAGTCCTTAAAGTAGCTCGGTTGTCACCACTCCTCACGTAAGAAACTATATCACTAATGGACCATGTTGGATGGGGAGAGGAGACACAAGGAGGGCGTCCAGTAGCCACTCTGCTCACAGGTCCAATGCACCTCCCCTCCCCAGTGCAGCTTTGTCACATTGCCTTCTGTGAGTTTCTTAGAGCTGCTGTAACAAAATACCCCAAACTTGGACAGCTTAAATCAACAGAAATTTATTCTCTCTCACTGTCCTGAAGCCTAGAAGTCCACAATCAAGGTGCTGAGAGGACCACACTCCATTGAAGTCTCTAGGAGAGGACAGTTCTTTGTTTCTTCTTGGTTTCTGGTGGTTGTTGGCAAGCCTTGGTGTCCCTTGACTTGTGGACATACCACTGTGGTCTCTGCCGTCTTCTACATATGCCCTTCCCTCTGTGTCCCCTCCTCCATGTCTTCACATTGCCTTCTTACAAGGACACTAGTCATTGGACTAGCACCCACATCAATCCAGTGTGAGCTCATCCTAACTAATTGTATCTGCAAAGAACTATTTCCAAATAAGATTACATCCTGAGGTCTGGGTGGACATGAGTTTTGTGGGGAAAATATTCTATCCAGTACAGCTCCTATAACCAAAATGACCTTACAATGAATTAACTTGTATTATAGACTAGCAGATTTTCATTGTACATCTCAGGCTACAACTTGATTTTGAATTTCATAAAGTCCTAAACTGTGGCTTCCTCCGGATGGATCAATTTTATTTCTTTAGAGAGCCTAAGACACATGTTTTCTGCGTCTGGATTAGTTCTTGTTTTTTTAATGTGACTAACAACCAGTAACCCACAAGCTTAGTTAGATGAGGGATATAGACAGAAGACTGTAAACAGGCTCCCTTCCTCTCTTAAAGAGATGTTTCTAGTGCATCATCTGGGAGAAGGAGAAGAAGCTGGGGAAGGTGAATAAGAAGAAAAAAGGGGTGCCTGGGTGGCTGGGTCGGTTAAGCAGCGGACTCTTGATTTCAATTCATGTCATGATCTCAGTGTCCTGGGATGGAGCCCTGCAGTGAGCTCCCTGCTCAGCGGGGGATCTGCTTCTCCCTCTCCCTCTGACACCTCGTGCTCTCTCTCTCTCTCTCTTAAAAAAATAAATCTTAAAAAAAAAAAGAAGCAAAAAGCTTTGTGCAAATTGGCTCAAGCAAGGACACACATGCTCTCACATCATGAGCACTGTACATTTGCACTCTATACATCTGTGCACTTAGGAAAGGGATTGCCTTAAAAAGAGAGAGGTTTGCTGAAATTTCACACTGGATTTGCTTAAGAATACACATGCTGATGCACAGAAATTTTAGAAAATATAAAAATACAAAGGAAAATTCCCGCAATTGTGTCCCAGTCCTTCCCAGAGAAAGCCACTCTAAATATTACATATAGATACTGTATATATATTTATAAATACATATGTAAATATTATATAAACACACACACACATATATATCCTTTCTAGTCTTGCTTGTCTGTCTATCATCTATTTATCCATCCATCCATCACCCATCTATCAGCTATCTATCTACCTCTCCATCTGAGGGAATCAGGACCCCTCAGGTCTCTGACTACAGGTAATGAAACTGAGCAGCCAACTGCGGCACCTTGATTCCCATTGCTGTCCTCAGCCAAGTACCTGGTGTGGCAGGGCCCTAAGGCAGGCCCAATCTTGGAAGGTGCAGGACTCCTCTGATGGGTGTTCTTAGCCCGAAGACTCCCGCTGGGCTGGATAAACTCTCTCAGAAATGCAGTCAGACAGACCCATCTGGTTTCCCTTCAGCCCCCTCTCCTTCACATGGGGTCACTCTGCACAATGGTCTGAGGCTCCCCATTTCTCCGAGCTCCTTCCCCATCTTCTCTCACAGGAGTTTCCCTTATACATCTTTTGTGCTCTAAATGCCCTTTGAATGTCTGGCACATGGCTGACCTGGACAACATCTACCAATCTGTCCATTTGAGTACCAAGCATATTTTACAAAACTGTTAAAATATTGGTCTCTTTTGTTTAAGCGAAGTGAGGCCAGATTTTGAGAAAAATCTTGGCTGAGTGTTTGAAAGGAAATTGTGACATAAGGTTTCAAAATGAACGCAAAAGAAGTTTAGTGGTTGTATCCCAACTCAGTGAGTTTACTTAGTCCCATTTTACCTTCGGCCTGACCTTGGAGCAACCCACATACAGATCCTAGAAGCATTGCATGTTGCACCTTTGCAGATGTGCTCATATTCCAAGGAGTGAAGCCAAGATGAGGAGCCAGACATTCCACAAGGCCCCAAAAAGGCAGGTTTGAGTGAGTGTTAGTGGGAATTTGACTCTCAAATCCAGAGGAAACACAGGAGATATGATTAAGACTCAAAGATTTGCATGTTGTTGCCACAAACAAAAACTCCTCTGCATAACTCTCCAGGTTATAAGGAGCTACCCAGTCTGTTCCCAGGGCCTGGGAAAGTCAGTTGGGCCAGCCCTGTCCTGGACACCAGTATGCACTGCCAGAAAGATGCCATGCTAGTTTGAGAAGCTAAAGTCGTACCTATAATTTAAGAAGACTACACTTACAGACACAGTCCATATGACTACATGAAAAACAATTCTTATCTTTCAAATTACATGGCTCTGGATGTCATTAGAGTTGTAAAAGATTTTCTTTGGACTCATTTCAATCACAATCATGTGGCTATTTCTCACATATTGGAGGGGAAATGTCAGCCAATGCTAAATCTCATACATGTCCGTGGCA
Source organism: Eumetopias jubatus (assembly GCF_037043125.1). Taxonomy (NCBI): domain Eukaryota; kingdom Metazoa; phylum Chordata; class Mammalia; order Carnivora; family Otariidae; genus Eumetopias; species Eumetopias jubatus. The sequence continues at coordinate 81,682,691 of NW_028274815.1, read as the reverse complement.
TTCATGGAAACAAGATTAGATTTACTCTCTTCACTCCGGGTGGAGGTGCAGTATTGTGATATAACAAAAAATATGGATTTATTGTCTTTGTCCCCAGTACCTTGCACAGAGTTCCTAAAGACCTTGCCATTTCCCGAGTTGAGAGGAGCATCCTCTGTTATTCCTAATAGACCATTTCCAACCACAGCTGAGTTTCTGCTAATGAGGTAACTCTTGCCTGGGTCCCAGAGAGCTTCTGGAGGTGGGCTGGTTGCCAGAGGAACCAGCCAAGTGATTAGAGGGGTGTAACTTTCATCCCCACCCCATGACCTGCAGGGGAAGGAAAGGGGCTAGAGATTGAATTCAAGAACCAATGGCCAATGATTTAATCAATCATGCCTATGTAATGGAACCTCCAGGAAAACCCTAAGCTACCAGGGTCAGAAAGCATCCAGGTTGGTGCCAGGAGGGTAGCATGCCTGGAGAGGACATCGAAGCTCTGCATCCTTCCTTCTGTTCCTTGCCCTATGCTCTCTTTCATTTGGCTCTTCCTGAGTTTCATCCATTATAATTAGTTGGCAACCAAGGTAAAGTGCCTTCCTGAGCTCTATGAGGTATTCTAGCAAATTATCAAACCTGAGGAGAGGGTCAGTATGGGTGGCCCAGACTTGCAACGGATGTCTGAAGTGGGGGCAGTTTTATGGGACTGAGCCCTCTTCTCTGGGGTCGGTGTTAATTCAGAATTAGTGTCAGAATTGAATTAAACTGTAGAACACCAAGCTGGTGCCTGGAGAGTTGGAGAATTGGCTGGTATAGGGAAACACAGCCACACATTTGATGTGTCACAAATGGTGTAAAACGAAACAGTTTAGAGAAGGGGGCTCAGGAAATGGTCCTGTTATGTTCCCTTTAAGAAGTTCATGAAACTTCCCAAGATCATAATAACGTCAGCCCTTTAACAGAAACCACTGAGGGATGCCTGGGTTGCTCAGTCAGTTAAGCGTCTGCCTTCAGCTCAGCTCATGATCCCAGGGTCCTGGGATCGAGCCCCGCATCGGACTCCCTGCTCCGCGGGGAGCCTGCTTCTCCCTCTCCCTCTGCCTGCCACTCCCCCTGCTTGTGCTCTCTCACTCTCACTCAAATAAATAAATAAAATCTTTAAAAAAAGAAACCCCAAAACAGAAACCACTGCAAATTTTGCAAAACCCTTTCAATACACAAAACAGTGGCTAAAGACACCAGCCCACCCACCAAGGCTTAGCAGAGGTGGAGGGCTGATTTCAAATGTGCTGGTATTTTTTTTCTTTGTCAAATTTATTGAGGAATGATTTGCATATGATAAGTTACATCTAAAATGAATGAATTCTGACCATTGTATATGCCTGCAAAATCACCATCACAGTCAAGATCCAGACAATTCCATGAACCCAGAAAGGTTCTTTATTACTCTTTTAAAGTCCATCCCGACCCCAGGAAATCACTGATCTGTTATTACCACTGTAGATTAATTTGCTTTTCGTTTTTTGTTTATTTTTAGGGGGTGGGGAGCAGGAGGGGTAGAGGGAGAGGGAAAGAGAGAATCTTAAGCAGGCTCCATGAACCTGACGGGGTTCCATCTCATGACCCTGAGATCATGACCTGAGATGAAATCAAGAGTCGGACACTTAACTGACTAAGCCACCCAGGCATCCCTAGATTAATTTGTGTTTGATATATATTGAATAATAACATATGGACTCTTATGTGTCTGGTTTCTTTAGCTCAGCATAATGTGTTGGGGAGTTGCCCATATTGTACAAGTATCAGCGGCTCATTCCTTTTAAATACTGAGAAGTATTCCATTATATGGTTACAAGCCATTTTGTTCATCCATTCACCTGTTGAAGGACATGTGTTCCCTGCTTCCCCCACCACCCAGTTTCTACTATTGGAATATTACTTCTATGAACATTTATGTACAAGTCTTTTGTGTAGGCCTGTGTTTTCATTTCTCTTGGATATATACCTCGGAGTGGAATGACTAGGTAGTGTGGTACATACAAGTTACAATTTTAAGAAAATGCTGTCTTAGTCCACATGGGCTGCTCTAAGGGAATATCATAGACTGGATGGTTTATAAACAACAGAAATTTACTTCTCACAGTTCTAGAAGTTGTTGAGTCCAAGATCAAGGCCCTGGTGTCTGGTAAGAGCCTGTTTCCTGGTGCTTACACAGCTATTTCCTCAATGTGTCCTCACATGGCAGAAAGGGCAAGTTAGCTCTCTGGGGTCTCTTCTATAAGGGTACAAACCCCATTCATGAGGACTCCAATCTCATGCCCTTATCACTTTCCAAAGGCCCCATCTCCTAATACTATCCAATTGGGGATTAGGTTTCAACATACGAATTTGGGGGAGGACATGAACATTCAGTCGACAGCCACTGCCAAATTGTCTTTCAAAGTCATTGAACCATTTTCCATCTCCACCAGAAATGTATGAGATTTCCAGTTTCTATATCCTTGTTGACACTTAATACTGTCAGTCTTTTCAATTCTAACCGCTCTAAGGGGTGTGTAGTGGTATCTCATTGTGATTTTAATTTTCATTTTCCTGATTACAAAATATGTTGAACAAATTTTCATGTGTTTATCTTTCCAAATCTTTTACCCATTTTTGAGTTATTTATATTCTTATTATTGAGTTATAAAATTCTTTATCCTGGATGTAAGTCTTTTCTGAGATATATGCTTGGCAACATTTTCTCCCATTCTTTGGCTTACTTTTTTGTTTACTTGTGTATTTCAAAGAGCAAAATTTTTTTCTTTTGATAAAATCCAACTTATTACTTTTTTTCTTTCTGTTGTTTGTTTTTTCTGCCTTTGCCCACTCCAAGGTCATGAAGATTTTTTTTTTCTTCCAGGAGGCTTATAATTTCAGCTTTTATATTTATTCTATGACACAGTTTGTGCTAATTTTTGCATTTGGTGTGAGGTATGGGGTAATTTTCATATGTTTCCACATGGATACCCATAGTTATTTCAGCACAGTGTCTTCCTTTTCATTGGTTCCTTTGCCAAAAATCAATTGACCGTGTATGTGCAAGTCTATTTCTGGCCTCTCTATTTTTCCTCCATGATGTCATATCTATTGTTTGATCAATATTGTGATGTTATTGCTTTATTATATTGTGGCATTATAGTAAGTCTTCAAATAAGTCTTCTATCTTTGTACTTACTTTTTTAAAAATTGTTTTGAGCATTTAATGTCAATCAGATTTTCATTTGAACTTTCAATCAGATTTTTAAGATCAGCTCGTCCATTTCTATGGAAAAAATTCTTGGATTTTGATTGGGATTTTACTGAATCTACAGATCAATCAAAAGAAAGTTGTCCTCCCCAATAATAATGGAATCGTCCATTAACAAATATGATATTATTTAGGACTTCTAATTCATGTCAGCAATGATCTATAATATTCAGTGAAAAGTTCTTGCACATCTTTATTGAACTTCTAAGAATTTCTATTTTGACAGTACTTAGAAATGGAATTTTGAAACTTTCTTTTGCTACTAGTATTTAAAGTCATTTGCCACTACTATATTAAAGTGCTGTTCATTTTTGTACATTAGCCCTGTATCCTGTGACCTTGCTAAATTTACTTTTTAATTCTAGTAGCTGTTTTGTCTTCAGGATTTTCTACATAAACCCCCATGTCTTCCATAAATAGGGACAAACACACTACTTCTTTAGTGATTTTGTCTTAATGCTTTCTTATTTTTTGCCTAATAAAAAGAAGTATTGAGAGTGATATCCTTAAGTATGATGTTAGCTCTGGTTTTTCATAAATATCCTTTATCAGGTTGAAGAAGTTACTTATTCTTTCTACCTTGCTAGGAGTTTCTTATCATAAATGGGCACTGAATTTTGTAAAATGATTTTCTGCATCTATTGATACAACCATTAATTCTATTTATAGTGTGAATTACTTTGATAGATTTTTTTCCAATGTTAAACTTGCATTTCTGGAATGTACATTTTGTGGTTGTGATTTATTATTCTTGTTACATATTGCTGAATTTGATTTGCTAATATTTTGCTTAAGTATTTTTAGTCTATATTCTTGATGGATATTGGTCTGTAGTTTTCTTTCTTTGCATTATCTTTGCCTGGTTTTGGTGTTAGTGTAAAGTTGGCCTCACAATGTAAGTTGGAAAGCAATCACTCCTTGCCATTTCTATTTTAAATGATATTAATATAGCCATACCAGCATTCTTATGCTTACCATTTGCTTGGTGTATCTTTTTGCATTCACCTATTTTCAACTTATTTGCATCTTTATAATTACATTGTGTTTCTTATAAACGGAATATATTTGAATCTTGTTTTATGATTAGTTCTGGTAATCTCAGTTTTCAACTAGAGCAATGCTCCATTAACATTCAATGCAATTATTGTGATGAGAGGAAGAACTCTCTAAAGGCCTCATACACAAGGGAAACTATTTTAGATTTTTTTTCTTAGTCAGCATGACTGTAAATAGACTTTGTTCCAACCAAAAGCCTGATTTATCGCCCACCATGCATGCACTGTACATCTGCTTTGTGAATGAGTAGCTTAAAGGAAAACCATCTTGTCCTTGAAAGATTGACCAATGTTCTTGCTCCCTGCATTCCTTTATGATAAAACTTGTGATTCCTGCCTATATGCTAATCTATAATCTTTTGAGCTTTTACAATATTTAAAAAAGTAAATAAGCCTGTAAAAATGGTTCATTCTCTGGAGCACTTTCTTCCCTGTGAAGAGTATGTTTCCCGGGCAGGTGTCCTAACTTGGGCTTGAATAAAACTCTTTCTTTCTTTTAAAGATTCTAAAAGGTCTGTTCAATTTGCATTGACATTGTTATGGTTAGATTTAAATCTACCATTTTATTACTTATTTTCTCTTTTCTTTCTCTTTTTTTTTAAATTTCCCTGCATTCATTTTGATTATTTGAATACTTTTTAGAATTCTATTTTAATTTTATTATTGTCCATACCTCTTTGCATTATGTTCACTGGCACTCTACAATATAAATTTAACTTTTTCTTTGTGTTAACATTATACCACTTCACATAAAATAAAGAAATCTTATAACCATCTAGGTCCATTAACTGTACTGACTTTTAACCATCCTTTAGAATGAGAAAGCTATTTGTTTCCACAATATTAAATCTCCTGGATTCCTTTAACACTGATAGCTGAGGACTTAATGATAAGTTATTGCGTATTTTGCGACTACGAACCCTTCTGGACATTGTAGCCATATTCCCCACCATGCTATGGTTCCTTGTAAGGGTAACTACTATGACACTGAATCTAAGGAAGGGGTAGCCTCATGTGGCTTTCAACATGAGACTTCCCATTCAAGAACAGGAGTAGACAAACTTGAGAAGCCTGTCCATAGACTGGGGACTGCCAGTGAAACCTTCTGCCTAGTTATGAGCTATAGCAACTATATTTTCTGAGAAATACAGGTAGACTTGACTAGGTGTGGATGAATAAATACCATGAGACTAATTAAGAGATGATAAAGGGCCACAAAGAAGTATGTGTTATGAGGACCAAAAACTGTATAATAAACACTGAGAAGTAGGGGGAAAGATACTGAGTAGATTATGTTGACTCTAGTTGGAGTGAAACTGGAAAGATCTATAAAAAGCAGCAGATTCTGAGCAACTGACCCATGTTGCATCCATGGTGGGGCTCTGGAGTGATGATGTGATAGTTATTAGCACTGTTTAGGCCATAGTTCTTTTCCTTCTAGGCGCCTGGTAGGATTGCACTTTCAGCTCCACCATATGACTAGGCCTGGCCAAGTTTTGAGTTTGAATGAGTTTTGAGGAATGCTATATACCACTTATGAGATGGGGCACTTGCTTGCTGAGATGAGTTTCCATAAATCTTTTGCCCTCTGGCAAAGTGCCCAGCAATGCTCAATATGGTGTCTGCTCTATAAGCCCAGGGTCCTGAGTAACCATGATGAACAGAGCATTTTGCTGGCCAGTGAGAAACCAGTACTGTAAACAAGAAATACACCTCTGTTGTTTCAGGCCAACAGAGGTTTAGAAGGATGTTTATTACCACAGCATAAGCTGGCCCTTCCTGACTATCAGAGAAGATTATGAACTCTTGCTTCTGTTAAAACTAAACACAAATGGAAACCAGACTTGAACATTTCCTGAGCAGACAAAAGCAGTTTAGTCAGCAACACTTAATTTACCTTGTTTTGTGAGACAAGCCAGGCTAGCTCAACCTGCATCTCTTTTTGCATATACCTCTGAAAATCATTAGCAAATCTTAAAGATTTTATTTATTTATTTTAGAGAGAGAGAGAGAGAGAGTCAACAAGCGGGGGGCGGGGTCAGAGGGAGAGGGGAAGAAAGAATCTCAAGCAGACGAGAGAGAGCGAGAGCGGGCGAGAGAGAGAGAGAGAGAGAGAGAAAATCTCAAGCAAATGCCCAGCTGAGCATGGAGCCTGACTTGGGGCTTGATCTCACAACCCTGAGATTATGACCTGAGCCGAAAACAAGAGTCAGATGCTTAACCTACTAAGCCACCCAGGCGCCCCTAGCAAAAATTAAATAGTTCCCTAAAATTGATATGAAGTGACCACTAACCAATTCCCTTTCATTTAAGAAAATTCTAATATTGTAACCAATCACTATAAAGAACAGTCCCTGCCTTCACACTAGATAAGCTGCTTGCTCACAATATATCTATGATCCTCATTTCATGCTTTGGTTTGAGTGTTCCCAGTTTGCAAACATCTTTTTGGGTCTATGCACAATAAATTTATACTAATGACTACTTCAGTGATTCATTGGTTTTACTTTTCTGGTTTTTTTCCTGAACTTTTGGTACTTCTGAAATCCCTAAAACCAGCTTGGTTCCAGGTACAGCTTTCATGAGACCTTCCTGAGGGGTTCCTGATGGGGTTTCTCTGAGCTGAATTGTGTCTCCCTCAAATTTATGTGAAGTCTTAACCTCCAGTACTGCAGAATGTGACTGGATAGGAGATAGGGTCTATTGAGAGGTAATTAAGTTAAAATGAGGTCATAAGTGTGGGGTCCTAAACCAGTAGGACTGATGTCCTTATAAGCAAAGGAAGGGGTACCAAGAGGGTGCACAGAGGAAAGGCCACGTGAAGACACAGCAAGAAGGCAGCCAGCCACCAGCCTGGAGGTGAGGTCTCACCAGAAACCAACCCTGCCAGGACCTTGGTCTTGGACTTCTCCTGAAGTGTGAGAAAATACATTTCTGTGGTGTAAGCCCCCCAGTCTGTGCTATTTATTATGGTGGCCCTAACAGATTACTATGGGATCTTTGTCTTCCTGATTGCTTTGTGTATCTTTTTAATTAATCTTCATTACTTAAGTTTGCCATAAACTCAATTCCTTAAAAACAAAAAGCCTAACTAATTCCTATACTCTACACATGTGTAAAAAGCATTGAAATTTCAGAATCACAGTAAAGATTATCCTTACTGTATGTCGGACACTGGAAAGGTACAGAGAATGTCAGAGGGAGCTGTACCCATCGATCTTACAGGAAATTAAATAATAAGCACAGCTAATTTTCTCTTTTGTTTGAAGGGTCGTGGACACATTAAACTCTGTCATAGAACCTTTCCTTGACAACCACTGGCTCTGACGGGTAAAGGAAATCAACTAACAACCCAGCAATGACCTTGTAGTTACCGCATAATGATATAAAATAAAAGACAGAATGGAGGAAGCTTTAGCCTCACTCTTAAAGAACGGAAAGAGACGATCTACAACCCCGGACAGGACATTTAACATGGAATTTAGCGACTCTCCTAGGCTGGATATCGCGGAATATGTGTTGCTTAGAACCTCAGAGAACAGAGGCCAGGAAGATGACCTGAACAGATATCAGAAAATTTAATAAAGAGAAGTGTGAGCAGTAGGATTTTATCGATGTAGGGCACAGCAAAGAAGCTTCTTTGAGAAATTCATTTTCAATGTAAAAAGCTTGAAAACTCTTCTCAGCTTGAAGAATGGTAAGAAGGAGGCTGCCAGCTTTCAAAGCTACAATTACCACCTGCCAGCCAATGGCTTCCAAATGTGCACATCCGTTAGATCCTGCCCCCACCCTCCAGACTCCTATTTCTAAAACTAGGGAAAGATTCTTTTCAATGGCTTATAGATATCTCAAACTCAGCAGGTCAAAACTCATCTAGTAGTCATCACGTGGCCCCCACCAACACCTGTTCCTCGCCCATAATACGATCCAAGGAAGGTTCCAGCCTGGGCACGACTGAGTCTACATCATATTGGCCTCCCCCACCTTCTCATCAGCTTAGAGCAAATGCCCACAGGACTATCTTTCACCATCTGGTGTTAGTACACCAACATGGCAGGAAAAGTCATTTAAAGGCTATTAACCTCAGAACTTTTATTAACTATAAAAGCACACATCAGCTCTGACCAGTAGATTTAAATTCACTGAAGAATAGCTCAGTGATTTGTGTCTTTGGAGAAACTGAACTTTCAGAAAACAAAAGGGGTTGCCCGGTAATATTTTTTTTGTGAATAAATGGGTGATTCAGATTCAGGGGAATGCTGGCTTAATCAAACAAGACTGAACTTTAATCTTTAAAATAAAGGCACTGGATTTCATGATCTCTCTGTTTTCTCCCAGGCTGTGAGTCTCATACTCACTAAGGACCACAGCTGGTCCTGGGTGGTGAGGGGTGGAATCTGGAGAACCAAAGCCCGGAGAGAATCTATGGTTTCGCCTCTCCAACCCATGACCTGGATATAATGTTACAGTGCGGGCTTGTACAACAGGTTCTGCTGGACCTACTGTTCACTTTACATAATCATTGAGGAAGCTATAGGGAAACTATTTGTCAGCCAACTCATGGGGCTTTTCACCTGACACTGAGCATGTTTTTTCCGTACTGCCGCCTGACACACCCAACTCACCCTTGAGAATGCATGCACACATGCTGTTGAAGAGGGTGGGCTCTATTGAAAACCACTGAACTAGGAAACTCTCTTGGCTCTTTGTAGTTCTAGGCTTTTCTCCCAAGTCAATGACTTTTATTAATGAATTATGTAATCTCCTAAGAAATCTCTATGGCTTGAAAGGGCAATAAGAAAATACAGAAGGGGGCACCTGGGTGGCTCACTCAGTTGAGTGAACAACTCTTGGTTTCGGCCTTCCGGTTTCTTGGTTTCACGATCTCAGGGTCAGCTCAGGTCATGATCTCAGGGTTGGGGGATCGAACCCCACATGGGGTGCACACTGAGCAGGTAGTCTGCTTGAGAGTCTCTCCCTCTGCCCCTCTCCCCACGTGCTCACTTGCTCTCTCTCTCCTCTCTAAAATAAATAAATAAATCTAAAAAAAGAAAAGAATATACAGAAGAATAGCCAGGTTCGTGGTTCTAGGGTAAGAAAAAGAATTTACAGATGAAAAGAAACAAGGCAAGTGTTGATAGCTTGTGGCTCATCAAAGTCGGGGGCATTGCTCCTTTGCTTCTGCATCTGAGCAATTAGCGCAGTCGGTGTGCAGTGTGTGGTCGTAATGGTTTTGAAAGAACTGCTTCCACACACTTTTCTGTGATCATTCTGATTGTTCTCTAAAGACTTAAAGAGTTTGCTTTTCTCCTCAAGTGTTTCTTTTCCAAATCCATTTCCATAGCTGCTCAACCCTCCCTCCTGACAAAGGAAGAACAACTTGATAACCAGTGAGGCTTTGTTCTTTTTTCCTGCACTCGTGAGCTGGAGGGAGTTCTAACCACCCATAAAGGGCTCACAGCTTAGGCTGGTTGAAAATCGATTTATACAATTCCCACTTCAATCACTTGTTTCGTCAACCCAAAGAAAATGAATGAAACAACTGTTCGTGAATCAAATTTAAGGAATTCCAGTGAAATAATGATTGCAGTGTCCCTCTCTGGCCCTGTACTGCTTAAGCTCCTGAATTGTAACATGCATCTAGGGGACAGATCTTTCAGGCTGCTGGTGAACAAGAGTCTACAGCATATTTGGGAGTAAAAGTGTCACCCAACTGGGGACATTTAGGAGTCAGATTTGTCCCCTCCAGGTTGGTGAATCTCTGACCTCTCCAACATCCTGTTTGCATGGGAGTGTCCTCTGCCCTTTTGTTTTTCCAGCTCTTTCCATCTCTCCAGCCTGCTCCAAGCATTATCCCAAGCTATTCCTGTGGTTGCATCGCACCTGGGTGCATGTGCGTGCATGTGCGTGCACACACATGATCCCTTCAGGCCCCCATAGCCGGCACCATACTTCACTGTCAATGGCAGCTTTGGGCTAATGGCCAAATGTTTTGTTGAAAGTGCATGTCTGAAGGAAAGCACTTGGGTCCCAGGCTAGGTAAGCACCAGACACCTGCCCCCCACCCCATGGTGGGTCAGAAACAGCTCTGGGAGAGGTGTCTCACAGCTCAGGTGCACATGCTGAGCCCTTGGGCTGGGGGTAAAGTTCACTCCCCAGACAACTAAAGCCAACCAGCCAAGGCTTCATGGCCCAGTTTGTTTGAGGTTTAGGCCTTATCCCCATTTTTATGCCAACAGATGTCAACCAGATTGCCTTTCTTGTGTGGAACCACCTCTCAAATAAAGGAAGGGCAAAGCGTCATTGATTCATCACCTACCATGTCCCAGACATCTAGGTGTATTTTTTCACATACTCCTTGAAACTCTCTGAGGTCAGATTAATCGTCCCATTGTACCCATAGGAAAATGGAGGCACAAATGGATTGAGTCACCTACTCAAGACTGTACAACTTGTAAGGTTCACCTCTGCCTTATACCCTGAGCTGCCGACATTCTTGTCCAGAGGAACTGTCTACTTGTATGTGGAGCCTTTCACCTCCTATCCTAGGAGCCTGAATAAAATGAAAGGAAATGAGGTAAAAAGAGGACAAGAAAACGTTGCCTACCACACCCACTGAAGAGTCAAGTTTGTGCACAGCACTTCTCTAGGAAAAGCTGAGATGGCCTAATGGACCAGACGATGTGGCATCACTTAGGAGGTGTGGCGATCTCTGGCTCAGAAGTACTCATGTAGGTGGACTTGTATTATTACTAACACCCGACTCTGACACCAGTATCGATGTGTGTGATTTATCCTACAACTCCGAGGATTTAACTCATTGGAGATAGAGTCAGACCCCACAGGTTAAGGACTCAGTCCCACAAGAATGTCCTCCCTGCTCACACTCCAGATGTCAGTCACAAATCCAGGTTGTCACCTGTGCCTCTGATATAACTGGATATAGAAAGGAGGTTCCAACGAACCCTTCCTCAAATTCGATTAATTTGTCAGAATGGCTCACAGAACTCAGAGAAGCATTTTACCGACCAGATTACCAGTTTGGTATAGAAGGATATAACTCAGGACCAGCCAGATGGAAGAGATGTGTAGGGTGAGTTATGGGGACAGTGTGTGGAGCTTCCATGCTCTCTCCAGACACACCACTGTCCCGGAATCTCCACGTTCACCAACCCAGAAACTCAGAACCTGGTCCTTTTGTGTGGTTTTTTTTTTAAAGACTTTATTTATTTATTTGACTGAGAGAGACACAGAGAGAGCACGAGCAGGGGGAGCAGCAAGAGAGGGAGAAGCAGGCTCCCCACTGAGCAGGGAGCCCGATGCGGGGCTCGATCCCAGGACCCTGGGATCATGACCTGAGCCGAAGGCAGACGCTTAACTGACTGAGCCATCCAGGTGCCCCTCTTTTGGGTTTTTTATGGAGGCATCATTACATAGGCACGATTGATTAGATCATTGGCTATTGACCAAGCAGAGTTCTTCTCTGCTCCCTGGAGGTCTGGGGGTGGGACTGAAATTTCCAACCCTCTAATCACATGGTTGGCTTCCCTGGCAACAGGTCCCAAACCTTAGGTGACCTAGGGGCTTTCCAAAAGTCACCTTATTAACATAAAAAAGACACCTTCACAGCTGTCATCCCTGGAAATTCCAAGGGTTTTATGAACTCTGTGCCCTGAATGGGGATGAAGACCAAATATATATTTATTATAAATCACAATATTATAAAGATCAAATCTTCTGTACTTACTCTATGCCAGGCACCATTTTCATGTTTATGTGTATCAACTCACTTTAATTGCCACACAACCTGATCTTCATTTTACAGAAAAGAAACTGAGGCCCAGAGGAGTTCAGTAACTAGGGCAAAGTCACACAGCTGCAAGTCACGCTACCAGGAATTGAACTAAGGTCTATGGCCTCGCCATCCATGCTCTTGGCCACACTTTTCTGCCTTTTAAATGACGTCACTGGAGCTAGGACCCCTTGAAGGGAGGAAAGTCATAAACTAGAGAAAATCATAAAAGAAAATTCACCTCCACACAACCGGTTTTAAAAATCTTTCCCAGATCCTGGGACGCCTAGGTGGCTCAGTTGGTTAAGCGTCTGCCTTGGGCTCAGATCATGATCCCAGGGTCCTGAGATCAAGCCCCGCGTCGGGCTCCCTGCTCAGGAGGGAATCTATTTCTCTCTCTCCCTCTGCCCCTCCCCCTCTCCTTGTGCTCTCTCTCTCTCTCTCTCTCTGTCAAATAAATAAATAAAATATTAAAAAAAAAAAAAAACTTTCCTTGATCCAGTGCGGCTTCCTCTGGCAAGATACTCACTACCGTCCTAGCTTGGTTTAAACTTGCCATCTTGTCCTCAAAACCAGCAAGGTCGATGGCTGCCCCTCCTCCATGAAGAGATTGCCCTAAGGGTCAAAGGCCCACCATTCACGTTCATGTGCCCCGTGCCCAGGGCAGCCCCAGAGTGAACAGGGGCTCCCTGAAGGTGTGAGAAGGAAGGACACTGAGACACTAGTATCTACCCACCTCAGGCACTTAGGCTCAGGGAGCAATCCTGCCGTTCAGTGTTGGAACAGTGTGTCAGAGGGGAACACCCGTTTTCTCGAAGCTTCCTTTACAAATCCAAGCTCAAACTGAGTGTCACTCTTGGGAGTCGGGGAGGGAGAGCCGTGGTCCTGGACATGGCCAGAGCTGGGCAAGAACAGCCTCTGCACAGTCTCTCCTAGTCCCCACCCCCCCCATCCATTGATTCACTCTTTGTGTGGCCTTCATTCCTGCATTCCAGCCATTGACTCAGCAGCGCTTCAAGGCTCAGTGCGGCACTCTGGTCCCGGGAATGATGGCAGGAGCTGCTCAGAGAGAAATCACGGGGGGTCACCTGGCAACTAGTTCGCCAAGTTAGGCCGGCAAAGAGATGCCAGGATGAGACGAGAGGAGGGCAGGGAATTCTAGCATAAGGGGTCTGGCAATTTAGGATCTAAGGCCAGCAACAAGCATGCATAATAAACAGAGGGGTAAACTGAATGAAAGGTAGAAGCTCTCTGTGAAGAAACTGGTGCTACGGTTTGCCAGCTTAGAAGAGCATCCTGGAAAAGCAGTGGGAGGGCAACTTTTCACTATATCTTTTGGATCCTGAGCCACAGAATACACCGTATCCAACAGACAGCTTCCTGACAATCTGTGTCTTTATAATAAAAATAACAATGAAGAACCATAAGCACCTGGTGATCTGGGAACTCAAAGGCTCAAAGAAGCGAGAAGAGCCAGCGGGAGATGTGAACCCAGATGTTCGAGTCCGAGGTGGGGGCTGGGGTGTCTCTGCTCATAACCCCTACATACTGTCCCTTCACGCCATGGGGACAACAGACTCTGCCACATTAGGTTGTTGTGAAGCTCGAGGAAGGAAATCTCCATGAAGCACCATCCATGTGAGGGGCCCAAGATCTGGGCTCAGTCGGACATTTTCATTTGCCTCCCTCTACTACTCTCTCATTCACTGTTGTCCTAGAGGGTGGACGCCAGCACAGCAAGATGCCAAATGAATATAAAACTAGGAAAAGGAATGAAAATCAGAGGGAAAGAAAGCACAGGTGGAGAGGGAGAGGTGAGGGACGGCATGGAGTACCAGTCAGGAGCCAACATGCTCTGGAGCCCTCTGCTCAGCTCAAGTCTCAGTCCGGGCCCATGCTGGCCTCTTGGGCGTCTCAGAGAAGATGGAGGAGGGGGAAGATGGGGAGAGATGGGACCCCAAAGAGACCTTGGTAGCATTTCTGTTTCTTATTTAGCAAACTGACTCAGGAAAACCAGGGAGAACTGTCTGCCTACAGTAAACGAAGTAGTGCCATATTTCAAACCAACTGCCCACTCAGAGCAAGCCAACCACCATGCTGTGTCCAGGAGCTGTTGTGACACAATAGCAGCCAACCGTCACCGAGTAGTCACTGCATGCTGAGTACTCGTGACACTAAAAGTTTAGTATGAACTTTCCTGTGACCCTATGAGCTAAGGAATATCATCAACCCAATTTTACAGAAATGAGGCACAGAGATGATCAGAATCTTTCCTGGAGCCACACGTTGGACTCTGCCCAGTGAGCCAATTCTGAGAAAGAACACTGGCTTCACTGCTAAGTGGACGTGAGCCCAGTGCACTAGGACGTAACATGCGGATTCTCTCGCATCCCTCCGGGCTCCAGGAGCTGAAAACGCGAAAGGATGGGGCGCCTGCCTGGCTCAGTGGGTAGAGCATGCAACTCTTGATCTCAGGGGTTGTGAGTTCAAGCCCCATGTTGGGTGTAGAGATTACTTAAAAATAAAACCTTTACAGAGAAAGAGAAGGAAAGAAAGAAAGAAAGAAAGAAAGAAAGAAAGAAAGAAAGAAAGAAAGAAAGAAAGAAAGAAAGAGAGAGAGAGAAAGAAAGAAAGAAAGAGAGAAAGAAAGGGAAGGAAGGCAAGAGGTAATAATTCAAGGAAAGAGATTAGAATAGGACAGAGCTGTGTGTCTGGTCCAGACTGTCCTTAGTCAGGCAGCATGCCCTTGTTCAATTTAACTTCCTTTGCCTTGTTTTCTTCATCTGTGAAATGTGGTTATTAACTCATGTGTCATAGTAAAATACAAGAATTTAATAAAATAGTAAGGGTTGAAGTGACCCCACACAGGGCCTAGATATAGTAGCTGGATATAGTGACCTGCTGTGACTTTGGCCATGAGATTCAACTGAGGATACTAGTTATCATATTAGAGTTATTTGGGTTTTGTCTCTGCTCCCTTTGCCCACCATTAAGGGTGTGTTCTGGTGAAATGTTCAGCAAGAGGGAGAAATACGTGGGACAAGAGACCTGGAGAATCCAATTCAGTGGTATTTCGACAGTTCTGGAACAGCTCCCCTTGACTGAGAAAGCAGCTCTTCAGTGGATAAAGATCTGTGGAGTTGTCACATGTAACCCACAAATCACAGATCACTTTCCAGATGAGTCAGACTTTCTGCTACAAGAGCATGCTTATGACTGCAGCCTTTGGGAAGGCCCCTTCCTCAATGAAAGGGTGAGTTCAAGGCCCTTCGCTCAAAATACAACTGGACTGCATTAAATACCAGTTGCTTTCAAACTGCTTTCTAAATCTGGCCGTGGAGCTTCTCTGGTTTCACATTGAGCCACAGAAGTGCCCCAGCACACACTTAATACTCACTGTGCTGTGGGTGACCACAGTGACCCGGGAGTGACGTGTGGGCGACCCCCCCAAAGCCAACACAGCAATAGCTTCGCCCATTGGAGGTCACAGCAGTGCCCTCAGCAGATACTCTGGTGGGTTGAAAATTATAATTTTATTTTGAAATGATCATTAAAAAAAACAGTCCAAGTGGAAACAATTAAACTTTGGGAAAGTCAAACAAATGTTGCTAGCCAAGAAACCCCGACCAGAAACCAAGCTGTGATTGGCTCTAGATGTAAAATCTAGGAGAAAAACCAGGGGGACGTCAGATTCTCAAGTTCAGAGGCAACACCAAAGACGTAGCAGAGTCCAGTGTTATAAATAGCCATTCTGGGAAAATTACAAGGGGTGGTATTTAGAAAGTCACTAGTGAAGGAAAGGTTGAAGAATTAATTACCTCAGAATGGGCTGCCAAGAGGTGGCTTTGATGTTATCACAGATAAGCCTCCTCAGTGACACTGCCGGGAGTGGGGGGTTACACTAAGCAAGTAACAGCAAATAACTTGGATTTAAGTGAAATCGCTGGGAGACGAACTGTGAAATGAACACATCATCCTCAGAGGGGCCATCTTGGGAGTGGATAGGTTCCCGGCTGAGGTCGCTTTCTCCACTGTAATAACACAGAGAGGATGAAATATTTAAAGACAGGATGGGCTGAGGAAAGCGGATCTCAGGGTCAATCCGGCCCAGTGTGAGGAGAGAGCAGCCCTTGTTCCAAACATAGCTTTGCTTTAGGTCAAGATACATCAGCTACTCTCAAGTTAAAGGCAAGAAGCCATGAGTTCTCAAACGTCAGCAATCATCTGAGGTGCCTGTTAAAATACAGATTGCCAGCTTCCATTCTCAGAGAGTCTGGGATGGAGTTTGGACATCCAAATATTCATGAGCCCCACTGAGGTGATTCTGAGGCACATGGCGGGAGTCTGGAGTCTGGAGTCCCAGGCTCTCCTCCCAGTTTCTGACAAATTGGCTTCCTGTGGAACTTGCCCAGAAGAAGAGAATGTGGAGCCTTGATGAGTCTAGCATCTTGCTGAACAGTTGGAGATTCGCATTATGAATCAATAAATTGACTTCCAACCTCATGTATGGGTCTCCTTCACTTGGTGAATCCACCCTAGATATCTTGGATTACTTTTTAGGAGCCTTTTGCCCCCTGTACTATCGTTTTTGGGTTTTTTTTGCATGAAGTCCTCACTATAAAGTATTGTGTGCCAGATGAATTAAATAGCTAATTGTAAAAGGGGAAAAAGAAAAAAACATAATGTTTGTGGGGCGTCTGCGTGGTTCAGTCAGATAAGTGGCCAACTCTTGATTTCAGCTCAGGTCATGATCTCAGGGTTGTGAGATGGAGCCCCGTGCCAGGCTCTGCACTTAGCAGGGAGTCTGCTTAAGATTCTGTCTCCCACTCTGACTCCCGTTGGCACTCACTCTCTCTCTCTAAAATAAATAAAATCTTAAAAAAAAACATAATGTTTGCATTTCCCTTGGTTAGATACAATCTCTGCAAACAAAATATGAAATCCAGGGGCAATAAAAGAGTACATTAGGTCTGAGCTCATAAAAATTTAAAACTTCTGTAGGATAAATAATACCATAGTTTAAAAAATTTTAAGTTACAGAATGAGAGAAAGTATTTGGTTTGTATGTAATACTCAAAGGTTTAAAATTTAGATAATTTAATGAGTTTCTATGAATCAATTAAAAAAATTAAAAAACAGCAAAGAAAAATGGACAGGATGTGATAGTTGCATACAAAAATTGGGACATACTTATAAAAAAATTCATTGTTTATATGAAATTTCAATTTAACTGAGTGTCCTGAGTTTTTTTTGTTTTTTGTTTTTGTTTTTTTAAGTCTGGCAACCCTAAGAGGATATGAACTTCCAGTTTACAGAATGAGAAAAACTAATGATCCAAGACCATTGAAGAGACATATACAAATTAAAACAAACATGCCTAACTTGCTTTTGCTCATTCGATTGGAAAACATTAAGAAGCAGTGTCCCTTGTGGGCTTCAATAAAGAAAATATTTACTATATTAATATTTAATGCACTGTCTATAGAAAATGTAAGACTATAAGGAGTTTCGGAAAATTCTAGCAGCTATGGTATAAGACCTAAATTTAAGGTCCAATGCTATGTGCTACCTTGACATTTGGTAAAGCTGGGAGGGTCCTGAATGACATAACTGCAAGCTCTCTTCCCCAATCTGATCGCTTGCTGGCCATATAGCCCTCCTTACCAATCGGACCGGGCGCAATACCTGTTCATCCCTGAGTATTAGGGGTCAGTCTCCTGACAGCCTGTGGAATTATGCAAAACAAGCCAATCACATCATCCTGTGGGAACCAGGAGGCACCTCTCTTCTTGTTACTACAAAACCTTAACCCCATACCCCTCATTTTTCTCTCTGTTCCCAAGTGCAGCACCCATGTGGCCCTGTGTCGTGTGTGGTGTCCTCATCCCCTGGGCTGTGAGTGTATGTACCTAATTGGTGTCACCCCTTTATTGTCAGCTGTCCCTCCTTATCCCTGAGGCAGGAATCCTTCCCTCATCAACCCGATGAAGAGGAGGTGATTAAAACAGCAGCATCTTTCAAATTTTTGAAGGTATCCACTTTCGAAATTTCACTTCCAGAATATTCATCGCAACATTGCATTTTTTTAAATTAAAAAGTTGGTAGCAACCTGAATATCCATCCGTCAGGAAATGGTTAAATAAATTATCGTCAATGTAATCTGCGAAATACTACCTAACTACCGAAATGATATGGAAGGAGTTCCAAGACTTGTTATACTTAAGCAATACGTATACCCACACCCAATTTATGCAAAATAATATACACCTACATACACGTGTGTGTCTGTATGCCTATATACATATAATAAAGACAGGGAAGGAAAATGCCAAACTGATCAAAAAGGTTGCTTAGGTGAGGAGAGGGACAAGGGGAGGCTTTTGTATTTTTATGCTGTGTAATTTTGTACCGTTTGAGTCTTCTATGCTGAAAATGCATTCTAGTATCACTTATGTGATGTGATAGAAATTTAAAGGTAAGAAAACTAAATCAAACTATATAAAGTCTCACAGACTAACACATGGCAAAGGTTTGTAGTAATGTAACACAACTAAGCAATGCGAGTGGCTAGTCTGAATATTCCAGCACATTCCAAGACATCTTCTGGGCCTTAACGCTATGTGTTGACTTAGCCCGTTAAATTTTTCTCAGCTTCTCTCCAGAAGGAGTCCTAATGCAAAAATGCCTCATTCACATATTCGGGAGGAGTCAGGTAATCAAGACTGATATGCCAGCCAACACATTTTTGCAAATCCTTTTCAACTCCCTTCCTACCCCATTTTTATTTAACTTCATCATCTGATGCAACATGTTAAAAACAAAACAAACAAACAAAAAGTATAGAAAGAGAAGGAGGATGAGGTCCAGTGAATGAGAGAAAAAAAAAAATGGTTAAGTACTGTTTATTCCAGTGTGAAAACCAGATGAGCCCTTGGCAACAGTTTCTCGCTTGCTAAGTGAAAAGCTGAATTTAACTAAACGATGATAGATATGTCCTCTCCTTTATCTCTCTTTAAAGAAGCCATTTATTTGGCTCATGAATGACAAGCAGCATTAGTGAGCAATCACGTACTTGATGCAGATCCTAAGGGAAGTCACCAGAACTTGGGTCACACTCCATTGACCAAAGCCTATCCCTGCCCTGCCAAGGCCGAGTCCCGCTCAGCCTTCTCCATTTGCCCCGAGGACAGACTCCTGTCTCCAGGCCCACCTTGACCCCTGCTCTCCCTGGGGACATTCTTTGACATCTCACCACACTAATGCCGTCATTGAGAAGGGCCTCCCCGAAGATCATCATGTAGAGCGGCTCGTTCACCCGCGCCTCCTCGAACACAGCCAGCACGGCCACGGGGTCCACGGCTGAGATCAGGCTGCCAAACAGCAGGTTCTGAAGCAGGTTGACGTCACTGAGGCCAAAGGCTTTGATCTGGCAGATGAGGTAGAGGGAGAGGCCAATGCCAAAGGCATTGATCAGGGCCCCCAGGCCTGCCCACCACAGGATGGACCCAATGTTCTCAAAGAAGGGCCGCGTGGGCATGAAGTAACCACCCTCCAGGACGATGGGTGGAAGGAGGTACAGGAAGTAGATGCTTGAATCCATGACGGGAGGAGATTTATGGTCGGTGCCAAAGATGATGGCGCCCACCAGAGCCCCAACGATGATGAGGAGGCAGCTTTCTGGCATGAGGCCTGGCAGTCTGTGGTAAAGATGGAAGCCTAGGGAAGAGCGGAGAACCACATTTAGATGTTTGCAAATAAAATGGCTCTGGCCAAGAAGATGCCAGGGGACTGGTGTACAAGAGGCCTTCTAAAACCAAGCAGGGGGGACCTTGGGTAGGCTGGCTTGCGTCCCCGAGCCTCAGTACCCCATCTTTAGTGGAGACTAGAAATGTCGTGGGGTCTTTCAATCAGGTCAGATACTTAACATGCCAGGCCCAGTGCAGGTCTCAGAGCAGTCCTCAGCCAGCTGCCCCCTCCCCCTCCCCCTTCTTGCTCCCCCCCACCCCGCCCCCAGTACAGGGTCTGAGAGGGCAGTCGGGAAAGAGGAGCAAGGAGGGTGGAGCTCCTTTGCATTCCTGCAGAACCCACCTTTGACGCTCATTCAGAGTCAGTAACAGTCACCTAAACATCAGCTTCTTCCAAACTTCCAAACTTTATTGGTTTGGTGAACCAAAAAATGAAAATTCAGTCCTTCATTGTATTTTCCTTATTTAACCAATGACACGCCACCTGGTCAGCCATGTAAGAAGCAAATCAAGGTGGCTCAGTTGGTTGAATGTCTGACTCTTGGTTTTGGCTCAGGTCATGATCTTATGGGTCGTGGGACGGTGCTCTGAGCATGGGGCTCCATGCTCAGTGGGGAGTCTACCGGAAGATTCTCTCCCTCTGCCCCTCCCCCCACTCGTGAACTCTCTCTCTTTCTAAAATAAATAAATAAATCTTTTTAAAAAAGGAAGGAAATCAAGTCGCATTCCCTGAACTCCCATCACTTTGCCCTCATGCAATTCCCTTTCTCATCATCTAGGTCTCAGTAGCTGTCCCTTGAGACCATCTCCTCCTCCCTATTTGTACAGTTACTGCCTTTATGTAGGGGCTCCCCATTTCCCATCCTGACTTCTGCACTGGCTTCCTGACCTCGTATCTCACCCTCAACCCCCCAGCTCATTCCAAACTTCGGCTGCCAGATGACTTTCCCAAACCACGCGTATCTATACTCGTCTCATTCCCCACCTAAGACCTCTGAAGGCACACAAAGCATCTCACAGATTTTAAACTGAGGGTTATTTGTGAAGCTTCCTTGGGCCAAGACCAACTCACTGCTAAGCACTGTGTGTGACATGGAGAACCAAACATGTTTATTACAGTTCCAGCTATTGATGAAATTTCAGAACTAAGAAATTAGTTCTTAGTTAATTTAACAAATTAACTAATTTAATTAGTTAACAAATAAGAAGACAAAAACAAGGCAACACATAAGAATGCGGTGAAGTGTATACTGACTATATCAGCAAACAGGAGAAGAGATCAGAGCACAGCAGGCCACTCTGGGGTTCTCTCCAAGTCAGTATCCCTCCCACCCGACACTACCCATATGCATCCGATGTTATAGCCCACCACACACCTTTTCCCTGTGGCTCACCTTTCCTGTCCTCATTTGTTCCTGCCTGGATCGTTTTTTTCTTCAACTTATTTAGGTCCTGCTCGATCTTCAAAATTAAACTTTTCCCAACCACTTCCCAAGGAAATCATATGTCTTCCTCTGAATTACTGTAATATTTTATCAGTATCTGTCTAACAACAATGTTCTCTTTCTATCGTTTTCTGTGCATGGCTTATCTCTCCTACTAAGCTCCAAATTCTTCCAACTTGGACAGAATGGCATACAACTCTTTATCTCCCCAAAGTGCTTAGCAAGGTGTCTTACCCACGACAGCTGGTCTATTTGGTGAAAGAATCTGTAAGTGTGTACATGAATGATTGATCCGGTTAAATGTTTACCAGAGAAGCTTTTATATGGGAAGTAGAAATTGAAAAGGTTGATGGGGGATGGCTAGGACTTATGTAGCAGAATGGAAGAGATTTTAGGTGGGGAGAACTCTAAGAGAAAAAGTAGAGAGACAGGAATGGCCCAGCCAGATATGTCCGACATTCCTTGAGGAGATCCACCTGGCTGGAGCAAATTATGAATTAAGAAGAATATTGGAAGAAGAGTCAGTAGATGATTGAGCCAAATAAGAGAGGGTTTTGAGTTCAAGGCTAAGGAGAGAAGATTTCTCCCATAGACCACAGGGAGCCACTGAATGTCTCCTTAGGAATCTTAATTTTAATTCCATTTTAGCCATTCTGACAGGTAGGAGGTGGTATCTCATTGTGGTTTTGATTTGTATTTCTCTGGTGATGAGTGATGTTGAGCATCTTTTCATGTGTCTGTCGGCCATCTGGATGTCTTCTTTGGAAAAATGTCTGTTCGTGTCTTCTGCTCATTTCTTAACTGGATTATATATTTTGGGGATTTGGGGAATGCAAATTGGTGCAGCCAAGCTGGAAAACAGGATGATGGCTCCTCAAAAAGTTAAAAATAGAACTACCTTATGGCCCAGCAATTGTACTACTAGGTATTTACCCAAAGGATACAAAAATATAGATTCGAAGGGGCACATGCACCCCAATGTTTATAGCAGCATTATCAACAATAGCCAAACTATGGAAAGAGTCCAAGTGTCTGTCAACTTATGAATAGATAAAGAAGATGTGGTATATATATACAATGGAATATTACTCAGCCATCAAAAAGAATGAAATCTTGCCATTTGCAACAATGTGGATGGAGTTAGAATGTAGTATGCTAAACGAAATAAATCAGTTAGAGGAAGATAAATACCACATGATTTCACTCATATGTGGAATTTAAGAAACAAAACAGATGAACATAAGGGGAGGAAAAAAGAGAGAAGCAAACCATAAGAGACTCTTAACTCTAGAGAACAAACTGAGGGTTGATGGGGGGAGGTGGGCAAGGGGGATGGGCTAAATGGGTGATGGGTATTAAGGAGGGCACTTGTGATGAGCACTGGGTGTTACATGTAAGTGACAATTTAAATAAAACTTGAAATTAAAAAAATTACAATAAAATAAAAGGGATTTTAAGTACAGCCATCCAAAGAGCATGTAGGTTTCTGGGATCACAACTTTGTATTTCCTTTGTTATCAGCAGGCAGGTTATTATGATAGAATATAATTAGTATCAAGGGACATTGTCCAAAACCACAAGGCTACCCACTGGCTTCAAGACCATTATAAGGCCTCCTTCAAGAGTTTGAGAGTCCTGCTCTCTCCATTTCCTAACAACAACTTTCCCTTCCTCCTCTCTGCCCTCCTCCTCCTTCTTCCTCTTCTTCAGTTAGTGCTTATTTTAACTACACTGAATTTTTTAACATGTAAAAGAGGTGGAAGAGCCTATAGTGTGATTTTCTCTGGCCCCGTATCTCCCCAGTTTGGTCCTTCTTCCAGGAATTGAGTTTCCTGAAACGCATCCAACATGCACCTGTCTTAAGCCAAGTTACACCTAGGCAGTGGTAGCAGGAAGAGGTGCCATGCACTGTAAAGCAGGGCGTTGTAAGGAGAAATGCCGTGTGCATCACACTCTACAACTCTCCTTCCCTTTCCTGATGGACAGCAGAGTCAGTCACTTTAAGAGTCTACAACTCCAGTGCCTGAAATTTAAATGGCCACCAATAACAACGTCTTGCCCAAAAGTCAGAGAGGGCCCTACAATTCCATTCTGCCCAATGACTCAAGGAACACCCTTCTGTAATGTGCCAAGAAGCTGAACTAAAATAAAAGATAAACAACAAAATCTGAGGTGACTCTGTATTATCATTGTTCTATAATATTCTTCTATAACACACATAGTTGGCTGTTTTAAAAAGGATTGGAGGAGAGTCATGATGTTCTTGTGTCCAAATGCCTACCAGGCAGTGCTAGATTCATCTGTTTTCCCCATTATGCTAAGCCCCTTGAGGCCAGGAACCACGGTCATTCCCACATATGGTAGGGGCATTCAATAAATGTGTCTTGACAGAATGACTGATGAAAGAATGAATGTTAAATGTAATGATTATTAATTATGTTTTGATTCAAGTTTTACAATATAGAATCTTAAAAAAAATCTATACAGATTCCTTATGTGTGAAAGTTTTATGTCTTTTTTTTGCCCCAGGCAAATGAACCACCATCTATAAAACTACAAGCCCAGTACTTGACACATAAGAAATAATAATCATTGAGTATAGCCTTCTTTTCACGTGCAACATAGAAATAGTATAAGTTCTTAAAGACTAGCAAATATGAAATTGTATTTGAATAAGCATGATCCAACTGATAACCTACTGAAGTTTCTTTTTCTAAAGTATGTTGAATTTCACCAAAATGAAAATCAAGAACATTCAAGCAAGTAGTCCTGGAACAACAGTGTCCTTACCATCCTCTGAGCTTCTAGACATAGTGGGTCTGGGTACATGCAATACTCTAAAAAAACAATCTCTGTATTATGCTAATATAAAACCAAGATAAAATATATCCTTTCTGTATTGAGCCTTTTAGTGACATAGAATGTAAACCTCTTTGCCACTAGAAAATCCTTATTTGCACCAAAAGGAGCTCTTAGAAATAATTTCACAGCTGGGTACACGGAGACTTAGAAAGACAAGGTGACTAGCCAGTCAGTGGCAGCTCTAGTTCCTTGACTCCCAGACCAAGTTCCGCCATTACTGTAAAGAGGGAAGGAGTGGGTGGGGGCAGTATTGTTCACAAAGGAAAATTCAAGATCCACATAAGATCACTTTGAATGATCTCATTACCCATGTGTTTGCATGAAAGGTGGTAGAACCCTAGCTCTGAACTGAGAACGTTAACCCATTAGAAAACCATTTATCACCTGAGCACTTTTTAGAAATAACGTGAGACCCTTTGTGTAATTTAATGCTTTGACAAATCACACAGGAGTTCTTCAAATTAACAATTTCCATTCACTCTTCACACTTTACTAGCTCAAAATGAATAGCAATCGTGAAGGACCGTCTAGTGAATACACCAGTACCCCCGTCATCCCTGCGGAGGGAGTTAGATGAGTAGACAGAGCCCACAGTCCTGATCCCCGGGAGTCATCTGCCAGATCCCATGGATCAACACTTACTTCACACCCAGGCTAGAGGAAAATTATAAAGAAGCATCAAAATGAATCATAGATTCTATGCCGATAGGACAACTTATCTACTCAAGTAACAAAGATCGTAACGGAGGCAAAGGAGATGTCATGTTTAATAATTGAGATAACTGTATCAGTTTTTCACTTTGGAATAAGCTGGTTTTAGGGAGACAAGGGGGTGGAGTTAGGGATTAAATGATCACAGAGTGTAAACCATTATTTTGATTAGAATTTAATCCATGAACTCAAATTCCCTTTATTTCACAAAGGAAACCTGAGGTGCCCCAGTAGCGCCACTTGGCTCAGGCGTAAACCAGGATGTTACCAACATATTCTCTCTTATGCCCCCACATCCCACCACTGAGTGATATAATAGTGGCCTGTGATTGTCTTGTTCCTTGCTTTCTGTCATTCTGCAAGGAATACATGTCACTTTTAAAGAATAAACAAAGGGAGTCATTGATGAAGCCCATAGTTGCATGGCCAAGAATGAAGGAAGAATATTCTACAGAAGAATATTCTGTAATTTCCAATGGGCATCATTCCGAGGTCTAATGCCTTATGCTCTAGTTTTTATGGCATAGAACTTGAGATTTCTACATGCCAGTAAGGTCACATAGGTGTCACCCTGAAATAAGAAGAAATCAAAACAACCCAGAACCCAGAAGTACGCTCAAATTTCAAAGCACAATCCTGAAGTATTATGTGACTTTATAAAAAGCAGTTAGGACTTCCCCTTGACTCTAAGGAACAGATTTTTTTTTTTATGTAATAGCAGTAACAGTTAAAATCTGTAGAGTTCACCACCTATGAGGCACATGGAGAATGACTCCCCCAACCAGGTGTTTGTGGGACTTACCTATTTTTGCAAGGGATGCTAGAAGTATCCAGAGGGTGACCTCATAAGGAATTTGCACGTAGTCATAATCCAGGGCAAAAACAGATATCTTCTCATTTACCTCTGAACTGGCAGCAGCAAACCAAACATTAGCTTCATGCTGGGCAGTGGAATTTGTGGATTCGTTCAAATCTGAAGATGCTTCAGAACACTTGAGGGCCACCAGCGGTAGCACCCAGTTCCAAGGACTGAAAGGCATAAGCATCTGAAAACCCATGCTGTGGGCTCCTGCTACCCCGTGTGTGGTTGTGTGCCAGACATCAGCCGTGAGGAGGGTTTCCAGAGAGCAAAGGCGTCTACCTGGGTCAAAGGTAACATACGCACAGTCTATGGGTCATTCCAAGAAGACTCCGAGCGTGTCATTGAATTCTGAGTGTCGATGTTTTCAAATCACCTTTAAAGGATTTGTGTCCAGATAACTCAGCTTCTGGCTCAAAGGCGTCAGTCATTCAGTAGACCAGTTAAAGCCCAAGTCACCTGTGTGACCTTCATCCGATCATGATTTGAAGAACAGTTTAGGAAGGGGAAAAACTTGTCTTCATCCAAAGCTGTTTCCTCACTTCACTGCACACTGGTTTCATCTTGTGAGTGAAAATTAAAAAGGATACCACGGTGTGCATTCCAGATATCACTGGAGTCCTTCCGACTAGGAAGGGAATCCTTCCCTCTCCACCGGGTCTCAGTAAGGAGCTACCTGTCCTGCACCTGCTCCTTCTCTCCTCCCCCTGCTCTCGCACTTGTTTTGAATGGGCAAGGCTGCAGGTAGCTCCTGCACTTAATTATTTGCTCTGACAGGACTCTTGTAATGTAATGCTCTCCTTGAGCGTTTTCTGGGGGTTACGCTGCTGACACCTAGTGGGAAGCCGCAATATGACACCTCGGCATGTTTAATGAATGATTAAGGTGGTCTTGTAATTATCACACAAGGGCATTTTTGAGAGTAGAGAAGAACGATTGATAATTATGCCAGGATTATCCTGGAATCATATGGTCTCTGTAAATTGGGAAGGAAGAGGAGGTAGCATAACACATGACCAAACTCATGTGCAGTAACTCAAAGAAAGTTCTAGGTTTCCATGAAATTTACACAGAAAAAAAAAAAAAGCAGAAGAACAAGTTTCATGAAATACATTTAAAACCTAGTTTAAAAAAAATCTCCACAGGGCTCCTGGGTGGCTCAGTTGGTTAAGCGACTGCCTTCGGCTCAGGTCATGATCCTGGAGTCCCGGGATCGAGTCCCGCATCGGGCTCCCTGCTCAGCAGGGAGTCTGCTTCTCCCTCTGGCCCTCTTCCCTCTCGTGCTCTCTATCTCTCATTCTCTCTTTCTCTCAAATAAATAAATAAAATCTCTAAAAAAATTAATAAAATCTCCACAGCACATCCAAATTTTTCATTTTAAAGAATTTTGTTAATTACGGTCTATTTGTTCAAAGAGAGCAGTACCACACAGAGTGTTTATGGAAGAATTTGAAATGGATTCCAGGGATCTACTTCTGCTTCTTCTACATCTGGCCAGGTGGCCTTAACCCGAATAGTTACCTTTCAAAGCATCCTTTTCTGAAAACAGGGAGGATAATAATATCTACCTCATCGACTGGCTAGAAGCATTAAATGAGATAAAGCAAGGAAAATCTCTGGCATTTAACTGGCACTTAATAAATGGTTTTTTTTAACTTTTACTCACATTTCTTATGCTACAGGAAAATAAGAACTCTGTTGCAATGCGGAATAGCGCTCAATAGAAAATGAGAATTATTCTCCATAAATAGTCTCAATGCCTCTTCCATATCAAACTGAAGGGCAATTTATATACATTTTTTGTTAATGTTAGTGAAAGTGGATCACTCCCACCCTCCACCCCATGCTCAGCAAAGATCACTGGAAAACAGAGCTACCTCTGTTGAGGAAGGCTAGCATCTAGATGCAACTTCTTAATAAGACAAGGATTAAGAGTTCACATAAGGATTTTTTTTCTCGTTCCTTTGCAATTTGGCTCTAAAAATATATCCAATTTAGTCACTAAAATGAGAGGTTGACCTCAAGCAGGTCACCATATTGGGTCAATATTTTTTTCAGAAAACTTGACATGCATAGCCTTATAATGGAAAACTTCTTCAGAATAGATATTTTATCTTTTCATTTGCACCTCTGTTTTACTTTTATTTTCTAAAAAGAAATGGGAGAGTATTTCCCATGGTGCTCCATGACAAATTCAAAACTAAGGATCAGAAAACCTCTGTTCTCCAGCATTAATTACCGTTTCACTCTGGGAAAGACACTTTACCTGTTTTTTGAACAATTTTATCATCTATAGCCTGAAGATGCTGTCCACTCCAGGTATCTTTCCCTGCTCTAAAATTTCAAATCTTTCTGAATATATTATAACATGTTTTGCCATACAATCAACTGATAACTGAGAGTACAATCACTATGAGAGAAGTGATGCCAAGGTCAGGGGATAGTGAGAGGAAAACTTGAATTCTACAGCAATCAACCACCTGTCTTCCAGGTTGAGGTTTGCTGTCCCACGTTCCCCACCCCGCCCCCCCGCAGAAGGGTCAACCCTTGGTACCACTTCCACCCATACAATAGTGCTTCCACACAGCCACCTGAAATATTCTTTCTAAAATTGCCTTCTTAATCCTGGTTCTCTAGAAAACAGTGTAAGACAAAGCTTATATGAGTGGTGCAACCAAAGGTAGCAAAGTGAGAGAAAAAAGGAGGCAAGGGAGAAATGCTTCTAGAATGGTAGTGTGGGGAGTTCTATAGACCTTCTCCCTAGTGTTAGGGAGACACCCATAATTGGGAAGATCTATTGAAAATAAAGAGAAGAGCTTTTCAGTCTGTGGAAATTGTCCTATGGGCATACAGCAATTAAAGACAGTCTTATTTTTTTTTTTTGACTTTTTTTATTATGTTAATCACCATATATTACATCATTAGTTTTTGATGTAGTGTTCCATGATTCATTGACGGCGAACAACACCCAGTGCTTCATGCAGAACGTGCCCTCTTTAATACCCATCACCAGGCTAACCCATCCCCCCAACCCCCTCCCCTCTAGAACCCTCAGTTTGTTTCTCAGAGTCCATAGACTCTCATGGTTTGTCTCTCCCTTCGATTTCCCCCCCTTCATTTTTCCCGTCCTGCTATCTTCATCTTCTTTATTCTTTTTTTTTTTTAAATATATTGCATTATTTGTTTCAGAGGTAAAGATCTGTGATTCAAGAGTCTTGCACAATTCCCAGCACTCACCATAGCACCTACCCTCCCCAATGTCTATCACCCAGCCACCCCATCCCTCCCACCCCCCACCACTCCAGCAACCCTAGTTTCTTTCCTGAGATTAAGAATTCCTCATATCAGTGAGGTCATATGATACATGTCTTTCCCTGATTGACTTATTTCGCTCAGCATAGCACCCTCCAGTTCCATCCACGTCGTTGCAAATGGCAAGAACTCATTCCTTTGGATGGCTGCATAATATTCCATTGTATATATATATACCACTTCTTCTTTATCCATTCATCTGTCGATGGACATATCTGCTCTTTCCATAGTTTGGCTATTGTGGACATTGCTGCTATAAACATCGGGGTGCACGCACCCCTTCGGATGCCTACATTTGTATCTTTGGGGTAAATACACAGTAGTGCAATTGCTGGATCATATGGTAGCTCTAATTTCACTTTTTGAGGAACCTCCATACTGTTTTCCAGAGTGGTTGCACCAGCTTGCATTCCCACCAACAGTGTAGGAGGGTTCCCCTTTCTCCACAACCCCGCCAACATCCGTCATTTCCTGACTTGTGAAATTTAGCCATTCGGACGTGTGTGAGGTGGTATCTCATTGAGGTTTTGATTTGGATTTCCCTGATGCCGACCGACGTTGATTTTCTTTTTCACGTGTCTGTTGGCCATTTGGCTGTCTTCTTTGGAAAAACGTCTGTTCATGTCTTCTGCCCATTTCTTGATTGGATCATTTGTTCTTTGGGGGTTGAGTTTAAGAAGTTCTTTATAGATTCTGGATACTAGCCCTTTATCTGATATGTCGTTTGCAAATGTCTTCTCCCATTCTGTGGGTTGTCTTTTGGTTTTGTTGACTGTTTCTTCTGCTGTGCAAAAGCTTTTTATCTTGATGAAGTCCCAATAGCTCATTTTTGCCCTTGCTTCCCTTGCCTTTGGCAATGTTTCTAGGAAGAAGTTGCTGCGGCTGACGTCGAAGAGGTTGCTGCCTGTGTTCTCCTTTAGGATTTTGAGGGACTCCTGTCTCACATTGAGGTCTTTCAACCATTTTGAGTCTATTTTTGTGTGTGGTGTAAGGAAATGGTCCAGTTTCATACTTTTGCATGTGGCTGTCCAATTTTTCCAACACAATTTGTTGAAGAGACTGTCTTTTTCCCATTCAACGTTCTTTTCCGCTGTGTCGAAAACTGGTTGACCCTAGACTTGAGGGTCTATGTCTGGGCTCCCTATTCTGTTCATTGATCTATGTGTCTGTTTTTGTGCCAGTACCATACTGTCTTGACGATTACAGCTTTGTAAAAGAGCTTCAAGTCCAGAGTTATGATGCCACCAGCTTTGCTTTTCTTTTTCAACCTTCCTCTGGCTATTCGGGGATCTTTTCTGGTTCCATACAAATTTTAGGATTATTTGCTCCATTTCTTTGAAAAAAGTCGATGGTATTTTGATAGGGATTGCTTTGAATGTGTAGCTTGCTCTAGATAGCATTGACATCTTCACAATATTTGTTCTTCCAATCCATGAGCATGGAACGTTTTTCCATTTCGTTGTGTCTTCCTCAACTTCTTTCATGAGTATTTTATAGTTCTCTAAGTACAGATTCTTTGCCTCTTTGGTTAGATTTACCCTAGGTATCTTATGGTTCTGGGTGCAATTGTAAATGGGATCGACTCTTTACTTTCTCTTTCTTCTGTCTTGTTGTTGGTGTGTAGGAATGCCACTGATTTCTGTGCATTGATTTTATATCCTGCCACTTTACTGAATTCCTGTATGAGTTCTAGCAGTTTTGGGGTGGAGTCTTTTGGGTTTTCCACATAAAGTATCATATCATTTGCAAAGACTGAGAGTTTGACTTCTTTGCTGATTTGGATGCCTTTTATTTCTTTTTGTTGTCTGATTGCTGTGGCTAGGACTTCTAGTTGAATAGCAGTGGTGATAGTGGACATCCCTGCTGTGTTCCTGAACTTTGGGGGAAAGCTCTCAGTTTTTCCCCATTGAGAATGATATTCACTGTGGGTTTTTCGAAGATGGCTTTTACGATATTGAGGTATGTACCCTCTATCCCTATACTCTGAAGAGTTTTGATCAAGAAAGGATGCTGTACTTTGTCAAATGCTTTTTCTGCATCTATTGAGAAGATCATATGGCTCTTTTTTTTTTTTAAGATTTTATTTCTTTATTTGGCAGAGAGAGACACAGCGAGAGAGGAACACAAGCAGGGGGAGTGGGAGAGGGAGAAGCAGGCTTCCCGCCGAGCAGGGAGCCCGATGTGGGGCTCGATACCAGGACCCTGGGATCATGACCTGAGCTGAAGGCAGGCGCTTAACGACAGAGCCCCCAGGCGCCCCTGGACCATAGGGTTCTTGTTCTTTCTTTTATTAATGTATTGTATCACATTGATTGATTTGCGGATGTTGAACCAACCTTGCAGCCCAGGGATAAATCCCACTTGGTCGTGGTGAATAATCCTTTTAATGTACTGTTGGATCCTATTGGCTAGTATTTTGGTGAGAATTTTTGCATCCATGTTCATCAAGGATATTGGTCTGTACTTCTCCTTTTTGATGGGGTCTTCGTCTGGTTTGGGGATCAGGGTAATGGTGGCCTCATAAAACGAGTTTGGAAGTTTTCCTTCCATTTCTATTTTTTGGAACAGTTTCAGAAGAATAAGTATTAAGCCTTCTTGAAATGTTTGGTAGAATTCCCCTGGGAAGCCCATCTGGCCCTGGGCTTTTGTTTGTTGGGAGATTTTGGATGACTGCTTCAATTTCCTTAGTGGTTATAGGTCTGTTCAGGTTTTCTATTTCTTCCTGGTTCAGTTTTGGTAGTTGATACATCTCTAGGAATGCATCCATTTCTTCCAGGTTGTCTAATTTGCTGGCATATAGCTGCTCAAAATATGTTCTTATAATTGTTTGTATTTCTTTGGTGTTGGTTGTGATCTCTCCTCTTTCCTTCATGATTTTGTTGATTTGGGTCCTTTCTCTTTTCTTTTTGATGAGTCTGGCCAGGGGTTTATCAGTCTTGTTAATTCTTTCAAAGAACCAGCTCCTAGTTTTGTTGAACTGTTCTACTGTTCTTTTGGTTTCTATTTCATTGATTTCTGCTCTGATCTTTATTATTTCTCTTCTCCTGCTGGGTTTAGGCTTTATTTGCTGTTCTTTCCCCAGCTCCTTTAGGTGTAGGGTTAGGTTGTGTATTTGAGACCTTTCTTGTTTCTTGAGAAAGGCTTGTATTGCCATATAGTTTCCTCTTAGGACAGCCTTTGCTGCATCCCAAAGATTTTGAAGAGTTGTGTTTTCATTTTCATTGGTTTCCATGAATTTTTTTAATTCTTCTTTAATTTCCTGGTTGACCCATTCATTCTTTAGTAGGATGCTCTTTAGCCTCCATGTATTTGAGTTCTTTCCGACTTTCCTCTTGTGATTGAGTTCTAGTTTCAAAGCATTGTGGTCTGAAAATATGCAGGGAATGATCCCAATCTTTTGGTACCGGTTGAGACCTGATTTGTGACCTAGGATGTGATCTATTCTGGAGAATGTTCCATGGGCACTAGAGAAGAATGTGTATTCTGTTGCTTTGGGATGGAATGTTCTGAATATATCTGTGAAGTCCATGTGGTCCAGTGTGTCATTTAAAGTCTTTACTTCCTTGTTGATCTTTTGCTTAGATGATCTGTCCATTTCAGTGAGGGGGGTGTTAAAGTCCCCCACTATTATTGTATTGTTGTCAGTGTGTTTCTTTGCTTTTGTTGTTAATTGGGTTATATAAGTGGCTGCTCCCATGTTAGGGGCATAGATATTTACAATTGTTAGATCTTCTTGTTGGATAGACCCTTTAAGTAGGATATAGTGTCCTTCCTCATCTCTTATTACAGTCTTTGGCTTAAAATCTAATTTGTCTGATATAAGAAGAATTGCCACCCCAGCTTTCTTTTGGTGTCCATTAGCATGGTAAATGGTTTTCCACCTCCTCACTTTCAATCTGGGGGTGTCTTTGGGTCTAAAATGAGTCTCTTGCAGACAGCGTATCGATGGGTCTTGGTTTTTAATCCAATCTGATAGCCTGTGTCTTTTGATTGGGGCATTTAGCCCATTTACATTCAGGGTAACTATTGAAAGATATGAATTTAGTGCCATTGTATTGCCTGTAAGGTGACTGTTAACTGTATATTGTCTGTGTTCCTTTCTGGTCTACGTTACTTTTAAGCTCTCTCTTTGCTTAGAGGACCCCTTTCAATATTTCTGCTAGGGCTGGTTTCGTGTTTGCAAATTCCTTTAGTTTTTGTTTGTCCTGGAAGCTTTTTATCTCGCCTTCTATTTTCAATGACAGCCTAGCTGCACATAGTATTCTTGGCTGCATATTTTTCTCATTTAGTGCACTGAATTTATCATGCCAGTCCTTTCTGGCCTGCCAGGTCTCTGTGGATAGGTCTGTTGCCAATCTAATGTTTTTACCATTGTAGGGTACATATCTCTTCTCCCGAGCCGCTTTCAGGATTTTCTCTTTGTCTCTGAGACTCGTAAGTTTTACTATTAGATGTTGGGGTGTTGACCTATTTTTATTGATTTTGAGGGGCGTTCTCTGTGCCTCCTGGATTCTGATGCCTGTTTTCTTCCCCAAATTAGGGATGTTCTCTGCTATAATTTGCTCCAATATACCTTCTGCCCCTCTCTCTCTTTCTTCTTCTGGGATCCCAATTATTCTAATGTTGTTTCGTCTTATGGTATCGCTTATCTCCCACATTCTGCCCTCGTGATCCAGTAGTTGTTTCTCTCTCTTTTTCTCAGCTTCTTTATTTTCCATCATTTGGTCTTCTATATCACTAATTCTCTCTTCTGCCTCATTTATCCTAGCAGTTAGTGCCCCCAATTTTGATTGCACCTCATTAGTAACCTTTTTGATTTTGACTTGGTTAGATTTTAGTTCTTTTTTTCCTCCAAAAAGTGTTTCTCTATTATCTTCCATCCTTTTTTTAAGCCCAGCTAATGTCTTTACAATCGTCATCCTGAACTCTAGTTCCAACATCTTACTAATGTCTGTATTGATTAGGTCCCTGGCAGTCAGTACTGCTTCTTGTTCTTTTTTCTGAGATGATTTTTTTCCATCTTGTCATTTTGTCCAGAGGAGAATAGATGAATGGGAGAATAAAATGTTAACAGGGTAACAACGACCCCAGAGATATATACACTAAACAAATCAGAGGAGACCTGAAACCGGGGAAAAGAAAGGGAAAGTAAGGAAAAAGAAAAAGAGAAAGATAAAAACAAACAAACAAAGAAAAAAACAAAAAAACAGAATATGATCAAATATGATCAGGCTGGTGCATAGATCAGTGCCACACACTAGATTTCAGGCATATTTTGGTCTCTTAGAAGAAAGTGCCTCCCAAAATTTTAAAGAAAGAAAAGCTTATATATGTACAGAAATAAGGGTAAATATGATGAAGGGATGGAATATGACTGTAAAGATGGAAATTATAAAAGATTTATGAGAATGTGATCAGGCAGGAGACTAGAACAAAGCCATACACTAGAGATTTAGTGTATATTTTGGTCTGTTAGAAGAACCTGTATCCCAAAATTTTAAAGAGAGAACAACATATACATATATATATACCAAAAATAAGGTTAACTATTATGAAGGGATAGAATATGAGTCTAAGAATGAAAAATAAAAAAGATTTTTTAAAAAAGGGATTGATAAGATGTTGGTTGAAAAAGGGAAAAAGAAAAATTAAAAAAAAAGAAAGTTAAAAAAATTAACTTTGAAAGACTAAAGAATATGGGGAAAAGGCCATGAATTCTATGTACAGTATTCCCCCAGTGCTGGAGTTCTGCCGTTCTCATTGATCGGTAAACTTGGTCTTGGCTGGCTGTTCTGGCTGCTCTTCTGGGGGAGGGGCCTGTTGCCGTGGTTCCCACATGTCTTTGCCGGAGGCGGAATCGCCCCGCCCTTGTCAGTCCGGGCTAAGTAATCTGCTCGGGTTTGCTCTCGGGAGCTTTTGTTCCCTGCAAGCTTTCCATACAGCTTTGGAGGACGGGAGTGAAAATGGCGGCCTCCCAATCTCCGCCCGGAGGAGGCAAGAACTCGGGGCCCTGCTCCTCAGTGCGCCCCCAGAGAAAAGCAGTCAGTCACTCCCATCTCCCTGGTCTCCAGCCGCACTCCGTGCTCACCCGGCCTGTGACCAAGCGTTTCCATCTCTGGCACCCGAATCCGTGTGGAGTCTCCAAACCCAGCAGATCCCTGCGGTGCGCTCCCGCGCCGCTCCTCCCGGGGGAGGAAGGGGAGTCTCCCCGATCTGCCGCTTGTTGGGTCCCTGCTGGAGGAGCAGTGGCCCGACTGTGCCGCGGATCACGGTTTATGGCAACCCCGAGCTGAGAGCCCGTCCCTCGGCTCCGTCTCTGCAGCCGGCTTCCCCGCTCCGATACCTGGGAGCTCTGCCGCACTCAGGCACCCCTGGTCTTTCTGTGACCCCATGGGTCCTGAGCCCACACTGTCCCGTGAGGGTTCCACCCCCCGCTTAGTCACTGGAGCGACGTCCCTCAGCAGAGCCGACTTCTAAAAGTTCCGATTTTATGCTCTGCGTCTCTATCACTTGCCAGAAGCGGCCGACGGAGGCCCCCCTCTCCCGCTATCTATCCTCCTGAATATCGCCTGAGATTCACTTCTCCGCATGTCCTACCTTCTAGAAAGTGGTCACTTTTCTGTTCAGAGAGTTGTTGATATTCTTTTCTTTGATCTCCTGTTGAGTTCATAGGTGTTCAGAATCGTTTGATCCCTATCCAGCTGAATTCCTGGGACCAGACGAAATCCAGGTCTCCTACTCCTCCACCATCTTGTTCTGCTCCCCTGCCAGGAGAATGTTGAATGTGAGTGGCAAGAATTAGCATCCTTGTCTTGTTCCTGATCTTATGAGAATGCATTAGTCTTCACCATTTTGGATGATGGTGGCTGTGGATTTTTTTAGTTGGCCTTTATCATGTTGAGGAAGTTCCTTTTAATTCCTAGTCTGTTGAGTATTCTTAAAATGAAGGGGTATTAAGCTTTGTTAAATGCCTCTACTTAGTGTACTGAAATTGTCATGTGGTTTTGTCCTTTATTCTTTTGATATGTTATATTAACTGACATTTGGATGGTTAGCTGGACTTACTTATACTACTGGGACAAATCCAATTTGGTATAGAGAAGTTTATAATTGCTATGTCTTCTTGATAAGTTCGCCCTTTTATTTTTTATAAAATGCCCCTCTTTATCTCTAGTAAAATTGTCTTAACATCTATTTTGTCTGTTATTTGTATAGCCACTCCAGCTTTCTTACCTTATTGCCTTATGGTATATTTTTTCCATCCTTTTATTTTCAATCTGTTTGTATCTGTGAATCTAAAAGTGTATCTTTGGGGTGCCTGGGTAGCTCAGTTGGTTGAGTGACCGACTCTTGGTTTCAGCTCAGGTCTTGATCTCAGGGTCATTGGGCTCCATGCTCTCAGGGAGTTGGCTTGAGATTCTCTTTCTCTCTCTGCCCCCCCCCAACTTGTGCACTCTCTCTCTCTAAAATATATAAATAAATCTTTAAAAAAAAACTTTATCTTCTGGAGATAGCATATATAGTCTTACATTTTGGTTGTTGTTGAAAACTAGACATTTTAATATCTTGTAGTGATTCTTATTACTGATTCTTCCCCTCCCCCAGCTCCAGCTGTTACTGCGGTTTGGTTGTCTGTTTATTTGTTTAGTGACTTGGATGGACTATCTCAGTAAAGTCCATTTCCCTATGCAGGCTTTAATACTGCCCTTCAGCCCATACGGTCTTGGGCATACTCATAATCCCCCTGTCCTCTTCCTCTCTCACCCAGGATGACAATGCCTTGAATACAGTTCTCTTTAAGTCTTTCCCTGATCTCCCTGTTAAGCTTTTAGCTCGTCTGTTGTCTTTATGAACATTACACCTAGGTCTTAGGCTCCAGTAATTGCTAGCTGAATGATCTATTGTTTTCAACAGGCCTTAAATTGTTCCACAGTCTGATCCAAATACAGTCAGGCCCTTTTCAGGGAAACCTTGAGGCCAGTCTTTGACACTTCTCTGACTCCATGATGACTCTTCTTGTCTGTTTCTTTCCCTAGTTCTTCTGTTAATACTTCTAAGTGGTCTACCTTTCACGTGTTGATATCATGGAGCTACTGGCTCTTCTTACTTGTGCTCTACCTAAATCTCCACTGTTTTTGACAGTGCCCTTAGGCTTGAACTTCCCTACTTTCTCTTCCAAATAAAGTCAGTTCCCTTAGAGATCCTTAAGGAGTTCTCTG
Organism: Eumetopias jubatus; assembly: GCF_037043125.1. Taxonomy (NCBI): domain Eukaryota; kingdom Metazoa; phylum Chordata; class Mammalia; order Carnivora; family Otariidae; genus Eumetopias; species Eumetopias jubatus. The sequence continues at coordinate 81,645,423 of NW_028274815.1, read as the reverse complement.
TTCTATGGCCTGCCTTCCCCTTTAACAGAACTTCTGCTCCAACACTCTGGAAAGGGATACAGGGATAGCAACCTGCTTGTCTTGCAGTAACACTCTTGCTTTTGTGAATGAGGTGCTGGATAGGGACAGTAGCTCTCAGTCTTCTTGCCTTGTCTTCCCTGGTGTAGAAACTCATACCTCTGAGTAAGTGGGGTTGAGAGTGGCTGGGGCCCAGTAATCTTGGCCTGCCATGCTTGTGGTAGAATTTGAAGCCTATAAGTGAGTGGGCCTGTATAGAAGAAGGGATCTCTTGGCCACACTTCCCTGCAATACAGCTTGTATAATACATTGCTTGGGGCTGGAGTGGTGTGGTACTGATGACAAATACTGACAGTCTGACTTTCTGAGTAGACTAGGAGCTGGGGTTAGAGAGAGCCCCATCCTCTTGGCTGTGCCTGCCCAGAGTAGAGTTTCCCTCATATTGAGTGGGAAGGGGGGGCAGAAACAGGTCATGCCACAGACGCTGGCAGGTTTTACCAATATTTAGAAGATTTTCTTTAAGGGGGGAGGAGCAAGATGGCGGAGGGGTAGAAAACCTAAATTTAATCTGGTCCCAGGAAATCAGCTAGATAGGGATCAAAATAATCTGAACACCTACAAACTCAACAAGAGATTGAAGAAAAGAATAGCAGCAACTCTCCGAACAGAAAAGTGACCATTTTCTGAAGGTAGGAAGTGCGGAGAAGGGAATCCGAGGCGATATTCGGGAAGATAGACGGCGGGGGAGGGGGCCTCCATCGGCCGCTTCTGGCAAGTGATAGAGACGCAGAGCATAAAATCAGAACTTTTACAAGTCGGCTCTGCTGAGGGACGTCCCTCCAGTGACTAAGCGGGGGGTGGAACCCTCACGGGACAGTGTGGGCTCAGGACCCATGGGGTCACAGAAAGACCAGGGGTGCCTGAGTGCGGCAGAGCTCCCAGGTATCGGAGCGGGGAAGCCGGCTGCAGAGACGGAGCCGAGGGACGGGCTCTCAGCTCGGGGTTGCCATAAACCGTGATCCGCGGCACAGTCGGGCCACTACTCCTCCAGCAGGGACCCAACAAGCGGCAGATCGGGGAGACTCCCCTTCCTCCCCCGGGAGGAGCGGCGCGGGAGCGCACCGCAGGGATCTGCTGGGTTTGGAGACTCCACAGGGGGTTGGGTGCCAGAGATGGAAAGGCTCGGTCACGGGCCGGGTGAGCACGGAGTGCGGCCAGAAACCAGGGAGATGGGAGTGACTGACTGCTTTTCTCTGGGGGCGCACTGAGGAGCAGGGCCCCGAGTTCTTGCCTCCTCCGGGCGGAGATTGGGAGGCCGCCATTTTCACTCCCGTCCTCCAAAGCTGTATGGAAAGCTTGCAGGGAACAAAAGCTCCCGAGAGCAAACCCGAGCAGATTACTTAGCCCGGACTGACAAGGGCGGGGCGATTCCGCCTCCGGCAAAGACATGTGGGAACCACGGCAACAGGCCCCTCCCCCAGAAGAGCAGCCAGAACAGCCAGCCAAGACCAAGTTTACCGATCAATGAGAACGGCAGAACTCCAGCACTGGGGGAATACTGTACATAGAATTCATGGCCTTTTCCCCATATTCTTTAGTCTTTCAAAGTTAATTTTTTTAACTTTCTTTTTTTTTAATTTTTCTTTTTCCCTTTTTCAACCAACATCTTATCAATCCCTTTTTTAAAAAATCTTTTTTATTTTTCATTCTTAGACTCATATTCTATCCCTTCATAATAGTTAACCTTATTTTTGGTATATATATATATATATATATAAATATATATATATATATATATATATGTTGTTCTCTCTTTAAAATTTTGGGATACAGGTTCTTCTAACAGACCAAAATATACACTAAATCTCTAGTGTATGGCTTTGTTCTAGTCTCCTGCCTGATCACATTCTCATAAATCTTTTATAATTTCCATCTTTACAGTCATATTCCATCCCTTCATCATATTTACCCTTATTTCTGTACATATATAAGCTTTTCTTTCTTTAAAATTTTGGGAGGCACTTTCTTCTAAGAGACCAAAATATGCCTGAAATCTAGTGTGTGGCACTGATCTATGCACCAGCCTGATCATATTTGATCATATTCTGTTTTTTTTTGTTTTTTTTTCTTTGTTTGTTTGTTTTTATCTTTCTCTTTTTCTTTTTCCTTACTTTCCCTTTCTTTTCCCCGGTTTCAGGTCTCCTCTGATTTGTTTAGTGTATATATCTCTGGGGTCGTTGTTACCCTGTTAACATTTTATTCTCCCATTCATCTGTTCTCCTCTGGACAAAATGACAAGACGGAAAAAAATCATCTCAGAAAAAAGAACAAGAAGCAGTACTGACTGCCAGGGACCTAATCAATACAGACATTAGTAAGATGTTGGAACTAGAGTTCAGGATGACGATTGTAAAGACATTAGCTGGGCTTAAAAAAAGGATGGAAGATAATAGAGAAACACTTTTTGGAGGAAAAAAAGAACTAAAATCTAACCAAGTCAAAATCAAAAAGGTTACTAATGAGGTGCAATCAAAATTGGGGGCACTAACTGCTAGGATAAATGAGGCAGAAGAGAGAATTAGTGATATAGAAGACCAAATGATGGAAAATAAAGAAGCTGAGAAAAAGAGAGAGAAACAACTACTGGATCACGAGGGCAGAATGTGGGAGATAAGCGATACCATAAGACGAAACAACATTAGAATAATTGGGATCCCAGAAGAAGAAAGAGAGAGAGGGGCAGAAGGTATATTGGAGCAAATTATAGCAGAGAACATCCCTAATTTGGGGAAGGAAACAGGCATCAGAATCCAGGAGGCACAGAGAACGCCCCTCAAAATCAATAAAAATAGGTCAACACCCCAACATCTAATAGTAAAACTTACGAGTCTCAGAGACAAAGAGAAAATCCTGAAAGCAGCTCGGGAGAAGAGATATGTACCCTACAATGGTAAAAACATTAGATTGGCAACAGACCTATCCACAGAGACCTGGCAGGCCAGAAAGGACTGGCATGATAAATTCAGTGCACTAAATGAGAAAAATATGCAGCCAAGAATACTATGTGCAGCTAGGCTGTCATTGAAAATAGAAGGCGAGATAAAAAGCTTCCAGGACAAACAAAAACTAAAGGAATTTGCAAACACGAAACCAGCCCTCCAAGAAATATTGAAAGGGGTCCTCTAAGCAAAGAGAGAGCTTAAAAGTAACGTAGACCAGAAAGGAACACAGACAATATACAGTTAACAGTCACCTTACAGGCAATACAATGGCACTAAATTCATATCTTTCAATAGTTACCCTGAATGTAAATGGGCTAAATGCCCCAATCAAAAGACACAGGCTATCAGATTGGATTAAAAACCAAGACCCATCGATACGCTGTCTGCAAGAGACTCATTTTAGACCCAAAGACACCCCCAGATTGAAAGTGAGGAGGTGGAAAACCATTTACCATGCTAATGGACACCAAAAGAAAGCTGGGGTGGCAATTCTTCTTATATCAGACAAATTAGATTTTAAGCCAAAGACTGTAATAAGAGATGAGGAAGGACACTATATCCTACTTAAAGGGTCTATCCAACAAGAAGATCTAACAATTGTAAATATCTATGCCCCTAACATGGGAGCAGCCACTTATATAACCCAATTAACAACAAAAGCAAAGAAACACACTGACAACAATACAATAATAGTGGGGGACTTTAACACCCCCCTCACTGAAATGGACAGATCATCTAAGCAAAAGATCAACAAGGAAGTAAAGACTTTAAATGACACACTGGACCACATGGACTTCACAGATATATTCAGAACATTCCATCCCAAAGCAACAGAATACACATTCTTCTCTAGTGCCCATGGAACATTCTCCAGAATAGATCACATCCTAGGTCACAAATCAGGTCTCAACCGGTACCAAAAGATTGGGATCATTCCCTGCATATTTTCAGACCACAATGCTTTGAAACTAGAACTCAATCACAAGAGGAAAGTCGGAAAGAACTCAAATACATGGAGGCTAAAGAGCATCCTACTAAAGAATGAATGGGTCAACCAGGAAATTAAAGAAGAATTAAAAAAATTCATGGAAACCAATGAAAATGAAAACACAACTCTTCAAAATCTTTGGGATGCAGCAAAGGCTGTCCTAAGAGGAAACTATATGGCAATACAAGCCTTTCTCAAGAAACAAGAAAGGTCTCAAATACACAACCTAACCCTACACCTAAAGGAGCTGGGGAAAGAACAGCAAATAAAGCCTAAACCCAGCAGGAGAAGAGAAATAATAAAGATCAGAGCAGAAATCAATGAAATAGAAACCAAAAGAACAGTAGAACAGTTCAACAAAACTAGGAGCTGGTTCTTTGAAAGAATTAACAAGACTGATAAACCCCTGGCCAGACTCATCAAAAAGAAAAGAGAAAGGACCCAAATCAACAAAATCATGAAGGAAAGAGGAGAGATCACAACCAACACCAAAGAAATACAAACAATTATAAGAACATATTTTGAGCAGCTATATGCCAGCAAATTAGACAACCTGGAAGAAATGGATGCATTCCTAGAGATGTATCAACTACCAAAACTGAACCAGGAAGAAATAGAAAACCTGAACAGACCTATAACCACTAAGGAAATTGAAGCAGTCATCCAAAATCTCCCAACAAACAAAAGCCCAGGGCCAGATGGGCTTCCCAGGGGAATTCTACCAAACATTTCAAGAAGACTTAATACTTATTCTTCTGAAACTGTTCCAAAAAATAGAAATGGAAGGAAAACTTCCAAACTCGTTTTATGAGGCCACCATTACCCTGATCCCCAAACCAGACGAAGACCCCATCAAAAAGGAGAAGTACAGACCAATATCCTTGATGAACATGGATGCAAAAATTCTCACCAAAATACTAGCCAATAGGATCCAACAGTACATTAAAAGGATTATTCACCACGACCAAGTGGGATTTATCCCTGGGCTGCAAGGTTGGTTCAACATCCGCAAATCAATCAATGTGATACAATACATTAATAAAAGAAAGAACAAGAACCCTATGGTCCAGGGGCGCCTGGGGGCTCTGTCGTTAAGCGCCTGCCTTCAGCTCAGGTCATGATCCCAGGGTCCTGGTATCGAGCCCCACATCGGGCTCCCTGCTCGGCGGGAAGCCTGCTTCTCCCTCTCCCACTCCCCCTGCTTGTGTTCCTCTCTCGCTGTGTCTCTCTCTGCCAAATAAAGAAATAAAATCTTAAAAAAAAAAAGAGCCATATGATCTTCTCAATAGATGCAGAAAAAGCATTTGACAAAGTACAGCATCCTTTCTTGATCAAAACTCTTCAGAGTATAGGGATAGAGGGTACATACCTCAATATCGTAAAAGCCATCTTCGAAAAACCCACAGTGAATATCATTCTCAATGGGGAAAAACTGAGAGCTTTCCCCCAAAGTTCAGGAACACAGCAGGGATGTCCACTATCACCACTGCTATTCAACTAGAAGTCCTAGCCACAGCAATCAGACAACAAAAAGAAATAAAAGGCATCCAAATCAGCAAAGAAGTCAAACTCTCAGTCTTTGCAAATGATATGATACTTTATGTGGAAAACCCAAAAGACTCCACCCCAAAACTGCTAGAACTCATACAGGAATTCAGTAAAGTGGCAGGATATAAAATCAATGCACAGAAATCAGTGGCATTCCTACACACCAACAACAAGACAGAAGAAAGAGAAAGTAAAGAGTCGATCCCATTTACAATTGCACCCAGAACCATAAGATACCTAGGGTAAATCTAACCAAAGAGGCAAAGAATCTGTACTTAGAGAACTATAAAATACTCATGAAAGAAGTTGAGGAAGACACAACGAAATGGAAAAACGTTCCATGCTCATGGATTGGAAGAACAAATATTGTGAAGATGTCAATGCTATCTAGAGCAAGCTACACATTCAAAGCAATCCCTATCAAAATACCATCGACTTTTTTCAAAGAAATGGAGCAAATAATCCTAAAATTTGTATGGAACCAGAAAAGATCCCCGAATAGCCAGAGGAAGTTTGAAAAAGAAAAGCAAAGCTGGTGGCATCATAACTCTGGACTTGAAGCTCTTTTACAAAGCTGTAATCATCAAGACAGTATGGTACTGGCACAAAAACAGACACATAGATCAATGAACAGAATAGGGAGCCCAGAAATAGACCCTCAAGTCTAGGGTCAACCAGTTTTCGACACAGCGGAAAAGAACGTTGAATGGGAAAAAGACAGTCTCTTCAACAAATTGTGTTGGAAAAATTGGACAGCCACATGCAAAAGTATGAAACTGGACCATTTCCTTACACCACACACAAAAATAGACTCAAAATGGTTGAAAGACCTCAATGTGAGACAGGAGTCCCTCAAAATCCTAAAGGAGAACACAGGCAGCAACCTCTTCGACGTCAGCCGCAGCAACTTCTTCCTAGAAACATTGCCAAAGGCAAGGGAAGCAAGGGCAAAAATGAGCTATTGGGACTTCATCAAGATAAAAAGCTTTTGCACAGCAGAAGAAACAGTCAACAAAACCAAAAGACAACCCACAGAATGGGAGAAGACATTTGCAAACGACATATCAGATAAAGGGCTAGTATCCAGAATCTATAAAGAACTTCTTAAACTCAACCCCCAAAGAACAAATGATCCAATCAAGAAATGGGCAGAAGACATGAACAGACGTTTTTCCAAAGAAGACAGCCAAATGGCCAACAGACACGTGAAAAAGAAAATCAACGTCGGTCGGCATCAGGGAAATCCAAATCAAAACCTCAATGAGATACCACCTCACACCCGTCCGAATGGCTAAATTTCACAAGTCAGGAAATGACGGATGTTGGCGGGGATGTGGAGAAAGGGGAACCCTCCTACACTGTTGGTGGGAATGCAAGCTGGTGCAACCACTCTGGAAAACAGTATGGAGGTTCCTCAAAAAGTGAAATTAGAGCTACCATATGATCCAGCAATTGCACTACTGTGTATTTACCCCAAAGATACAAATGTAGGCATCCGAAGGGGTGCGTGCACCCCGATGTTTATAGCAGCAATGTCCACAATAGCCAAACTATGGAAAGAGCAGATATGTCCATCGACAGATGAATGGATAAAGAAGAAGTGGTATATATATATACAATGGAATATTATGCAGCCATCAAAAGGAATGAGTTCTTGCCATTTGCAATGACGTGGTTGGAACTGGAGGGTGTTATGCTGAGCGAAATAAGTCAATCAGAGAAAGACATGTATCATATGACCTCACTGATATGAGGAATTCTTAATCTCAGGAAACAAACTAGGGTTGCTGGAGTGGTGGGGGGTGGGAGGGATGGGGTGGCTGGGTGATAGACATTGGGGAGGGTAGGTGCTATGGTGAGCGCTGTGAATTGTGCAAGACTGTTGAATCACAGATCTGTACCTCTGAAACAAGTAATACAATATATGTTAAAGAAAAAAAGAAGATGAAGATAGCAGGATTCGAAGAATGAAGGGAGGGAATCGGAAGGAGAGATGAACCATGAGAGATGACGGACTCTGAAAAAAACTGAGGCTTCTGGGGGGGGGGTGGGAGGATGGGTTAGCCTGGTGATGATGATATTAAAGAGGGCATGTTTTGCATGGAGCACTGGGTGTTATACACTAACAATGAATCATGGAACACTACATCAAAAACTAATGATGTAATGTACGGTGATTAACATAACAATAAAAAACACTTTCTACTGGAGGTCTAGCAACGGCAATGGGCAAGAAAAAGTGATAAAAGATTTACAGACTGGAAGCGGAAGAGTAAAACCATCTCTATTTAAACATGACAGGTCCTTTTATATATAGAAAATCCTAAATAATTGAATAAAATACTCCTACATCTAGTAAGTAACTTGAGCAAATTTGCAAGATATGACATCAATATATAGTAACAAATTGTATTTTTTTAAAGATTTTATTTATTTATTTGACACATTGGGAGAAGGATCACAAGCAGGGGGAGTGGGAGAGGGAGAAGCAGGCTCCCTGCAGGGAGCCTGATGCGGGACTCAATACCAGGACCCGGGGATCGTGACCTGAGCCGAAGGCAGATGCTTAATGACTGAGCCATCCAGGTGCCCCAGTAACAAATTATATTTTACAGTAACAATGAATAAACTAAAATGAAATTAATAGCATCAAAAGCTAAATTTCTTAGGAATAAATTTAACAAAACAGTCTAAAGCTTATAGTCCAAAAAAATGCAATGTTGAAAGTAGTTAAAGAAGACTTAAATAAATGGAGAGATATCTCTGTTCATGGATCAAAAGACTTAACGTTGTTAAGATGGGAATATTCCCCCAAAATGATCTACAAATTCCACACAATGTCTATCAAAATCCCAATTGTCTTTTTTTTTCTTTTCAGAAATTGACAAGCTGGTCCTGAGATTTATATGGAATGTGTCCAGAAAAGCCCCTCTCCAATAAAAAAACAAAAAACAAAAAACAAAACCAAAAAACTTTAAACAAGAAAAACAAAGCTGGACAGCTTATACTTCCCATTTCAAAACTCTTGCAAAGCCTGGGTGCCTGGGTGGCTCAGTCAGTTAAGCATCCAACTCTTGATGTCAGCTTAGGTCATGATCTCAGGGTCGTGAGACTGAGCCCCTGGTTGGGCTCCACGCTTAGCGGGGAGTCAGCTTAAGGATCTCTCCCTCTGCCCCTCCCCCTGCTCACTCTCTCTCTCTCAAATAAATAAATAAATCCTAAAAAAAAAAAAACTCACTAGAATGCTACAGTAATCAAGATAATGTGATATGGGCATCAGAATGGACATACAGATAAGTAAAGAGCAGAATTGAGAAAACAGAAATCAGTCTTTCCATTTACTGTCAATTGATTCCTGACAAGTGTTCCAACACAATTAATTCAATAAGTAAAAAATACTTTTTTAACACATACTGCTAGAAAACCTGAACATCCACATGCAGAAGAATGAAGTACTCCATGCTTATACCATACATAAAAGTTAATTCAAAATGGAATATGGACTAAATGTAAGAGCTAAACCCCAAAACTTAGCAAAAAAAAAAAAAGGAATAAATGTTGATGATCCTGAGTTAGGCAAAACTTTCTTATATACACACCCCAAAGCCACAACGAACAAAAGAAAAAACAGATAAACCGGATTTCATCAAAATAAAAACCTTATGCTCCAAACTATCCTATCAAGGAAGTGAAAGACAATTCATAGAATGGAGAAAAAAATACTTGTAACTCACATGTCTGATAAGGGACTTGTATCCTGAATATATAAAGAGCTCTTACAACTCGATAATGAAAAGATAAATAACCCAATTAAAAAATGGACAAAAGATCCGAAAAGACATTTCTCTGGAAGAGATAGGTAAATGGCCAATAAGCATATGAAAGGGGGCCCAATACCATTAGTCAAAAGGGAGATATGACTCAAAACCACAATGAGATATCATTTCATACTCACTAGAATGCTGGAATGGCTAAATAGTAATGATAATAATAATAGCCCTGGGGGAAAAAAGAAAAAAAATAATAATGGGAAGAAGGAGGAGGAGGAGGAAGAAGAGGAGGAAATGATGATGATTTGTGCAAACCAATGCTGCCAAAGCTGGCAAGGATGTGGTGGCAATATAAAATGCTAGTGGAAATCTAAAATGAGTCAGTTTGGCTGTTTCTCAAAATGTTAAACACAGCGTTACCACATGACTCAGCAATTCTACTCTTAGATATATACCCAAGAGAAACGAAAACACATATCCACTCAAAAACTTATCCGTGAATGTTTTTAGCAGCATTACTCACAATAGCCAACAAGTGGAAACAACCCAAACGCTCATCAACTGTTGAATGGCTAAATCAAATGTAAAATATCTATACGATGGAATGAAGTCCTGGCATGTGCTCCAACATAAATGACCTCAAAAAAATTATGCGAAGTTTAAGAAGCCAGTCACAAAAGATCACGTATCGCGAGACTCTTTATATGGTGTGTCCAAAACAGGCGAGTCTGTGAGATGCAAAGTAGATTAGCTGTGGCCCTGGGCTGAGGTGAGAGGGATATGGGCGCAGGTGGAATCCAGAGTGACTGCTCAGGGTAATGAGGTTTTCCCTGGGTTGAGAAATCTTCTACATTCATGGCAATGATTCCACAAGTCTGTATATATCCTGAACACCGTCAAATGGTACTCTTTAAATGGGTGAATTGTAGAAAATGTGAGTAACGAATACTCAGCAGCCATAGCTTCACAAGAAAACACAACCCGTTGCTTGGTCACATGAGGTATCTTCCAGAAAGCGTGTGGAATCACGGTGCTTTGGAAAAGTCTATGGGAGGTGGGTGAAATAAGAAAGGATATAACTGGAGGGTCCTTTTTGTCTCCGATCTCTTATTGGTCCCCATTGGGCATTAACTCCTTCTGCTACCAGATGTATTTACAGAGTACCCATGGGAAAGGCAGTCCATACACTTGGAATTAAGAAAAGGAGGCATAGCCTCGTTGGGTCCAGACAAGCTGACACCATGGAAGGCTTAAGCTTGCAGAAGCCACTGATGATGCTGCAGCCAAAGACTGTAGAGAAGCTGCCAAATGTCTTAGTATGTCCACCCCCAACCCCATGCCAGAGCCAGGGAACTGGGGAAACGGGATGGCTTCAGTTTGGAAGCCCCGCCTACCACCCTGCAGCCCACGGGGCAAGAACTGGAGGGTGACCTGCAGGTCCTCACGTGAGACAATATGTAGCTGCTCATCCCTGGTTGTGAAAGCTGACCGCAAAACACGTAGGAAAGTTTTGAGCATTCTAGCTTCCTAAGACTATAATCCGTCTACTGGATGAGAAGCCGCTGTTCCAACGATAGCTGCTCATGCCCTGGCTGAAGGGCATCTGCCCAAGAAGACCAATCTGATGTGGGACCGGTAGAACAAGCAAGGTTATGGGGGCCAGAGCAAGTGGTCGAGACCCATGCAGCTGGAGCCAAGGAAATCCTGGATCAGGCAGGGTTGGGGTGTAGGGGGGAGGTAGAGGAGGTGGTAGAGGGATAGAAGGGAGGGGGCAGAGATGGTGGGACTTAAACAGGGGTCTCGTAAAAAAAAAAAAAAAAAGCCTCTCTGGTCAGTTTATTCCTTAGCATAATGTAAGTGACTTGCAGATTCTAACCCCTGATGACACTTCTAACTCCACTCACTCAAATTGCTTATAGTTCCTTCGAGTCAAAGTCCCACCCTCTCCTTTCAAACCTGCATCGTTGTAACTACCCTTTGACTGGAATACCTCAACTCTACATCCCACTGATGCCCTTCATATGAATGATGCATTCTGGCCCTTTAGGATTCAAGCCAGGAGCCTCTTAACTCCCTTCTACTCTCCAAGAGGGTTTCTCTTGCGACTTATGTTAGCCTGTCTCCTCCCACCAGATGAGGAGCTCATCGGCACAAGTACTTTGATGTTTATCTTTGAGTTTGCGGTGCCCAGCGCCTTGTCTGGCACAAAGGGGCTGTGCTTGATGGACAGATGTTGCAATCCATGTTGAAATGAAAAGTGTTTCCACTAATCTGTTAATCCACAGTCCGATTTTCTAAATAAGGAAAAACTAACCTCTTCTTTGGAAGTTCCAGAGCAAACTCATTGTCTTCTAAAAGTCAAAACTAAGGACGACAATGCTAAGAAGTCTCGCTGGGAAAGCTGCATCTTGAGAAAGCTTCCTAGTGAAGCAGGACCATTGGGTGGTTAAGAACACAGGTTCTAGAGCTAGGTGATCTGCTTTCAAATCCCAGCTCTCTTATTTCTTCCAAGTGACCTTGCAAAAGTGACTTAACCTTTTTGCACCTTGGTTTCCCCATTTGTAATGTAAAGAGAAAAATAAAGATAAAAGTATTTGAGTGTTAGGTGAGCTGATATTCATAGTGCTTAGCACAGTGCCTGACACTTAGAAGCACTAAGTAAGTCTTGCTTAAGGAAAGGGTGGGGAGAGGGAATGGGGAGGAGGAGGGCATTTCTTCATTCAACAAACATGATGAATTTGCTATCATATGTCCTGAGGATAACAGGAAGGAAGAGATACTGTCTCAGGAAGAGAATGTGATGTTTCAAGAACACATTGTGCATTCTGCAGGTTTCCCTGAGAAAGCTCCCCTAGAGCTGAGAGGATGTAGACACTTAGGAAGGGTTCCAGCAATTGACAAGAAGGAGCCTTTTAGTTACATCCTCATTGTTCAGTTGAAACAAATTCTTCCTTATATATGTACTTTGTAACAAGATCCACTTGATAATTATCAGTTTATTTGACTCCTTGAGAAAGATCAGTTGAGAAGTTTTCCGGGCACTGTAGGACACTGGACACTTAACCCATCCATTGTTGTACACAGAAAGAGTTTTGTTTTGTTTTGTTTTGTTTTTGAAAGAGAGAGAGCAGGAGAGGGGCAGAGAGGGAGAGAGAGAATCCTAAGCAGGCTCCACACACAACACGGAGCCAGATACAGGGCTCGATCTCACAACCGTGAGATCATGACCTGAGCGGAAATCAAGAGTCGGACGCTTAAACAACTGGGCCACCCAGGCGCACCCACATAGAAAGAGATTTTAAAGGGAAGGGGAAAAGGACCAGCTTTCGCTTGCAAGACGGAGAATTAAAGGAGTTATTCTGGAATTTTAGGTCAGCAGCAAGCTACTGAATGATGTGATGCTTTGGGTCTAATTATCCAGATAATTGAATTAGCAGTAGAAACCTAGCCTGCTCTGATCTTTGGTGCCTAGGTCCCAAGGATCCTTGTCATCCGCTCTTGGAAACCCATCTACTCATACAGTCCAGTGGTGGGGAAGGAATGACCTGCTGTCCTCTCCCCAGTGGATCCCTTATAATTTAAGTGACCATATCCGGTCCACCCTCATGGGACTAATTAAGGGTGTTGCACCCAGAAGAGGGATCACCCATCCCCCAGAGCTCCAGCTGTGCATAGCTGGAAACAGAGTTCTGGGGGTTTGGTCTTCTTCCCTTTTTACCCTCAATTTTGTTTCCCAAAGGCAGCTTTTGTCTTAAGAGAAGCTCCAAAAGAAACAAGGGTAAAACTGACACCATATTCTGCGCCTGCACGTGATGAGTTAGAAAGTCCTCCCTCCAAGAACAGTTTTAAACAAAATGATCAACACCTCTTTTCTTCCTGCCCACAGTGCCTGGAGTAATTGACTTTACCAGAAAATATTTGTGCAGCACTTCTGGGACTCAAAAGATATGCTGCTTACCCCTGAGCCCTTGATTTTTTTTTTTTTTTTCAGGAAGAAGAAGAACAAGAAAGCAGTGATAGAGAACTGGTCAGTGTTGTCCAGAAACATGATTTGCTTTCCAAGCCCATAGCTAGCAATTAAGCTGGATGGCCTTGGATGGAGGTCTGGCATATCATACCCCTAAATTGAAAGGCTACATCCCACACTGGAGTGAAGTCAAGAGCTTTGACCCTGCTTTCAGGACAGGAGAGCTGAGCTCTGTTCCTGCTCCCCAAAGTCAACCTTCTACTGCTCAGAGAAACAGAGGGGGCAGCTCAAATGTTTAATCAACCCTGGGAGATTCCCAAACACGATTCCCTCTTGAAAGGTACAAGACCAGACCTGTTTTGAGGATATTTACCGAATGCTCAGTTCAGGTATAAGAGAAGGGCTCTTACAGGGAAGTAGCTTTTTGATAATTGAAGCAACTTGGATGGGATTATGTCTTTTTAAAGTTTATTTTGTTTTATTGAGATATAATTAATGTCTAGCATTATACTGTTTTCAGGTGTACAAAGTAGTGATTGATATTTGCATATATTGCAAAATGATCACCGCAATAAGTCTAGTTAGTATCCATCAGCACACATAATCACACATTTTTTTCTTGTGATGATAATTTTTAAGATTCACTCTCTTAGCAACTTTCAAATTACAAATAATGTTGCAATAAATATGGCATGTATATATCTTTTTGAGTTAGTATTTCCATTTCTTTCATATAAATACCCAGAAGCAGAATTGCTGGATCATATGGTAGTTTTATTTTTAATTTTTTTTAAAGATTTCATTTATTCATTAGAGAGAGCACAAGCAAGGGGAGCGGCAGGCAGAGGGAGAGGGAGAAGCAGGCTCCTGGCTGAGCAAGGAGCCCGATGCAGGGCTCGATCCCAGGACCCTGGGATCATGACCTGAGCCAAAGGCAGACGCTTAACCAAGTGAGCCACCCAGGCACCCCATAGTTTTTTTTTTTTTATTTTAATTTTTTAAGGAATCTCCATACTGTGTTTTCTGTAGTGGCTGCACCAATTTACATTCCCACCATCAGTGCAGAAAAGTTCCCTTTTTTCCACATCCTTGCCAACACTTGTTATTTCTTGTCTTTCTGACAATAATCATTCTAATAGGTGTGCAGTGATATCTCATTGTAGTTTTGATTTGCATTCCCCTGGTGATTAGTGATGATGAACACCTTTTCATATACCTGTTGGTCATCTGTATGTCTTCTTTGGGAAAATGTCTATTTGGATCCTCTTCCTATTTTTTCATTGCATTGTTTAGATATTCTTTGCTATTTAATTGTATGAGTTCTCTCTATATTTTGGATATTCACCCCTTATCAGATAGATGCTTTGCAAATATTTTCTCCCATTCATTAAGTTGTCTTTTCAATTTTTTTGTGGTTTCCTTTGTTGTGCAGAAGATTTTTATTTTGGTATCCCACTTACTTATTTTTGCTTTCATTTCCTTTTCTTTTGGTGTCAAATCCAAAATATCATCGCCAAGACTGATGTCAAACAGCTTACCACCTATGTTTTCTTCTAGAAGTTTTATGGTGTCAACTTTTATGATCAAGTCTTTAATCTGTTTGGGATCATGTCTTAATGTAGTCAAATGAATTTGTGCACATGATTCTTAGTCCAAAGTCCTTGCAGAACCACCCGGGTAGGAGAGATTTTAATCAGAGTTAGGATGTTCTCTGTGAGAGACAGAAGAGGACTCCTGAGACACAAGAAAGCAAAGGCAGAGGTGAATTTAGGGGCCCAGACATGGTCTCCACCTTCTCCCACTTATGTTCTGGCCTAACGAATGTTGAATTTGGTTTGAGAACTGACATGCAAGGTTTGTAAATCCCTTCAACAGAAGTCATGAATTGTCAGTGCAATTTCATGTGGAATAAATGATATAAGCTCTGAGGACCAAGGCCAGTAGGGTGCCATGAACAGTGCTATTTTGTCAGCTACCACTTTCTAGTCTGACAGGCATCTCATTGCATGGAGAAAGTGACTGGTTTCTGTGATCAATAGACAGCTAGAAAGCTGGGGAAATGAGCCACAGACAAGCTGCATCTGCTCCTTCTGGGGCAGCCAACTTCATTCCATTGAGTTCAGGATTTGTGTGCATGCACACACTCTGTGTGTGTGTGTGTGTGTGTGTCACAAAAGAAAAAGACTGGGGATGTGATCTTTTCAACCAATTAAGCCCACTTTCCATGGAGTACCCATATCTACGCAATCAAACTGGATCCCATTTTATTAAGAAATATGCTAAATGATGGATTATGGTGTGTTTGAGTCTCTTTGAGAAATATCTATATTCCACTTACCCAACAAAAGAGGAGAGTCATTTAGTTAATTTTAAGAGGAGGGAAAAAGACAGGCTTGGGAAAGTTAAAAAGAGCTCCTGTCAGGGGTACCCGGTGGCTTAGTCGGTTGAGTGTCTGCCTTCAGTTCAGGTCATGATCTCGGGATCCTGGGATGGAGTCCTGCATCAGGCTGCCTGCTCGGCAGGGAGTCTGCTTCTCCCTCTCACACAGCCCCTCCCCTTGGCTTGTGCTCTCTCTCTCTCTCTCAAATAAATAAAATCTTAAAAAAAGAAAGAAAAAAAAAAGCTCCTGCCAGAGTCAGTTGTAAATAGCTCTGGGAGTAAGTGGGATGGATGATGGATTTCTTCATCAGCCTTTACTAAAGTAGAGCCCCATAGCTCAGTTCAATTCAACCACTATTGACTGAACTACCCTTTCACAGGGGCATTGTCCAGAACCAGAAGGCAAAAGGAAGAAGTCACGGAGGAGAAATGAGATGAAAGAACATGGAGGGAAATCACAACTCTCCCCACCAAAAGAAACTATTTCGGTATTATTTTCTTTAACTCTGGAAACCATGACAGTTTCAAATGGCAAACCCCAAAGCGAGGACTCAGATATTAAGGAGAACAAAACTTTTTGTCTATTAGTCAAGACAATTTGGGCTCTGCCATAGTAGTCAATTATCCTGGAACTTCAGTGGCCCAACATAACAAGTTTAGGTCCCACTCATGTTATTCAGCTCAGTGTGGGTGGGGAAACCCTTCTTAATCACACACCAATGCCATCCCGGGCATGTGGACTCCAGGGTCACAATGGCAGGAGAGAGAGTGTGGAAACTTTATTCCTGAATTTATTTGCCTCTGTCTAGAAATCACATATCATTTCCATTCATCTTCTAGAAAAAATTTGTCACGTGTCCTCATCCACCTACAAAGGAGGCTGGACAAAGTGGCCATCCTGTGCGTTTGAAAAGACGAAATGATCTTGAAGAGCACATAGCAGCATCTACCACACTCTGCAGTTAGCTCTAATTAGACTCGAGGTGCAATTCTGTAAGTGATCATCCATCCATAACTGGATGACGATTTGTAAACATCTTCCTGTGCGATCCGAGCAGGGGATGTGAACGAGACTCTGTGGGAGGTGGTAGGGCAGGGGTGGGAGAAGAATGAAGCCATTTCCTGGGGGTATCTCAGGAAGTGCAACCTGTTCAATAATCCACTTACAGCTGAAGAGGCTCATGAAAAACTTCTAGACATGAAAAGAGCCAGATTAGAAAGGTAAGAACAGCCGGTATGTGCTATTTAAATGTGCAAAATTATGGTCAGAAACTTGCCTCTGTGTAACTGGCTTTGAAGAGGGCCCCATAACTTCCCCAGGGTGGGTGCAATGAGATGTCCCATGGAACTTTTCTGGTTGACTTTGCATTTTGGTAGACATTACAAATTTAAGGACTTTGAGTGACAAGTGCCTTCCTGGTCCATACAGAGGTGTTAGACAATACCCCTGCAGGAATTGGTGAGGGCAGCCAAATTGCCAAATTGCAACCCTTAGCAACCAAGAGGAGAGGCACTTCAGCCACACCACCAGGGAGACAGCTCTAAGAGAACAACTCAGAGCTGGGGCTTGTCTGCTAACTGGGGAACTGACATTTGACATTTTCTGCCCCATGCCTGGCTGAAGGGGGAGCTGAAGAATTGTCATTCCCACAGCATCCTTGGGGTTTGGATGTACAAGGGTTAAAAAAAAATCTTGGGGGAATGTGGCATTTCTCCTTTGGGATTCAAAGATCAGACTGGTGCCTGACCCTCAGCAGAATGTCATGGGCAGTGGGAGGTCAGCTGGGGCAACTGCAGTGGTGGAGAAGGTGGGCATCTGATTCCTCCTGGGCCAGGGGAATCACGCTGAAAGAATCGGCCAGTTGGGGCTTCACTGCACGGGGCAGGAGATGGGGGGATCCAGAGTAGGCATCATCTGCAGCAGATGCATCCCAAGCAGTGGGGGTCCTGGTGGGGCTGCAGGGGAGGAGGGGAAGTTGTCCCCAAAATTCACCGGAATGCCTCACCCAGAAGGAGCTAGTGCTTTGGCATTAGGTAGAAGAAAGGGCACTCCACCATTCAGAGAGAGTTTCAAATACCATCTGAGTTAAGATTTGTCCTTCTCTATTCCCTTGTCCCGCCAGACCCAGTGAGGAAAAAGGCAGAAGCAGACAGGAGTACAAAGAACAAGGAAGGAGAGGTAGACCTCATTCCTCTGTCCCGTTGCCTGACTATGGACTCATAGGTTGGGTCCAAACCAGGGTAAGGGGAGAAGTTTGAGATGGATTCGAAATTCAAGTTTTGATATTAAATGGGACTAGACTTAAACTTTTTATCTTAAAATTAAATCTAATAAAATGAAAATAATAGAATAAAATGAAATTAAAATAAAATATAGTAAAAGACAACCATGTGAAGGGTAACACACACATAGGTTCCCATAATCACCAAGACAATCAGGCTCTCTCTATTTTTGTGTCCCTTTGTCACACCCACCTTCATTTTTAACCCCTGGAAACTACAGATCTGTCCTCAGCCACAGTTTTGCCTTTTTTAAACATATAGTATCAATGAAAAAAATCTAATCTTTTGAGATTAGATTTTTTTCACTCAGCATGATGCTTTGAGATTCATCCAAGGTAATGTGTCTCACTAGGGAACTCTTTTTTATGGATGAGAAGTATTTAATTTATTGCATGAACAACTATTTACTCATTGATTTGGCCTGTGCCAGTTATCACTTTATTACCTGTCAGCCCCGAATTTACCATTCAGTACCTGCTCTGCATAACGGACTGGGTAAGAATTTTGGAGCATTTATCCTTTACAGTGAGCGCAATGTTAAACTCTGTCAGTAGAGGGAGCTGGAGGGGCATTGCAGGAGGGTCTCCCTGGTTCCAGTGGCTGCTTGTGTTTTTCTTGCTCAGGCTGCAACATCATTCAGTGGTGTGGGTGTGTGAGACATCTGTCGGGCCCTACAGAAGCCATGCACCCAGAGTAAGCAGTCTCTCAGTGACCTTGCCGTCCTGGCCTGAGTCACGTGGCTACCTTCCCACAGCCTCCTGCCACGGACACAGCGCTCCCAGCCTCATGCCCACGGTGGCACTCCACCTGCCCCTGTGCACCCCCACATCAGCTGCAACTCTCCTGTGCACCAAAGCTTTGTTCCCTGAAGCTCCCTCAGTGTGGACACCCTGTGTTCCAGACCTCATTTCCCCAGCCGTGTCTTGATCCCGGAGGTCCGCTTGCTGCCTTCCAGCAACTGTGGGATAGCTCTGACTCAGGCAACCAAGAGAACTTTGCCGTTTCCTGAACAGTACCTACCATATCTTCTCTAACAATATCTGGGCCCCAGACTGGAGGAGGGCTCCCTTCCAAGTTTGTCTTCCCACCCTGCTTTGGCCCTAAGATACTCTGGAGTTCTATTCACATTTTTTAAAGATACTCTCTTATAGCCAAATAATTCTTTATATTAAAGTTTCCCTTTTAAAATTACTGTGTGGTTTCTGTCTTCCGATTGGACCCAAACTGATACATTAGTTGAAGGTCGTTGAGTTTTTTCCAGATATTGATGATGTGAATAGAACTGCTATAAACATTCATGTGCAGGATTGTATGTGTGTGTGAGGTAAGTTTTTATTTCTCTGGGGTAGATTTTCTAAGAATGGCTTTTCTGGGGTATATAGTTAAGTGGATATTTCACATTATAAGGAATTGTTAAGCTGTTTTGCAGAGTGACTGGACCATTTTTCATTCCCGCCAGGAGTGCATGAGAGTTCCGGTTGCTCCACATCATCACCTGCATTTGGTATTGTCAGATTTATTTATTCTTTCTTTCTCTTTTTCTTGGTTTTTTTTAGCCAATTTAATTTGTCATTTTATTTTGCATTTTCCTAATG